>NW_024870809.1:1200000-2400000 GCF_019054845.1 Dipodomys spectabilis
GACAAGGATTGCCGAAATTCGGTGCTGGGTAGGTGGACTCAACAACCAACAACTGTCTAATAGCAGGGAGTCATTTGTATTTAAAACTAAAACCACATTTCTGAGCAGATTTCTGAATCTTTCTGCTATAAAGCAGCTACATTGAACCATGAGAAGCTGAGCTGTTTCTATTTTTAGCTCTCAAGTTCTGTGGAGGCCTCCTGTAGCAGATGGGATTATTTCTGAATCTTTTTCTGGTATATTTTTCCTCCTGCTTCTTCAGAACCAGAAGTAAAATTTTAAAAAACCTGAAGTCAATTTAAAAATAAAAATATCTTTATTTGCTTTGTTTTTAAAGCATTACAATTGCTGCTTCCGAATCTGTGCTACATTGAACAGATTTATTTCTAGGCATCCAAAGGAACAGGGGCTCCTTCAGAGTATATTGCCTTACAAAGCCAATACATGAGGACAGAATGAAAAACCACAGACTTGGGGCTCTTACCTGCATGTACCAAATTGCCTTCCACCATCTATTCACCAACCTGCCTAGGAAAACATTTGGTTTCCAGATGCTCTGTGTGACAAAACTCTTGTTCATTCTCATGGTCTGTGTGATGTGAACTAGAGATGTCTCTAGGATGTAGTCAGAACTACTTTCTGTAGCTACTATTTTCAAGTAAGATACAGTTAGGACAAGAGTACAGGTGGATGGCATAGGTTAGGAAGGATTCAGTGACATCTACTGGCCAGCATATCTTTAAGGCACTGCTTTGGAGTAAACAGTATCTAAATATATAGATTCCTTGGCTTCCATTCCCAGAGAATATGATTGGGTCTACCAGGTAGGAAATCAGGGTCTCTACATACTTAATAAACTTCCTGCATTATTTGATGTACAGTTAGGATTAAAACCTTTGATTGTTTTTGAGTATTCCCATAATTGAGAGGTAGACATCATTGTACAATAGTGCACCTCATCTTTTCTTAGCTAGATAAACCCCAGGTCTGCTGAATAACATGTTTTGAGAAAAGCCAGCTATGTCAGGCTGATACATGATATGTAAGGAAAATATAAATGACTTGTTACACTTGCTCTCAGATGAACTATGAGGTAGCACACTGAACGAAATGAAATGAATTATGCCTTTTGCCTATTAACATTTAAGTGGTATTTATTAAATATTTAGTATGTCTTCACAAGGGTCAGGAGGGCATTCTTTATTTTACAGTTTGGTCAGAGAAATTGGACCCATTAGCCAATGTTACACCAGCCACAGTACTTTACCCTAACGTTTCATTCTTATTTATTTATTCATTCATTTTTAATTCCTCCATCCATGTATCCATACATCCATTAAGAGGAAGATCCAATTCAAAGAACATTATTAATGACTTTGCCATATTCCTTTTCTTTTAATATCCCAAATCCCTACCATTATAGAATTGTTGCTTCTTATTATAACAACCAAAAACAGTAGTATTTATGAAAGGCTTAATATGATCAAGGTACTATACCATACACTTAACATATATTGGTTATATCAATCCTTAAAACTATTTCCATTTTTCATTTGTTATCTTCTTAATAAAAATGAAATTTGACATACAAAAAGATGGAAAATGGAACAAGTAGGCATGTGTCACTCACCCAGCTTGAGAAATAAAGCATTTAAAATATTGTTGAAGTTTCATGGGGAGACTTACAGAGTCCATTTTCCACTTAATTATTCCCAGGGTAACCATTCTTTTGAATTTTGTGTTCATCATTTGTACATATGTTCTTTTACTTGCACTACATATGTACAATGCACTAAATAATGTGTGTATGCAAAATACAAGATGCAGAATGGTTTATGTTTTTAAACATTGTGTGAATTATTTTCCATGTTGTCCTCTGCTACTTGTTTTGTATTTTTAAACTTTTATCATTTTTAAGTAGTTGTACAAAGGGATTTCAATTCAACATATCAATTTATGAGTACAATGCATCTTAATTAGCATTACCCTTTTCATCATTCTCCCCAATTTCTCCCAACCTACTTCTTGCTTCATTTTAATGGAATGGGATTATTCTGTGTTCATTCATTTAACCATGACATATTATTCCACGGTGGTATGAAAATATTATTTCTATTTCAATGTTTGAATCAAGCCAAGAGCTTGGTATATACCCTTTCTCAGCCGTAACATTTTTTTTTTCAAAATCAGTTTTTCTATTGATGACCTTTAATTTGTTTCCAATTTTCAAATAATCCCCAAATGGTGATGTTCTTCCAAGTAACCTTGTAAATATATGTGAAACGATTTCCATTTTAGAAAAAAGAAACTGAAAATTAGAGAGGCCCATTCATCTGTTGAAAGTCACACAGCTTTGATTTCATTTGTTAAATGTTAACTTCTTTGTATATCTACTTAAAAATAATAAAAAATATAGTTAAAAACAAAACATTCCATTTGAAGAGCCAATGCTCTTAATTGCAAGTTCTGTTTGCTACCTTTAGACAATGTTATTTGTCACTTCTTTGTTGTTGTTGTTGTTGTTGTTGTTTGGTTTGTTTGTTTTAAGTCCAGGTTGCCCTGGTATTTACCAAGTAGAGAACTTTTGGGAGAACACTAGCAACCAATAGATGAGTGTGTGCTAGAGGAGACATTGACTAGCTTTTCTGAAAAGAGATAGATATGAATATATCAGCATTTTCAGTTCATAAATACTGAAATCTAACAAGGTGTTAAGTCGAAAAACGAACTTTACAACTTTGGGGGGGTGGGGGGAATAGGGAGTGGGGGGTGGAGAAGCAAGAAGGACGAGGGTGGGAGGGCAGGGATGGGAAGGGGAAATAAAGAAGGAGGAAACAATGCTTGATAAGCAATGTACTCATTACCTTGCTATGTAATTGTAACCCCTCTGTACGGCATTTTCACAATAAAAAAAAAGAAAAAAAATACTGAAATCTACCACTGTAGTGCTAAAACATTCATGACAAATTCACAATCAAATGGGTTCATCCAAACTTTATTCACAAACTAATATTTTAATTTTATGTAACTTTCATAATCATTTTGCTTGATTAAAAATTCTTAATAAGTTTTTAACAAATTTTTTAACTCATAAGCTATGTATAAATAGTCCATTGAGTAGATTTGGCCCATGCACCATATTTGCTGTTTCTAGCATAAAGATTTCATATGCTTAACATGGTAAGTAGCATATAGCTCAGAAGCTACATGTCCTCAGTTAATGCATCTGATTTTGTGTGAGAACTGAAGAAAAAAAGAACTGAAGAAATGGAAATATGGGAAGTCAGGGTTGACCTCTGGACATCATTTTGAATAGACAGGATGAGCATGGTAAATTGTTTGAATTTATAAATGGCATCCATTTTTTAATGCCCCAAACGAAAGGGTAGCTTATCTAGGGGGATTGGAAAATAAAGATTAAGGGATATGGGATTATGAAAAAAAATCTAAAATTGAGATGATGATGTCACAACTCTTAATATAACACAACTAACAATTATTGAATTATATATTCTAATTTTAAAAATTTCTGATTATTTACCAGTACTGGAGTTTGATCTCAGAGGCTTCCCATTTGCAGGCATTCTACACTTCAGTCATGCCCCTAGCTGTTTTGCTCCAGTTATGTTTCAGATAGGGTTTCATTTTCCTATTTATACTTCCCATGTACCTGGGTTGACAGTCTTATATGACCACAATCAAATTATTTTAGTGGTTCAGAAAAGGTTTTGCATACTACCCCCTCCCAGGCTTACCTCAATCTGTAACTAAATAGCTAGGATTATAGGCGTGACACTATAATTTATTTTTAAATTTTATTTTAAACACATGGTCTTGTTACACACCAGTCTGGCCTTAAACAAAAGATCTTCCTGTCAGCCTTCCAAGTACTAAAATTGCAGACATAATCTACCACACTCAGCCTTGAATTGTACACTTTAAATAGGTAAACTAAATGAAATATGAACTATATCAAAAACTTGTTTAAAGCTAGGCACTGGTGGCTCTTACCTGATAGCCTATTACATAGAAGGTTGAGATCTGAGGATCATGGTTCAAAGCCAGCCCAGGTAGGAAAGTCTGTGACACTGTTATCTCCATTTAGCCACCACAAAACCAGAAGTGGCATTATGGTTTAAAATGATAGAGTGCTAGCCTTGAGCAAAGAGCTCAGGGACAGATCCCAGGCCCCAAGTTCAAGTCCTGTGATCCATAAAAAATAAAACTTGTTACCAAGAAATAAACAGCAGAAATAACTCATGGGAAGACGTAAGCAAGTACTAAAAAATATCTTCTTACTTCTATATGGAGATGGTAATCAGAATCTTCCTTGCAGCTAACTTTTCTTAAAAATGTAAAACAGTTTTGTCCAGATTATGAAAATAACATGTTTCTGTAGACATGTAATATACAACATCTAGAGAAATGTCTAAAAAGATAAAATATTTATTACTCTTCCAAAGTCAATTGCTGTTGATTTTCTAGATGTTTTATTTCTGTGTCCTTAAAACACCTCTTTATGATTGAAAATTATATAAATGATTTTTAATTTGCTTATTTTCTATTTGTTCTGAAATTTTCTATATTTCTCTCTCTACTGAAACTTTTGCAAATGTATTTTTGCAAATTATGAGCACATAATAACTATCTATCTGTCTATCTATCTATCTATCTATCTATCTATCTATCTATCTATCTATCTATAATTTCCCATTGTTCCATTTCATGTGTCAACTGCATAAGTTTGAACATTTCAATAAATTGGAAAATTTTGAGATTATAGATTATGTATCAACTGGTATTCTTATTTTTACATTTCTGTATTTCATATGGTTTCTTTTGAAAATAAACCTAGAAGTAGAACTACACAGCGGCATATTTTAAATCTCTTACTAAATATTTTTGTCTTCCTTTTGGTATCTTAATGAAGGTCTTCGTGAAGTTGTTCATTATTTTCATTTGTAAAATTACCTTTACTATTTCATTGTCTTAATTATTTTATTCAACTTAGCAAACATGTACTAGCACCTGCTATATGTCAAAGCTCTAAAATGGATATAAAAAATTTACAGGTCCAAGCTGATCTTTGGTGCTTGTAATCTATCCCAAAAGAAAAGATCCAAATACACAAAACTTAATAATTCTATTGGTAAAAATTTCTAATAAAGATATGCATATAGAATCCCACCAAGACACATGGAGAAGGGTATGATTACTGCAATTTTGTTACAGGAAAAAAAAACAGGACAAAAGAAAGTTAAGGAGGGAGAGGAAAAGTAGCAACATACATACATGAACAGAAAATAAAAACATAAGAAAACTCAGAAATTACTAAAATGACAAGTAATGGGGGATTTATTAAGTTCATATTGGTAAACTCATATACTGGAATATTTGAAATACCATTGAAAAGAATAAGTGAGATCTATATAAAGTGATATGAAATGTCTCTACTGTATATTATTCATGGGAAAGAGAAGCAAGTAAAGAACAATATGTATAGTACCTTCCCTTAATTGTATCAGTGTGTTCATATGTGCATGTGTGTATCTAAGAGATGACACAGAAAGAATATAAAACAATATCATATCTGCATCTCTGCATTTTCTTAACCCTAAAGTCTCTGAAAAATGGAATTTTTACTAATTTGGGGGAAAGCTTACATTAACTGACATGCAGCTATTTGTGATCTTTATTTATCTCACATAGTGTGAGTAATCACTTTGCTCTCAAGTTTTAATGTGCTTGGTTAATACTGCTTGTGTGTATAATTTATGTCTTTGTTATCCCCAAATCTCAGTGGAGGAGTAGCATTCTAAATGTCACAGGCACTATATCACCATGTTAAAATTCTGAAAATGCTGAATTCCAACATACTTCTGGCTTCTTGGGATTAGATTGAAGGGATTTTGACTGTGTTTTGTACAAGGGATTTTGAAGGGATTTTGTATGTGTATATGGATCTGTTTATTTTTAATATACATAATACTACGTGAAATATTTTATGCTGATTCCAGAAAAAGTTTGTGTATTTGACATGGTGTTTACACTCAGGACTTGGGTGCTGTCTTTGGGCATTTTTGATCAAAACTAGTGCTCTACCATGTGAGCCACAGCCCCACTTCTGGATTTTTTTCTTTCTTTTTGGTGTTTAACCAGAGATTATAGTCTTGGGGATTTTCCTGTCTTGACTGGCTTTGGAACTGCCTTGAGTCAGTCCTCAGCCTTCTGAGTAGCTAGGATTACAGGTGTGAGCCATCATTGCACAGAAGAGAGGCTTTTGACTTATACTTTATAGTTTTCTGTAGTTTGATTTTCTAACAACATATATATTCCATTTATTCAGTTAGGATTTTTTTTTGTCAGTCATTGGGCTTGAACTCTGGGCCAGGGCGCTCTCCCTCAGCTCTTCAGCGCAAGACCAGGGCTCTACTACTTGAGCCACAGCACCATTTCTGGTTTTCTAGTGGTTAATTGGAGATAAGAGTCTTATGGAGTTTCCTGCTGGGACTGGCTTTGAGCCTTGAGCCTCAGATCTCAGCCTCCTGAGTAGCTAGGATTATGGGCATGAGCCACCGGCACCCGGCTTCAGTTAGTATTATAAATTGACAAATAAAAATACATATTTTATAATATACAATATGATATTTTGAAGTATGTATCCATTTAGAATGGCTAAATTGAAAAAATAAATATTTATTAATTCACCCTTTTGTGATAAGAATATTTAAAATATACTCTTAGCAATTCTCAAATCTACATTGTTATTAATTATACTCACAATGTTGCATGATAAATCTCTTGAATGTATTGCAGCTCTCTAACTGAATTTATGTACCCTTTCACCAAGATTCCCAAATCCCCACTCCGCCATGTATTACTTTTATATTAAAAAATTCATCAGAGTTAAGAATGAAAAAATGACTGATTTTGTTTTCTTCTTTGTATGCCTCCATATTCAATATCAATAGAAATATAATTAAAGATTTAAGACAAAGTAAATTTAAGACAATGAAAACAAATGTAGCTACAATGAGAGAGCATCCTATGATGAGTATGAAAAGCCACACACACTCAAAAACAGAGTATCTGTAGCCTAAGAGAGGTCCAAGCAGCCTTTATGTGGCTAAAGGAAACTGGACTAAATTTACCTTTCAGATTTAATTGGTAGAGATGATAAGTAGTTCATAAAGGCAAAGAAGTAAGAGAGACTCTAATCTGGAAAATTAGGTGATGGATTTGGGGGGGGTGAATCCCCCTTCTTAGGAGGTATAAAGGACAGGAGAGTGAAAGGTGCTTCTATTTCTTACATCTGACCCTGACTATTCTCTCATGGAATACAACTACCAAGAAAGTGGAAAGTATGAGTTTACTGCTTGTATTTCATCTATTCCCAACCCATTTAAAAACAATCACAAAGTTATGATACTTAATGCATTTTTCTTTATGGTGGTATGAAAAAAACACACACTGCATAGAAGATCTACTTCAAATTTTAAACTATGAATGTTAATCTTTTCCTGGGCTATTGAAAATGCTACAATACTCTTGTAGGGTGCTGGGCAGCAGGAATGAGCTGTTATTCCTAGTCAGCCACATGACCAGGAAATACACTACAGAATTGTTGCTAAGCTTTGTTACTTTGAACTTGCAATTTATCAGGCTATGATATCATACAACTCTAAAGTTTATTGGCATCCAGGAAAGGTGAACCAAAATATAAAAATATTTGTAATGGGGGAGGGCCACTAGAGAAACATAGTGTTGGCTTGTGTAGATTCTAGCATGGATAAAATGGCAACATCTGAGCATACATTTCAGACTCAGGGGAGGTGATAGATTTCTCATTTCCTGGCCTGGCCTCTCATTCCTGTCAAACGTGATATATTATTCCAAGAGAATGAGCTTCCATGTGTCAAGTGTGTGTCTGTGAATCAGGGGTAATGGAGGCTTAGACATAGTCTCATCTTCCTGTTTACAATGCCTTCAACTTTGAAAGGGGAAATTAGAAATGGTGGAAGGAGAAAGGGAAGGAAAGGGACAGGAAAGAAGGAAGGAAGGAAGGAAGGGAGGGAGGAAGGAAGGAAGAAAGGAAGGAAGGAAAAGAAGGAAAGGAAAGGAGGGAAGGAAGAGGCTTTTCTTGATATTTTGCTTGTAATATAAAACACTATGCTACCATTAACTGTTCCTGACTTGAAAATATTTGTTCTGGTGACAGAAATCTGGTTTTTAGAAAGCTAACATTTCTTACTCCTTTCTCCTGATTCCGTATGGTACCAGAGGATACCATCAATTATTTGCCATAGCTGAGAGCTTTACAACCATTTATAGAAAACATAAATGCTATTATCCTTAAAGGGTTCTGTCCTCTTGGGGTGAAATCCAACAGACACCAATGAAGCATGGAATTCACAGTGGTCCCTCTTCTGACACAACCTATGAATTTCTCCATATCTTGTACATGTTCACAAATCAAGACATAAAATAGTAGCCTAGCTCAGAGGGGGATATTGTCACATGTAGCCATTCAGCTATTTGAGGGAGCAAAAGATTACCACTTGTGGGTCCCAGTTAACTGAGTAGTATCATTCTAGTACCAAGACTCACTTTTTTACTCTGCCAGTCAGGAGAGATGATGTGTATTTCTGTCTTTCTCCATCATATGGCTTCTGAAGCAGTTATGTCCATCCAACTAATTCATTTTCATCTTCTTTCTATGGCTTCCTCTGTTTGGAACCTTTCCTCCTCTTATGTGATTCAAAAATAAGATCAGAGTTCTACCTTCTCCACAATTACATCCTTGTCTTAAACATTAAAATTACATTTTGTTGAAAACTCACTTAAGTTTGATGTTGTCTGGTTATTTATTGAATCTGTGCTTTGATGAGGAAAATGATAAAAGCATAAAATAAAATAACACATGAAAAGTCTTGGGGCAATATCTGAAAACATATTAAATGTTCAATAAATTGTATCTATTTTTACCATCATGGTGAGACATTGCATAGCCTCAATTAGAAGCAGCACACATTACTCTGTTTAGGATCAAAAGCAAAGCATCTATTTGTGTGTTGTATACATGAAATGATGTACTGCCTTCAGAGTATGCAAATAATAATAATATCCATTATATCCTACCATGAGCCAGACATTGCTCTATGAACTTTATTTGTTACTAAGTTATTGAGGCCTTATACCACTAAAGTTCAGGGCTACTGGTATTATCTGCATTCTATATACAGGGAAAGAGAACAGGAAAAGCTGGGTAACTGGCCACAAGCCATACAATTAGCTAGCAAGTAGTGTCAGAGTCACTTCTTTTTTTTTTTTTTTTTGGGTCTGGTCGTGGGGCCTGAACTCTGGGCCTGGGCACTGTCCCTCAGCTCTTCATCTCAAGGCTAGCGCTCTACCACTTGAGCGACAGTGCCACTTCCGGCTTTTTTCTGTTTGCTTATGTGGTGCTGAGGAATCGAACCCAGGGCCTCATGCACGCAAGGCAAGCGCTCTACCACTGAGCCACCTTCCCAGCCCCAGTGTCAGAGTCACTTCTAAACATAGACAGTGTGACTCCAGAGCTTGGTCTCTTAACAACTATGGTATTCTTACAAATTGAAAGATGAAACCCTGGGCAAGGCTTTGTGGAACAAGGAGGCCATTTAGAAAAGATATGGGAAGTCCGTTGCTGGTGGCTCACAACTGTAACCCTAGCTACTCAGGAGTGTGAGATCTACGGATCACAGTTTGAAGCCAGCCCAGGCAGGAAAGTCCTTGAGACTGTTATCACCAAAAAAAATCACTCTGAAAAGGCCAGAAATGGTGATGTAACTCAAATGGTAGACTGGTAGGTTGAGTACAAGAGGCTCAGGTACAGTGCCCAGACGCTTAGTTCAAGCCCCACGACCAGCAAAACAAACAACAGAAAAACACAACAAAACACACAAAAAACAAAAATCCATAAAAAAGGGATGAAAAGGCTGGGAAGGTGGCTTACTGGTAGAGTGCTTGCCTTGCATGCCTGAGGACCTGGGTTTGATTCCTCAGCACCACATAAGCAGAAAAAGCCAGAAGTGGCTCTGTGGCTCAAGTGGTAGAGTGCTAGCCTTGAACTGAAGAGATGAGGGACAGTGCAAAGTCCAGGGTTCAGGCCCCATGACCGACCAAAAACAAAGAGGGGAGGGATGAGGTTTAACTAAGGGTCTAAAATCAGAAAATAACACAGACTTTGGGGTGGCTCACCTTTGTGGAGCAAAAGCACAACCTGCTGTGAATTGGGTGGGCTGTTCAGCTCAAGGCTCTGTCTCAGAGCACTTTCAGTCTCACATGGGAAGCCTAGCCTGAGTTTGTGACTGATATAATGAAGAAAAGTGACTGGAGATAAAGTCAAGGAGGAATGACATTCCAAGGTTGGGGTACCAGAAGAGCCCTAAGAAACCCTGAAATGGTGGCAGGGAAGGTGAAAGAGAGAAGTAGGCCAGCTGTTCCCTTGCCATTGAGGAATATAAACATTTTCAGAAATGCATCCCCATAAATTAAGGCTCAAAGTCTTATCTCTAACTTCTTTGTGTGTCTTTTTTTTTTTGTCACAATCATGTTGTTTATCTGAAAAGAATTTCAAGTGTTACACAAAATTGAGAAGAAACATAAATACTTGGTTTCAGTGAAATAGTGTTCCTCTGAGCCAGGCCGGGTGAGGGCTTTCAGCCAAAAGGAGCTGCTGCAGCTCTCAAACCTGAAGCTACAAGGCCCAGGGCCACAAAGCCTGCCCTATCTCAAAGTTCATAATCTGTGGGGAGCTTTATTCATTGGATTTTTGCTTCATGCTATTCTCAAATCTCCAGTGAATTCACAAATATTTGAGAGCTGAAGAAACATGGGAAGAATTGCTTCACCCAGGGCTGGTTCTGTGAGCAAGGAACCTTACCTGGGTTTAAAGCACCTGGGATACTAGTCAGAATTGTATCCCTGAAATGCCAGTATCCCCCACACCAGTCATTTTACAATTGGCACATAATGTCTGAATCATTTTATTTTTTGCTATTGGGTTTTGAGCTCAGGGCTTTGTGCATGGCTGGAGCTGATTAATTTGGAGATGAAATCTCATGAACTTTCCTCCCTCCCTCCCTCCCTCCTTCCCTCCCTCCCTCCCTCCCTCCCTCCCTCCCTCCCTCCCTTCCTTCCTTCCTTCCTTCCTTCCTTCCTTCCTTCCTTCCTTCCTTCCTTCCTTCCTTCCTTATTCTTTCTTTTTGTCAGTCGTGGGGCTTGAACTCTGGGCCTGAGTGCTGTCCCTCAACTCTTCATCTCAAGGCCAGCACTCTATCACTTGAGCCACAGCGCCACTTCCGGTTTTCTGGTGGTTAATTGGAGATAATAAACTCTAGGACTTTCCTGCCCTGGCTGGCTTTGAGCTGTGATCATCAGATTTCAGCCTCCTGAGTAGCTAGGATTACAGGCATGAGACACTGGTAGCCAGACTTTTCTTTCTTTTTATTTTTGAAAGAATAGCATATCAAAGACAAATATTTTGTTTTTGTTTTTTGTTTTTGTTTTCAGTAAACTTTGAGACTTAACAGGGGCTTGTACTCACATTTTCTTTCTGCTCCTCTAGATGGACAAAGCTGTGTTTAGATCAAGGCTGGCATGTTCTAGGCAATGGGATTCAATATTTCTGGTGGCTGAGGAATCCTGGAAGGTCAGGGGACATTTAGCCTAGAGAAGAGCAAAATTCATAGCAGAACAAAATCATTGTTACCAATCTGAAGAGTTCAAAAGTAGATTGAATTGGCACCAGGAATTCAGAGAGAATGAGACTGGCTTCTGTTCAGGCTAACAAGTAACCTCCTGGAGAAACAGCATTGGAAGTGACTGAGAGCACACTATACAGAGACAACCACATCCAGGTAAAATAGCAATTCATCTTGGAGTGCTGTTTGCATCTTCTATAAAGCGTGTTGATATGGCTTCCCCATGGGACTGATATTGAGGGTAATGAGAGTGGATTTGAGAGGCTCAGCATCATCCCAGACAGAGTAAGTACTGGGTAAATGTTGATTGCAACTTATTAGGAGTTTTGGGTTATGATGTCAATATTTACTAAAATGTCAAGGTTCAATGTCACTCAAAGGCCTGTATTGGCTTGGTTACTAATCTATGTCATTAATGGGAAGTGGTGGAACCTTTAGGTTTGGAGCATGCAGGGAGGAAGTTAAATCATTGGGGCATGCCTTGTAGAGAGTATTGGGATCCTTGACTCTTCTCTCATGAATTTTTCTGTCCAGGCTGTCCTTTTTACTATTTATTTTTTATTGTAAAAACATTGTACAGAGGGGTTACAGTTACATGAGTAGGGTAATGTGTACATTTCATAGCGAGCACTGGTACCTTCTAGTTTACTTTCCTCCTACCATCACTTCCTTTTCCAACTCCCCAACTCCTCCTGCCCCCCTACATCAACATTGTAAAGTTCATTTTTAATATAGTGTCCTGTACATCTCATCATCACAATAGGTCACCCTGCATCCCCATTTAAGAGTTCTGCAATAACCCTTCCTCTCCCCAAATTACAAAAATATATATCCAAGGTGCAGAGCACCAGCATCAAATACAGTGAAAACAGAGGTTATACTTTGGGGGAAGAACATACAATAGAAACAACAGAATCACATAGTGTATTGTAAGTACATTAAAAACACTATCAAGAAAGAAAAAAAAAAACCTCTTGTGTCTCTATTTTGGGGTATATATGGTCATATGTACATAAACTTTGACCTACACTGCTTGTCCTAGACATGTACTAGTCACTCCAAACAAGGGGAAACTATGGGACCTAAGTTTCTTTGGGCCTGGCTTACTATATTTAATATGATTTTTTCCAAGTCTTTCCATTTCCTAACAAAAGAGGCAATGTCATTTTTTCTAACAGAGGCATAGAATTCCATTCTTGATCCATTCATCTACTGAGGGGCATCTAGTTGATTCCATATCTTAGTTATGGTAAACGATGCTGCGATAAACATGGCTGTGCTGGTAGCTTTGGTATGACCTTGTTTGTGATCCTTTGGGTAAATGCCCCAAAGTGGGATTTCTGGGTCATAAGGGAGCTCTATGTGGAGTATTTTGATGAACCTCTTCTTTCCAGAGTGGTTGAACAAGTTTACACCCCCACCAACAATGCAGTAGGGTTCCCTTTTGGCCACATCCCCTCCAACACCTGTTGTTACTAGATTTCTTGATTATAGCTATACTAGCTGGGGTGAGGTGGTATCTCCGTGTTGTTTTGATTTGCATTTCTGTTATGGCTAGAGAGGTTGAGCATTTCTTCATGTGTCTATTGGCTATTTTTATTTCCTCTTCAGAGAAGTCTCTCTTTAAGTGTTTAGTCCATTTTTTGTAGTATTTTTTATTATTGTGAAAATACCATACATGAGTTACAATTACATGGGCCAGATAAAGAGTACATTTCTTATCAAGCATTCTTGCCTCCTCTTTGTTTCCCCTTCCCATCCCTTCCCATACTCCCCCCACCTCCCCCCACTCGATCCTCCCCCCCCCAAGTTGTAAAGTTCATTTTGCGACCTAACGACTTGTACATCTCATTGTTGCAATGGTTCCACCTGTATCCCTAGTTAAACGATTTGTTTTTGCCCTTCCCCTCCACAAATTATACAAACATCAATACAGTGAAAGCAGGGGTTATACCATGGGGGAGGGACATACAAAGCAACATAGAAATCATCTTATAAATATCTTAGAAACAATTGCATGAAAGAAAAAAAACATTTGAATAGCCATCTAATCTTCGATAAGGGAGCTAAAAACACAGAATGGAAGAAAGACAGCCTCTTCAGTAAATGGTGCTGGCAAAATTGGTTAACTACTTGCAGAAAACTAAAGCTAGATCCTTATATATGACCCTACACCAGAATCAACTCCAAATGGATCAAAGACCTCAGAGTCAAAGCATACACTCTGAAAACATTACAGGATGGAATAAGAGAAACCCTAGGTTTCCTTGGCACAGGCTGAAATTTTCTTAATAGAGACCCAGAAACACAACAAATCAAAGAAAGGTTGGACAAATGGGATTGCATGAAATTGCAGAGCTTCTGCATGGCAAAGGACATAGCAAGATCAATAGAAAGCCCAAGGATTGGGAGAAGATCTTCACTAGCCATACAATGGACAAGGGTCTCATATCTAAAATATACCTGGAACTCAAAAAATTATATCCCCCATTGCCCATTTGTTAATCGGGCAATTGTTTCTTTGAGGATTTGTTGTTGGGGGGATATAGTTTTTTTTTTTAGTTCTAAGTATATTTTAGATATGAGTACTTGTCCGTTGTATGGCTAGTGAAGATCTTCTTCCAGTCTGTGGGCTTTCTGTTGATTTTGCTAGCTGTGTCCTTTGCCTTGCAGAAGCTCTGAAGTTTCATGCAATCCCATTTGTCCAACCTTTCTATGATTTTTTGTGTTTCTGGGTCTCTATTAAGAAAATTTCAGCCTGTGCCAAGAAGCCCTAGAGCTTCTCCTATTCCTTCCTGTAATGTTTTCAGAGTGTCTGCTTTTACTTCGAAGTCTTTGATCCATTTGGAGTTGATTCTGGTGCAGGTTGATATATATGGATGCGCAGCTGAAATTAGGAAAGCACCCCTTTTTGTAATAGCCCCACAAAAAATAAAGTACTTAGGGGTTAACAAAATAAGTGAAGGGCTTGAATGATGAAAACTTTAAAAACCTGAAAAGAAATTAAAGAACTAAATCCCTCATGCTCCTGGATTGGGAGCATTAACATCGTTAAAATGGCAATATTGTGGAGCTGGGAAGGTGGCTCAGTGGTAGAGTGCTTGCCTTGCATGCCTGAGGCCCTGGGTTCAATTCCTCAGCACCACATAAGCAAAAAGCCGGAAGTGGCGCTTTGGCTCAAGTGGTAGAGCACTAGCCTTGAGCTGAAGAGCTGAGGGACAGTGCCCAGGCCCAGAGTTCAGGCCCCATGACTGGACCCCCCAAAAAATGGCAATATTGCCAAAGGTTATCTAAAAATTCAATGCAATGCCTATCAACATTTCAACCTCATTCTTCAATGAAATAGAAGAATGAGTCCAAAAATTCATATGGAACAATAAAAGACCCTGAATAGCAAAAACAATCCTTAGTAGAAAGAACAGCACTAGAAGAATATCAATTCCAAACTTTAAACTCTACTACAAAACCATAGTAATCAAAACCACTTGGTACTGGCATAAGAAGACACCTGAGGACCAATGGAATAGGACTGAAGACCCAGAAATGAACCTAGAGACGTATAGCCACCTAATATTTACCAAGGGAGCTAAAGAAATAGAAAGGAAGAAACACAGACTTTTCAGCAAATGGTGCTGGCAAGATTGGTTAAACATTTGTAGAAAACTAAATCCATGTTGTCTTTGAAATGCAGTACTTTTTTATTGTGAAAACACTGTACAGAGGGGTTACAATTACATGAGCAAGATAATGAGTACATTTCTTATCAAGCATTGTCGCCTCCTCCTTTGTGTTCCCTTCCCATTCCTTCCCATCCTCTCTCTGCCCCCCAACCAATACACCTCCCCCGCACCAAACTTGTAAAGTTTGTTTTTCCACTTAACGACTTGTACATCTCATTGTTGCAATGGATCCACCTGTATCCCTATTTAAACGATTTGTTTTTTCCCTTCCCCTCCACAAATTATACCAACCGCAAATACAGTGAAAGCAGGGGTTATACCATGGGGGAGGGACATACAAAACAAAAAGAAATAATCTTATAATTGTGTTAGAAACAACCACCTGAAAGAAAAAAGAATTGAATACATATCTTAGGGTTCATTTCCCTAAAATCAACTTATCTGACCTTTTTTGCTTGACTCAGACATATACTAGTTATTGCAAATAAGGGAAACCATGGGACCTATGTTTCTTTGGGCCTGGCTTACTTCACTTAATATAATTTTTTCCAAGTCTTTCCATTTCCTAACAAATGGGACAATGTCATTCTTTCTGATGGAGGCATAGAATTCCATTGTGTATTTATACCACATCTTGATCCATTCATCTACTGAGGGGCATCTGGGTTGGTTCCATATCTTAGCTATGGTAAATAATGCTGCAATAAACATAGTTGTGCTGGTAGCTTTAGTGTGGCCTTGTTTGTGATCATTTGGGTAAATGCCCAAAAGTGGGATTGCTGGGTCATAGGCAGCTCTATGTGGAGTCTTTTGAGGAACTTCCATACTGCTTTCCAAAGTGGTTGAACAAGTTTACATTCCCACCAACAATGCAGTAAGGTTCCCTTCTGTCCACATTCCCTCCAGGATCTGTTGTTATTAGAGTTCTTTTTTTTTTTTTTTTGGATTTTTTTGTTGTGAAAATACTGTACAGAGGGGTTACAATTACACGGGCAAGATAGTGAGTACTTTTCTTGTCAAGCATTGTAGCCTCCTCCTTTGTTTCCCCTTCCCATCCCATCCTCCCCTCACCCCCCCCACCCAACCCTACTCCCCCCCCCACCAAAGTTGTAAAGTTCATTTTCGACATAAGGACTTGTACTTCTCATTGTTGCAATGGGTCCACCTGTATCCCTATTTAAACGATTTGTTTTTTCCCTTCCCTTCCACAAATTATAACAACATCACATACACTGAAAACAGGGGTTATACTGTGGGGGCAGGACATACAAGCAACAAAGAAATAATCTTATAAATGTGTTAGAAACAATCATATGAAAGAAAATAACATTTGAATACATATCTTAGGATTAATTTCCCTAACATCAACTTAAGTGACCTTTTCTGCTTGACTCTAACATATACTAGTTATTGCAAATAAGGGAAACCATGAGACCTATGTTTCTTTGGGCCTGACTTACTTCACTTAATATAATTTTTTCCAAGTCTTTCCATTTCCTAACGAATGGGGCAATGTCATTCTTTCTGATGGAGGCATAGAATTCCATTGTGTATATATACCACATTTTCTTGATCCATTCATTTACTGAGGGACATCTGGGTTGGTTCCATATCTTAGCTATGGTAAATAAGGCTGCAATAAACATAGTTGTGCTGGTGGCTTTAATGTGGTCATGTTTGTGAACATTTAGGTAAATGCCCAAAAGTGGGATTACTGGGTCATAGGGGAGCTCTATGTGGAGTCTTTTGAGGAATCTCCATACTGCTTTTCAAAGTGGTTGAACAAGTTTACACTTCCACCAACAATGCAGTAAGTTTCCCTTCTGTCCACATCCCCAAGAGCATCTGTTGTTACTAGAGATCTTGATTATAGCCATTCTAACTCGGTTTAGGTGATATCTCAATGTTGTTTTGATTTGACTTTCTTTTATGGCTATGGAGGTTGAGCATTTCTTCATGTGTCTATTGGCCATCCTTCTTCCCTCTTCAGAGAAGTTTCTCTTTAAATCTTTAGCCCACTTATTTATTGGGCAGTTGTTTCTTTGAAGATTTGTTGTAGGGTAATTTAATTTTTTTTAGTTCCAGGTATATTTTAGATATGAGACCCTTGTCTGTTGTAAGGCTAGTGAAGATCTTATCCCAATCCGTGGACTTTCTATTAATCTTGCTAGCTTTGTCGTTTGCCATACAGAAGCTCTGCAATTTCATGCAATCACATTTGACCAACCTTTCTTTGATTTGTTGTGTTTCTGGGTCTCTATTAAGAAAATTTAGGCCTGTGCCAAGGAGTTCTAGGGTTTGTTCTATTCCATCCTATATTGTTTTCAGGGTGTGTGCTTTGACTCCGAGGTCTTTGATCCATTTGGAGTTGATTCTGGTGTAGGGTCTATATAAGGATCTAGCTTTAGTTTTCTGCAAGTAGTTAACCAATTTTCCCAGCATCATTTACTGAAGAGGGTGTCTTTCTTCCGTTCTATTTTTTTTAGCTCCTTTTTTGAAAAGTAGATGGCTATAGGTCTGTAGGTTTATTTCTGTGTTTTCAATTCTCTTCCATTGGTCCTGAGGTCTGTTCTTGTGCCAGTACCAAGCTATTTTGATTACTATGGCTTTGTAGTAGAGTTTGAAATTTGGTATTGATATTCCTCCAGCATTGTTCTTTCTGTTGAGAATCGTTTTTGCTATTTGGGGTCTTTTATTGTTCCATGTGAATTTTCAGATTGCCTCTTCTATTTCCTTGAAGAATGAGGATGGAATATTGATAGGTATCGGAAATGCAGTACTTTTAAGACTCAGCCTTCTGAATGACCAGGATTACAGATGAGAGTCACAGATGCCCTGTGGTCTTTGAATCTTGAAGTCCTCCACGTTCATTTTTAATAATGGATATCTAATAACTGGAAGCACACAAAGAATAACTGAAGCAATGTCTCTGATCCATCCAGCTAAACTTGTGAATACTTAAGATAGGCAGTATATTTCATACTGATTTGAGGTTTATGGGGTACACTCTATGAATTTTCTGAAATTGAATACAAATTTACATGTGAATCTACACCCCTACTATTAAGCTTTGCACAGTTCTTATCAAGCAACATGGTAGTGTGTTGTCTCAAAATCTGAGATCCATAATGGAGCAGTAAAAGACATGGGCTTGAGTAAAGTCTTCGCTTTGATTTCTAGCTGTATCACTTATGAACTAGGTGGGTTTGGATGGTATACTTAACCTACTTGAGCAGGTGCTATTAAATTGAGAAAGTAATACCAAACTGGAGTTGGAGAATATTCAATGAATCAAGGTTTGTACAATGTAGGAAATAGTTCCTGGCACAAAATTGATGTTCACTATAAACTAAGTCATTCAATAAACATTTATTGAGTACCTACTCTATATTTTTCACTGTTCTATGTCTCAAAGAAGGAAAAATACTTTCTTTTGTGATGGTGTTAACCTTACACTATTTTATGGATATTACTGAGCAGGCATTATTCATTCACTCAACCATTCATTCAACAAGTTTCTGTAAAGCACCTGTTAGGCAGTGAGGTTATGATCGAAAACAAAACAGATGGTGCCCCTAATTTCTTTCTTGGCACTTTCATGACAAAGACAGATCAAAGGCACTTTAAAAGTAAAATAAATAAACAACCAAAATTGTGATAAAGGGCCCTGAAGAACACAAACAATGGAGACTTTAAAAGTGGAATAATAGGTGTGTGACAGAACATTAATAGTGGTAGGGAGAGTGTGGGATGTGAAACTAGTACCCTCAGACATGGCCATTTTTAAGCTGAGGTCTGAAAGATTGAAAAGAGGATGGATAACATGTTGATTTTCTATTGTTGTCATCACAGTTTACTAAACACTTAGTGCAAAAAATCTGATTTATTATCTCAAACTTTCCATGGGGCAGCAGTCCAAACCCAGTGTGCCTGAGGTAGGTTCATTGTTTATGGGATCCTAGGGCCAAAATCAAGGTGTAGGCTAGACTACATTCCTTTCTGGAGTCTCTGGAGAAGAATCTACTTGAATGTGCATTTCTTTTTTACATTTTCCACATGGCCTCTTCTAGCTTCAGCCAGCAAAAATGTCTGGAGACCTTAAAATCAGTTTATTAGTAACCTTAATTACATTTGCACAAACTCTTTGGCCATGTGATACAACATGACCACAGGTGTGACACCGGAAGTTGAAGGATGGGGTGGTACAAGATCCTGTCTAACATATATAAAAAGGATCATGCAGGCAGAGGGAGCAGGGTGATTCACATGTGCACCAGGGAGGATATACAAATTGGCATATTTGAGGTACTGAGAAGCCAATGTCACTAACATTGTGAGCAAAGGATGACAATGGGACAAGATGAAGTTGGTGAGATGGACATGGGTCAGTTCATGCAGAGTTTGTGAGCCATCGTTGAGTGTAAAAGCAATGGGAAGCCATTAAAAAAGGTTAAAACATAAATAATTTGGTCTGATTCTCATATTTGAATGATCATTTGTGCTGCTGTGTTCACAAAGAGCTGCAAGGCAATAAAAACGAAAGGGAGAAAATTTTCATGTAGAATAATGATGATGATTCCAATCCTTAATTCTAAAGCTTCTGAACTTGTGTCAGTGACATAGCACAGGAAGTCACAGAGCTCTCTATGCAATCTCATGGTATACTCTTTATGTTAAATAAAATATCTATAAACATAATTCTTTGCTAAAGAAGATTCAAATGTTTTATTCTAGTATGAGCACATGAGAATCAAAGGTTTTAGCAAAATTTGTAGAAGCACCTGTATCCATTTACTTAATACTTCCCCTTGAAAATTTGAGGAAAAAACTTTCATTATTTTACTATTATATTTACTAAATTTCACTATATATTTAATACTTTTTTGGTCTGATAGAAACACTTAAAACCATTGTTGAAAGGAGATCATCTATTAGAGTATAGATGCTGATAACAGCTATATGCTGATCAGGACCATTTCTGTGCTTCAGTCTCTCCTGGCCCTCTTTGCTGGGATATTCAGCTAGCTGATTGAAACACATTATAATACTGGGAAGATATTCAAAGTCCAAAGTCTACACAGATGAGAAAAGTCCAGGTTCACAGTATAGCTTAACTCATCAGTGGGAGACAATACCTTTTGGGCTGCATTCCCGGGTGAACTCTTTGGTCTCAGATTAAAACTTCTCTGAATTCACCTGGCACAGTCAAAGCTCCTATAGTTTCCTCTTACAGAACTCTTTGAGCATAGATCCCTAATTCCCTATCTTCTAGTCCTCTAAACACCAGCAGTTTCTCACAAATTCTCCTTCTCTTCTGTTTTCTAGTTTTTAACAATTCTCTATCTATGTGTCTTGCAGGCACTTAGACTTCTATTGCCTACTTTTTCATGCTGTCTCTCCATTTACACACCTCTCATTGAATTTATCAATGCCCTATTTTTTTCCTAAATAACCCATGTGTTTCCTTTCATCATTTCTAGGTCCTCTCTTTGTAGCATTGCACATCTGGGGCTCTGATGGCACTTATCCATTTCTGCTCCTCTCATCTACTTTGTTCAGTTTGTCCATGCTGAGCATATATTTGCATGTCTAAAAGTCCCATTAACATTATGATTATGCCTTTCCTATTCATCTTAAAGTTTTCTCAACATCACATACATTGAAAACGTTTCTATAGGAGACAGGATGCAGGTGTCAGAATTGTGAGAGAGCCCTTAAAGGTGGCACTGTTGGAGTCTTGAGAGCCTGGGCTAAAGTAGCTAAGAGTGGACTGAAGAGGCACTGGAATGTTCACTCGGGGATTTGTGGGAGACGCTAGTATCTGAGAAACAAAAGAAACATTGTCATCTTCTATTGGGTAAATCTACTCAGCTTAAAGTGGAGCAAGGCCTGTCTACTGCCACATCTTTTTATCTATTTGGAGCATTGGGAGGGGGGATTCTTTGGTGATGTTCAAGGAGGAGGGGTGTGGAGAGAGACAACCAGAGAGCATCAGAGAGCGTGAGAGCTAAAGTAGCACTAAGGCAAGAGTGAGAATGATAAAAGAATAATCTTTTCAGTGTATTGAGGATGCATTTGAAAAAGGGTAGAGGTTACAGATCATTATTTTTTGAGCAATTTATTTTAATGACACAGGATATTTCTGAAAAATATTGTTCCATGGCCAGCTTCATATTTTACCAAATTGTTATTATGATGTCAAATATTTATTAAGTTCTGTTACCATGTAATTTAATCCATATAGTGATATTAAGAGATGAAGGGTATTATTATGTTTACATTTCTGAAGAAATAAATGAGGAATGAAGAAGGAAAGTAATGTCACATGACTAGAAAATGACAGAATCAGGATTTAAGGCCAGATGTACCAAGTTGACTGGTTTGCTTGTGATTCTTATGTCCATAAAATTTGCATGCATATTGACCAGTCAGTGGTCCACTACAGGCTAGAAAGCCCTTCTCTCCAACGCACCTGTGTTCTGAATCCCTCTCTCCTTTGCTCCTACCACTATGACTTTCAACATTTTTGAGAAATTCAAAACTTATAGACTGGGAAAGATCTGCTAATGGAATATAATTAGTTTACATCAGGTAAAGACCTTTTGGTGTCTGTATTAATCCACACACTGATAGCTAAAGAATGACTAAAGCTATCTTCCTATGAACAAAATATATACTTTTTCCACAGAGGAAATTAAAAATTTGTGTACTCCTTCCAGGTGTCCTCTAAGATTAAGCATCTATTGGATGTATGAAATTCCAAATTATTACCCAAATTTCCTTCACCTCTTTGTCCTGCTTTGCTCCCTTCTTTCTCATCTCCAGTTTCTGCCTTTTTTCTTCTTGCATCTATTTTTCTCTCCCATTTCTCTCACTCCTTTTTCATAGTTACTTGTTCAGCCATTGCTATTAAAAACACAGCTGCATTTTTACTTTCAGAGGGATTTCCTGATGATCACATTCTCCTCTAGGGATGAGTTCTGATCACTGTAATTCCTCTGCAGCCACTGATACATGCAAGACTCATGAAGGAATGGAGGTCCACTCCTGTTCAGTGTGGACAAAGCTGAAATTTACTTTTTGTTGACAAACAATGTGAAATGACAAATAAAAATAATACAGTCAATCTCAAAATGCTTCCTTCAATTTCTCTGGATGTTTATTCTTGTTTTTATATTATTAGGCATGGACAACATTTGGCATGCAGAACCAACTCTTGACTTTTATATTCTCTCCCTCTTTCTTGTTCTTCTTCTTTCAAATGTGAGGATAACTATGCAAATATGATTTAATCCATTTAATGGCAGGCAAGTGACTTGCTCATGATCATGCTTTTAGAAAGAGGCAAAGCTAGGTGTCAAACCTATGCATTCCAACCCTTGGCTACAGAGACTATTGCACCATACTGTACATGCTCTGTCCCCTAGGGACTCTGGAGTTTAGGAAGCCACAATTCAAAGTGACTAATCAATGACATTCAAGTGGCAGGAAATATAACTTAGAGTCATAAAAAAGATTATTTCACTATAGACAATGCTATACATGCAAATGTCCTCATTTCAAGAGGATCTATTTGGACTTAAATTTAAAGATCCCTTTTAATGATACCAGTTTGGTGTAAGTGTAAGAAAGTATAAAAGTATCCCTTATTCATTCCCCTGCCTTTTAGAAGTATTTCATTGTTTTTTATGCTACTACTGGATCTTGAACTCTTGATTTCTTACTCTCACTCAGCTTTCTTACTTATAGCTAGCACTCTATCTCTTGAATTATCCCTCAAGTCATAGTACTTCCTTTTTGGTGACATTTTTTTATTCTGTTCATTTTTCATATTTAAAATAAATCATATTGCAAGTAATTTTCTCCAAAAAACTACATTTTATGCTTTTCATTATGCTTTCCCAGAAGATGTTTCAAATAGTAAACAACCTGATTATATGCCAGAACTCTTAAGTTCATTAGGGCTATAATTTTAAAATAGGAGTTGTGTTCATTAGCTGTTCAAATGTAATATGATATTTTTATTTGTTTTATTGGCATACGTTAATTGTTCAAAATAATAGTTTTTGTTGTGACACTTATGTACATGCATAGAATTTACTGAGATCATATTCATTGCTTATTCTTGTCTCTTGCTCCCCTTCTCACCTCCAGCTTGTAAAATAGTTCCCTTTTTACTTTTGTTGTGTGTTGTGCTGGCTGTGGGGCTTGAACTCAGGGCCTGCATCTGTCCCAGAACTCATTTTCTCAAGGCTACTGCTCTATCACTTTGAGCCACAGCTCCACTTCCAGTTTTTGAGTGGTTAATTGGAGATAAGAATCTCATGGAAACTCCTCTGTACAGTATTTTCACAATAAAAAAAGAATCTCATGGATACTCTGTCTGGGCTGTCCTAGAACCTCTATCCTCAGATCTCAGCCTCCTGGGTAGTTAGGATTATAGGCATGAGCCACCAGCCTCTGGCTTCCCTTTATATTTTTGTCTTTGATAACAATCTAGGGACAAGAAGGAGAATAACAAAATTGTGAAACAAGGACAAGGGATGACCCAATGCAACAATGATACAAGACACTATGTTGGAAATGAACTTTACAACTGCAGGGTGGGAAGGTATGGGAGAGGGAAGGGATAGTGGTGAGAAAAACGAAGTAGTGGGTAACAATGTTTGACAATAAACATACTCATTACCTTACGTATGTAACTGTAACCCCTCTGTACAGCACCTTTACGATAAAATAAAAAAAATCTAGATGCTATATATGAGAAAAAATCAAAGTTTTCATTCTGAGTCTGGCTTGTTTCATTAAGTATAATGATTTCTAGTTTCATCCATCTTCCTACAAATGACATAATTTTGTTCTTTCTTAGGGCTGAATAAGACTCCATTGTGTGCATATAACATATTTTTTTTAGGTATTTGTAGATGGGCACCTAGGTATATTTCAATTCTTGGCAATTGTGAAGATAGCTAGCGGAAGTATTCTTGATCAACTCAAGACTTTTTAAATTCAGATAATTTACTCATTCTAAAACTTTCTTCTAAAACTTTCATTCTAAAACATCTTCATGCATCTTAATGTTTTTCTTTTTTTGAAAAGTTTGTTTAAGCAGTACTAGAACATATCAAGTAAATATTCATAGAAAGGAGACTTGAAAATGGGAAATCTGTGTTAAGACAGTAAGTAAACCAGCTGGAATCACTGATTCTCAATTTTGAATAGAAGTATTATCTTGAAACATCAAAATGTCAGACATCAAGGAAATGTTTGATGTGTGACTTTTCTCACGCCTGACATTACTGAGTCTAAAATAACCATTAGGGAAGAGTTGCTTACATCAGCTATAAATTTAAAATTTGGGTCATGAAATTAAATTGCCCCATCCATTAGTTCCTTGTTAACAAGCAGATGTGCAGAGGGTCCCTGACTTAAAATCTTCCCACTTAGCACTTTCAACTTGATAATGGGAAGGAAGTATGTATTTCTTAGAAATTACACTTCAAATTAAAATTTTTGATCTTTCCCTATAGCAGCCATAAGGAATACAATGCTCTTTTAAGGTGGTATACAATACCTACCAGCCAAATATCATGAGAAGAAATAAAGTAATATACTCTGGTACACTGTGTTGCTAAGCTATGTTGCTATGTTTCTAAGCTAAGGATTTAAATTTAGGTGTATTAAATTCACTTTTAAAAATTGGTATCATCTTTACAAATGGATATATATTACATATATATATAGTAATCACAATCATGCCCTCTATTATTCTCTCTCTTCCCTTTCCCAAACCAATCTCACCAAGTTTCCTTATTTCATTGAATACTTTCAATATATATTATTGTTATTGTAGGGGTGATATATACAGAGGGTTTACAGTTACATTAGTCATGTAATCAGTACATTTATTTTGAACCATGTCACCCCTTCCCTTGCTCTCTCACTTTTCCCTCCCATCCCCACATATATTATTTTTTAAATAAGTTTTTTATTTTGAAAATACTGTAAAGAGAGGTTGCAATCATATGAGCAAGGTAATGAGTACATTTCTTATCAAGCATTGTTACCTCCTCCTGTTTTTCCCCTACCATCCCTTCCCTCCCATCTCCAGGACTACATTTCTCCCCTCACAACCCCCGCCCCCCACCCCCGTGCCTAAATTGTTTTTTTGCGGGGGGGGGGGGGGGGGTCCGGTCCTGAGGCCTGAACTCTGAGCCTGGGCACTGTCCCTCAGCTCTTCAGCTCAAGGCTAGCGCTCTTACCACTTGAGCCACAGCACTACTTCCGGCTTTTTTCTTTTTGCTTATGTGGTGCTGAGGAATCGAACCCAGGGCCTCTGGCTTGCAAGGCAAGCACTCTACCACTGAGCCACCTTCCCAGCCCCCCCCCCCCACCCCCCCCCCGTGCCTAAATTGTAAAGTTCATTTTTCATTAGCGTCTTGTACATCTTATTGTTGCAATGGATCCACCTGTATCCCTATTTAAACCATTTGTTTTTTTCCCCTTCCCCTCCCCAAATTATACCAACATCAAATACAGTGAAAACAGGGGTTATACCGTGAGGGAGAGACATACAAAGCAACAAAAAAATTGTCTGGTACCTTATAAGTACGTTAGAAACAATAACAAGGAAGAAAAAAAACTTGTGTCTTTATCTTGGGGTTCATTTCGCTTAACATCATCTTATCTACCTTTTCTGCTTGTCTCAGATATATACTAGCTATTGCAAATAATAGTTCATTTTCCACATAGTGTCTAGTGAGTAACACTGCTGTATTTGTTCACCTTTTGTCACACCTTTTCTGTGTTCCCCCTACACTCCTAAAGACAACTAACAAACAGGACAAAAGAAAAAGACAACAAAACAAAAAAAAACAGCAATAACATAAAAAAATCTTCTGTTTCCATTTCTTGGAATTTATTTTAAAAATATTGTTTTACATGATCATATGCCCATAGCTATTGAGCATTTGTAATATGCTCCTATGAATATCCTCCTTTGTTCACATTGTTTGAATGTCTAGAGTCCTGTATAATTTACATTGAATGCATCTTTAATTATAATTTCAACTTCCAATGGGTTTATTGAGCTATGTCTACAGTAAATCAAGGAGCATTTGTCCTCTAATCCTTATCTCTTGAATCCTGACAAGCAAATCCTATTCAAATTGAACACTTGCTCCAGATAAATTATGGAAACCATTTAATTAATAATTCCATAAATGAACCATGAAGTTAATCTAATAATACTACCAAAATATTACTTTATATAAAGTCAGTCAGAGGGGTTCAAGTAACTCTCACTACTGCGTATTTACCTTCTAACCAGTCTGTAATCGATTTCTCCTACCTACAAAATGGAACAACAACAGTATGTAATCAAAGTTTTGTGGGAAGTAAATGAGAAAATACAGGTAAAACACAGCAAAGCTTGTAGAAACAGTGCTGTTGTTAACTTTTCAGTGTTACTACTCGTTCTGAGGCAGAGGCTGACACTGAGAAGGAAAAGATATTTTTTCAGGACCACTAGGTATCATGTATATCTGCTGAACACGATAGTGTTGGCTCTGTCATTAAGAACTTGAGCTCCCAGCTGCCTGAGCATGTTTATAGGACTACATTAAAAACATATGTACTATGTTCTCCAAGTCCACTTTCTCCCTCCCTTTCTTTTCCTTCTCATTCTTTTTCTCTTTTTCTCTCTCTTTTTCCTTCCCTCCCTCCCTCCTGTTTTTTCCCTCCCTCCTTACTTTCTTCTCTCCTTTTCTTCTTTCTTTAGGAGAAATGAAACTAGATGTTATAAGGCCAGAAAAAGTATCCAGGAAAAATGGGTGAGCAGTTAATTTTGAAAATATTATTGGCACATTTTTCTGGTTTTGTCTCTTCTTCCTCCAACCCCTTTGCAATTCTATTACTTTAATATACACTTAAAATGGTCAAGACAATAAGGAGAGTGGGGGTGGGGGAGGTCTCCTTTAGGCTTTCAGGTCAGACCTGGGATAGATTTTGTGTCCTTGGAAAGTGGCTTCCTTTTTCTGCTGGTCTTGGAAAGATCTCTCTTGAGCTTCACACAGTCTCAGGTTCTTTCCTTCAGAATATCTGTCTCTGTTAAGGACAAGAAACAGGCCAGCAACCCTCTCCATCCTGGCCCCTTCTTTCCCTCCCCCAGACACCCACTTCCTTTGTAGCAGTTGCAGCTGCTGGGTCAAGTTGGAAGCTGAACCCCCTTTCTCACAACCCTTTCCCCCAGGTAAAAATAAATAAAATGTCAGTGAGCTGATTGCTTTTTGGATTGCACCTCACCACTTTCTTCCTGTTTTGAGCTTTCTGATTTCTTAGTGAAACTACAAACCTTGCCTTGACTCCCGGATGGTTATTATTTCTTTCTTTCTGGTTTCTTTCCCAGTTCTCCCTACCCCCATTCTTTCCTTCCTTAGCTTGATTTTCCTATCTTTCTAATTGAGACTTCTCATCAACTAAGGCTTTTCATCTTCTTCCAAATTAGTAAGAGTCTGGAAAGAATGGTGGAAAGAAGTTTTCTATAATTGAAGCTAAGAAACAACAACTCATAATTTATCTTTTTTATTGTGAAAATACCATACAGAGGGGTTATAATTACATGAGCAAGGTAATGAGTATTCATAATTTATCTTTTATCCAAGACTAACTATGTGACCTTGAGCCATTCTCACTGGTAGTGCAATTTGGCTTGGGATGACAAATTAATAAAATTACCTGAAATAAGTTTACGAAAAGCACACTTACTTTACAAACACACCTTCAAGGCAAATCGCTTAATCTTGATCATTTTTGCCAATTGTTTTAACAGAAATGAAGAATTTAAATTCAATTAGCAAAGGATGTGTGTGGCTTATCTCTTAATTTTATTCAAAACCTGAAGACTCAACCATTTCTGAATTGAAGAGATTTTAATATCAGAAAAATCCCCAAAGCAAAACTTGAATTTTTATATTCCAAACACTACTTTGAATCTCTGTGAATAATGTGTAGGCACACCCTATAGGTTTGCTAGTGCATCCTGTATCTTCACAAATTTGCCAAATCTCACTAACATTCATTGATTATTGATCATATCGTCTTTCTTTCTATTCTATGTAAATAGGCCTATGACTTTTTCCTTATCATTATTCCCCAAAAAATTCAGTAGAAACTATTTACATAACATTTACATTATTTTACATATTATAAGCAATCTAGAGATGATTTAAACTCTACAAGAATGTTGCATTGTGTTAAATGCAAATATTGTGCCATTTTACTTAGACATTTGAGCATGTCTACTTTTCATTATATGTGGAGAATCTGAGAAAAAAACACCCAGTAAATATTGAGAAATGACTAATATTGAAATTTTGGAGTTACTGCTACCATTGACTTTATACTCCACCCCATCCCTGTCAACTGCAAAACAATACCGACATTTAACTACTTGAAGATGGACTAGGCTTTTTTAAAATTTGGTTGGTATATGTAGGTTTCAAATTGTGTCCTGGACTTATCAATCAGAATAGTGACCTGTGAGGTGCATTTCTAGTTCTGTTTATAATCATCATAAAACTATACTCAAAATAGTGAATGATTGAAATTCTTATGCAATCTTTTTTGTTCACCTGAAATTCATTCAGATTTTCCAGATGGATCTGGAATACATTAAGCCCATCCAGGTAATGAGAAGGGACAAAGCATCAGTTGATTACAAGCTTAGAAATGTAAAGTGTGTTGTTTTAGTGCTAGGTCATTGATGACAGGAAGCATTTGAGAGAGGAGAGATAAATCGATAGCTGTCTTGGTAGAGTTGAGAGCTGGAAAATCTGAACCCCCACCTCTTGCTAGAAACAAGAGAAAGAGACTATAAATTTAACTTATCGATGAGAAGTAATCCATGTTCTAGACAGTCTCACATTTTGTAGGGATGAGAAAAATGTACACAAAGGTAGAGTGGTTAAAGGTATGGCTTTATTACTGGGACATAGAGATTCAAACAGATCTTCCAGTAACAAACTATGTGACCTGATTCCTCACTCAGTGTGAAAAGGGCATTTTAGCTTCTGACTCATCATGCCCTTAGTAAGAATATGGAGGCTATAGTTGAACCTGTTGCATCAAATCAATAAAATATATTCATTAAAACAAAATGCCTAGCACATATTGAAAGATCAATAGATTGTAGTTACAACTTAGTGCTATGTACTAGACTGGTTGCTATATTCTCATACTTTGTGCCCTTTATTTCTATAAACTACCTTTTGAAGTAGAAACTGTCATTGTCTGTTTGACAAGGGATGAAACTGAGGTTAGGAGAAGTATATGACAGAATTGAGTGTACAAAGTGCTATAACAGTTGCCATCAAAGTACAAAGTATCTAACAGGACCTATGAAAATGGGTAGACTGTAAAGGGTAACTCAAAGTTCAACAAGAGAAGCATAGAGTATGCAATGGTTAGGATATATACATATATACATATATATATATATAAAAATATAATGGTTGAACATATCAGCCAGGTAGGTTTTAGCAAAATCTAGGCTTGAAGTGTGACTAAATTGGGGTCTATAATAATAATGAGTCTACACAAACATCATGGCTGTGGGAACAGAAAAATGAATTAAGCTGGGCGCCAGTGGCTCACACCTGTAATCCTAGCTAATCAGGAGGCTGAGATCTGAGGATCACAGTTCAAAGCCAGCCCGGGCAAAAAAGTCCATGAGACTCTGATCTCCAAAAAACCACTAGAAAACTGGAAGTGGCACTGTGGCTCAAGCAGTAGAATGCTCGCCATAACCTGAAGAGCACAGGGACAGTGCCCAGGCCCAGAGTTCAAGCCCCATGACTGACAAAAAAAAAAAAAAGAAAAGAAAAGAACAGAAAAATGAATTTAAAATTTTTAATTGGAGTGTTCAAAAGTATTTTTATTCCTTCATTAGATATCAATTAGACATCATATTCCTAAATGAAAGCTATGCTAGTGTCTACTCTTCCCCAAGGAGCTCACAATATATTGAACTACAGACTCCAAATCAATTGTAAATCAATAGTTTCAATACAATATAGTATACTCAACCACACACACACACACACACACACTGGGGGCATGGCTAAAGAAGTGCAAAGAATGTTTTTGTTCTAAGGATGAGGAATCAGGAAAGGCTATCCATAAAAGGAACTCCTGGATCTAAGTGTTGAAGGATGAAGCAGAAATCGTCAGGCAAATCAAGCTCTGGTGGCTTCACACCTGTAATACTAGCTACTAAAGAGGCTGAGATATGAGGATCATGATTCAAAGACAGCCCAAGCAGGAAGCCCAGAGAGACTGTTATCTCCAATTAACCACAAAAAAGTCAAAAGTGGAGCTGTAGCTCAAGTTGTACAATGATAAGCCTTGAACAAAATAGCTCAGGTGCAGTGCCAACTCTCAGAGTTCAAATCCTAGGGCTGGGAAAAATAAAAGAAAAAAAATTGCCAGGCAAAGAAAGGATTGCAGTAAGGTTCTTGTTCTCGTAATATGAGTCATGTGAACAAAGACAGAGATATGCAGCAGCATAGAATGTGAGATATTCTACAAGTATTTCAGTATTGGCTGAGCAGAAAGTTCCATAGCAACAGTAAGGAGTAAGAGAATGGTCAAAGGTGGATGCATAATAGCATTTACTAGGCCATGTGGACATTGGGATTATGAGGATTGAGATTAGAAGAGACAAAGCTAGAGGCTATGAAACCTGGTAGGAGACCTTTGTAGCATTTTATCAGGGATAATGAGTGCCTAGACTAAGACAAATTAGGGGAGAGAGATGAGGGGGTATGATTGGAGAATATTAGTGATGGAATTTTGTACTTGGTGATGGATTTAATATGACAGTTGAAGTAAAAGGAATTAAGGAAGGCTTCCAGGTTTGAAGTCTTAGAGATGAGTGAATTTTGGTTGCATCAACTATGATACAGGATGGAAAATAGATTTTGGGAGAAAATAATGAATTTCATTTTGGATATCTTCAGTTTAACATGGTTTGGGGCATTCAAGTGATACTATGGGGCTATTTTTTATATGTGAGTCTAGAGTTCCAGAGAGATGCTGAGGAAAAATTAGATTTGTGAAGCATCAGCATCTAGATGACAGTAAAAATTATGAGAGGATGACATAACCTAAAGAGAAGGTATCTAAATGAGAATAAAAAGACAAAACATAAAAATTCAGTGGACAATAAGCATTCATGGAAAAAATAGAGGAGAGGTCCAGGAAATTTTGGTATGTATTGCATACTGTGTCATTTAGGAACAGTAAGACTAAACAAGAAACCTGAATATAGCAGCTCCTGTCTTTCTTTTGGGAACATTGTGAAACTATTCTGAGCCTTACATGAATATCCCTTATTTGAATCATTTCTGTAAGAATTCTAAACCAGAGGTGTTTTAGATTTGGGACATTTTTGTATTTTGTAATATTTACACACATACACATACAATGAGAAGAGGGAGTGGGATTCAATCTAAACATTAAGTTCATTCATATTACACATTAGCTTATGGGTGTAGAATTATTTACTTATGAGATTATGCCAGTACTGAAAAAACTTTCAGATTTTTGAACATTTTGAACCTAAGAATATTAGATCAGAGATGTCGAATATCTATTAACACATTTTAGATTTTAGGATTGTATATTTCTTCATTTCTAATACACTGATTCTTTTTTTTTTTTTTTAAATTTTATTTTATTTTATTTGAGAACATACTGTACAGAAGGGTTACAATTACATGGGCAGGATAATGCATACATTTCTTACCAAGCATTGCAGCCTCCTCCTTTGTTTACCCTTCACCTCCCTTCCCAGCCTCCCCCCTCCCTCCCAACCAATCATACCCCCCCTTCCCCCCCCACCAACATTGTAAAGCTGGTTTTGACATGACATTTTGTACTTCTCATTGTTGCAACAGGTCCACCTGAATCCTTAAACGACTTGTTTGTCCCCATCTCCTCCACATGTTATACTGACATCAAATATAGTGAAAGCGGGGGTTACACTGTTGGGGAGGGACATACAAAGCAACAAAGAAATAATCTTATAAATGCGTTAGAAACACATGCATGAAAGAAACAAAAACATTAAAATACATATTTGAGGTTTTGTTTTCCTAACATCACATTATCTGACTTTTTCCGCTTGACTCATACCTATACTAGATATTGCAAATAAGGGAAACCATGGGACCTATGTTTCTTTGGGCCTGGCTTACTTCACTTAATATAATTTTTTCCAAGCCTTTCCATTTCCTAACAAATGGGGAAATGTCATTCTTTCTGATGGAGGCATAGAATTCCATTGTGTATATATACCACATCTTCTTGATCCATTCATCTACTGAGGGGCATCTGGGTTGGTTCCATGTCTTAGCTATGGTAAATAATGCTGCAATAAACATAGTTGTGCTGGTAGCTTTAGTGTGGCCTTGTTTGTGATCATTTGGGTAAATGCCCAAAAGTGGGATTGCTGGGTCGTTGGGGAGCTCTATGTGGAGTCTTTTGAGGAACCTCCATACTGCTTTCCAAAGTGGTTGAACAAGTTTACATTCCCACCAACAATGAAGTAAGGTTCCTTTCTGTCCACATCCCCTCCAGCATCTGTTGTTGTTAGAGTTCTTGATTTTTGCTGTTCTAACTGGAGTGAGGTGATGTCTCAATGTTGTTTTGATTTGCATTTCTTTTATGGCTAGGGATGTTGAACATTTCTTCATGTGTCTATTGGCCATCCTTCTTTCTTCTTCAGAGAAGCTTCTCTTTAAGTCTTTCGCCCACTTACTTATTGGGCAGTTGTTTCTTTGAGGATTTGTTGTTGGGTGGTTTAATTTTTTGAGTTCCAAGTATATTTTAGATATGAGACCCTTGTCCGTTGTATGGCTAGTAAAGATCTTCTCCCAATCCGTGGGCTTTCTATTGATCTTGCTAGCTATGTCATTTGCCCTGCAGAAGCTCTGCAACCTTATACAATCCCATTTATCCAGCCTTTCTTTGATTTGTTGTGTTTCCGGGTCTCTATTCAGAAAATTTCGGCCTGAGCCAAGGAGACCCAGGGTTTCTCCTATTCCATCCTGTAATGTTTTCAGAGTGTCTGCTTTGAGTTCAAGGTCTTTGATCCATTTGGAGTTGATTCTGGTGCAGGGTGATATATAAGGATCTAGCTTTAGTTTTCTACATGTAGTTAACCAGTTTTGCCAGCACCATTTACTGAAGAGGCTGTCTGTCTTCCATTCTATTGTTTTAGCTCCCTTATCGAAGATTAGATGGCTATAGGTCTGTAGGTTCATTTCTGGGTTTTCAATTCTATTCCATTGGTCCTGAGGTCTGTTCTTATGCCAATACCAAGCTGTTTTGATTACTATGGCTTTATAGTAGAGTTTGAAATTTGGTATTGATATTCCTCCAGCAGTGTTCCTTCCGTTGAGGAGCGTTTTTGCTATTCGGGGTCTTTTATTGTTCCATATGAATTTTTGGATTGCCTCTTCTATTTCCTTGAAGAATGAGGGTGGAATTTGGATAGGTATTGCGTTGAATTTGTAGATAGCCTTGGGAAGTATTGCCATTTTCACGATGTTAATCTTTCCAATCCAGGAGCATGGGAGGTTTTGCCATTTTTTAAGTTCTGTGTTGATTTCCTTTTTCAAGATTTTAAAGTTTTCATCATAGAGGTCCTTCACTTCTTTGGTTAAGATAATTCCTAGGTATTTTATTTTTTGTGGGGCTATTACAAATGGAGTTGCTTTCCTAATTTCAGCCACACTTTTCTCATTGTTGGCATACAGAAAAGCCATTGATTTTTGGGGGTTAATTTTATAACCTGCTACTTTGCCAAAGTTTTGAATCAGCTTGAGTAATTTGGGAGTGGAGTCTATGGGATTCTTTAAATACAAGATCATGTCATCTGCAAAGAGGGAGAGTTTTATTTCTTCTTTCCCTATTTGGATTGATTCTTTTGTGAATATTGGTACAAATTGTTTTGTGAAGCAGAAAAGGTCAAAAGTGGGGCTGAGAAGGTGGCTCAGCGGAACAGCACTTGCCCTACATGCATGAAACCTGGGTTCGATTTCTCAGCACCACATAAGCAAAAAGAAAAAAGCCGGAAGTGGTGCTGTGGCTCAAGTGGTAGAGCACTAGCCTTGAGCTGAAGAGCTGAGTGACAGCACCCTAGACTAAGATCAGGCCCCACGACTGGAACCAAAAAAAAAAAAGAAAGAAAGAAAAGGTCAAAAGTTATGTACATATGACTATATAAGATGATGCCAAGCAGAATGAACCACAAGATAGGGACAAAAGAGGTTTTTGCTTTGTTGCTGTTGTTTTTAATGTACTATATGATTTTTTTGTTTGTTTTGTTTGTTCTTCCCCCCTGGTATAACCCCTATTGTCAATGTATTTGATTCCAGTACCCTCATCTTGTATATACTTGTTTTTTTCTAATTTGGGGAGGGAAAAGGAAATAACAAAATGCTGAAACAAGGATATAGGTTGACCCATTGTAACAATGTACAAGACATTATGTTGAAAACAAATTTTACAAATGGGGTTGGGAAGGAAGAGTTGAGGCAGTATGGAGGGAAGGGATAGTAGGGGAAAAACAAAGGAAGGGATAACATTGCTCGATAGGAAATGTACTCATTACCTTACTCATGTACCTATAACCCCTCTGTACAATATCTTTACAATAAAAAATTAAAAAGTTGTTTTGTTATATTATTCATAATAAAGTTCGTTTCCTTAACTGAAGGCTTCTTTATATCTATATGTCTATATTCATTTCTATCTCTCTCTCTCTCTCTCTCTCTCTCTATCTACCTATCTATCTATGTACAAAATTCTTCCATTAGCCTAAAATGTTTTTGAAGTGTTTACCTCATTTGACTCAGTGTCTTAGTCAGCTTGGACTGCTATATTAAATACGGTGGACTCGGTGGCTTACATAACAAAGATTTTTTTCCTAAAAGTTATGGAAGCTAGGAAGTTTTAGACTAAAGTGTTGGCCACTTCATTTTGATGAGGGCTCTATTTCTGATGGAAGACTGGAGCCTATTCACTATGTCTTCATATGGTGGAGAGATCATCCATCTCATATTTTACCATATAAGAACACTAATGTCATCATGAGGATTGCACCCTCATCTAAACCTAATGGTTTCTTCAAAGATCCCACCTCCAGATGCCCTTCCCCCCTCCAAATGCCCTCTCATTTTGGATTAGGGCTTCAGCATACAAATTTAAGGGGTACATAAACTTTCAGCCTATAGCATCCAGGAAGAGTTTTTTGTTTTTTTGTTTTTTTGTCAGCCATAGGAAGTCGTCAATTCAAGTGACATGTGAAAAATAATTGTTAGCACCTACCTATATGTATTTTTTTAATTTGAAAGTTTTATTATTTGACCAATGACTCAACTAATGCCTCTTCCTCACTTTACAGCATCACGATGTTTGAAGACAAAATTGAAGGTAAACCTACTTTCTAAAATTACTATGTCACAGAGTATGTAATGATCTATAAATTATAATGATACAATGTTTTGTTACATATGCACATCTTAGCCTGTAGTTATAGAAACATACAAGGAAGTTAGATCTTAAAATGATTGCTCCATTGTCTTGACTTATAGGCTTTAGTGTTAATTTTTGGCAATAAAAGGCAAATTGGAGAAAAAAATGCTGCTACATCCCAGGGACTGATTTCCCTTTAGATTATTACAGCATGTTAAAAATTGATCACAGTTGATATACAGCAGCTTGCCCATGTCTCTGCAACATTCCTCAAATGCAAAAATCCCTGGTGATGGACGACTGTGGGTAAAAACATACGTGCATCAGATTTCTTCTTTGATAGCTTCCAGACCCCATTTCAGTGGGTTTGGCTCTCAAGGCAAACTCTATTTGACAGCCCAGGAGTAGCACTCAGTCATTTCCCTTACATTTGGCCTTTATTCAGCTGGCAGGTCTGCTTAAATCCTCTCCCTCCTAAGGGAGAGGGGAAGTTTGAGAACTCTCTGGGGAGTGCTGAATTGTGATCTGTGCATAGATTTTATAGGGCAGAACAAAACCACTCTGCTTTCTCTCAATTTTATTGTAATAAATCTCGGAAGCTCTCTTGTTGGATTGACTAGGAGGAAGAGAAAAAAGAAAGGAGAGGGGAAAAGAGATAGAAAGGGAGGGAGGAAGGAAGAGAGAGATATCACAGCATAAAATATTGGGGGTGGCAGAGAAATGGAGGATGTTGATACTGACATGTACTGCTTTTTACTCCAATAACTAGTGGTACCAGTCCAATCTGTAGGTGAAACATCATTTTTTCAGGAGTGTAGGATAGAATTCTTTGTATCCTACATATTTTTTATTTTTAAAAATATATCAGTATCCAAATAAAAAAGTTCAACTCAATTTACCAATAATTTATTCCTCACTGCCTCCCAGTATAAAACTGCAGCTGTTTACCATGCCACAGTTTTGCTTACTTCCAAGGCAAAACTTAATTGCTTAGCTCAGGTGGTCTTGTTATCTGCATTCTCTTGCCAGCTCATATGTTAGAGCATCTAACCATCAGTATGCATGAGGATCAAGTTCCTGCTGCTCTTGCTACTCTGGTGATCTTGTCTTTAGCGAGTGAGAGGAGGGAAAATTGTTTTTACTCTCTTTGGTAAACTCAGAAACGAAGAAAGCTATAAAAAGGTAAATAAAGGAAAAATTAGGAAAAAACAAAGGGGATGAAAATTTAAAAAGTAAAAGAAAAAAGAGAAAAATCTCTGAAATAAATGTCACCATGCTCCATACTTCATTTATGTGGCTTTATTTGTCTCATCACTAGGAAATTCATTAAAAATATGATCTTTCTTTAAGCCACAAGTTTTCTACTCCTTACTGTGGTGTCAAGGAAAATATATAGTATGATATAAACAAAATAGTCTTTGGAATTATGTCAGCCTAGTGTCTCGTTTCAATGCCGAACACAATGTCTGACTCACAATGCTAATTAGACTCATTTTCTTAAGAAATTCAATAGAAGTCCTCTATAGTGATGACAATGTTCCTGGACTATATATATTATTTTATCATGATGTGGCACTAGTAATATCATACTGGATAGTCACTCTTTGCTAGTGTGCTTGGCATTAAGGAAAATATATGAACACAAATTCTTGCATGCATGCACACTATGTGCTTGATAAAAAAAGAATCTAAACATAATGAAGAAAAATCTAAACTTAATAAAAGATACATAATAAAAGACCTCTACTCTGCATCAACCCTTACTTCTATTTTTAAATATAACCATGGGACCAATAATAACTGTTCCTTGATTGATAGGTTCTTTGTCAATGGTGTCAAACTTGCTGAAGATTGCTTCTGGTTCATGAAAGTTGCTTGCTATGATTTGGACATGGTTTGGGTCTCCCTCAAAGGTCCATGTGATTGGAAACTTGGCTCTCAAATGAGTGTTTTTGGGAGGCTGTGTAACTTTTAAGAGGAAAGAGTCTGATATAAGCTCTTTAGGTCATTGGGGGGAGGAGGATAAAGTAGTTTGCTTATAGTATCTTGGTAGTTCTCAAAGTAGGCTGTAACAAAAGAGGCAAGCCTGAGCCTTCCTATTTCCTCTACTTCTTTTTTTGGGATGTGACCAGTTGTTACTGAAGATCCTGACATAATATGGTGCTACCATCTGCTTCCCTCACTAGAGGCTGAGCCAATAGGGTCACCCAATCTTGAATGTTTTATTATTTGTTTATTATTTTTAAGTAGTTATATTGAGATGTTTCCATTGATCTTAAATGTTGAACCAACCTCTAAGCTTATTAACCCCCTTATAAAATTTCTCTTTAGTATGTCAGATATTGTTATCATAATGAAAATCTGACATACAGTGCTGAAGTAGAGAGTGACTCTTGAAATCTCAGAGGTATAGTAGTGCTTAAAAACAAGCAAAATAAGAGGTGAGGGAAGATCACCTGCTGTATAGTCTTGGCTATCTCATTGTGTAACTTTGAGATGATGGACTAGAAGGACACTGTTCTCTCTCTCTCTCTTTTTTCTCTGTCACTCTGTCTGTCTGTCTGTCTGTCTGTCTGTCTCTCTCTCTCTCAAACTTCCTTTCACACAGCCACTTAGAGGAAAGACTGGAAAGCTAGGCCATGGGTCTTCAGCTTACTATTACATTAGTCTTTCCCTAATTCCCAGATTTTCCACTAGGGAACAAACCAAGGGAACAAGCCAGGGGAAGATGTCTGCTTCTTGTACCTTCCATTGCTAGTTTACTCCTTGTGTCTGGACTGTGAGAATTACAGATCTCACGGGTCCTTCAAAATGAAAAAAAAAAATCCTCTCCTTTCAGTGGAGACAGGATAGCTTGGGGATATTGGACAGTTTTAAAATTTTGGAGTGAATCTGAATCATCCAAATGGAGTGTTAAACATGTCAGGTTTTCTAGATAGCAACTGATCATCAATATATTCTCTCCCTTAGCAGAAGGTCTATACTGCTTAATGAAATCTCTCGTTCCACATGTTGATTTTTCTTTCTGCATCAGACCTATAATAGACAAAAACATCCTATTGTTTATTTGTTATAATTTTTCTGTTCATTATAAAATAGATAGATATTTAGTGATAGAAAAGAATCCCATAGAAGAATATTAGGAAGATATATAGATCCACAGAGGCTGTTTTTAAGAACTTTTCGCCAGCTGTCAAGGAAATAACCATTCTGGACACAAGAGGGAGCTTTTACCTAAAACGAAGTTTAACGAAGGTAGTTTAATGTGGGCTATACCATCTTTTTTTTTTTCTTTCTTTTTTGAAAAAAAAGTGTCTTACTATCCTTAAATAGTTGTACAAAAGAGCTGCCATTCACCAAAGCAGTTTATGAATACAGTGCATCTTGATCAATGTCACCCCTTTTAACATTCCAACCCATCCCTTTCCCTAATTTTAGTTTACATATTGAACTTTTTGACTTTTTTTTTATTTGTACAATGCATCTTGATCTATGTCATCACTTCAACATCTTCATTCCCTTTTGACCCACCCTATCTCTTATATTTCTCAATTCTTTGGTATATGTAATGAATTCTTGCCTGCATTCTCTCCATTACCGCCTTCCTTCTTCTATTCCTCTCTCCTTGGCCCCACTCTCCCCTCTTCCAAGTTTCCATTTCCTGGTAGTTACTTTGTTGAGCTATAACTTTTAATTAAAATGGTCAACTTTGTTCACAGTGAAACCATATTAGTTAATTGATGATGGTATTGTGTAATAGTAGAGGTGATATGCTCCCCAATCATCAGAAACTCTGCATAGTGGTTATATGGTGGACTTTCTTTTAAGATTTCCCTTTCTTAGGCTTAAAGAGAAGCTTCTCTGAAGAAGAAAGAAGGATGGCCAATAGACACATGAAGAAATGTTCAACATCCCTAGCCATAAAAGAAATGCAAATCAAAACAACATTGAGATATCACCTCACTCCAGTTAGAACAGCAAAAATCAAGAACTCTAACAACAACAGATGCTGGAGGGGATGTGGACAGAAAGGAACCTTACTTCATTGTTGGTGGGAATGTAAACTTGTTCAACCACTTTGGAAAGCAGTATGGAGGTTCCTCAAAAGACTCCACATAGAGCTCCCCAATGACCCAGCAATCCCACTTTTGGGCATTTACCCAAATGATCACAAACAAGGCCACACTAAAGCTACCAGCACAACTATGTTTATTGCAGCATTATTTACCATAGCTAAGACATGGAACCAACCCAGATGCCCCTCAGTAGATGAATGGATCAAGAAGATGTGGCATATATACACAATGGAATTCTATGCCTCCATCAGAAAGAATGACATTTCCCCATTTGTTAGGAAATGGAAAGGCTTGGAAAAAATTATATTAAGTGAAGTAAGCCAGGCCCAAAGAAACATAGGTCCCATGGTTTCCCTTATTTGCAATATCTAGTATAGGTATGAGTCAAGCGGAAAAAGTCAGATAATGTGATGTTAGGAAAACGAAACCTCAAATATGTATTTTAATGTTTTTGTTTCTTTCATGCATGTATTTCTAACGCATTTATAAGATTATTTCTTTGTTGCTTTGTATGTCCCTCCCCCACAGTGTAACCCCCGCTTTCACTATATTTGATGTCAGTATAACATGTGGAGGAGATGGGGACAAACAAGTCGTTTAAGGATTCAGGTGGACCTGTTGCAACAATGAGAAGTACAAAATGTCATGTCAAAACCAGCTTTACAATGTCGGTGGGGGGGGGGGGTGGGGGGGTATGATTGGGTGGGAGGGAGGGGGGAGGCTGGGAAGGGAGGTGAAGGGTAAACAAAGGAGGAGGCTGCAATGCTTGGTAAGAAATGTATGCATTATCCTGCCCATGTAATTGTAACCCCTCTGTACAGTATGTTCTCAAATAAAATAAAATAAAATTTAAAAAAAAAAAAAAAAAGAGTACATTTCTTATCAAAAAAAAAAAAAAAAAAAAGATTTCCCTTTCTTGTCTCCTAAGATACTGCAGACCATTTATTTTCCTTTGTTCCCTTCTTAATTGATGCTTACCTGTAGCACTCAGAGCTGTTGTCTCTTATTCAACTATATGTAACTTTCTTCCTTTCTTTCTCTCCCCTTCCTTCTTTTCTTTCTATCACCTCTCTCCCTCCCTCCCTCCCTCCCTCCCTCTCTCTCTCTGTCCCTCCCTCCCTCCCTCCCTCCCTTCCTTCCTTCCTTCCTTCCTTCCTTCCTTCCTTCCTTCCTTCCTTCCTTCCTTCCTTCCTTCCTTCCTTCCTTCCTTCCTTCCTTCCTTCCTTGTTAATATGCTGGCACTGGGATTTAACTCAGGGCCAGGGTACTTTGCTTTGCTATTTTACTATAAGCTAGTGTTTTATCAATTGTGCCACAGCTCCACTTTTGGCTGTTTGCTGGTTAAATCAAGAGTCTCGTGGACTTTCCTATCTAAGCTGACTTTAAACTGCAGTACTAAAATCTCAACCTCCTGAATAAGTAGGATTACAGGCTTAAGCCAACAGTTCCCAATTACATGAAACATTTTTGCTAGCTTGATCCATTTTAACTACCAGTATATTTTGATGAACAAATTGGCATTCAGATCTCTCAAGGTCAAGTTATTACAGCCCCAACTTTACATATTTATTTGCCCGCTAGAAGACTATTCTAAGGAAGGTCTGCTGACTTAAACTAATGGGTAGTAAATTGAAGGACTACATACAGATTGGTTAGGGAATCTCAGAGTTTTCAGACTCACAAAAATTATCTTGGATGATCATGTATATTATTATACTGAAATATAAGAGAAAAGAAAACTAAACAAAGCAAAATAGAACATTTAAAAAACCTTCTAAACTCTCAAAAACAAAGTATCACTCAGTCTGAGTTGTTCAGTCAAGCAGCCACGAGCCACAAGTAACTTTTGATTATCTGAAATGTAACTGGGTTGAACTGAGATATAGAATATACTAAACTAAGATTCTCAATAAATTTTACATTGACTAGAGAAAAGCTCCTGGTTCACTCAATAACCTGCTATAATTATTCGATAATTAATACTATTTTCTCCTTTATAATACTATTTAACATTACATTATTATTTTTTGTGAGGGATTGTTTTATTTTTTATCATTCCATTTTTCATGATATATAAAATTCTATATATCAGCATATATTAATAATACAAAGTGACATATTTCATTGACATTTTTCTACATGTAAATATACTTTAAACATATTCATCCCTTGTATCAATTCTATTGTTTTTTTATTTTTTTATTTTGAAAATACTGTACAGAGAGGTTGCAATTGCATGAGCAAGATAATGAGTACATTTCTTATCAAGCATTGTAGTCTCCTCCTTTGTTTCCCCTTCCCAACCCATCCTCCCCTTGCCCCCCACCCAACCCTCCTCCCACCACCAAAGTTGTAAAGTTTGTTTTTGACAAAATGACTTGTATGTCTCATTGTTGCAATGGGTCCACCTGTATCCCTATTTAAACATTGTGTTTTCTCCATTCCCCTCCCCAAATTACACCAATATAAAATACAGTGAAAACAGGGATATACCATGGGGGAGGGACATACGAAGCAACAAAAATATCACATGGTACCTTATAAATACATTAGAAACAATAGCAAGGAAGGAAAAAAAAAAACACTTGTGTCCCTATCTTGGGGTTAACATCATCTTGTCTGAGCTTTTCCGCTTGTCCCAGACATATACTAGTTATTGCAAATAAGGGAAACCATGAGACCTATGTTTCTTTGGGCCTGGCTTACTTCACTTAATATAATTTTTTCCAAGTCTTTCCATTTCCTAACAAATGGGGCAATGTCATTCCTTACTGCATTGTTGGTGGGACTGTAAACTTGGTAAACCACTTTGGAAAGTAGTATGGAGGTTCCTCAAAAGGCTCCACATAGAGCTCCCCCATTACCCAGCAATCCCACTTTTTGGCATTTACCCAAACGATCACAAATAAGACCACACTAAAGCTACCAGCATGACTATGTTTATTGCAGCCTGATATACCATAGCTAAGATATGGAACCAACCAAGATGCCCCTCAGTAGATGAATGGATCAAGAAAATGTGGTATATATACACAATGGAATTCTATTCCTCCATCACTTCTATTGTTACCCCCTTGCTTTTTACAATTCTAGTAGTCCCCTTCCACACTTATGACCTCTCATTGCTAAATTCTGATCTTTGATTTATTTTGAGTTCATTTCACTACCAGGTGAGAGATAGGCATCTAGTTTGTCCTTTTATTAAATAAGTTTTTATTGTGAAAATAATGTACAGAGAGGTTACAGTTACATGTGCAAGGTAATGAGAACATTTCTTACCCAACATTGTTGCCTCCTCCTTTGTTTTTCCCCTACCATCCCATCCCTCCACCTCCTCAACTACACCCCCCCCCCCTGGCTCCACAACCCTCCCTTCCCTCCCCCCACCTAAATTGTAAAGTTCATTTTGGGCATAGCATCTTATACATCTCATTGTTGCAATGGGTCAATCTGTATTCTGTATCCCTATTTAAACATTGTGTTTTCTCCATTCCCCTCCCCAAATTACACCAATATAAAATACAGTGAAAACAGGGGATATACCATGGGGGAGGGACATACCAAGAAACAAAAATATCACATGGTACCATATAAATACATTAGAAACAATAGCAAGGAGGGAGAAAAAACACTTGTGTCCCTATCTTGGGGTTAACATCATCTTGTCTGAGCTTTTCTGCTTGTCCCAGACATATACTAGTTATTGCAAATAAGGAAAACCATGGGACCTATGTATCTTTGGGCCTGGCTTACTTCACTTAATATAATTTTTTCCAAGTCTTTCCATTTCCTAACAAATGGGTCAAAGTCATTCTTTCTGATGGAGGCATAGAATTCCATTGTGTATATATACCACATTTTCTTGATCCATTCATCTACTGAGGGGCATCTGGGTTGGTTCCATATCTTAGCTATGGTAAATAATGTTGCAATAAACATAGTTGTGCTGGTAGCTTTAGTGTAGTCTTGTTTGTGATCATTTGGGATAATGCCCAAAAGTGGGATTGCTGGTTCATAGGGGAGCTCTATGTGGAATCATTTGAGGAACCTTTATACTACATTCCAAAGTGGTTGAACAAGTTTACACTCCTATCAACAATGCAGTAAGGTTCCCTTCTGTCCACATCCCCAACAGCATCTGTTGTTATTAGAGTTCTTGATTATAGCCATTCTAACAGAGGTGAGGTGGTATCTCAATGTTGTTTTGATTTGCATTTCTTTTATGGCTATGGAGGTTGAGCATTTCTTCATGTGTCTATTGGCCATTTTTCTTTCCTCTTCAGAGAAGTTTCTCTTTAAGTCTTTCGCCCACTTATTTATTGGGCAGTTGTTTCTTTGAGGATTTGTTGTTGGGGGGTTTAATTTTTTGAGTTCCAAGTATATTTTAGATATGAGGTCCTTGTCTGTTGTATGGCTAGTGAAGATCTTCTCCCAATCCGTAGGCTTTCTATTGATCTTTCTAGCTATGTCATTTGCCATGGAGAAGCTCTGCAATTTCATGCAATCCCATTTGTCCAACCTTTCTTTGATTTGTTGTATTTCTGGGTCTCAATTAAGAAAATTTTGGCCTGTGCCAAGGAGATCTAAGGTTTCTCCTATTCCATCCTGTAAAGTTTTTAGAGTGTCTCCTTTTACTCCGAGGTCTTTGATCCATTTGAAGTTGATTCTGGTGCAGGGTGATATATAAGGATCAAGCTTTAGTTTTCTACAGGTGATTAACCAATTTTGCCAGCATCATTTACTGAAGAGGCTGTCTTTCTTCCATTCTATTTTTTTAGCTACCTTATAAAAGATTAGGTAGTTATATGTCTGTTGGTTCATTTTTGGGTTTTCAATTCTATTTCATTGATACTCTTGTCTCTTCTTGTGCCAGTACCAAGCTGTTTTGATTACTATGGCTTTATGGTAGAGTTTGAAATTTGGTACTGATATTCCACCAGCATTGTTCTTTCTGTGAAGGATCATTTTTGCGATTCAGGGTCTTTTATTGTTACATATGAACTTTTGGATTTCCTCTTCTATTTCCTTGAAGAATGAGGTTGAAATATTGATAGGAATCACATTGAATTTGTAGATAGCCTTGAGATGTATTGCCATTTTCACGATGTTGCTTCCAATCCAGGAGCCTGGGAGGTTTTTCTGCTTTCTAAGTTCTGTTTTGATTTCTTTTTTCAGGTTTTTAAAGTTTTCATCATAGAGGTCCTTCACTTTTTGGTTAAGTTAATTCCTAGGTATTTTATTTTTTGAGGGGCTATTACAAATAGAGTTGCTTTACTGATTTCAGCCGTGTCTTCTCATTGTTGGCATACAGAAAAGCCATTGATTTTTGAGTGCTAATTTTATACCCTGCTACTTTGCCAAAATTTCAAATCAGCTCTAGTAATTTGGAATGGAGTCCATGGGATTCTTTAGATATATGATCATGTCATCTGCAAAGAAGGAGAGTTTTACTTCATCTTTTCCTATTTGGATCCCATTTATGTTTGCATCTTGTCTTATTGCTGTAGCTAAGCATTCTGATACTAAATTGAAGAGAAGTGGAGAGAGTGGACATCCTTGTCTCATTCTCGAGTTTAGAGGAAATGGTTTTAGTTTTCCACCATTGAGTAGAATGCTGGCTGTAGATTTGTCATATACAGCTTTTATTGTATTGAGGAATATTCCATGAACATTCCAGAGCCTTCATCATAAAGGGGTGTTGGATCTTGTCAAATGTTTTTTCTGCATCTATTGAGATAACCATGTGGTTCTTATCCTTGCTCTTGTTGATGTGATAAGTTATATTAATTGGTTTGTGTACATTGAACCAGCTTTGCATCCCTGAAATGAGTCCTGTTTGATCGTGGTGTATGATTTTTTGGATGAATTGTTGAAGTTGATTGGCCAAAATTTTGTTGAGAAGTTTTGCATCAATGTTCATCAAAGAAATGGGTCTATAGTTCTCTTTCTTTGATGAGTCCCTGCCTGGTTTTGGAATGATGGTTGTGATGGCTTCATAGAAGGAGTTCGGTAGTGAACTTTCTCTTTCAATTTCATCCAAGATTTGGAGGAGTATTGGTGTGAGCTCTGCTTTAAGGCCTTGTAGAATTCCTCTGTAAATCCATCCTGTCCTGGGCATTTCTTAGCTGGGAGGTATCTTATTGCTGTTTCTATTTCAATGCTTAATATGAGTCTGTTAAGTTGGCTTAACTAATCTTGGATTAGTTTCAGCATGTTGATATTTGCTAGGAAACTGTCCATTTCCTCCAGGTTCTCAAATTATTAGCATAAAGTTTTGAGAAGTATTCTCTTATAATGTTCTGAGTCTTGGTTGTTCCTGAAGTGATGTTTCCATTCTCATCTCTGAGTTTGTTTATTTGGGTGTGTTCTCTTCTTTTTCTAATAAGATTTGCTAAGGGTCTGTCAATTTTGTTAATGTTTTCGAAGAAGCAACTCTTTGTATTCTTGATTCTTTCTATGGTTTTTTTTTGGACACTAATTCGTTTAAGTCTGATCTAATTTTAATTTTTTGTTTCCGTTTATAAGATTGGGGATTACCTTGCTGTTCTTTTTCAAGGTGGTTCAGGTGTCTCATTGAATTGTTTGTTTCAGATCTCTCCAATTTGTTGATGTAAACTTGCCTCAGAGTACTGCCTTTGCTGTGTCCCAGGGGAGCTGGTAATTTGTGTACTCATTTTTGTTGAATATCATGAACATTTGAATTTCCTTTCTAATCTCTTCCATGACCCACTGGTGATTCAACAGTGTGGTGCTTAGTCTCCATGTGTTACAGGACTTTCTTTGGTGGCTTTTGGTGTTGAGTTCTAATTTTATTCCCTGTGGCGTGAGAGAATGCAGGGCATAACTTCAGTGTTTCTGAATTTGGAAAAATTTGCTTTGTGACCTAAAATGCGATCTATTTTGGAAAAATGTTCAGTGTGCTGAGAAAAACATGTATTCTGATGCTGCTGGGTGAAATATTCAGTAGATGTCTGTTAAATTTAGTCAATCTATGCTGTTGTTTAGATCTGAGGTTTCTCTGTTGAATTTTGCCGGGTTCTCTCTAGTGGGGATAGTGGTTTGTTAAAGTCCTCAACAAATAATGTCTTTCTATCTATGTGAGATTTGAGGAAAAGTATTGTTTCTAGGATAAATTTGGGTGCTCTGTTGTTTGGTGAATAGATATTTAGAATTGTAATATTCTCCTGAAGGAGAGATCCCTTAATTACTATGTAGTGACCTTCTTTATCTCTTCTCATTAATTTTAAATTTAAGTCTATTTTATCTGATATTAGTATTGCAACTTCTGCCTGTTTATGGGGCGCATTTGTTTGGTAGATTTTATCCCAGCTTTTCACTTCCAGAATGTGTTTGTTTTTATGGGCAAGGGGTGACTCCTACAGGCAGCAGATAGAAGGATCTTGCTTTTTAATTCACCTAGAGAGTCATTGTCGCTTAATTGGAGAGTTCTGTCCATTAATGTGGAGATTTAGGACTGAGAGGTGTTTGGGAGTTCCTACCATGTTATTCACCTTCTTGGAGGCTGCAACAACTGGGTTCTTCCTATAGTTCTTGGATTCTCAGTTTGGGTGCACTTTCTTGGCCTTTATTGTGGTCTTGTTGGTTTTCTACGTATAGGACATCTTTTAGTATCTTTTGTAGGGCTGGTTTGGTAGAGATATATTGTTTCAGTTTTTCTTTGCTATGGAAAGTTTTTATTTGACCTTTGGTTATGAAGGAGAGTTTAGCTGGGTACAGTATTCTTGGTTGATAGTTGTCTTTAGGGCATGGCATACATCATTCAGGTTCTTCTTGATTTAATTGTCTCTGTTGAGAAATCTGAGGTGATTCTAATTGGTTTCCCTATATAGGTGATTGATCTTTTCTTCTTGACAGCTTTAAGGATCTTTTCCTTGGTCTGAATTGATCCTGTGCACATTATAATGTGATGGTGGGATGTCCTGTTCTGGTCTGGTCTATTTGGAGTTCTAAAAGCTTCTTGTATCTGAATAGGCCTATCTTTTTGCATGTTTGGGAAGTTCTCTGCTAGGATCCTGTTAAACAAATTTCCTAGACCATTAACTTCTGTCTCTAGGTGTTCCTCTACACCCATTATCCTCAGATTAGGCCTTCTGATGGTGTCTATCATATTTCTTGGAGTTGTCTCGGATAGTCGTATGTTCTTTCTCTATAATATCTAGGCTGTCTTCAATCCCCAAGATTTGATCTTCTGCATGGTCTAACCTACTGTAAAGTCTTTCTACTTTGTTTTTTATTTCTTTTCCTTCTAATTGGTCGGCTTTGATGGCTTCCAATTCTTTGTTGGACCTTTGTTTTAGATCTCGTATGAACTTCTTTACTTCCTTAATTTGGTGTTCAGTGTTTATTCTCAAATCACTTAGTTGATTGGTTATGGTTTCCTCGGACTCCCGTTCCTTCTGTCGGGCTCCATTCAGTATTCCGTTTGTGGACTTCCTGAATTCTTTCAGCTGTCTGTTTATGGATTCCATGAATGCCTCTATTGATCTTTGTCTATTCTCATTCTGCTCTCACAATTCCTGTATTACTCTTTGATTAGCTTCCTCACGTTCATGCAATTCCTGTGTTTCTCTTTGACTGTTTTCAGCTTGCTCATGCAATTCCTATATTATTCTTTGAGTAGCTTCCTCACACTCACTACATTCTTTTATTAATCTTTGGTATGCCTCCTCTCACTACCTATCATGGTCATACTGATTCCTTTGCATGTTTTCAATCTTTTCTTTCTCCATGTTTACCAGTAGTGTTTGTAGAGCTTTTTGGGAACTCTCCTCTAGATTATTCATTAACTGTTCTGTCACCTGATTATCATGAGTGGGAGTTGAGATACCCAGACTTGCAATTTTCTAGTGTTTCTCTGTTTTTTTCTGCCCATTTGATATGAAAATAACACCAATTTTGTGATAGAACATTATTTTAAGGCAAGCATCAACCAAAGTCCTGTAGTTGCATAGTCAAAATGGATGCAAATAAAATCTAATTCAACAGATACAATCTATTCAGTATCAAACAACTATGGATTAATGGGCTAAGAACATCAAAGAAGGATTCAACAAACCAGAAATTATTAGGTTTATGGAGAATTGTGGGGAAAAATAGGATTAGAGGGATGTGGAGATGTAAAAGGAGAGTGAATGTAACCAAGACCTAATCTCAGAGAGGAAAATGAATTGGACAGAATGATGGGAGAGAGATTAAAAAAACAATAAAAAATGGAAAAACAAAAATTAAATTTAAAAAATGAAACACTTAAAATTATGTAAGTTTAAAGAAATGATTTTGAGAGAAGGGGAGAGATAAAAAGGAAACATGAAAAAATGCAAAATAAAAATTCTCAACATTGGAATACTTGAAAATTATATAGATATAAAGAGATAATACTACTATTCAAGAAGTTAAGCCTAAGCAATTGTGAATTGAGTAATAAATTTCTGGATTAAATATGTACACAATGAGGGATAAGGTCTAATAGTCGACGATGGGTATATATCTGGAGATGAACAGAACAGCAATTAATTCACACAAAAAAGAAAGAAAGAGAGAAAAAAAGAAAAGAAGAAAAAAACGGACCAAAAGTTCAAAAGAGATTTTTTAAAAAGCATACACACATATCCACCTAAAATACAAATTATCAGAGAAAAAAAACAGAAAACAAGTTTTTAAAATAAAAATTTTAAAAAAGTAGAAAAAAGTGTTCTTTTATTTTTTTGGAGGTTGGGGAAGATCTTGTATCTGTAACCAGTCTCTTGGTGGAGTCTCTGGTCTGCTTGTGGTGTTTGGTTTTCATGTGGTTTGATTGGTTTTCTAAGACAGACTGTTTGAGCAGGCAGAAAAATGCAATACCCAGGATTTTGTGATCCTCCTCCCAGGTTAGTTCAGTGGGAGGGAGATCTGCTTTGAGTATCACAAAAGAGGGAGATAGCTGTTTCCGCTTGGAGTTGAGGTGATGAGGGTAGGTTCTGGGTAGATTTGAAGCCTATCAGCAATCAGTAGCTTTTTCCTGCCGGACTTGCTCTGGAGACACTCACAGAGCCAAGCCTGGAGCCATTCTCAGGATTTATGTTTACTGAGTTTCAATTGTTTGTCTAGGCTGCAGGGGAGGAGCAGCCTCTGGCTCTGCTTACCTAGTGAAGAAAGTCACTCCTCTGGGGGTGGAGCTTCTCTGCCTGAGCTGGGCGACTTTCCCTGGGGTGGAGCTGAGCCTGGCAGGTCAGCTCAAGTTCCTGTGACCTGCTAAATGACTCTTTGTTTTCTTCCAAGGTCTTAGTTGGAGCTAGCTGCTCAGCTGGGCCTTTGTCAGTATCAAAGATGGAGATCTCCAGTGGTAGAGGAGGGGCAGCCTTCTCACTGCTGCTGCATGAGAAGGAGTGAGGATGTCAGGGTTCTACTCACACCACTCTTGGTTCCTGGGCCATCCCTAGTCTGTGATACACAAGATGAAGATTTCTGCTTCTTGTCAGTTCTTGCTGGTGGTGAGTAGAATCCACTTGCATGCCAACTCTGGCGCCTTTGTCCTGGATTCTCTCTGTTGGTATGGCGGCCATGGCTGCTTCTTCCGCCGCCACTGCTGCTACCACCGCAGCCATAGCTACTGGCAAGTGCTCACATCTGTCTCCTTGCTTGGATTTTCCCTCTCTGGCCAAACTCTCTGTACTGTGAGGGCACACTTGGTGTGATTCTCTAACCTAAGCCTGTTCACTGGAACACTAAAACTGCTTTCTATGAGTGCTGGTTTAGCCTCTAACTTCTCCACCATCTTCCTCTGGTCTTCCTCTAGTTTGTCTTGTATATGTGAGTATCCTACTTAACCAAGTACTACTTGTTAAAGAGGCTACTGTTAGCATTTCCTCCATCTCTGGTCCTCAGCCCCTCCCACTACACTTCCAAGAGCAGATTGTATCTGCTCCCAGCTGCATTAGAATGCTGCTCTCTACAAAACCTGAATTCCACCGTGCCTCTTGCCTGTTTCTCTGGAATAGGTGAGCACTCCCTCTTTCCACTCAGACCTACCTGTGCAAGCAGAGTACTTCCTAACTCTATCCTGAAGTTACAAGTGTGTCCTGCATAGGGACAGGTACCATTTTGCTTCCACTCCCGTGAGGGAGATAACCTTGTCACCCCCTCTTATAAACCTCCTTTTTCTGTGATAGTGGTGTCTGCGTGGTCTTCTGGGATGGCTACTTTCAGCTACCATTTCTGCAACACATAGTTTGGGTCTTCTAATCAACATTCAAATGACTATGGCTGTATGGGATTATTTCAAGAACTTTGACACTATTCTATTGGACTATGTGCCTGTTTTGTACTATGCACCATGCAGTATTTGTTATTGAGAAGTCATCCTATAATTTGAGGTCAGCAATGATTTTCACGATCTCCAGGTCTAAAAATTTCCCTATGACTGAGACTACTGCTATACCCTTTATATAGAATTAGACTCCCTTATTTTTGTCTTTCTAGAGAAAGACAGAATACATTTCCTTCTGTTTCCTTACATGTCCAAGGCCAGAAAATGATCATGAAAATAATATCTTGGATTGGAACAGTGTTTATACATTATAAACTATGTTTACATGCAATATTTCCAATTTTCAAACATTTTCTGTGAAGGACGTACACTATTTGTTATACAAATTTTGTAGATGGTGGTGATGATGATAAAAAGAGCTCACATATTATTGGGTATGTTAATCATTGTTCTCAGAATTTTGGGGGGCAATATTAACATTTGAACTCAGGGCCTCAAACATATTAGGCAAGCACTATATCATTTGAGTCAGTCCCAGAGCCTTTTGATAGTATTTTGTTTTTGAGATAATCTTACTATTTTTACCCGTGCTAGCTTTTTACCACACTCCTCCAAACTCCATCTCCTGAATAGTTGTGATTATGGGCATGGGCTACTATACCAGCTTGTTTTTAGAATTCTACAAGTTCTGCCTTATTAACTTACCCTATGTGAGTATTTTAAAGCTCCAAAACATTAGTAATTTCTGATTGAATTAGGATTAAATCCAAATGGGCTGACTACAATTTCTGATTTATCTTTTTGCAATAAGACTGTTTTACTTTTTTTGTATACCATCAAAAGAGAATAAAAAATAACATTTATTTAGCTTTTGAAAACTGCAAGGTATTATTTACCTTTTTAACTTTTCTTTCCTTTCTGAATGAACTACATTTCTGGTCAGATACCTGGGTGCAGTTCACACCATCTCTTAAGAGCTAATCTTATACCACTCTCCTCAATTCCATGTTCAGAGAACCAGTTTGGTGAGTGTGGGGGTGAAATATTTACACAATTGTAAAATGTAAATCCTAAAAATCAAGAGCTGTTGTCTCCTTAGAGAGTCAGTTGTTGAATACTTGCCAGCACATATTTGATTCTACATGGAAGAGAAAAATCCTTGAAACTCATTCAGAATCCTATTAACTAATATAAACACTTCCACTTAAGTAAAATAGTAGAGATGGAGAGAGGAGTTTTTTCTTTCTTTGAGATTAAAAAAATATATTTCCAGACATGCCTAGATATGAAGAAAGCTGGTAGAGCTAAGGATTATATTTTGCTCCAGATTATTATTAATGTCTCTTGTTAGGATCCTAGGAATTATGAAGGTATAGTTCTGAAACTTTGTTGCACTGGCAAAGATTTTAAGATAACTTGCATTGGATATTATGGTGGCTTAAAAATGGCAATACCTGGATTTTTCTTTTCCTGGTTCACTGTTCTTGTCAGCACTCATTGTATGCATATAAGACATCATTTAGAAATGTTTATAATATTTCTAAATTGATAGTCAATTGATGTGCATGAACATATGTGTACAACTTATAAATAATATTACTCTGAGAATTTTTCTTGGTGTTTGTACTATTTAGTTAGCAGACTCCCTGCACACTCTGCTATCATACAAAGAAGCAAATCTTTGTGTTCTACAACATTTTGAATCTAGAATGATTTCTGTCATCCTCTTGAGGAAAAGGCTAACAGAAGTTCTGATCTTCTAGTGCATATATGTCCAACATTGATTACATAGGTGCATAATAAAGTCTAGTCCACTGAGCTATGTACATTTTGGTGAACTGAACTTTACATTCCTTAAAACATCTAGCATAGATATGTTTATGGACACTAAAAACTCTAGATTCTCTAAAATAGCCTCAACACAGAATTCTAACAGAATGTTAACAAAGATAGCAACACTGCTCACACTGGGAATATGTGATCATATTTTCTTTTGAAAAAGAGATAAAACAAGACATCATTATTTTCATGTCTCATTAGGCTATCATGTTAGGAAGCTATTTTTTTTTGCCAGTTTTGGGGCTTGAACTCAGGGCCTGGGCACTGTCTCTCTGCTTCTTTTGTTCAAGGGTAGCACTCTACCACTTGAGTCACAATGCCGCTCTGGCTTTTTCTGTTTATGTGGTACTGAGGAATCAAATCCAGGGTTTCATGCATGCTGTGAAAACATAGCATGCTATGCTAAGCCACATTCTCAGTTCCTTAAGAAGCTATTATATTGTGTTGAAGAGTTCTTTAGCTGGACTGAGAGGTATGTGAATAAACAAAACAAAAAAAATCCTAACTACATCTTGAAATTCAGGTTGTACTCACTCTCAAGAGACTGCATGTCCAATCTTATGTGTGTCCTGGGAGAAATGCTATCAACTGGACAGTACATAGAAAACCCATAGACTTTAACCTGTGATGCCATTGCTATGGTCACTACATGACATTGTCTAGGTTCAGGCCTCTGAGAGGCTGAAAAATTTTGTTTTTAGGGAAAAAAAGGCCTCATGACCACTCATGCTCAGGTCTGAGGGATATTTTGAAAAAAACATTGAGTGATTGCTTCAAGAAAAGTTGAGCAGAATTTGTTTTCCTTCTGAATTTCTTCAAGAGTAGGCATACCCAAATAAATGTCAGAAAAAAAGTCAATGGTGTTAAGTAGGCTCAAAACTGTTTGGTTGAAGCATAACTGAACTCAGCTCCTTTCTCTGGGTATTCCTTTCAGTTTATATATATGATAAAATGTATGGTACCATATATATGATAAAATATACAATAAAAGGCAGAGCTGGTCAAAGGTTGTCTCTGTATGGAGAATGTTGTAGTTTGGATGTGTCTCCTCCAAAATTCAGATATTGAAAACTGATGGTGAATGTGTAGAGCATTTAAAAGATGACTAGGGCATAATGGTTCCTCCCCAAATGAATGGAGTTAAGGATCACCAGAAAGAAGTTTTATTCAGCATTCACGATTTCTTATCCTTTTGCCCTGAGTCATGTGAAAATGCACTGTTTCTTCCCTTTAAAAGTAGCGATAAAAATACCATATTAGAAGCAGAGAACAAGTATCACCAGATAACCAGACCTGCAACTGCTTTGATCTGTAACTTTCCAGTCCCTAGAAGCATGAGAAAATTAATTTGTTTTCATAAAATAAATTAACATGTATTGGGTAAAGTTTAAATAGCAACACAAATGGACTAAGAGGGGGACAGGCTATATCATGCATGCTACTCATCTCAAAGTATTAAATATATGCTGGACTATTTGCTTTCATTACACGGATTTTCTTTTCTACAACAAAGCTGATGCTACATTATGGGGCAACTTCTTTGCAATTTATAGATGTCAACTCAAAATTAATTCTTATGGGAGAATGACAAGGGAAAATGGAGTGCTAACAGCGAACAATGAGGATCAAGAGTAGGAAAAGAGTAGGCTTGATATTAAGACTAGGCAAAGAAATGGATAAAAACCAAAAGGTTAAGCTCTGGGTAAATGGCAAAATTAATTCAAATTTAATGATATTTGATACTAGAAGAGAGAACTGTGTGGTCTAGCTAGTATAATCAATTGCTTATCCAAAAGAAGGAAGGATTAAAAAGGCATTGCCAAAATTACACCCAGTAAATTTGGTTCTCTGCTAGTTGTCTGTTCTGTGTTAGTAAAGGCTTATTTGAAAGAGAAGGGGTAATCACTGAAATCAACTCCAGTGATGGTGGATTTTAAACAAATTAGTTGAAGGTCTAATTCATATAACTTTTTTCTGAAGAAGGTGGGGGAGCCACTTCTAAAATTACATGAAGTAGTGTTTATTTCTAGCCTCATTATTTGTATTATCTAATCCTTAGAAGTAAATGTTTATCTGAAAGAAAAGAGGGTAAATGTCAACATCAAAATTAATTCTACTGATATATGACCCTGGATATGTTATTTGTGGGGGCTGTTCAACATAAATAACTATTTGTTTGAAGGAAGAAAAAAATTCTCATCGTCAAATAGTTACTGCAATGTTTGTTTCCATGGTGGTCATTTGAGTTATGAGATTTATATAAGTAAATGTTTATATTTACAAAGAATTGGATGAGAGCTATCACTAAATATATGGTCAAATAAGCTACAGTTTTCATTGTAAGTTTTTGGAAAAGACTAGGTGGATATGGCTGGCATTGGTTTTGGTCCTGAAGTTCAATTTCAGTAAAGAAAACAGGTAGCATGAGGAAAATACTAGGGCAGAGTAGATAGTGGTAGCTGATATAAATGCCAGAAGTCAGGTCATAGAGTGTGCAAGGAACTCTAAAATAATGACAACAATCAATCATCCCGGGTCACAGAGGAAAAGAAAATGGACAGCCAAAGTGGACAAGAAATTGCAACTATAGTGAGGAGCAGATAATAATCCTGTCAGTGCATTGGAAATTTCAAGTAAAATAAAGAGTAAATATTCTCTTTTGATGGAAAGAAAAATGGGCCATTTGCATCTAGGGAGTCTAGACTTCTGGTCTAGAAGTCAACTGAAGAAGCAGAGTAGCAACATAAGAGAAGAAGGCAGTATCCATGTGACAGAAATAATTTATCTGCTCTTGAAGTGGTTGGAGTGGATATGCATAGTGGCCAAGTAACCATGATCTGCAGAGTTAGCAACACAGGGGCAAATGTCTTGATAGCTAGGCAGTTGTACTTGAGAGACAAGTGCCAGGGAACTGTGAAACTCCATCCCTGCTACAACTATAAGAAATGCCTTAGGCATGTTTTTTGGGACATCAGTAATTTTGATTAATTATTAGTACGAAAAATCTACCCAGAATTACTTTGCCTACTAAAAATGTTTAATTTTGTATTTGCTCTTCTAGAAATTGTAATGCTAATTATATTTTCAGCATAAAATATTATTTCCAGAAGTACTTCATTAAGATCAAGGTAACAATGTTGCCCTAAAATTTATTTATTTTTAAATGGGATTCTAATATAGAGTATTTTGTGTGTGCTAGTCCTGGGGTTTGAACTCAGGGTCTAGGCCTTGTCCTTAATCTTTTTCACTCAAGGCTATTCTGAGTTTTGGTTCAAGTATACCTTGAGCCAAAGCTCTACATCTGGCATTTTGGTAACTAATGGAAGATACGAGTCTCAGGGACTTTCCTGTCTGGGCTGGCTTTGAATCATGATCCTTTGATCTTAAACTTCTAAGTAGCTAGGATTACAGTTGTGATCCACTGGTGCCCAATGGGTATTTTTCTAATACACACTGGTTAGTTGATCATTTCATTTTATAGCAAGTCAAAGTTTTTTTCAGTTCTGTAAAGAACAGTATCTTGTTGTATCGCCATGACTATGCTAGGAAAATATTAATCTCAGTTAGCAAGTCCTTGACTCGATAGCTAGCTAAAACTAATGTTTAAAAATATTTCTTACAGAAATAACCTTGTTTGTCTTAGGGCAGTGTTTAAATGCTACTTAACTGCTGTGAGGAGCATTTATGGTTTACTTCTAAATATATAGAAAGATGGTGTTATTCAAAACCAATTCATTAAAGACTTGGAGGTACTGACCTTGAAATAAAGGTTGTTATCACTTTGAACTTCTGTGGGGAACAATACTCTAAATGATTTTATTAAGTTGATAGATATGGCTAGCCCAAATCTCACTTCAATGTGAACTCACCTTCATTATTCCTATGGATTGAACTTTAAAGCACAGCTATTTGACAAATTTAAGTGTTATTGAGATTATGAAATTTCCAAAGTGTCCATTTGGTAGACTTTGCTCTTGCATAGTCACTGATAGTAAGGTTGGGAACAAACTAGCCAGATATTAGAATTTTTAGGTAGGACTTTTGATGGATTTGGACTCTGATAGTGCATGTTGTTAACTGACTTTATTTGGTCAAATATCTATGCATACCGTTTTAAAAATAGTTTTTTTGTTTATTTTGCAAAAATCCCAAGAAAACTCTATATTGCAGAAATAGTAGCAGTGCAAGAATTCTGTTGAGTAAGAGCAATATTGTGTGCTTTCTCTTTATACTCTCTCCCTTCCTCCCCCTGTAAATCTCCCCTCTCTGTCTTCTGTAGGATTGTGAATATTGCATGAATATTCTCTTTTGTGTTCCCTCAGTAACTAGACCATTCTAGACTTGCTCATCTAAATCCAGGCTGTCAATTTGTGAATATTTTGGCTGGATATTCATATATCATTACTATAAAGTGAATACATAACTGATGTGAAACAATGTAATAGCATTTTATAAACTACTCTTTTATTGTAAAATCTAAGAGAATGGAGAGACTAAAACAAAGCCAAAACTCATATAGACATTGATGGACTAAAAAATAGAAATTTACTATCTATTCTTCCTAACAAAAACTTTTTCCCTCCCTTCACAAGGAATTATAATCCTGGCTATATGGAAATTAGTTTCTTTATAATTTTATCACTTTAATGTACATCCTTAAGCAATAGTTTAATTATGCTTCACCTCTCTTTAAATATGTTTATATCTGGAGACTCCTACATTGTTTCCCTTGCAATTTATGTGCTAAAGAATGTGCTTTTGTTCAAAACCTTCCCATATTATCAGTTTTGTTTGTTGGTATTGCCAATTGTCATCTAATATGTTACTCTATCCGGTACTTGCTTGTAAATTGGCACTTAATTCTACGAGCTAGATCAGATTTATGTTGATATTTTTTCTTTTAGCTTCATAAGTGATGGTGTATTCTATTTGGAGGTGCATAATGCTCCATTACCTCTTTTGTGTTGTTACCGGTCATTAGTGGTCAGTGCCATCTCTAGGTTGACAATATTTCTGCATATGTTTTAGTTGTTGGAAGGTCATCCCCTAAGTTAAAGGAAAACTTGTGGAAACAACATTTCCTGAGTTTTCACAAATAGATGAGTTTTTCTTGTTATCTGAAAATTCTTGAGAATTTTCAAATATTGTCTAGAGACCTAGCTATAGGGTTTTCCTTATTTTTCCAACTAAACTTCTTGCCTTTATTAAGTGTACTCCCACTCAGTAATCTGAGTAATTAAAACTCCTTCAAGTGAGGAGTCTTGTCCAGTATGAAGGCACTGGGAAAAGTAGAACCATCTAATTCTTGTCTATAAGTCCATTCAAACGTCCACTGTCTTGCTGCTACTGTCCCTTTTGGTGACTTAGAGGATACCACAGAAAACTACTATTCATACCCTGCTGGTGATATCATAGTCTCTCTATTGTTTCCATTCCACCTTTGAGGAATTGTAAAAAGATTTTCCTCCTTTGTTTTTCCTTTGTGTATGATCCCAGGACAAAATTCAGACTGTCAACAAATTTTCAACCTTCCCATACCTCATTATCTGTGCAAATTAATTTAATTCAATATATTTCTTCCATGTTGCTCATGTAGGATGGGTGTGAATTGAAGCTCACTGGAGAAGTTTAAATATCTGTTAGAAAGCCCTGGAGTGGGTGTTTAGGATCTACTTGATGCTCTGTGTGTGTGTGTGTGTGTGTGTGTGTGTGTGTGTATGTGTGTGTGTGTGTGTGAAGAGAGAGGTAGTTCACTCTTACTATATTCATTCTTAAATTTTAACTAACATTGTGACCAAAGATGCACAATTTAACAGCCTGTTAGTGTTTACATGAAATGACAATCTTTCTCTTAATTATAACAAAAAGTATATGTACTGGCCTAACTGTTGTCTAATGGTCTGGGAACATTCCTCTGTCAAAAGTGGAAAGGTCCTTCCAATGTAGAATACTGAAATGAGGAAGACAATGTGATTTTTATGTAGAACTCTGTGAACATATCTTCACAGATAGTGTTGGAGATATAACAACAGATGTTAATTGAGGGAGTATTTGAGTTTCTGTATAATAAGCCAATAATACGTTCTTAAGTTTTTCTCACTGATAGAATAATCAATGCAAATAAATTAGTTGTTAGGTCAGAAATCTAGAGAAGAAAGTAAAAGCTCTAGGAGCCCAGAGATAAAAAATATCTTGATATCTTAATAGAACATGTAAAGAAGGAAAAGAGAAGAACATAGTGAAGAATGTAGTGAACTATGAAAGAAAAGAGACTGCCTTCTTAGTAGCTTGTTATGATTGTGGGCTACACTGCAAACACACACACACTATACACACACACACACAAACACAATGTATACTACATATATACATATATCTCTACCTCTATCTATCCATTGATATATATATATATATATATATATATCAGCTATCTACCTTCTTATTTTGGAGTTGAAGTCCCAGACTTTTCTGCCTAGGCTGATTTTGAATGGTGATCCAAATCTCAGCCTCCTGACTAGCTAGATTTATAGGTATGAGCCATCTGTGCCTAGTGCCAATACTTTTCATTTCTGTGTCTTATGAAAGCTGTGCCACAGAACTTCCTAAAGAAACATTGTATAGTGTTGAATGTATGTGAGAGAATATTAAAAATTTCTTGATACTATGTTTGTCTATGTGTGTGTGTGGTTTATGCATGTGTTTCACTTGAGGCTAAACTGAGAGTAAGATCCAAATAAGAGGCAGAGGTAGGATAATTAAGTCTAATAGCTAACTTCAGTTTTAGCTCATTCTAGGGCTAGTGAGTAATTGTGAATTGAGTAGAGAATTTTGAGACACTGAGGAGGAAATACCCAGATTGATGTGATCACCCATCAGGGATTTATCTTAGCTGAACACAAAACTTATGGAGCTTTGAACTCAATAGAAGAAAAAAAAACACATAATTCTATATGGGAAGACCAATGGAAGTATCTCTTTGAGGGAAGAATGTTTGAGAACTATCGTATAATCATTTAGAAGCAGGACACTTAATGGAAAAATTCATGGTTTTAAGTGGCTTAAGGAAGGAGACCTGGCAATCTCATCAGGAACACAGATTCCTGAGCCAGTAGGTAAGGTATAAGAAGTAGGTAGGGTATAAGAACAAAACTCAGTATAGGTTTTAGTGGATCAACAACTCAAATGGAACTACGTGTTGAAGGCTGGGATCTGAGGACTGTGTTTTGAAGCCATCCTGGTCAGGAAAGTCTGTAAGACTCTTATCTCCATTTAGCCACCAAAAGGCCATAAATGGAGCTGTGGCTCAAGTGGTACAGTATCAGCCTTGAGCAGAGAAAAAGCCAGGCCCTAAGCTCAAGCCCCAGGTCTGAAACACACACACACACACACACACACACACACACACACACACACACACACACACACACACACACACACACAGAATCACTCACAGAAACAGAAATAGGAATAATAGTTTTTTGGAAATCAAGGTCTGTGCTTGCAGGATTTATTTGCTTGAACCAATTTCAAAGGAAAAGCAGATTCTGATTATAAAATTGGAGAAATACACATGAGTTTTTCCTAGCTAATGATAAGAAATTAAAAGACAAATTATTTCCTCTCACCCAGAAAGGAGAACCAAATAAAACTTCAATTCAAGGAAAACAAGAGACTGTCACATCCTGAACTGTTAATCATTGAATCTTTCACTTGACAATATTAATTTCTAGAGGTTAAGCTGATTTTCAGTTTTTGTTTATAGAGTGTAAACGTTAGAGTAGGATGCTAGCAAAAGGCAAGCCCAAAAGGCAGAAGGCTACTTCAAAGGAGTCTCTTTGGCTAGACCTAGGGGACAGTAGAGCCATGTTCACTATGAGTGACTGCAGCACACTTAACAGTAACACATTTTACATTCCAAAACAGCTACATGAGAGAATTCTGGGTGCATTTTCTGTAGGAAACAATGAAAATTTAATGTTGTGGATATTCTAATTATTGATTTTAAAATTTTCAAATGCATATATAAATCAAAGTATCACATTGTGCCCTGTATATATGACAATTGTTTGTATATGTATATAAGGAAAACTAATTTAAAATTTTCTCCAAAGCTTTAGAAATTTGTGTCATTTTGAAGGATGATGATATAAAACCCACCAGGTTCGGTTGTTGTAGAGTACCAAGGCATTATATTTATGGCTCAAGCATTTTAGGACATAGCATGAGAATCAACACCACTGTGTTCCAAGAAAGTTGGAAGGACATGAGTCTCTGATGGGCTATCATTCCTCTTCATAGTTCCCACACTAGATTCTGTCAGGTAAGTTTGGCCTGATTTGTGTCAATAAAATCAAGAATGTCTATTTATATGGCATCCACAATTTTTTAACCAGAGGAGAAAAAGACAGCCAATGGCGAGCTTTTGTGTCTGGAAGGTGTGATATTTCATATAGGAAAAAAGAGATCTGTGTGTATATAACACTCCTGTGATTATTTGTATTCCCTCCCCCTGCCCCAAGGCCATTCTCCAGTGAATACCAATTTGAACTTCTACAATTTAACTAAATTCTAACACTATCTAGCTGAAGACTATCAGATCCCACAGGATGCTGAGTCTAGACTCACAACAATGACTTTCCCCCAATTAAGGTGCAACCAGCACCTAAATTTACTTCTGACCGATGGGCTCTAAACTAGAATTCCCATGACTCTGTCTTTGCTTTAGATTAATTTCCTACAATAACTTACAAAACTCAGGGAAAGTTCACTTATATCTATCTATTTATGCAGTGGATATCACAAAGGATATATATATATATATGTATATATATATATATATATATATATATATATATATATATGAACAACTAAGGGGAAGACATACATAGAGCAAAGTATATGTACTAGTGTGAGGATGGGGAGCTTCCATGTTCTACAAGAACCTCCATGGCTTCAGCAACTAAGAAGCTCTTGAAATCCTGTCTTTTTGGATTATCATGGTGGCTTCATTACATAAACATGACTCACTATTGCCACTGGCGTTTGGTAACAAACTCAAGATTTATCTTTGCTCAATCCTATGACCAGTTTCTATAATGGAATTATCTAGAGGTCCCTAGCCATCAGTATTGCTATTGGCATGTCAAAATATACTTCTGAAGAATTCTAATTGTTTTAGGAACTATACATCAAGAACTAAGAATAGAGACTATATATATATATATATTATACACCTAATATATAATTTGTAATATATATCAGCACATTCACTCCTTTTTTTCTCTTCAGTGTGAAAGGGTCATGGGTCTATTTGTTTTTTTTCTATTCTTGTGTAATGAATCAGTTATCCTAACAGACAACACCCTTGTCCAGGCCTAGAGTTCAAGCCCCTCGACTGCCCCCCTCCCAAAAAAGACAGCCCTCTTCCATATCATATCAGCAAATTGGAACCTTGTCATCTCCCCATTAAAGGCATAGGGGTTTTCATCCCAATTAGATTCATCTCAGCCTGTGTTTGAGGCAAGGAATATGACCTTCTATACTCTGATGGGGGAGAGGAGCTGTGTGTGTGTGTGTGTGTGTGTGTGTGTGTGTGTGTGTGTGTGTGTGTGTGTGTGTGAGTGTGTATGTGTGTGTGTGTATTGGGCTGGTGGACAAATGATACAAGATAGTGCAAATGTCAGTGAACTTTTGTGTACTTGAAACTGACTTTGGCCTCCAAAGTTCACTCTTTGCAATCTAGCCCTCAGGCATCACTCTTCTCAGCATCTTATCTGACAACCTGTGGCTTGGGACACACACATAGCTTACTATTCAGTGCTCACCTGTTAAGCCACATTTCAGCCTAGTGGGGAGAACTGGCTAAAAACAGAATGTTGGCCACAGGGTAGCAATGTGCCACTATTTAAAGATAAGATAACAGGTAGAAATTGGTGAAAGAGAAACTTTTAGGACAAGAAATATTTCTGTTCATCTTGACCAAACCACATGACTGAGTTCCTGCTGTTTAGAAGAGAATAGACCTTGAAATATGTAATAGCTAAGAGCATCTCTGTGGGATAATAGCTGATGGCCACGACTCCATTATGCAATGCCAAGACACTTGGTGTAAGACTTTATGGCTTAATTGGAGAATGGAATGAAGCCTGAGCAATCTGTTAGGAATACTTACTCTTGTGTGGCTGCAAACAAGCAGTCAGCAAGGTCACTCAATCAAAAATCAAAATTCAGACAACTTCCTGAGAAGGTAGGTTCTTTGGTTAGAGTCCATCAGCTAGACTTGATATTAGGGAATTAAGGGGGTACAGAATATTCAGATTAAAACATTCAATGTCTGGAATATACAAAATAAATACCAGGTGCTAGTAGCTTATGCTTGTAATCCTAGCTACTCAAGAGGCTGAGATCTGGAAGATTACATTTCAAAGCTAATCGGGACAGAAAAGTTCACTAGACTCTATCTAAAAGTCTTTTTGATTTCACCTATAAAGTAATCAGCAAAGAACAGGGAAAGAGAGTGCCAGATGAACAAGCAAGCTTTACTTTCAAACCCCAGCCTGGCAAAGAAAAAAATGCAATATAAGACACAACTACAAAAAAGAATATACAGACATTTGTGAGGTCTCTATATCTCAATATTCTAGATAAATGCATAGTACTGCTCTCTCTATTCTCTATTTCAAAAATAACCAATGCATCTCCCTGTTAAAAATGCAAAGAATGAATGGAAAAGGTGGTCTACAATATTGAATTCTCCCAACTATTCACAATTTGAACTGCAAAGGCCAAAACTGCCTTGAAGAAATTTGCTTACCCTAAACCAATAGGTAAAGTGCACTGGTACTTGCATTTGAAGAGAAGGTAGAAATGTGTGAAAAAGTCTTTTAAAGTTATAGAACTTACCAAGTTTCATTTTGCTCAATTATAGTAAATATTTTGGATGAAATAATAATTACCTTTCAATAAAAGAATAAGTTGTATTTTGTCAAAACTAAAAAAATGGCAACCAAAACTATTCATTATAGGACATTTATGAAGGCTATCACTGTTACAATGTTATGGTTTCTCATCGTGAGGTCTGAGGAAGAGTACTGACACCTGTGTCTGTGGGGGATGAAGAGGGGTATGGAAGAGATAAGTTAAGAAACTGTAAAAAAAAAAATAGACACACAGGTTTCCTGAAAATATCGAATCTCTAATAGAAATATATTTCCTTAATGGCTATTGTAAGGTCCAGAATAAGCAAACATCAGCGAGGAATTCTCTTAAACTTTCTGACTTGTTTTAAATTCTTGCTGTAGCAAAACTGAAGTGATTGTTTTCGATTGCAATATTAATAGCTTCCTCTTACTACAAAAAGGAAAGAGAAGAAAGCAATTGACCAACAACAAAGGAAACCCTGTACATCATGAAAAATATCCTCAAGTAAAGGATACTGTTGAAATCTACCTAAGATACACTTTTATTTCTAGATAATGTCCTTTGTTTTCATTTTAGTGAGCTTACCTCTAGTTAAGTTTTGATGACACAATATTTTTTATTTTTTATTAGGGGCTTTCTTCCCCCCCACCCTAGTGGAAACACTAGAGACCTTTCCAGTTGCTCAGAGAAAAAGAAGCTGAAAGTTATCCACAAGTGGATCAATAGCCCTGCATTTTGTTAATTCTGAGTTGTATATTGGAAGATCAAGTTGTATAAAAATTGCTTGGAGTAAGAATGAGAGCCTTTGCAGACTAGAAATTTGGGAATTGCACCACGAGAAGAAAACCAGGTTACATGCATCAAAGATTTGCTGACCACCTGGGAACCTTGAAGGAAAGCTGATGTAAGTCGAAGTTAAATGTCTCCTCCATCTGTGAGTTGAAATGTGAGTGTTATCATATTCAAGGTAAAAATGGGAGTTCTGAACAAACAACTGTTGCTTTGGGTAATAGCCCATGTTTTAATGCTTTTTATCCAAGCCCCAGCCAAATGACCTTCAGCATAATTAGGCCATTAATCACCCAGCAGCCTAATGGTTATTTGATATCACTATTTCCACACAAAACTCTATTGTTACATTTATTTATAACAAAGACATTTAAGTACAAATCTAGCAATGACCAACCTGAAAATGGACATTTATTGGAAGATTTTTCCTTGTAAAGGGTATAGATTGATGAGAACTGCACCTGGCTACGTGGTATGGGAATTTGAAGATGGAAAAGTGTGCCACTAGTAAAGATTCAGCTTCAACAGTTAGTTATATTGCCATTTCTCTGGCTTGTCAGACATCTTTCTTATAAGCAGTGCAGGAAGAGATTACTTTGAAAGCTTTCACTTGATGGAAGATCCAAGAACAACCTTGAAACGTAGGCACTTAGTTACGGACAATCAGGTTCACTGTGAGGGAAGAGTATGATGTGATTTCAGAAGACATCTTTCAGAGAAACATTTTACAAATCTAGTAAGAATCTTCATTTATACTTCCCCTTTTTGGACACAGTAAAGAATTCAAAGATCTACTTTAAACCTACACTAGTGACAATTATGAGTTTTCTGATCACATGGTAAGAGATGAGTAGTCTATAAAGCTCAGAAGTTTTCTAAGCTTAGCTCACTTTCAGTGATGAGCAATACCAGAGACCCATGCAAACTGCTTTGAGAATTTATTTTCTTAATAAGTTTTTTTATTTTGAAAATACTGTACAGAGGGATCATAGTTACATGAGCAAGGTAATGGATACATTTCTTTCTTTTTTGTGTGAAAATACCATACCGAGTGGTTACAATTACATGGGCAATATAATGAGTACACTTCTTATCAACCATTGTTGCCTCCTCCTTTGTTTCCCCTTCCCATCCCTTCCTATCTCCTCCCCCCTCCCCCCCCAAAGCTGTAAATTTTGTTTTTCACCATAAGGACTTGTACATCTCATTGTTGCAATGGGTCCAACTATATCCCTATTTAAACAATTTGTTTTTGCCCTTCCCCTCCACAAATTATACCAACATCAAATACAGTGAAAGCAGGGGTTACACTGTGAGGGAGGGACATACAAAGCAACAAAGAACTCTTCTTATAAATATGTTAGAAACAATCGCATGAAAGAAAGTAACATTTGAATCCTTATCTGGGGGTTCATTTCACCTAACATCAACTTATCTGACCTTTTCTGCTTGTCTCAGACATATACTAGTTATTTTTTTATTGTGAGAATACCGTACAAGGAGTTACAATTACATGGGCAAGATAACGAGTACATTTCTTATCAAGCATTGTTGCATATACTAATTATTGCAAATAAGGGAAACCATGGGACTTATGTTTCTTTGGGCCTGGATTACTTCATTTAATATAATTTTTTCCAAGTCTTTCCATTTCTGTTTTGAGTATTTAAAATGTTATTCTATTGGTCCAGGTGATTTTGTAGAGATAGCAAGAAGATGTGGAGAAGTACTCTTGAATTATATACATAGAATTTCTGGTGTTCAGTTTTTCTGAAAACTGTCTTCCCTCGATTTGCTAAAAAGCGGGCAATAAATTTACAAAGAGAAAAGTTATCCTGTCTTATCTGTCTATTAAACTAGAATTTAACAGGGTTGAGAAAATGTTATTCTTTCTTCCCTATACTCCCTACGTTGAATTCCCCCACCTGGCAAACACTCATCTTCCTGCATCTACATATTTATCTATTATAGCTGTCATGAAATACAATATATGGCTTGTTTCACATAGCATGTTTTTGAGGTTCATTTACATTGAAACATAGTTTAATAATATGCCATTGTATATACATAACATATCTATTCATTGTTCAATGAACACTTGGGTTTCTGCATTTAGACTACTTTGAAAAGAGATCCTATGAACATTTAAAGTTTTCCTTTGATTTTGGTAACCTTTGTCTTGTTTATAATTTTATCTGATTTGGGAAAGGGAAGAGGACTCAGAAATGGTGGGACAAAGGAAGAACCAATGCAACAACGATACTCACTAGACACTATGCTGGAAATGAACTTTACAACTTGGGGGGAGGGGAGTAGGGAAGAAAGGAGGAAGAGGTAGGAAAAGCAGGAGAAAATGAGGGAGGGGGGAACACTGAAAAAAATGTACTCATTACCTTACATATGTAACTGTAACTAACCCCTTTGTACATCACCTTTACAATTAAAAAATGAAAGTTTTCAAAGGAAAATATTCTATCAAAGAGGTTAGTTTCCTACAGGTAGAACAGTGGTTCATATGACAACTGAATGTTTAACTTTATTTTAGTTGTGGGGCTTGAAATCTGGACCTGGGTGCTGTCCATGAGCTCTTCAGCTTATGGTGCATGCTCTACCACTTGAGCCACAGCACCACTTCTGTTTCTTGGAGATAAGAGTCGCAAAGACTTTTCTGCCAGGGCTGGCTTTGAACTGCAATGCTCAGATCTTAGCCTCCTAGGTAGCTAGGATTACAGGCGTAAGCCACCAGCACCCTGCAATGTTTAATTTTTTCCCCAGGAATTGTTAAACTTTATTCCACAGGAGCTACATGATTTTTATACCTAAGAACATGGGTTTAATTTTTTTTAATTTTTTTTCTGTCTCCAACACTAGTATTTTTTCTGTTGTCATTCCTAGTGTCCTTGTTGTTGTTATTTTGGTTTGGAAATTTAATGTCTCTTAAAGGGCTTTGTGTTAAAAGCTTGGTTTCTACATGTTTGTGCTATTAGGAGGAGAAGGAGGAAAACTTAGGAGGTAGGGCCTATTTCTTTTTTTTTTTTTGGACGGTCGTGGGGCTTGAACTCTGGGCCTGGACGCTGTCCCTCAGCTCTTCAGCTCAAGGCGAGCTCTCTACCACTTAAGCTACAGCGCCACTTCCGGTTTTCTGGTGGTTTATTGGAGATAGGAGTCTCAAGGTCTCTCCTGCCGGGGCTGGCTTTGAACCGCGATCCTCAGATCTCAGCCTCCTGAGTAGCTAGGATTACAGGCGTGAGCCACCAGCACCCGGCTGGTAGGGCCTATTTCAAGGATGTAGGTCACTGATGATATGTCCTTGAACAAGCCACCTTGTCCTAATTCTTAACCTCCCTTTGTTTCTGGGTGGCTGGCCTTGGTTAACAGCTCTGGTCTGTTATGCTTTTCCTATCTTTATCTTCCATGCCTTAAGAATACAACAGACAGACACCATGAGCCCAAATAAGCCTTTCCTCATTTAAATTGGTCCGTGTCAGGTATTTTATTCCAGTGATGGAAAGCTGTCTTGGCATTTTATTGTGATGTCCCAAATTACTATTAATTTTTAAGATTTTCCTCATGCTTATTGGGTCTTCTACAGGTCTTCTTGGAGAAACATCTGCTCAAGTCATTTGCTCATTTTAAAATTGGACTGTCTTTTTGTTGTTTATATATTCTAGATATTAGGTCCTTATTATATTAACTGCAAATATTTTCTTCATTTTGTGTATTATCTTTTCACTGTCTTGATAGTGTTCTTTGATGTACCAATGTTCTTAATTTTGTGGGAGTTCAACTTATCTTTGTTTTATTTTGCTGCTTGTGCTTTTGGTGTTATATTTAAAACACATTGCCTAATTCAAACTCATGAAGATTGTGGCTATTTAGCCTATGAATTTTATGGTTTCAGCTCTTATAGTTAGGTCTTTGATCCATTAATTAGTTTTTGTATATCGTATGAGGTGAAGTAGGGGTCAAACTTCATTTTGTTTTCACTGCATTCAGTTGATTTGAAACTGCTTGTTTTTCCTTAAACATGCTGATCACTTTTATAATCCATTGCCTCTTCATTTGCTTTTTTCTGTCTGGAGTTTTCTTACCTCAGTTCTTTGAATCGCTTGTTCCTTCTTTTCTTTTTAGGTCTTATATAAAATATCGCTTCTGAGTCCATCTTAAATATCTCAGCTAATCGAAACTCCCCCTATTCTCAATTTAATATCTTATTTTAAGACCATGTATGTTTTGTCTATTGTTAATTTTGCACTTGTTTTATTAACTCTTCTGTATTGGAGTGTGAGATCTGTGGCAGCAGTGGCTTTGTCTGTCCTATCACCACTGTACCTCCAGTGTCTGACACATAATAGCTGTTCAACAAATCATTCTGGAATGAATACAGTAGTCTTCTAACAGTAGTAATAGTCATAACAATGTCCACCACATTATTTTGCAATTAGGGGATAATCTCTTTTCACAGTATATGAGAATTTTTTAATGTTAAAGGTTTTCCCTACATAAGAAAATTAAGCCGTGGGAAAGGTGGAAGTGACTTTTCAAGGTCAAGCAGGAGTTTCTTTGATTTGTAGAGCAATTCCCGTAGCATTAATTTAGCTTGCGGTATCCCACAAAAGCGAAGCAGAAAGATCAAAGAGACACGTGGCTTGGAGTTACTCAAGGCCAAATCCAAGGTGTTTGAACTTGATCCCAGCTGTCCTGTCATTCTTTGAAATTTGTTTAAATTCAAGAAAGAAACCTAGGTGGTACCTGAGTCAATGGCCTTTACCAAACACAGTAATTGTAAGTTACTGAGTGACCATTTAGAACTCATTAAAAATGAAAATATTTCATTAAGCAAATTAGAAATATAGTTGCACTTCAGAGTGAGATTGGTTTCTTATAGCTCATCCTTGGTAACCTCCGGACAATGGTTGGTCGATAAAGCACTTAAAATGGCTTTTTAATCACTCTGCTCCCCTCCAACCACTACCCGCCTCATCCTTCCTGATCCAGTTCTTCCTGACCAGCTCTTGTCTTTAAGAAGCTGTGGTTTGAGGGAAATAGTACAAAGACGACTGACCAATTTTTGTCTCCTTCACAAGTCCTTGTCTCTTTTCTCATCCCTTAAATGTGAGTATTTCTCATGGTTGTTGATGTCCTCAGCCACCATATTTGACAAACATGTGGGATATACCATCTTTCTTGCTGTTAGGATCTATCACATGTGAACTTTTACCTTAGAACTTTCCTTTGAGGTTTAGACACATGTGATGATATTCTTAGGTTAAACATCTCATCTGAAATGTTCTAAAGATACTTGGTAACTTATAGCTAAATTAAACCCAGTTACTGACTTTGTTATATATTTTTATTGTGATTAAGTGATTACATAAATTTCACAGTATTGTGACATAGTGATACTTAAAGTCACACATTCTAACCTTCACAAGGGAATTTGTCATTATTGTAGTCTATAAAGTTTGTGAATTCTATGAGCTTTGATAATACAACTATTTCTTCCATACCAGGTGGTATGTACATCTCTTTCCTTTTGCTTAGCATAAGCTGTTCGCTCTTTTCCTCTCATTGGGTGGTAAAAGACAAAAAATACATTTTCACATGATAGTTTATAGAGGACTCTAGACATTCACACAGTGAGACCAAAGCAAGATATTCATAGGAAAGGGTCACAAAGGCTCAATAGCTATGTGCATATGCTCATATAAAATGATGCTTATTGAAAATAATTCCAAGAAATGGAAGCAAGAAGTTTTTTTGTTATTGTTTTATTTTCTCCTTTGTCATTGTTTTTGTTTTCTGTACCTTTTGTCTGTGTGTAAGTTAATCTGCTTGGGGGAGAGTAAGGGAAGTCAAAGAAATGGGACAAGAGGTGAACAAATGCAACAGTGATAGTCACTAGACACTATGTTGAAAATGAACTGTACAACTTGTGGTTGGGAGTTGACAGAAAAACTGGGAGACAGTGAGGGAAGAGGTGACTTAAAAATGTACTCATTACCTGACTTATGTAACTACAACCCCTCTCTACATCATCTTTACAATAACAATAACAGAAAGTAGGAGTTTCATTTTATTATTACAATTTAAGAGATCGTTTCTCATGAAAAAGTCTTTTTTATCATCAAAGACTTAATCCTTTTATTGTTATTATGAAGGTGATGTACAGGAGTTACAGTTACATAATGTGACAGCTATACAATGTCACCCCTAACTTACTCCCCCAACCAAGTTGTATAGTTGTATGTACATTTTCAACATAGTATCTAGTGAGTATCACTGCTGCATTGGTTTACCCTTTGTGTCACAATTTCTATGCTCCCCTTACTCTCCCAAAGACAGATAAACAAACAATAAAAATGGTAAGAAAATGAAAACAACAACAAAGAAAAATCTTTTGTTTCCATTTCCTGGAGTTCATTTCACTAAATATTATTTTACATGATCAGAGGCACATAGGCATTGAGCTTTTGTGTTCCTTCTCTAAGAGTACTCTCCTTTTGGTCTTACTCTGTGTGAATGGAAAAGATAAGTCTTATTAGTCAATAATGCCTGTCCTTCCTAGTGAATATTGATGATGCCAGCCTCCCGGAAAGGCTTTTTAGATATAAGGAATTTTAGAATCACCAATGTTCCTGTGATGTCCCCAAGATGCAGAATCATATCACAGGTAGAAGAGAATGTTTTTTTGGTTGCCAGTTATTTTACTCATGGCTGCCAAAACAACAACAACAACAACAACAAGATAGTTTATAGTGCAAGTCACTAGAAAATTGCCCACATGAGTCTTGCAGTGATTTTAACCTAGCATCCAAATACTTACCTAGAGTACAAAGCTGAGGCTTATTGAATAGGGCTTTTTGCCAGTCCTGGAGCTTGAACTCAGGGCCTGGGCACTGTCCCTCAGCTTCTTTAGCTCAAGGTTAGCTACCATTCTACCACTTGAGCCACGGTGCAACTTCTGGATTTTTCTCTTTATTTGGTACTGAAGAATAGAACCCAGGGCTTCATGCATGAGAGACAAACACTCTACTACGAAGGCATATTCCCAGCCTGAATAGGGTTTTTTATTGTGTAGTCTTTGCATGTGGCAGCTGTTACTTCATGGCATTTTGTGGACAACTTGTCTGGTTTATATCTCCACTAGCCAGCACTAGGCCTATTTTATCATCACTGAGGAAAAGTCTTTTGTGTTTTCTGAGGGTTATGTCTTATTTTTGAAAGATAAGCAGATTATCTTCTCTTACTTTTCTAAGGTATACTGAAATGAAAGGGATTTGATGGGAAATGATGATTTCCCAGCTCTTTTAGTGTCCTGTGGCAGGATGGCCCAGAGTTTTGGAGCAGCCTGACTTAATACATCATTTAGTAAAGGCAAGAAGGTAATGTTATAACAGCCAACAAGATAACTACAGATTAGTTTAAGTGTGTGAGGGCTGTCAAATATTTTGCTCCAGCAGACAGAGGCAAGACTACTGACTTCTGGGTTTTGGAATGCTGCTTCTCTAATTTCATAGAATTTTATAAAACTCAGAGTTGGGAATCCATTTGATCCTTGAGCTCTGGACCATCACTTAGGAGACTGCTTTAGAAGTAGAACTCTATTCAAACCTTAATTACCTGGAGCATAACAGTATACTCTCCCATGCTCAATAATGAGTTCAGTTTTGGGGTACTGTAGCTATAGAATGGCAATGGGAAACTTGTAAGTGCAAGATTACCACAGAGAGAAAAAGAAAACTAAACTTTGAGAAAAGCTAGAGCCTGGAAATGCCAATATTACAAATTTCTATAATTCACAAAAAGGTATTTTCCAGACATACATTACCAAGTATTTTTTAAGTATTCGGTGGAATCCTTTCTTCTGTGCTAGAGGGGATTTGAAAGCCAGCTCAACTGTCAAAGCCTGGCACAGTGTCAAAGCCTGGAAATGATAATGACTCAAATGATCAAGGTGTGGTTTACATGATTTAATACTAACTAAATATGTGAACAGTAATTCTTATGTGAGAAACTCTGAGATAAATATACAAGTTGATGGATACTCTTATGCAGCTATTTTTCCACTGGTACCACCCTCTCTTTCACCCAGATCAAGCCCTATCAGCTTTTCAGGTTCTCACATGTCTTTCTCACTTTTTAATTTGGGATCTTTGCTAAGATTCCAACTCTTTCCTGCTTCTCATCTTATGGCTTATTAGATTTATATCATATTAGAAGAAGCCTCTCATAGTTATTCATTCAAAATTAATCTGTTAGATATCACTGACAGACAGCATATGGTTTGGCCTCGCCCTTTGATCCAACTAGTTAATCTCTGTCTTTTGATTGGAGAATTGAGACCATTATTATTGAGTGTTAAAATTTTAATGTATATAGGAGCCTATCATGTCAGCCCCATTTTGAGATTGTGTTTATTCTGTTCTTTCCATTGTTTATATGCTCATTTGGTAGGGTCTTTTTTCTGTCTCTTTGTGTTCATATTGATCTTTATGTCTGAAATCTCCTGCAGTGATGTCTTGATATTGATCATTGTTTCAGTTTTTTGTTTATCATGTCTGGTTTGTCATATGTCATTCCATGTAAGTTTTCTACCCTATTTTTATTGCCCTACTTTCAGTTTGTAATTTGTCAGGATTTCTTTTTTGTTTGTTTTTTTTTTTATTGTAAAACTACTGTACAGAGGGGTTACAGTTACATGAGTAAGGTAATGAGTACATTTCCCAATGAGCATTGTTACTTCTTCCTTTGTTTTTCCCCTACTATCCCTTCCCTCCCCACTTCCCAAACTCCTCCCTCCCCACCTCCCACTGAAATTGTAAAGTTCGTTTTCAACCAAGTGTCTTATACATGTCATTGTTACAATAGATCAACCTGTATCATATTTAAGCATTTTTTTAAATTTCTTTTCCCCTCCTCAAATTAGAAAAATGTATATATGAGATGCAGGGCACCAGAATCAAATACAGTGAAAACGGATTATACTGTGGGGGAAGAATGTACCAAAGAAACAAAAAAATCACATAGTACATTATAAATACATTAAAAATAGCAAGAAAATGATCCCATACTACTAACCATATATATGGCATATATGTGCACATTAGAAGGAAAGTAGGAGGAGGACACCAAAACAGAGGGAAACAGGGGAAAATATATGACAACAGGACTTATCAGCTGCACTGGACATTGATCAAAACGAACTAAGCAACTCAATAGCAGCAATGGGAGTGAGGGAATGAGTGGGAAAGAGGGAACAGCTTATACTAAGCAAAAGGAAAGAAATGTAAATATCACCCGATGTGGAAGAAACAACTGTATTGTCAAAGCTCATAGAACTCATAAACTTTATAAAACACAATATAGACAATTTGCCCCAAGGTTAGAGTGTGTTTGTGACTTGAACTAAGTATCATTATTCCACAATGCTGTGAAATTTGTGAAAATTATGAAATCACGTAATCACAATTAAAAATGTTAAAAAATAAAAAATAGCAAGAAAGAAAAAATCAGTTGAGTTGCTATCTTGGGATTCATTTCACTTAACATCATCTAATATGGTCATATGTATATACCTTTTGACCTTTTATGCTTGTCCTAGACATATACTAGTTATTGCAAATAAGGGAAACCATGGGACCTATGTTTCTTTGGGCCTGGCTTATCTCACTTAATATAATTTTTCCAAGACTTTCCATTTCCTAACAAATGGGGCAATGCCATTCTTTCTGATGGAGGCATAAAATTCCATTATATACATATATATATAGATGTGTGTGTGTGTGTGTGTGTGTGTGTGTGTGTGTGTGTGTGTGTGTATCACATTTTCTTGATCCATTCATCTACTGAGGGGTATCTGGGTTGGTTCCATATCGTAGCAATGGTAAATAATACTGCGATAAACATAGTTGTGCTGGTAGCTTTAGTATGGTCTTGTTTGTGATCATTTGGGTAAATGCCCAAAAGTAGGATTGCTGGGTCATAAGGGAGCTCTATGTGGAGTCTTTTGAAGAACCTCAATACTGCTTTCCAAAGTGGTTGAACAAGTTTACACTCCCACTAAAAATGTGGTAGGGTTTCTTTGTGCCACATCCCCTCCAGCATCTATTGTTATTAGATTTCTTTCTGGGTTGCTGTGTAATCTCAGTGTTGTATCGATTTGCATTTCTTTTATGGCTAGAGAAGTTGAGCATTTCTTCTTGTGTCTATTGGTCATTCTTATTTCCACTTCAGAGAAGTTTCTCTTTAAGTATTTAGCCCACTTATTTATTGGGTAGTTGCTTTTTGAGGATTTGTTGTTGGGGGATTTAATATTCTGGGTTCTAAGTATATTTTAGGTATGAGACCATTGTCCCTTGTATGGCTAGTGAAAGTTTTCTCCCAATCTGTAGGCTTCCTATTGATCTTGTTAGCTATGTCCTTTGCCATGCAGAAGCTATGCAGTTTCATGCAATCCCATTTGTCCAAACCTTCTTTAATTTGTTGTGTTTCTGGGTCTTCATTAAGAAAATTTCGGCCTGTGCCAAGGACTCCTAGAGCCTCTAATATTCCTTCCTATAATGTTTTCAGGGTGTTTTCTTTGATTTGGAGGTCTTTTATCCATTTGGAGTTGGTTCTTGTGTAGGTTGATATATAAGGATCTATCTTTAGTTTTCTACAGCTGTTTAACAAATTTTGCCAGCACCATTTACTGAAGAGGCTGCCTTTCTTCCATTCTATATTTTTTTTGCTCCCCTGTGGAAGATTAGGTGGCTATAGGTCTGTGAGTTCATTTCTGGGACTTCAGTTCTATTCCATTGGTTGTCAGGTTTGTTCTTCTGTCAGTACCAAGATATTTTCATTACTATGGCTTTGTAGTAGAGTTTGAAAGTTGGTATTGGTATTCCTCCAGGAATGTTCTTTCTGCTAAGGATTGTTTTTGCTATTCAGGGTCTTTTATTGTTCCATATGAATTTTGGGGTTGCTTCTTCTATTTTATTGAAGAATGAAGTTGGAATATTGATTGATATCACAATGAATTTGTAGATAGCTTTTGGCAGTATTGCCATTTTCATGATGTGAATCCTCCCAATCCAGGAGCATGGGAGGTTTTTCCACTTCCTAAGTTCTTGTTTGATTTCCTTTTTCAGGTTTTTAAAGTTTTCATCATAGAGGTCCTTCATTTCTTTAGTTATCTCCTAGGTATTTTATTTTTTTTGTGTCTATTACAAAAGGAGTTGCTTTCCTGATTTCAGCAGCGCTCTTCTCATTTTTCCCATACAGAAAAGCCATTGATTTTTGAGGGTTAATTTTATACCTTGATACTTTGCCAAAGTTTTGAATCACCTTGAGTAATTTGGGAGTGGAGTCCATGGGGTTCCTTAAATATAAGATCATGTCATCTCCAGAGAGGGTGAGTTTTACTTCATCTTTCCCTATTTGGGCCGCTTTTATGTTTGCATCATTTCTTATTGTTATAGCTAGGCATTCTAATACCAAATTGAAGAGAAGTGGAGAGATTGGACATCCTTGTCCAATCCTTGTCTTGTTCCTGAGTTTAGAGGAATTGGCATTACCTTTTCTCCTTTAAGTATAATGCTGGCTGTAGGTTTGTCATACACAACCTTTATTATATTGAGGAATGTTCCATGGAGTCCTAGTTTTTCCAGAGCCTTTGTCATAAAGGGGTGTTGGATCTTGTCAAAAGTTTTTTCTGTGGCAAAAATCAAGAACTCTAACAACAACAGATGCTGGAGGGGATGTGGACAGAAGGGAACCTTACTTCATTGTTGGTGGGAATGTAAACTTGTTCAACCACTTTGGAAAGCAGTATGGAGGTTCCTCAAAAGACTCCACATAGAACTCCCCTATGACCCAGCAATCTCACTTTTGGGCATTTACCCAAATGTTTACAAACAAGACCACACTAAAGCTACCAGCACAACTATGTTTATTGCAGCATTATTTACCATAGCTAAGATCTGGAACCAACCTAGATGCCCCTCAGTAGATGAATGGATCAAGAAAATGTGGTATATATACACAATGGAATTCTATGCCTCCATGAGAAAGAATGACATTGCCCCATTTGTTAGGAAATGGAAAGACTTGGAAAAAATTATATTAAGCAAAGTAATCCAGGCCCAAAGAAACATAGGCCCCATGGTTTCCCTTATTTGCAATATCTAGTATATGTATGAGTCAAGCGGAAAAGGTCAGATAATGTGATGTTAGGAAAATGAACCCTTAGATATGTATTTTAATGTTTTTTTCTTTCATGCATGTGTTTCTAATGCATTTATAAGATTATTTCTTTGTTGCTTTGTATGTCCCTCCCCCACAGTATAACCCCTGCTTTCACTATATTTGATGTCAGTATAACTTGTGGAGGACATGGGGAAAAACAAGTCGTTTAAGGATACAGCTGGACCTGTTGCAACAATGAGAAGTACAAGTTGTCATGTCGAAAACGAGCTTTACAACGTCGGTGGGGGGGGGGGGGGAGAAGGATTGGGACTGGGAGGGGGAGGCTGGGAAAGGATGTGAAGGGTAAACGAAGGAGGAGGTTGCAATGCTTGGTAAGAAATGTACGCATTATCCTGCTCATGTAATTGTAACCCCTCTGTACAGTATGTTCACAAATAAAATAAAATAAATAAAACAGTTTTTTCTGCATCTATTAATATAAACATGTGATTCTTATGCTTGCTCTTGTTGATGTGATGAATTATATTAATTGATTTGTGTATGTTGAACCAGCTTTGCATCCCTGAAATGAATCCGGTTTGATCGTGGTGGATGATTTTTCTTTTGATGAGTTGCTGAAGTCAATTGGCCAAAATTTTGTGGAGAAGATTTGCATCGATGTTCCTCAAAGAAATGTGTCAATAGTTCTTCTTTAATGAGTTCCCATCTGGTTCTGGGATGAGGGTTATGATGGATTCATAGAAAGAGTTTGGTAGTGAACTTTCACTTTAAATTTCATTGATGATTTGAAGGAATACTGGTGTCAGTTCTGCTTTGAAGGCCTTGTAGAATTCCGCTGTAAATACATCCAGTCCTAGGCTTTTCTTTGGTGGGAGGTCTCTTATTGCTGTTTTGATTTCAATGCTTGATATGGGTCTGTTAAATTGATTTTGTCGTGTCGATATTTGCTAGAAAATCATCCATTTCTTCCAGATTCTCAAACTTATTAGCCTAAAGGTTTAAGAAGTACTCCCTTATAATCTTCTGAATCTTGGTTGTTTGTGGGGTGATGTTTCCATTCTCATCTCTGAGTTTGTTTATTTGGGTGTGTTCTCACATTTTTCTGATAAGATTTACTTAGGGTCTGTCAATTTTGTTAATTTTTGTTAATTGTTTTGTTGATTCTGTTATTTTTTGGATCTAATTCATTTAATTTTGATTTAATTTTAATTATTTGTTTCTGTCTACTGGATTAGGTTTTAGGTTGCTGTTCTTTTTCAAGGAGCTTCAGGTGTCACATTAAATTGTTGCTTGCAGATCTCTCCAATTTATTGATGTAGGAACTCAGAGCTATAAACTTGCCTTTGCTGTGTCCCAGAGGAGCTGGTAATTTGTGTGTTCTTTTTTGTTGAATGTCATGAATATTTGTATTTCATTTCTAATCACTTCCATGACCCACCAGTGGTTCTACAGTGTGTTGTTCTTTCTATATGTATTACAGGATTTTCTTTGGTGGCTGTTGGTGTTGAGTTCAAATTTTATTCCCTTCTGGTCTGAGAGAATGCAGGATAATTTCAATGTTTCTGAACTTGGACAAATTAGCTTCGTAACCTAAAATGTGATCTATTTTGGAGAATATTCCTTGTGCTGCCGAGAAAAACATGTATTCGGATGCTGCTTGGTGAAATATTCGGTAGATGTCTGTTAAGTCTAGTTGACCTGTGAAGTTGTTTAGATCTGAGGTTTCTCTGTTGAGTTTTTGCCGGGTTGATTTATCCAGTGGGGATAGTGGTGTGTTAACATCCCTAACAATTGTTTTTGGATTTATGTGAGATTTGAAGGAAGTAGTGTTTCTTGGATAAATTTGTGTGCTCTTTTGTTTGGTGAATTGATATTTAGAATTGTAATATCCTCCTGAAGAAGAGATCCTTTTATTATGTAGTGACCTTCTTTATCTTTTCCTGCTGATTTTAATTTGAAGTCCATTTTATCTGATATTAGTATTGCAACTCCCCCTAGTTTATGGGGGCCATTTGCTTGGTAGATTTTATTCCAGTCTTTTACTTTCAGAATATGTTTTTTTTTTGTGTGTGTGTGTGGGCAAGGTGTCTCTTGAAGGCAGCAGATAGAAGGATCTTGCTTTTTAATCCAAGTAGACAATCTTTGTCACTTAATTACAGAGTTAAGTCCATTAATATTGAGAATTAGGACTGAGAGGTCTTTCGTTGTTCCTGCCATGTTATCCACCTTCTTGGGGATTGTGCCAAACGGATTCTTCCTATGCTTCTTGGATTCTCTGTTTGGTGGTGGTTTCTTGGCCTTTATTGTGCTCTTGTTATTTTCTATGTGTAGGACATCTTTAAGAATCTTTTGTAGGGCTGGTTTTGTAGAGATATATTATTTGTTTTTCTTTGATATAGAAGGTTTTTATTTGACCTTCTGTTATGAAGGAGAATTTAGCTGGGTACAGTATTCTTGGTTGATAGATGTTTGTGTTTAAGGCATGGCATACATCATTTCAGCCTCTTCTTGCTTTAATTGTCTCTGCTGAGAAATCTGAAATTGTTCTGATTGGTTTCCCTTTATAGGTGATTGATCTTTTCTCCTTGACAGGTTTAACAATCCTTTTTTTGGTCTGAATTGATCCTGTGCATATTATAATGTGATGGTGGGATGTACTGCTCTGTTCTTGTCTATTTGGGGTTGTTAAGGCTTCTTGTATCTGAATAGGCCTATCATTTTTGCATGTTTGGGAAGTTCTCTGTTAGAATCCTGTTAAATAAATTTCCTAGACTATTAAGTTCTGTCTCTAGGTGCTTCTCTACACCTATTATCCTCAGATTATGCCTTCTGATGGTGTTTTCCAAATGTTGAATAGATCTATAGCATTTCTTGGATTTGTGTTGAATGATTGTCTGTTCTTTCTCTATAATATATAGGCTGTCTTCAATCCCAGAGATTCGATCTTCTACATGATCTAACCTACTGTCAAGACTTTCTACTTTTTTATTCCCTTTTCTTCTCATTGATTGTCTTTGGTGGCTTCAAATTATTTGCTGGAGCTTTGTTCTAGATCTTGTATGGACTTCTTCCTTAATTTGGTTTTCAATGTTCATTATCAAATTCCTTAGTTGATTGGCTATGGGTTTCATTGGATTCTCTTTACTTTTTATGGGCTCTATTCAGCATTCCCTTTGTGACCTCCCTGTATTCCTTCAGGTGTCTCTTTGTGGATCCCATGAATACCACCATTAATTTTTTCTATTCTCATAGTGGTCACCTAATTTTTGTATTAATCTTTGATTAGCTTCCTCATATTGTGGTTTTTGTTTGTGGTGTTTGATTTTCCTATGGTTTAATTGGTTTATTAAGTCTGTTTGAGCAGGTATAAAGAAGCTCTGCATTACCCAGGACTTTATGAACCTCCTCCCAGGCTAGTTCAGTGGGAGGGAGATCTGCTTTGAGTATCACCAAAGAGAGAGATTGCTGTTTACTCTAACTTGGAGTTGCTGTGATGGAGCTAGGTTTTGGGTAGGGTTGAGGCCAATTAGCAGTCAGTAGCTTTTTCCTGAGGGGATTGCTCTAGAGACACTCACAGAGGCCAGCCTAGAGCCATTCTCAGGATTTATGTTTACAGAGTTTCAATTGTTTTTCTTTTTCCCCTCCTGCTTCTGGGTTGCTGCCTACTGCAGGTGAGAGGGGCAACCTCTGGCTCTGTTTCCCAGTGAAGAAAGTCACTCCTCAGTGGGCAGAGCCAACTCTGCCTGGGAAGGACAACATTCATCTTGGTGGAGCTGAGTCGGTCAGGTCAGGTTCTTGTGACCTGTTGAGTGGTTCCTATTGTCTTCTTCCAAGGCCTGAGTTGCATGCTAGCTGCTCTATCTGGTCTTTTTCAGTATCAAAGATGGAGATCTTCCCAGGTGGTGGGGGAGGGGCTACCTTCCCACCACTGCTTTGTGAGGAAGGAGTGTGTCTTATACTCACACCTATCCCTTGGTTTCCAGGCTGTCCATGTCCATGGTCTGTGAATGTGATCAGCGGGATGAAGATTTCCTCTCCTTGTCAGTTCTTACTGGCAGTGAGTAGAATCTGCTCATGCATGGCCTCTGGTGCCTTTGTCCTGGGCTCTCTCTGTTGATATGGCAGCCATGGCAGCAGCTGCTGCTGCCACTGCCACCTCTGCATAAACATGCAGGTGGTCCAATCTGTCTCCTTAACCAAGCTGCCTGGATTTTGCCTCTCTGGCCAAACTCTGTACTATGATGGCACACTTGGTGTGACTCTCTAGTCTAGGACTTTCACTGGAACACTAAAACTGCTTTCTATGTGTGAGCTTGTTTTGCCCCCACCTTCTCCTCCACCATCTTCCTCCAGACCATTATTCAAGAATTCTGTCTCTTTATTGATGTCTTTTTTTCGAGTCTTGCATTGACTTCTCTATTTCACCAATTTGTTTATCTGTGCTTTATGTAGCTGTATTTTCATTGGATTTCTTTTCATTCACTTGGAATGTTGTCCATATAGTCTTGCATTATTCTTTGATTAGCTACATCCTGCTCACAAAATTTCTTGTAGAGGTTCTCGATTTTTTTAAATTTTAATTTTATTGCAAAGATCATGTACAGATGGATTACAGTTACATACATAAGGTAATGAGTACATTTCTTAACCAATTTTACCCCCTTTCTCATTATTCTCCCACGTTACCTCTCCCCTGACTCCCTTCCCCAAGTTTAAAGTTCATTTCCAACATAGTGTCTTGTGAGTATCACTGTTGCATTGATTCACCCTTTGTCCTTTGTCTCACCTTTTAGTTGTTCCCCTTACCTTATCCAAATCAGATAAAAGTATATACAAGACACAGGGTACCAAAATCAAGAGCAATGACAACAGGGTATAAACCAAAAAAAAAAAAAAAAGAAAACAAAGAATAAACTAACTACATACAGTACATTAAAAACAGCACAACAAAGAAAAAAATGCTTGTTTCCATATCTTGGAGTTCATTTTGATTAGCATAATTTTATTTGGTCATATGTACAAGGGCAATGGTACTCTACAAATGACATTGAAAATAATTGAGTTCTTCTCAGAACATTAGAACATACATTCATGTAATAACAGGCTTCATAAAAAGCAAAACAAGAAACTAATCCTCAAAGAAGAATCAGCTCTGTTAAAAAATAAAAGGGCAAATAAGTTAAAATACATTAGAAAATATGAAGACAGGTTCAAAGGACAGTTAACAGAGAAAACCATTTAATCAACACTACAGAATATTTTCTTATAGTGAACATTAATGTGCTGTTAAATCAAAGGAAATAGATTTTAAAGAATTAAAGGTTAATTGGCACCTGAACAAAGAATAAAGAACAGAAGTTCTATTTACTTCATTCTTTCCTCTTCCCTTCTAACCTCTTCTTTCTAACAATGAATACAATGTCTTTACATATTGTCTACTGGTGTGGGTATAAAGCAGGGGCCAACATCTTTTCTCTGTGAAGAGCCAGATCACAAATATTTTAGATTTCGTGGACCATAAGATCTTTGTTACAACTATTTTAACTCTGCAATTGTTAGCATAGAAGCAGCCATAGATAAAACATAAATGAATATGTAGCTATGTGCCAATAAAACTTTACAAAACAGACAGCTTGTAGGATTTGGCATACACCGGCCCTAGCTTACTGACCCCTTATGTCAACTGCAAAGTGTTGTTGGAGTATTGTTCTTGAATTCAAAAAGCTACTATAGACAGCAATGTTTGGCTACTGAGGTTGAAGAAGGTTGTGTATCAGAATCACCTGTCACCCATACTTGCCTTAGCAGGATCTAATTCAAGACTGACTAAATGTGGAATTTAGGTATTTTCAGCCCTAACAATTTTAGCATGGTTAGGAGAGCTATATATCATTATATGCCCCAAATAGCTCCTAAATATATGTCCTCTTCCCAATCCTTCCCACATGATCTTATGAAAGCATATATGAAAAAGCTTTCAATCAAAACATATCAACAGCCACACGATTAAGGCATTTTTTTCTTTATCTTTTTTTTTTTTTTGGTCCGGTCGTGGGGCTTGAACTCTGGGCCTGGGCGCTGTCCCTCAGCTCTTCAGCTCAAGGCTAGCACTCTACCACTTGAGCCACAGCGCCACTTCCGGCTTTTTAATTTTTGCTTATGTGGTGTTGAGGAATCGAACCTAGGGCCTCATGCATGCAAAGCAAGCGCTCTACCACTGAGCCACCTTCCCAGCCCAAGGCATTTTTTCTAAGAAAACTATTAACTATTAAATTAGAAATAAGAAATAAACTCCATCCCCCAATCTGTATTATTGACAGAGAAAGCCTTTACTTTGCCATCTTTCCCCATTTCCACCTCAAGATTTTGATTATTCAGTATGTACCTAAATGGTCTATGTAATTGCACTTAAGAGACCTAGAACCAAAGGGAAAAGAGGTTAAAATGAGGGAAATAAAATGTAGCCTTCTTAGATAGGTTCCTCACATGGCAGGTGTGGCTGCCAAGCAATAAGCATTAAGTAGAATCAACTACTTCTCATATGTCAATATTGATTTGTTTTTCATGAGGGAGGGCCCAGCATGTCTCTTTCTATAGCCCTGCATCTGAAGCAGTGATTCCTAAAGAGATGACAAGAAGAAGATTATTAAAATTATCTGGAGAGTTTTCGCTGCCAAAAGTCTGACATTCCCTCTAAAATGTCATCATTCCCTGCCCCAGAAATTGCTTCAGTAAGCTATTATTACTGATTGGAATGTGGTTTACAAGTATGTTGGGGAAGAAAAAAATGTTTAAAAACTGCTGATGGGAAATAGCTGGATAAACAATCTACAATGTGAATATAAATGATAAAAGACAGGACATAAGCCTTATCCACAGCAGGCAGACAAACCTTTAGTGTCTTCTTTACTGAGATCCAATGAATGCACTAAAGTATTAGTTCATTTGCTCATATTTTGAATTATTGTCATAAAATTGTAACAACACAAGCTTCACAACTTTTTATAAGATTCTGGGAAGAAAATTGGGCCATTTTAGAAGCATAGATAATTATGAACATTTCAGTAATGCTCTGTTAAATTAAGCTATACACTATTAAGCTGGACACTATTCCTCTTTCCAATGAAGTTTGATTTGTTCATCCATGTTCACTGTTCACAAGGCCTCTGGGAGGGGAAAAATAAGGCGCATGTGCAAAAAACTTAGAAGGCGATAAGTCCCCCCAAACAAATACAGAATACCAGAACATTTATATATTGAATAGTTATATCTGGGTGGAGTACAGAATCAGGCAAAGCTCCATTCAGTTTTTGACTTTTAAATTTCTTTCTCCCAAGCAGTAAAGCAGTTACTGGTGTTTTGTGGTATATTAGATGCTGATTTTATAAAGAAGTGCCTTTGTTTTTAAAATGTGTCATTTAGCCCTTTCAATGTGATTTCAATTATTTCCCCCCTCCCCTCCCCACTTTTCTCTTTCCCTTCCTTCCTCCCTTTTCCTCCTCCTCCTACTCCTTTTTCTCTTCTTCCTTTTTGCTCTCTCTCATACACACTTTCTTATTTTTTTAATTATTGGGAACAAGGCCTTGTTATAAACCCACACTGGTCTTGAACCAGCAACCCTCCTGCTTCAGGCTCCCAAGTACTGGGATTACAATAGGTATGATCATGCAGGATTTCAATAGTTTATTTTGAATGTAAATTCATTACATCTCAGAACTAAAGATTCCTCTATTGGAGCATCATCCTTATAAGGCAGTGGAAATCACTTTGAAAAAAAGGGATTATCCTGTCTAATTCATTTAAGTGTTTCCAGCCATAAATCTGCTACCTAATATCTCCATGTCACCGATTATTTGCAGCTTTGAAGGAAAGTTAGGGAGAAGCTGTTTCTTAGCTAGTATTTGGGATTCAAGTGAGACAATAAGACAGATATGCAGTTCAGAGTTCTCTCTCTGTCTGTCTCTGTCTCTGTCTCTGTCTGTCTGTCTGTCTCTCTCTATCTATATATCTATCTATCTCTCTCTCACACACACACATACACAGCTGACTTGGCAGTTGGCAGCTGCTAGGCTGGAAATGGGAAAGTCTGTGCTTGCTAAGCTGGTTTCTGCTTCAAGTGCCTGCATGTCTGAGGCTGAGTATGAAGCTTCCAGCATGGCTGGAGTTAATTCCCATTAGATAGGACTCCGCCCCTCTCTCCCAAAGGTAAAGCAAGGTTTTCAGGCATCATTGCAAAGAGCAGCTGGGATTCCCATCCCTGTCTGACAAGCTGTGAGGAGAAGTCGTTTCTCAGTGCTAAATCTGAAGAGAGGGAACAAGTCACTTATTCTACGTGGTCAGAAGGTAAATATACAACTTTGGCCAAACGCAATTGAAGCAGCTGGATAAGAAACTGCTCTGCTCTCTCCTTGCTCAGTCCTTCTTCCCTGTTCCTTTCTCAGGCTTCCTGTCCTTTCATGTCAAAGCTCAGACACGCTGTTTTCTTCCCAAGGGCAGCCTGATGTGTTTTTACTTGCTCATAGACTGTTTTTTTGTAGAGAGGCTGAGAGGAATTAAGAGCTGGATTTCTATTTCATATTGACAAGGTTGGAGGACCTAAGGGTTAAGGGCTAGCTGCTTTCCCCAGAAGACTTGGTAACTTGAGAAGAGGAAGTGTGTAATTCTCTGGGAGTGGAAGGAGGGATTTTTCTCTAACTTGTTCATAAGAGTAAAAATGGATCTAGTTTCCAATGTGGTAGGTCGATTTCATAGACTCGCCAAAATTGGAGTTACAGGGCTGAAAAGGGTGACAGAATTAAACTAAAATGCAGATGTTGAGGCTGAAGACAGTAGGGATGGAAATAAAAGATGGCATTTATTTAGTATTTATGAGTTCCTACTATGTGTCAGGCAGAATGATTTCCAGAAAGACCTGAAATATGTAAACTATAAACCCATTCTTGCAAAGAACAGTCTGTCAAGTACTTTCATTTTGTGGTGGGAAACTAAAAGCTTAAAGGAGCATAGGAGTAAAGAGACATCACTGTTAGTGATTGTAAGGTGAAAGGAGTCAGTGGTGTTGTACTTCTTGGGTGACTTCAAGTATTTTCTATTACTTATATTAAAAAGAAGACCAATAAGCCTTCTTTAATAGAAAGAGGATGAATTGATGTCTACCCTGGTGTTAAATACAGCACAAGTGTTATTTCAGTTCAACTTTGTACACAGTCATCTCCATTACATAAAAGAAACCAAAATGTATCACCTGTAAGACTCAGACCTCAGAAATTTTGTATCAGGTTTGATACCAATACTTGGACTCCATTCTACTAAAACAGTGTTTCTTAGTTGTATGTTCCCATCTGAATCAATGGAGGAATTAAAATATGCAAATTACTATAAATGTGAATTCAATAAATTTGGATAGAAGGTGAGCCTATATCTTAGACAAGCATCTTCGGTGATTCTGATGCAGAGCAGTCAGGGATCCCAGTTGATTAAACACTCTAGTGGTACCTAGGTCCTAAATCCTAGTTGGAGAAGCATTCAGTCTATCTTTTTCTCATATTGACTGAATCCAGTCAATGGAGCTGGTCAACTGTGTTATATGTTATTCCCAACTGAGGCCAAGAGATTAGAGTGCTTATTGAGCAACAGTAGCAGAACAGAAGTTAGGAGGTAAGGATGTGGGACATGCCTTACCAGTTAGTGTATGGTTGATAGGGCTTACCTACACCTTGCCAGAGTGACAGGCAAGGTGTAGGTTCTAACTAGTTGAGGTTGTGTAACTGGATTTGTAGTTAACTAATTGATCCCTGATGATAGGGGACATAATTTCCCTGTCCAGCCATAGTGAATATTAGTCTATAGATTCAAAGTTGGAAAAGCATAAGGCACATATGAGTTGGGTGAGCAGCATTTTGGGTTAAGGGAGAAACTCATAGGAAATTTAGAGAATTCATTTCAGTTCCCATATTTCCAATGCCAAGCTTTGGAGAAAGAAATTTAAAGGTTCTTTTCATGAGTCCTCCAGTTTTGTGAATGCCAACTCTATTATTTAGAGTTGACCATTTTGATATTTGATGGTTCTCACTTTCTGGCTTCCTAGCTATTATACCTCTATTTACTTATAAACGTCTCCATCTCAAGATGATGAAATGAAAGTAAATGAATTAACTAACCAAATACCGAACTCAATAAAGCTAATTTTGCTTATTTTCCTCTCCCAGACCAAAAAAAGAGGAAGGAAATAGGGAAAAGGCCTAAAATGAGCTTCAATTGAAAACCAAGGATAAAGGTGAGATCTTAGGTTCACAAAGAAACAAATGGAAAATAAATTTCTTTGAGTGATTTCATCATGAGATGATTTTAGGAACAGGAGAACTTGGAAGCAACATATTGTGGAGATATCTAGAGGAGAAAAAACTTTTAAGTGGCATAGGTGGCAGAAAATGTTATGAGAAGTATGTAGGACAAGGTAGTAAAAATTTCAGGGCTATGTGTGCAACACAGAGATCTACAAGGGGTAGGCTGTTTAAATAATAAGCTTGACACAAGGGGTAACATTGGTCAAAGGCATTTCTCTGTAGCAGGACTCTATGTACTAGGATCATAGGGCTGCATGGCTTCTCATTTCCTAGGCAAGTCTCAACACTGAGTATGGTGTATTTCTAAGAGTTTTGGTAACTAAGCAAGCTACACTGTCTAGGGACATGAAGAGAAAAGCCTGTTCACATTCCTTTGCCAATAAATTTCCAGTGCCAATAAATTTGTTGTTCAGAGTCAAGTTCTGAACAAGGAGTATTATAGCCACAGTTTCCTCAGCCATACATGTCAGTGATTCTCTTTCATACCAATTCTAGTTTTTATTGTTATCTCACCAATTCTTTTTCCTGTACTCTGTTGACCTTAATAAAGAGGTGTTATTTCCTTAAGTTGTTCAACAAGCTCTAGAGGGAACAAAAGAGGACTGGGATTGAGATGAGTTAGAGGAAAGAGTTGGTGTATTTTCTTTCACTAAGAAAAATTTAAGAGCAGTGTCTCCAGCTTTATTGAAAGTATGTGCTCCCATGTGAGAGGGAACAAATGAGAAAACAGACTAAATATAAGGCAATGGGATACCACAGGGACAGAGAGACAATGCTTATTTTGGGGAAAAAAGAAGATAATGGTAACCTGCCAGCAATCTGAGTTAATAAAAGGCTCTCAACTGGAAGACAGTGACCAGATATTCTCTATTCACTTTAAGGACTCAGTGAAAAGGCCTGGCTTTAAGTTGCAGCAGAAAAGGTTCATAAATGACTGATTTGTTGACAGTAAGAGTTGTAAAGTTACTGAGAAAAATTCTAGACTTGTGTTCCAAGGATTTCTTTAAAAGTAGTAGAGATAAACTGGGGATTGGTGGCTCAGGCCTGATATACAAGGTACTCAGAAGGCTGAAAACTGACGATCATTATTCAAAGCCAGCTTAGGAAGGAAAGTTTTGAAACTCTTATCTCCAATTAACCTCCAAAAACGCTGGAAGTGGAGCTGTGGCTCAAGCAATACAGTGCCAATTGTGAGTGAAAAAAGCTTAGGGACAGTACCCAAGCTCGGAGTTCAAGCCCCAGGACCATCACCAAAACAAAAGGGAGGTTTCTTGTATCCTATAGGGTGTAGATTGTCTCTTTCCATGAGATTATGTTCCATTGTTTAACATATATCTAAAGATCAGGGAACATGAGGATAGTGAATGAAGAGCAGACTTCTTACTTCCACCTGGTTATTACAACTTTCTGGGTGAACTCAGTGAATCTATATATAGCTATTCTCACGTGACTCACTTATCAGGGAAACAAAGGGATGGAGGACCATAAACTATCTGAAAAGGGATACTAAAATGCACTCTCAAAAATTGGTTACTGTACCATTCTGCAGGAACACTGTGGCATTATTTTTTGGTTTTTGAAACCAGTGTGCCTATTTGCACAGAAGCAAAACTATTGCATATAAGAAGCATACAAAAGGATTTTGGATAGAATATACTGCAGCATTGTTTATGTTTTCATTGATATAAATACAAAGAGAGTTAAGCAGTTTCTGGGAAGGATCTTTGATTATTTTGGAGGGCAGTCACAAAGGGGATTTCTCCATTGCAGGTAACAAAACTAAAAGCATTTGCTAGAAGGTATTGCCCTGTTCAGCACATGTGAATGGGTAGTAGCATATATATACAGATTCTCTATGTCCTGCTGCTTTTTCTGTCTAGCCATAGAAGAAACTGGGCTCAGAGTCATTGTATATTCAGGAAATAGTGAGCAATTAAATCTCAGAATTTGACTTCTTGATTTCATTCGGTCAAGCTTGATACAGAAAGGTTTACATTCAAAGTACACAGTTTGAATAGGGGAGGGTTTACCTCCCACTGTTGACATCTAGGGTCACCTTTAACTTTATGTTATTTGAATGCTAGAGTCAATATTAGAGAATTAACTGTGACTGTCATTCTCATGAATGGTGCTGGCTCACATCATCACTAGTCCCATACAGAATGACCATCTCTTCCCAGGTTTGGAACTTCTATGATTATATTGGTGAAGGTCTCACATTCCAGAAAAACGCTGGGTCCCAGGCAAAGTGGTATAGTTGCTCAACCATGTCCTAAATGAACTAGGACAATAAGATTTCCTAAAGTTGAAAGTACCTAATTAAAATTATGAAACACTGACTTGCCTATAGGTAGACAAATTAATGTGAATTTTGAGATTCTGCCTTCTTACATGTTGGCTTCAGAATGCCACTTTTAAGAAGAAATTATGGTGACAATGATTGATAGTATTAGAGTTTATTCATTAGCCTATTTGTCACAGATAAGATCAACTTTTTAAAATTTGAGTCCCTGTCCTTTTTTCCTACCATCCTCTGGATACCACTAACTGATATAATCTCTTCCTTTGTCTTATGGTCTCTGTACCCCCTGCTGACTGTCATGCTAGAAATTTTGATCTCATGGTTATGGTGTGGATGGTGGTTAGTACCAACTAGGTAGGGGTTAGTGAGGTTAAGAGTTAATACAAGCTATACATACTGAGCTTTAAATACCTCATGCTCTAGTTCTATGGCTTTCCATAGTATGTCTGAAGAAATGAGCCTTCCCCTTACCTTCACTTTTCCCCATCAACCAACATTTTCTTTGAATTCTAGATGAGAAACCATGGAAAGCATTTCATTGTAATGCTATCTGGGTGATGATGTAATACTACTGGTATAAGACTGCAGGGAAGGCTACTGAGGTACAAGTGGGAAACAATGGCCCTGAAACCACTGCATACACTTGGAAAAGTTACTTGGCTTTCTGACTCTAATCAAGTCATGTGCAGTTTGGGTAGTAATACCTTTCTTATCAATGTTGAGGAGATTGTTGGCCTGAGCACACCAAATAATGGGAAGAATTGTGATAATGCAGCCAGTAACTGATTGCTAACTTTGTATTTTATTTTATTTTTACCTTTCCTCCTCATTCAGAAGTGGGTCTGTAATAGAGGGCTTCTTGTGCTTTTCATACTCTTACACAGTACAATATAACAAGCAGAAACATTACCTCATTGTGGCCAAGCATACCTGCTTTCTAACAGCAATTACTCAAAACTAGTTCTACTTTCCCCCCATCTTGGCCTTCAATCTCTCACCACATCTTTCTATCATTCCCAGGGGACAGCTCAGAGCACTTTCTTCCCAGACCCTAACATTCCAAAGTAAGCACCTGCAATTTACAACCTCTGCTCCCATCCTGAACAAAACATGTACTGGAAAATGCACATGTATCAAGAGGGGAATTGTGGTGGAGTGTAAAAAAAAGAGCATTATACTAAAAATCAAATAATTGGGCTCTGGTTTGGCCAGTGTGCCTCACTAAGCATTTACCCTTGGGCAAAGCACTTCCTCTCCATATTCCCACCTGTGAAGTGATTGGGAGCTGGGGGTAGCATTGTGTGGTAGTGAAGAACCGGCCTAGGAATCTGCAGATCAGGTTACTGGTTGTGGTGTTGCTGCTTGGTAACTGTGAGTAGGAAAAATCATTTTCTCTTTGACTGGGCCAAACTCCCCCATTTGTAAAACAAGAAGGTTGGATTAGGTGATTCATTAAATCCAGCCAGTCTGGAAATTGGATGATTCTATGAAATGGATTCATTAAACAAACATGAGTTCTACTGACTGTTCCGCATCAGGCACTGTTTGATGATGCTTGTAAGAGCCCTCATGGCTGAGACCCTGACACTTTGCATATAATTTCAGCCTATTCCTGTTAATGTCCCAGTTGGCACTATGGTGGCCTCATAAAACTTGTTCCTGTACTTATCCTACTTTGGATTCTCCCCAACATCACTGCTTATAACTTGAAGCAACGGTGATAAATCATGGAGAAGTCTCTGAAACACCCACCATCTGCCTGCTGGAGACATTCACAGTGCTGTCATCAAAATGCAGTGTGGTCTTTAAACATTCTAATAGAGGACCTGACCAGAAAGAAATGGCAGATTAATGTTTTGGGAGAGAAGTGGTTGATTTTTGACAGAGGGGGGTCTGTAAATTACATTTATGTGCTGGACTGTGAAGACAAGATCTAGATACTCTTTTAGCATCTTGAATTGTATATTACATGTTCCAAAAGGGCGCTTGAAAGTTCTGTAGTGCTTTGTGTACCTGCTACAAGGTCTAGAGATGCCTGATCCTTGTTTGTTTTTGAGACATGAGAACCTTTCTTAACTGTATCCATAAAAAGGACTTATAAGTTTTTTCCTTATAACCAGTTGGCTGCCACTGGTTGGAAACTTGCCTCCCATTTTGAATGTAGGAAAAGTGATGCTTCTCAGTGGAAGGTAGAATGTGCAAAGAAACTAGATTTTTTTTTACCCTACCCATTTCAATTTGGCCGATGTATCCTTGGGAAAAGCTCACAGTAACAGTGTAGAACATCATACCTAAGTCAAATGGGAACTTCCTGTAACACAGTGATGAGTTTTCCTGCTTTCTTATCCCTTTGATAGAGACAAGCCCATGACTTGTCTTCCTTTCTCCATCATTTATGAAAACAACTTTGTTCTTGACCTTTTCAAGGTATTGCCTTCTTCCAAGGCTCCAGGCTGGAAAAGTTGTTTAGATGGAATCCCTAAGGACCGCCAGTTCAGGATTACTTTCATTCAGACTCTTTCCACCACTACTTTCATGTTGTGTCAAGAGTTAGGAGCTGGCTTGTCAGGCTGTATTTATATTGGCAAAGTAGCTACTAATTCAGTTCTGTGATTCTTTCATTGCAGCAAAGTGACGATAGATCTCTGAACCAGACAGAAGAAAGGTGAAAAGCAGAATACCACCAGGACCCAAACGGTCTTTGAGAGAATAATGTTATCAAGAAGGAAGTGCCAAGAGGCACATAAATGCTCTCCAGGATTTACGAACCAGATGTATAATAGTATGACAGAGCCTACATTGTAACTTTGTACATCCATTCCTTTGAACCAACTCATCTCCCCATCCCTACAGAGAAAACTGTGACCATGCGGAGCAGCCTGACCCTGGCGGGAACTCTCTGGGCCTTCCTGTCCCTTATTACTGCTGTGGCCAGTTCTGCCAGTTACTTCCTTCCTTACTGGCTCTTTGGATCACAGCTAGGGAAGCCAGTGTCTTTCAGCTCATTCCGGAGGTGCAACTACCCTGTGAGGGGAGAGGGGCACAGTCTGATCATGGTGGAAGAATGTGGGCGCTATGCCAGCTTCAGTGCCATCCCAAGCCTAGCCTGGCAAATGTGCACAGTGGTGACAGGTGCTGGCTGTGTTCTGCTGCTCCTGGTAGCACTGGCTGCTGTTTTGGGCTGCTGCATGGAGGAACTCATCTCCAGAATGATGGGACGTTGCATGGGAGCAGCACAATTTGTGGGAGGTAAGATAGTGTCACTGGGTTTGACTAAGTTGGGAGTTTTGGGGTAGGAGAGGAGGTGAGGACTGTGTCTTTGTGGAAAAATCTACTTCCATTTCTTGCAGAATAGTAGTCACTGGAGATTTGGAGAGCAAGGGAGGAGTGAGACAAAAGAAGTTGAATACTTGCTATCCTGAAACAAGGATACAGGTTGACCCATTGTAACAATGAGATGTACAAGACACTATGTTGAAAATGAACTTTACAACTTACAGGGAGGGGTGAGGAAGGAGTTGGGGAGGTAGGAAGGGAAGGGATAATAAGGGGAAAGCAAAGGAGAGGCTAAAAATGTTCGATAGGAAATATACTCATTACCTTACTCATGTAATTGTAACCCCTCTGTACAGTATCTTTACAATAAAAATATTTTAAGAAGTACAGTTAGATAGGAAGAATAAGTTCTGGTGTGTTAGGATACAGTAGGACAATGAGAGTCAACAACAATTACTTATATTCTTTATGAATTTGTAAACTATAACTAGAAGAATTGGAAGGTCACCAAGATACAGAAATGGTAAGTGTTTAAGATGATGGAAATAGTAATTACTCTTATTTGATCATTATACATTGTGTACATGGATATAATTACCCCAGTGTACCCCATAATATGTATAATTGTTACATGTCAATTAAAAACAAAACAAAAACACCCCCTTCATTAAAGCATTCACAGTTCAGCAAAATTCATGGTAATAAAACAATTCTGAATGCAAAATAATTGAAAAAAAAACCATTTAGTTCTGCCTTCAGGTGTCAGAAAAACATCTATAATTGTATAATTCTGGGTACCAAAGGATAGTGTAGATAACTGCTTATTTGGCCTTAATTTAAGACATCTTTGTCGCACAGTCATTAAGTAACTCCACCCAGATTTCTTGTGTCGTTGATCTACCCTACTTGTCCTTTTCCTGATTCATCTTCCCTTAATTTTAGTGCAGCCAGCTTCTAGCTATGGGCTAGGGAAGAACAAAATGCAAAATTTGAACATTGTGGGAAGAGCATTAATGTGGGCAGTTAAATTGGAACTGTCTGAAAAGAAAAAAAATAAATTTAGGCAGACAGGCAAATGGATATTTGAATATTTGTGGTATTTTACATACCTACATGGGGCAATGGGCAAAGTGCTGGTAGATTCTCCTGCTGAAGTTTCCTGATAGTTTTGGAATTACCATCCAATTCATTAACGCTATCATTTCCCTTAGCATCATTATGTGAGCAAGTAGTCAGGAAACTTGGATTCTACTTCTGTCTCATTGACATAACCTTTCTTGTACTTTACTTTGTTAGAATTTGTTCTCTGGAAGTGCAGTTAAGAACTCAGTTTTCTTTCTTCTGTCCAGTGACTGCATCCAGGTAGCACTAAAGTGAGATTAACTTAAGCAGTGAGGTTCTCAACTAGGGCTGTTTTTTTTTTATTCCCTCTTCCTACCCCAGAGGGCAGTTGGTAACATTAACAGACACCTTGATTATCAAACTGTGAAGAGGGTGCGACTGACATCCAGTGGATAAAGATGAAGGAGTCCACAACACATCCTGCATTATTATTGGTACAGGAAGAATACATCCCTTCATTCAACATCAACATATGCAGTCCAAAATGCCAACAGTGCCAAGACTGAGAAAACCTGGGCAATGATAACATGATCTCCTGGCCCACTCACTGTGTCAATTAAGGTGATGCATTGTGGGTTTGCGCTTAACAGACATTATAAACAGCTTAAATTTGTGTTACAATTCTAGCCTTCATCCCCTCAGAATTTTCTTGCTGTAGCTCATGATTTTCTTTTTTTTATAATTTAATTTTATTGTCAAAGTGACGTACAGAGGAGTTACAGTTACATACATAAGGTAATGGGTACATGTCTTATCAAACATTGTTACTTCCTCCCTCGTTTTGATTTTCTAGTCACAGTGAAAACCACAGTTAGATTAACTTCCTCTTGAAACCATAGTACCAAACAGGATGCTCACACTGTTCTAAGCCAAAGATTTTATTTCTCTTTGCAAATTTCATGAGTATCACAAATGAGTATTAGGATTACTTATTGCTTGGATGCATAGCAATTTTAAGTATACATTATTTCAGGAAGTGACACTTGATTGACAGGAAAGAGGAATGGTTCTCACAATTTGTATTTTAAGCCCTAGAGCCTAGCTCAATGCCTGGTACAGAGCAAGTATTCATTAATGGTAGAAGGAAAGAATGGCTAAAGCCAAAGCACTAGCTAATGTATGTTTGGAAAAGGTGTACATATAAGACCTGGGTTAGTTCACATCCTTTTTGTAATTTCCAAACTTCCACATAGGTGTATTAGCATCATGAGCAATGGTCTATTTCAACAGGGGAGAGACAGCATACTTCATGCACATTTCTAAGAGTTTCCAGAAAGAAGTGGGGAGGGGCTAAGTAGTCTGCAGGACAGAAGAATAGCAGAAACAGCTTTGACCAGACACATACTTCCAGCTCACTTTCTCTGTGAGGCTTGGTTAATAAAACCTGTTAGTTCCTCATGGACACACATTTTATCTCTAGAAACTAGAAAGCATTGAGGCAGGATGTGAAAGGGTAATGAGGATTTAGACACTCCCAGGATGAGTGGAACAGAACTTTGGTTTAGTGGCAGGTGTTTTATATATACACACACTCACATATCCACACAAATACTATTTCAGTCTCATATGATTTGGTCATCCTATATTCCCTGAGACTCTTACTCAGTAGATTATCATCACAGTGTTTACATTTAGGTAAATACCTTTGAAGTTCAAGGAAAAAATCTCCTTTGGCAGTAATCTTAATTCAGGACCCAAGGAAACACTGCCAGATCTATCCTGAGGCAGGAGAATGCTATTAGGATAGATTGCTAGACTTCTGCAGCAGCCCCATTTGTAAACAGCTAACTCATAGCCATTCCTGATTCTGTGTTAGGAAAGAGTGGCTGTCAAAGTTACACATATGTGAAGGAATGGTGGACTGCTTGACTGCACCATATTGAATAATGAATAATTGAATAATGGCACAAAACCATTACCTATGGCTCATTGGAGATCTTGGGTCTCACTTCAGAGATGGACTCTTTTAGTTACAGGAAGTCAAACCCAGGCAGTTTTTGGAGCATCATGGATAAAAGATACACAAGAAAAGAACTGTGGGGGTTAAGTTTAAGTTTGCTGTTCTGCTAAGGGGAATTGATTTTGTTGCTTCAGGCCTGGCTGCTTCTCAGCAGCCAGAGCATTAACTGAAATACATCAGGGGAGGAACCAATTTGTTTCAGGTCTGGATTATCTCTGCCAGACCCCAAACCACTGAAGAGATGGAGTATCCATTAAGAACTACCTCCTCCCTCTCCTGACTCTCGTTCTCCGGTCTGGCAGCTGCCCACAGAGATGAGTGGTGGGAAATGGGAGAGACAGGAAGAAATAAAGAGCTGCTGGCCTGAGTCATACTCAGCAAGGTGACCTGATGAGGCCCCTGGGTCCTATTTGCTCCACCTGCAGCTGGTCCATCTGGACAAGCCTAGGGTCCAGAAAGCCTTCCACTGGGACATTTATGCCCTTCTCCAACCGGTGAAGGAAACATCTGGCTAAGAGATTATTTCAACCCTAGGGATGCTGAAGTTTCCAACCAGCTGGCGCCCAGTTCTTGAGAACATAGCGATTATTCACATTCCCCTGTATATATGCAAGATGATTGTGAATTATACTCTACCTTCAGTAAGAGCTAAACAATGAGGAAATACGTGAGAAGTAAATATAAGAAACTTTTCGTCAAGAAAAAAGTACAAGATCTTGGATCAGGTTACTTGAGGCATGCCAAGAATCATTTTGGAACAGTGTATCAGAATCAGAATCACCTGGAGTGCTTAGAAGAACATGAACACGCTCCCCCCCCCCCCCCCCCCCCTGGCACCCGACCGCAACTCTCCAGTTTCCATTTCCATTCTCATACACACAGCAACAGGTAGAAGGCTGCATATTTTTCCAAATATCCCCAGTGCCTCTCATGCACATACAATGCTCACTTTCCCCAAACCGAGAGAGTCACTACACTGGATATTGTTTGCTTGTTTGTTTGTTTGTTTGTTAAGAGGACAGAATTGAACATGTCTAGACTGGAACCAATTCTTTTCTCTCTGTAAGGTTCTGACACCCCATGCCTCAAGCTGAAGCAAAATTGTCACTGCAGATAACTGAGAACTTGACTTTCAAAATTACGCTATTTTTCTAAAACCTATCATCTTTCAGTATATATACACAGAACATGTAATGACAAAATCTGGGTAAATAGCTTTTCTGCATCTCACTTATTTATTAGTTGTATGAAATGAGAACATGCAAAATATACTCTTCAAACTACTTTTGAAGAAGACAATGATCATTGTCACTATAGTTCACTTCCTGTGTAATATATACCTGAACTTATTCCTTCTATATAGATTTAACTATGCATTCATTTTTGTTTATTTTTCTCGATCATGGGGTTTGAACTCTGGGCCTGGGCACTGTCCCTCAGCTCTTCAGCTCAAGACAAGTGCTCTACCACTTGAGCCACAGCGCCACTTCTGGTTTTCTGGTGTTTTATTGGAGATAAGAGTCTCACAGGCTTTCCTGCTCGAGCTGGCTTTGAACCATGATTCTCAGATCTCAGTGTCCTGAGTAGCTAGGACTACAGGCATGAGCTATCAACGCCCAGCACTATGCATCCATTTTATGTGAGCATTTAAAGAAAGTCATTCATTAGTTATAGAGCATCTGATATTTTTTTATTGTGCTGTTTGTTTTCTGGACTTTAACTTCTGAACTCCTACACATTAATTCCTTGTTCCATATGTGGCTGCCAAATATTTTATTCCTTTCTGTTGGCTGTCTCTTTATGCTAATGTCAGCAGAGACTGATTCTCCTGGATTGGTATAATAACTGTGTAAGATAGAGTATCATTATTAGTTCCATTCTAAAAATGAGAAAATTGAGAGCAGAGATCAAAGAACTTACCTGAAGTCATGCCAGGTCTAGGTGGTGGGGTTGGAATTTGAACTTATATCTAGGCTTATTCTGCAACCAATTTTCTGAAGGCATCATTTTGTGTCATCTGTCCAGATTTAATGCCTGTAAAATCCTCAATGTCTGTTAGAAATATTCTTAACAAGATATTCATGACTGGATAATTGTCTCTAAAAAAACAGATTCTTTAAAGGTTGAGGAACTCTGAGTAGTGAGAAAGTGTCTGGTCACTCAATATTTTTCTGTCAGAATCTCAACAAACACACCCATAAAGGAAAGGGTTCGAATAGGTAATCTCCAAAAGCCTTTTCCTCTTTAAGGTTCTATGACTATCAGATATTTAGAATAATTTTCAAGCCAAGCTGAGAAATCGCTACAGAATTTTTCACCCTAGGATAATATGGGCAAAGGCAATCTGTTATGTAGGCAAAGAAACCCCTGAAATAGATATGTTTATTGAGTATTTATTATGTACAGGGTCCTAAGGATATACAGTTGAAGATAACTATGGCCCCAAACTTCAACGAGCTAACATCTATGAGGAAAATGAATGACAAGTTATTTTGAGGAATATGTATTACAGGATGGTTAGTAACAGGGGTAAGCAGAGTGTGCTATGAGATTAGTGAGAAACATATGCCTTAGCCTGAGGACTAAGGGTAGTGAGAGAATACCTCCTGGTAGAGGAGGAAATCTCTGCCCTGATCTAAGCAAGGGAGCTAAAGGAGGGAGACATTTGCCTAGCTCAAGAAGTCAGAGTTTTTGCCAATCCAAGGGATCTGAATGTGGAGGTTGGAAAGGAGAACTCATGTTATTCTCTTAACCTGTATTATTTCCTCCCTGGCCTGTATGAGAACTCTGTCTCCATTGTCTCTACCAACCACAAATATATAATGTGGCAAGAATTTCCAGTTTTTTCTTTAACACATTTTCTTTATTCTGGCCTATCTCCTTCTCCGATTATAGGATTTCAGTTTCTCTATGGGATAAAACATAGGTATTGTTCTATTGTCACAGGACAAATTCTCAATCTTAGAAAGGTCTTTGAAGGACTAGTTTCATATCCTGAGAGACTAAAAGACAGACAAGAATGCATTCTAATTTTAAAATTTTCACTGAAGGGAATTTGCAACTTTTTTTATAGTTATTCATTTACTTTCCAAATCCTTGTTACTGTCACTAAGTTCTTTCAATTTAAGTCTTTCTTGGTATGCTGAATGTCATTGTCTTTTGTGGCCTTAATGGGTAATGAGAAAAAACTGCTTGCCATATGGCAGGCAAGCATGGAGGCCACATTAAATTCTTCCCTTTAAATAGTATGTCTGATGGCAAAGTGGGTTTATGAGCTTCTTGTAATGTTCATGGGATCTTCATCATTGAAGAAAGAGGTGAGGATGAAGTGGGCAGTGATTGCCCGGTTGATTTTCAGAAGTCTGGATCCCACAAACATGCCATCCTTTCCCCACTGCTCAAGTACTCTGGAGCAGTTCTTACCCATTAATTTCTGTACCTACATTCATGGCCACCAAGTATAATAGTCTTACAATCAAATTTAATTTTTTTCATTGCAAGTAGCAGAGACTTACTTGAGTTGTCTCAATGAAGAAAAAGGAATTGTTTTCCAATTTTAAAAATTCAAATTGGAATCCCATCACAAAGGGCAACCTCCCCTTTCTTTCTAGCTCTTTCATGGACAGTAAGCAGGTTTTGCTTATGATATGTCTGTGTCTTGTCATTTTTCTCTCCCTTCTACCAATTAGTTTGCTGAGTTTACTCAGAACTGATATTCACTTGTAACTGGGATTAAACTTGGTTTTAGCTTGACACCAACTTTATTCTAACTCCTGTTTTTTGAACTTCTTATCTGTTAATTAAGTCAGCATATCTCTCTTTCTCTCTCTATCTCCATCTCTTTGTTTTTCTGCTTGTGTTTTTGTGACAGTGTCTCAATCCATTTGATTCAGTTCCTCAAATTCTAGGATTATGGTTGTACAACCCTATACCTGGCTATGTTTTCTTTTTTTTTTTTTTTCAAGTATAGGAGTCTGAATTCAGGGCCTCAGGCCTCCTTGTTGACTACTTAAGCCATGTTTCTAGTCTGGACTTTTGTTGGTTAATTGGAGATGAAACCTCTTCTGCCCAGGTTGGCTTCAAACTTATCTTCCAGGTCTCAGCTTTCTGAATAGGTAGAATTACAAGGCAAAAGTGGACAGTGCCTGATTCTCAATTATGTTTCTTGATCACAATATGAAAAAATAAGAATTTGGTACAACTTTATCTCATTATACAGATTCAATGTCATGATCTATTGCAAGGTAGAAAACATATTTCATCTGACATTAATTCTTGGTCCAATTCATTTTGGCTAATGATAGGATGGAGGTCAAAGGCTATGTAATTCTAGGCACCAAGAAAGAGCTTTGACATGATGCAATTGCTCTTAGAAGACAGAACAATAATACCACTGAGTTTCCAAAGAATTTCCTGTAATGACTAAATGACTAAAACTAAGGGAGGTGGGTAAAGGCAAGAACAGAGAAAGGTATTCAATGATGGGAAAGGAACTTTAATTCTGCTGGATATATTTTTTTATGGTATTGGGACTTGAACTCAGGGCCAGGGTGCTGTCCCTTAGCTTTTCCCCTCAAGACTGATGCTTGGCCACTTAAACCGTACCTCCACTTCTAGCTTTTTGCTGGGTACTTGGAGATAAGACTCTCACAAACTTTTATGTCCAGGTTGGCTTTAAACTAGGATACTTAGATGTCAGTCTGAGTAGCTAGAATTACAGACTGACATGAGCCACATGTGCCTGGCATAGTAGGAGCCTTATTTTACAGAAGGAGAAATTAAAGCACAGAAAAAGATTGAAAATCAAGTAATTTGTACAAGATTATGCAGTAAGTGGCAAAGTCAAACATTGCCAGTCTTTGAAATGATTTTTTTAAGGAAGAGGACACTGCTCACCAGGGCACAGAGGCCTACAAAATCTGTATTTGTTACACAGATTTGTTTGGCTGCTGACTCCAAGTTACAAACTCATGACCTACTTCCGGGTATTAGAGGTTTAATGTTACTTAAAATTGTAAAAAAAAATTGGAAAAAGATTGAATTTTAGAAAACACTCATGTGCTCGTTTTTTTCTGAGTAAATAAGACCAAGTTATAAGAAATTAGAGAAATCAACTTAGCCTTGTAAGTTATTGTTTAAAATATTTTGCCTAAGCAAGGTGATAAATTCCTATAATATAGGCACTTAGGAGGCTGAGTTAGAAGAAGAATGGTGAGTTAGAGGCCAGCTTATGCTATACAAAGAGACCTTGTTTCAACAATGACCCACCCCCCAAATACATTATCTGAAAAATGTGTATTATTCAGTCGCAACTTCCAATACCGTCTTTTCTTTAGTGCTTTCATTTCCATTGTCTAATGCACACTACTACCTATGATACACCAATTCCTTTCGAGTGGGCAGAATCAGAAATTTAGAGTGAAAAGGGATGGTAAAATCTGCACGGAGGAAGCAAATTTGGGCTGAACTACTCTTAGAGGGGGTGGTAAAATGAAGAAAAATTGTTACTTTTCTACATATATATATACATGCATATATATATATATATATCCTTTCATTTCCAGGACTGCTGATAAGCTCAGGCTGTGCGTTATATCCTTTAGGATGGAATAGCCCAGAGATAATGCAAACATGTGGGAATTTCTCCAATCAATTTCAGTTAGGTAAGGTGGGCTAAGCTGTTTTCAAAAGTTCTTCTTTGTTGTTATTTTTGCTTGTTTTATTATTTCATAAGCAGGCCTCTACTTGTTAGTGGTACTTTGCTTGAATTTCTCATGCCATTGTGGAAGGCTCTGGTGTGGCCAGACATACCTGACTCTTTCAACTCATGGTATCTGGTTGTTAACTTCTACATTCTCAACTATGTGCACTACTTCTGCACTTTTACATAATTCTCTGAGTAGTTTGTGGCAATACAGTCTAGAAGGATTGAAAATAATTGCAGCTGGGCACTGTGGTAGATACCAATAATTTCAGTACTCAGGAGGCTGTGCCATGTTTGTAGGAAATTATTGTTCTCTGTACAAACATGAAGGCAGGTCTCTATGCAGGATGTGATAAGTGTGGACAATGGAATGTCCAGTGTTCTTGATTTAGGACAGAGCTGATTAGAGAATATAATTGTGCCATAAGGGAAGAAATGAGAATATTATGGTCCTGCTAGCTGGGCCAGAGAAAATGGAAAATTTAACACATTTCTCCTACTTATTGTTAGATTTATGATTCAACTTTTTAAAAATGCTTTATTAATTTAAGTAAATCCTTCAAACCTTTGATAACATGTTATTCCCCTTCAAGTAGTGTAGGTATGAAATAAAACAAACAAAACAAAAATTAGTTACTTTTTATATAATTACTTTAACCAACCATGTGCTTTTAATACAGATCTATATACTTCTGGACTTTTCTCACAGAAACCTTCAATAAACAGATGGCCCTTTTTATGATATACAAATTTTAGCTTCAAAATATTCTGAGGATGGGTTGTGGTGGCTCATACCTGTAATACTAGCTACTCAGGAGACCAAGATCTGAGGGTGGAGGCTCAAAGTCGGCCTAGCAAGGAAAGTCCATGAAACTCTTATCTCCAAATAACTGTGGCTCAAGTGATAGAAGACTAGCCTTAAGCAAAAAAGCTCAGGGACAGTGCCTAAGCCCTGAATTCAAGCCACAGGACCAGCAACACACCGCCCTCTCCAAACCCCAAACCATGTTCTCTGAGGAATTAAAAAATATTTTTAAGCTCCATTGCCAACCAAATCCTAATTTGAACACGTGAGACTATTTTCTTTGTTTATAAAATTTATGCTTATATTTCCTTGCAGAAATATTAATATGTTAATTATACTATATCACATTAAGAGAGGAATGTGTTTTATATAATATTTAACACAATATTCTAATTCAAAAGTTCTAAAATACAAAACACATTGGCCTCTAAGGGTTTCTAGTAAAGGACTGTAAATATGTGTTTTCTGTGAATACATCCATTGTTATGCCTTAGCTAGAATTTTATTTTTTTATCTTTCAAGAACTAGTTTTAGAATTTACTTTCTAATACCATCTAAACCTTATTATCTCACAATAATAATCCAAACTACATTATGTAAGTTCATAATGTGTATAAAATGCATATATGATGTCCATGTGTTAACATTCATATTAAATCTCCAAATAAAAATGGTTTTATTTTAATGCATTACTAGTACACTACACAACAGATTACAAGTACACTCCATAACTAACCTAATTTAATAAGGTTGATACCCTAAATTTATGCAATAAAATTGTTTCTTTGTGCAGAACATATAGCTATAAATAAAGCAATTATTTTATAAACTAAAAATACTTAACATGTGATAAAAAATCCACTCTCTAAAAGTATACAATCAATGGTTTTTAGTATAGTCACAAGGTTAGGTAACCATCATTACTTTCCAATTGCAAAGTATTTTCATCAGCATAAAAGAAATCTCTTACCTATTAGTAGTCTGTTTACATTTGCTTGTCTGCCCAACCTGGAAACCACTGTTAATATGGACTTACCTATTCTAAACATTTCATATAAATAAAATCATGCAGCACATTATTATTTGCGATGTAAAAATATTTGGTTTTAAAGAAATGAGGAGCAAAATATACAGAGATTCAAAGTTGTCACATTGCTAATGTTCTTTACATATTCAAAGCTCTATATATTTTTCACATATGTGACATGCAGTACATCCTTCCATTCTGCAGGTTGTCATATAACATTCTTGATGTCATTCTTTTGAAGTGCATAAATATATAATTTTGATGAAAACTGAATTACCTATTTTTTATTGTAAAGAGGGGCTACAGTTACATGAGCAAGGTAATGAGTCCATTTCCTATCGAGCATTGTTACCCCCCTCCTTTGTTTTTCCCCTACCATCCCTTTCCTCCCTGCCTCCCCAACTCCTCCTTACCCCCCAAAAATATTTGTAAAGTTTGTTTACATTTTTCTAATTTGGGGAGGGGAAGGGAAATAACAAAATGCTGAAGTAAGGATACAGTATGACCCATTGTAACAACGAGATGTACAAGACACTATGTTGATTTACCTATTTTTTTTCTTTTGGTATTTATGCATTTGCTCCCATAGCTAAGAATGCATGGACTTATGAAAAGTTATGGTTTTTTATTTTTTATTGATATATATATTTTATTGTAAAGATACGTGAAAAGTTATGCTTTACCTCATATTTTTTGTGGATAGTTTTGTGTGAAAGTCTGACTTTATTATTTTGCATGCGTCTATTCAGTTATTGAAAAAACAATTATTTTCCTCTATTGAATGATCTTGGTAACTGTACTGAAAAGCAAGTGCCTATAAATGTAACTGTGTACCTGAGCTCTTGATTCTATTCCACTAATCTGTATATGCATCCCTAGGTCAAAACTCAGCTCTTTTGACTATCACAGATTTTTTTTTCAACATTTTATTGTCAAGGTGATGTACAGAAGGATTACAGTTACACAAGTAAGGTAGTAAGTACATTTCTTGTCGAACTTGTCACCCCTTGTTACCCTCCTCAATTTTCTCCCATTTTCCCTCCTCTTCACTTCCCCACAATGTTACAGATAATTTCCAATATATTGTCTTGTGAGTATTGCTTGTTGTATTGGTTTCCCCTTGATCTTTGTCTCACCATTTTGTTGTTCCTCTTCCCTCACTAATTTAGAGAAATGCATATAAAATGCCCAGGGTACCAAAATCAAATACAGCAGCAACAAGGGATAAACCATAGGGTGAAGAACACACAAAAGAAACAAGACTTCCTTATCGAAGATTAGATGGCTATAGGTCTGTGGGTTCATTTCTGGGTTTTCAATTCTATTCAGTTGGTTCTGAAGTCTCTTCTTGTGCCAGTACCAAGCTGTTTTGATTACTATGGCTTTGTACTAGAGTTTGAAATTTGATATTGATATTCCTCCAGCACTGTTCTTTCTGTTAAAGATCGTTTTTGCTATTCGGGTTCTTTTATTGTTCCATATGAATTTTTGGATTGCCTCTTCTATTTCCTTGAAGAATGAGGCTGGAATATTGATAGGTATCGCATTGAATTTGTAGATAGCCATGGGAAGTATTGCCATTTTCACGATGTTGATCCTTCCAATCCAGGAGCATGGGAGGTTTTTCTACTTTCTAAGTTATGTTTTGATTTCCTTTTTCAGGGTTTTAAAGTTTTCATCATAGAGGTCCTTCACATCTTTGGTTAAGTTAATTCCTAGGTATTTTATTTTTTGTGGGGATTACGAATGGAGTTGCTTTCCTGATTTCAGCCATACTTTTCTCATTGTTGGCATACAGAAAAGCCATTGATGTTTGAGGGTTAATTTTATACCCTGCTACTTTGCCAAAGTTTTGAATCAGCTTGAGTAATTTGGGAGGTTTCCCTTATTTGCAATTACTAGTATATGTCTGAGACAAGCAAAAATGGTCAGATAAGTTCATGTTAGGTGAAATGAATCCCAAGATAAAGATTCAAATGTTTTTTCTTTCTTTTATTTTGTTTTTTGTTTTTTTTTGTTTTTTGGATCCGGTCGTGGGCCTGAACTCTGGGCCTTCACTGTCCCTCAGCTCTTCAGCTCAAGGCTAGCGCTCTACCACGAGCCACAGCGCCACTTTTGTCTTTTTTCCTTTTTGCTTATGTGGTGCTGGGGAATCGAACCCAGGGCCTCAGGCATGCAAGGCAAGCACTCTACCACTGAGCCACCTTCCCAGCCCCAAATGTTTTTTCTTTCTTGTGATTGTTTCTAACATATTTATAAGATGATTTCTTTGTTGCTTTGTATGTCCCTCCCCCATGGGATAACCCCTGTTTTCACTGTATTTGATATTGGTATAATTTGTGGAGAGGAAAGGAAAAACAAATTATTTAAATAGGGATACAGGTGGACCCATTGCAACAATGAGATGTACAAGGCATTATGTCGAAAAACGAACTTTACAACTTTGGCCGGGGGTGGGGGATGGGGAAGGAAGGAGGGGCATGGGGGGGCAGTGGGGGGGGGGGTGGGGAGATGGGAAGGGATGGGAAGGGAAACAAAGGATCAGGCACCAATGCTTGATAAGAAATGTACTCATTACCTTGCCCATGTAATTGTAAACCCTCTGTATGGTATTTTCACAATAAAATAGAAAAAAAAAGAAACAAGACATCACATAGACATCACATTAAAAACAACAACGACAAAGTAAAACCTCTTATGTCCATGTCTTGGAGTTCATTTCACCTAGCATCTTATATGGTCATATGTACATAGCTATTGAGTTATTCTGCTCATCTGCTAGGATTATCCTAGGCATATACTTCTTATTACAAATGAGGGAAACATGGGACCTATATTTCTTTGAGTCTTGCTTATTTCACTTAATATGATTTTTTCTCATCTTTCCATTTCCTTGCAAATGGGGTGATGCCATTCTTTCTGATGGAAGAGTAGAATTCCATTGTATTTATGTATGTATGTATGTACATACATATGTATGTATGTATAGATAGATAGATAGATGTACATTTGCCACATTTTCTTGATCCATTCTTCTACTAAGGGACCATAGAGGTATCATAGATTTATAGTGATGAAATTGAAAGTTCAAGTTATCGTATTTCAAAACTCTTCTGAGTCCTTTGTATTCCCATGTGTACTTTATATTGAACTTCTCAATTTCTGCACAACCAGTTGTTGTTTTTGTAGGTATTGTGTTCAATGTGTAGATTCGTTTAGGAGGTATTTTCCCTGTAATTTTAAGCTTTCTAATCTATTTACATGAGATGAATTTGTATTTACTTAGGCCATGTTTAATTTGTATCAACATATTTTTATTAACTTTTTTCATTTCTTGGGCAAAGTTGATTCCTAAGTATTTTTAGTTTTAATTTTTACATTAATACATTTAATTATATTGTTATTATCTTTAAGTAGGTGTACAAAAGAGTTACCATTGAACAAATCTGTTTATAAGTACAATGCCTCTTGATCAATATTATCCCTTCATAATTCTCCCAACATCCCTCCCAATCTTATCCCTCCCCTTAATTTTCCTAGGTTTGTAGGATATATATTGACTATTATTACTGTATTTCTCCCCCTCCCTTTTTTTGGACAATTTTTTTTTGTCAGTCATGGGGCTTGAACTTTGGGTCTGAACGCTGTCCCTCAGCTCTTCAGCTCAAGGCTAGTGCTCTACCACTTGAGCTACAGTGGCACTTCCTCCCCCTCCCTCTTTTTGACCACACTTTCATACCTTTCAAATACTAGTTTCATTGTATTAGTTTTGTCAAATTGTGAGTTAGTTTTCCTAATATTTAAATTTTTAAAGGTTAATTAACAAGTAATTATATATTGTTTACTAGTTACAAGATGATGAGATTAGCCATGTGTACATTATTGGAAGAGTAAATCAGGTTAATTAATGCACAAACATTTTCTTCACTTTATTTTTGCATCACTATTTTTTACTATATATACGTATATTATATATGCATATATGCAGGTGCTAGGGCCAGGATGGTTTCTCTTAGCTTTTTGTTCAGTATTTAGGTGGTTAATGAGATAAGATTCTCATGGATTTTCTTACCTGAGCTGGCTTTGAGCAATGGTTCTTATATCTCATGCTCTTGAGTTGCTAGGATTGCAGGTGTGAGTCACCGGTGACTGACTGAATTTTTATTTTTACATATTTACTTTGTGGTCTTCAGTCTTGCTGAATTCTCTTATTAATTTAATGCTTTTCTTCTGCTGGTCTTGATGCTTGAACTCAGGGCCTGAGCACTGTCCCTGAGACTCTGTTTGCTCAAGGCTAGTGTTCTACCACTTTATCCATAGCACCACTGCTGGCTTTTTCTGAGTAGTTTTTTGGATATAAAAGTCTCATGGACTTTCCTAATTTGATGCTTTTCATTTTTTAAAATATTTTTTTTCTATTTTTAAAAATTTAATTTTATTGTCAAAGTGATATACAGAGGGATTACAGTTATATAAGTAAGTTAATGAGTACATTTCTTCTCAAACATGTTTTCCCCCTCCCTCATTTTTCTTTTTTTAAATTTTATTTTATTGTGAAGACTCTGTACAGAGGGGTTACAGTTACATGAGTAAGGTAATGAGTACATTTTTTGTCGAGCATTTTTACCCTCTCCTTTATTTTTCTCCTTAATTTTCCTTCTATTTTCCCTCCTCCCCCAATCCTCCCTCAAGTTGTACAGCCCAACATATTGTCTTGTGAGTGTTGCTGTTGCATTGGTTCCCCCTCTGTCCTTTGTCTCACCATTTTGTTTTTTTCCCCTTTCCTTCCCTAATTCAGATAAATGTATATACAATGCCCAGGGTACTAAAATCAAGTACAGTGACACCAGGGGATAAGCTATAGGGGGAAAACACAAAAGAAAAAAAGAAATTACATAGTACATTAAAAACATCAACAACAAAGAAAAGTTCTTGTTTCCATATCTTGGATTTCATTTCCCTTAGCATCATCTTATATGGTCATATGTATATAGCTATTGAGCTATTCTGCTCATCTGCTAGGACTATCCTAGGCATATACTGCTTATTACAAATGAGGGAAACCATGGGATCTATGTTTCTTTGGGTCTGGATTACTTCACTTAATATGATTTTTTCCAAGTCTTTCTAGTTCCTTACGAATGGGGTGATGCCATTCTTCCTGATGGAAGCAAAGAATTCTATTTTGTATATATACCACATTTTCTTGATCCATTCATCTACTGAAGGGCATCTGGGTTGACACAGCAATCCCACTCCTGGGCATTTATGCAAATGACCATAAACAAGGCCATATTAAAGCTACCAGCACAATCATGTTCATTGCAGCATTATTTACCATAGCTAAGATATGGTATTTCATTCTTTTTATTTTTGCTTTTTTTTATTGTGAAAATACCCTACAGACGGGTTACAAATACATGGGCAAGGTAATGAGTATATTTCTTATCAAGCATTGTTGCCTCCTCCTTTGTTTCCCCTTACCATCCCTTCCCATCTCCCCCACCCATCCCCCACTCTCTGCGCCAAAGTTGTAAAGTTCTTTTTTTGACATAATGTCTTGTACATCTCATTGTTACGATGGGTCCAATTGTATCCTTATTTAAACAATTTTTTTTTGCCCTTCCCCTCCACAAATTATACCAACATCAAATACAGTGAAAACAGGGTTATACCGTGGGGGAGGGACATACAAAGCAACAAAGAAATATCTTATAAATATGTTAGAAACAATTGCAAGAAAGAAAAACCATATGAGTCCTTATCTTGGGGTTCATTTGGCCTAACACCACCTTATCTGACCATTTCTGCTTGTCTCAGACATATACTAGTTATTGCTTTTTAAATGGATTTCCTAAGATTTTCTATTTAGAAGATGTGCCATCCAAGAACAGAAAGTTTGAGTTCTTTCTTTCCAATCTAGATGGTTTGTGTTTGTTTTTCTTGAGTACTGCCTTGGCAAGGATCTCCAGGATAATGTAAAATAGCAGTATGAAGAGCAGAAATTCTTCTTTTAATACTGGTCTTAGGGGTAAAGCATCTGTTTTATATCATTAAATATTATTGCTGTCAATCATACCACAAAATTTTTTTCATTTCTTCTTTTACTTGAGTATATACACCTTATTTATTTCTGTCTTATACTGTATAACTTTCTGATCTTCTAGTACTCCTCCCCTAAACATCCTGGAGAATTATTTTGTGAATCCTTCAAAATAAAAAAAGAATACCAAGGCCTGCTTTAGTGAAGCCTCAGTGCTCCCTTTGCAGAACTACCTTTGAATTCTTCCAGCTTTTTAAATAATTTCTTTCCTACATTGTCTGTCCATATTCAACAATTTCATGTCTCCATAGTAGCACCTTTCTAGTTAATATTGAATGTAGTGAAAACCTGTTCCAGCCTTGATTCTTTGTTAGCTGGCCAAACATATACAACTCTTCCAACTACACTAACAGTTATTTGTTTGCAATGAATAGCTCCAGGAGTAACAGTAAGACATGCATTATAATTTGAGGATCTTTTATGATGTATCAGAAATGACATACTTAGGAATATCAAAGACAGAAATAGGGTCTTTCTCCTCAGACATTTCTTTATCACTATAGATGTCACTATAGTGTGGAAGTATAGTGTGAATGAGATCAGTGAAATGTGCTCTGAATGTCCAGTGTGCATAGAATTGTCTCTTTTTCCCAAGGGACAGCATGGTGCACTGAAAAATCATAGGCTTCATAATTGGACATCTCTGTTGACAACCAACCTCTGACAACTAAGTAGGTAGACATGGGCAGTTGCTTTATAGGATCTTAATGCACTTACTACTATTACTAGTATCAATGTTAATGCATAACAATAAAAGATATATGAAAACATTTACTACAGCATTTGACTCAAAGTAAATGGTGCCTCTCTCAGAAAGATAGCAGTCATTGTGCTAAGGTATAGACTATCAGTTGGTAGCATTCCAAACACTACAACATGCTCTGTATTTTTGAAAATGAGATGCCTAAAGATAAAATCAACCTATACATAATCCATATTAAAGGAGCAAATCTTTCTACATGACTTTCTTGAAAGAGATGAAGACAGTACAAAGGAGAGTAGATGGAAACATCGTCAGTTTGTTACAGTATAACATAGCTCACTCAGACACACTGACAGTAGGAAGAAGTCCCCTTCAATTACTCTTTCCACAAACTTCCATTACAGTTTTTAGTCCTAATTTGAATTGTTAAAGATAGAACTTGTATTAAACCCCTAATATTGATGTATATGTAGAGCTAAACATAACCACAAATTTACCCTCTTCCCATAAAGATGCCAAGTCTGTATCCAATCCCTGATCCCCAAATCTGAGTTGGCCAATAATGGCTTCAATCTTAATATATTAAATCTCTTTAAAGTTCATGTTTCTCAATGCCTATCTAAATATTTGAGACAAGAACTATGTTGGATTTTAGAATATTGGGGGATACTTATGACAATGCATCTTTGAGTTGTGACCCAAGTCTCAAAACAAAGTTTATTTATGTTAGACACTAACACACACACACACACACACACACACACACACACACACACACACACACACACACACACACACAGAGCTGGGAATTTTTTAGTAGTTAATTGGAGATAAGAGTCTCATGGACTTTCCTGCCCAAGTTGACTTCAAATTATGGTGCTCAGATCTTAGCCTCCTGAGGAGTCAGGATTATAAGTGTGAGCCACCAGCACCCAGCTGGCCTCTCACATAAGTTCACTTGGAATTTTTTTCACTTTTGTCTTCATGTGCTGCTTACAAAGATTGCAGATTTTGGAGCATTTAAGGTTTCAGATTAAGAAAAAAGATTTCTGATTTTCAGATCATGAAAGCTCAGCCTATACTGAACATAGCACTTTAGGAAGTTCAACTATATTTATTTGGAGTAGAAAGTTAAAAAGTATATACACTGGAAGGGGAAGGTTGTACATGAGCATTCCATTGTCTTTGTGCTTTTTAATGCTTTACATTTCACTTAGAGAGTGACAGATTTCTTTCTGAAAAGGACTGAGTGACGCTAAATAGTCTACTTTATTTTTGTGTAATTGTCAGCATTTAAAGGAGAGATTTCCATGTCCCTTTGAAACTGATTTCATTTATCATTAATTATTTAATTCAGTGCTACAGAAGTGGACTTGTCCCAATGTTTCTGCAGATTTGACTTGCTTGTTGGAGATCGCTCTGATATCAATTTAAGTAATGTTGATTTGTACAAGAAAAAAATCATTCAGATCAAATATTGTATTTAATACATTATCTAATTTTATTTTTTGAAAGGAGTCATAAGAGAATTGAGCTAGTCACCATGATGCTATTCTTCTACTTCATCTTCTCACTAACTCCTTCTAACCTAGTCAGTGACCTTAAAATTCTTCTCATTTTACTCTGGTTTTATTTATTTTTCCCTCAGCTTCTTTTTGATAGTCTCTCTATATGTTATTTGGAACCAAAATTATGCCATATACATTACAAAGTAAAATAGTTAATATATAAAGTTTAAAATGCAAAGCAAGTCATTTTTGGGTATCAATTTCATGAATCAAAAGGACTCAGGGTTTTTCATGTTCCACAAATTTTAATATATTTAAGAGTAGGTGTTTCCAAGTAGGATTATATGATCCATGCAACTATTTAGCTTGCTATGCTTCTGGGCATTTTCATTTTTTCACTTACCCATATCCCTTGGAGAGTGATAGATAGCTGGAGATAGATAGCTGATATAGATCATCTTACATTTTAGACATATATTTTTCAATTTTTTAGGGCTAGAATATGTTTTGTGAAGGAATGGATATTTCCTTGTGCCAATACAGGGATTTGAACTCAAGTCTTCAAACTTTCAACTGGCTTTTTTTTTTACTCAAGCCTGGCATTCTACCACCTGAACCCCACCTGCACTTCTGGATCTTTGATGGTTATTTGGAGATAAGAATCTCATGGCCTTCTCTTCCTGGGCTTGCCTTAAATCTCAATCTCCAGATATTAACCTTCTAAATAGCTATGAGCCACCAGAATCTGGCAAGGCACAGATTTTTGACTGTTGTTTATTTTATGTGCTCAGTGCCTAAGTAAACAGTACTAAGTAGTAGTCACTGAATATTTTGGGGATGATCAAATTACATAATGTTAACTACTTCATTATGTACAGTTAGCTTGTATACATTTTTTGATTTTGATAAAATGTATTTAAATAAATGATCTGTGTAGATGATGCATTAGCACAATAGTATAGCTGGACAAATTCATATAATTATCAGGCTAGCAGCTATGTACATTTTAGCACTTTAAAAGTTAGTAATAAATTAAATGTCACCCCAAGTGTTCATGGTGAATTATTGTCCAACCATCAGTGTGAGTTTACCTGTTGTCCTTCAATTTTCTTATTATTGGGGATCATCATCATTTTAATTTGTTTTGCTTTGCTGTGCACTCAATCAGCATGGAGAGGATTTGCACATTCTATTTTTACTGGTCTTTTCAAACAATATGCTCAGTTAAAGCAATTTTAAAAAGTAACATCCTTAAAAATGTTTAGACTTTGAGCCATTCATTCTAAGTCTACATTTATTTTGAACTCCGAGTACCTGAATAGATTATTTCTCAGATTTATTTTGCTATTTCATATTTTGGATTAAAAATCTTTCCTAGCAGCTCATTTCTAAATTTCAGGCAAGTTTGCCTTCACAGGACCTCATGCTGCTTCTTTTGAGAGGCCAGATTGCATGATATAACCCATCTTCTAAGAACAAATATAAAGGAGGGGGCAGAGAATGAGAGACTTACATCCTCCCCATTTCCTTATTCCTGATTCCTTGTTTCTTTTTCTATATATGAGACTTGGCGGAGTTGGGGGGGTAACAATGTTAACAACTGTGAAAAATGTTTTGAGAACATGCAATATTCCATGTAGCATATCACATACTCCTTTAGGAAAAGCAGAGAAGAAATAACTGAAGGATCACCTTCCTGAGAGGTGGTTATTAAATCATACAGGATTGTAGGTGGCAGAAATCTAGTTCTAGAAGGAGTATGCTAGGTAAGCTCTTAACCACAACTTAGGTTTTGTGTACCAGAATCATGTTAATAACTTTAAAAATTATTGCACAACATAGCAAATATTTATAAACAATAAGGTGTAATATAGCCATCACTCGTGCACCTATCATTAATTGAAGAGCTAGTTAAGTCCACAAACTTGTAGAGTGACAGAGGTGAGATTTGTATCTCAGCTTAAGAAATAAAGCCTTAACAATATGATGAAAGTCCTTTGAATATACTGCTCCAATTACATCTCTGCCTCTCTAACTGTAGTAACTTTTATCCTGTATTTACTGGCTTTAAATGTTCTGAATACTCAGTATGGTGATTATGCTATGAACTTTATGCTCATTATTATTTTTATTCTTCAAACAACAGTGAGGCTGATTTTGCCAACTGGTATTATTTATACTGAGAGGAAAAATAAGTCACTTATATCCTGAAAGAACAAGGCCTATGGTGCTAGTTGTACTGAGGCAACATTTTCCTTTGTACTGCTAGCTAGATATAGCTACACACATTATATTTTTACACAGAATTATAGAACATCAGAACAAAATGAATATTAGTTACTATGGGAATTTTGTTGGTTCATTAGTATCCTTTGTATGTGTGTGTGTGTGAGTGCGCGCGCACACGCGCACACGCATGCTGCTCCTGGGGTTTGAACTCAAGGCCTGGGTGCTGTCCCTGTGTTTTTCTGCTCATGGCTATCACTGTACTACTTGAGGCACACTTCTACTTTAGGCATTTTTGGGTACTTAATTGGAGATTGGAGTTTCACAAACTTTCTTGCTCAGGCTAACTTTGAACTGTGATCCTCAGATCTCAGCTTCTTGAGTAGCTAGGATTACAGGCATGAGCCATTGATGCCCATCTAGTATTCTTTATTTTAAATATCACAATCCCAACAGTCCTTCTCTGCTATTTCTTCTATCACTATGTTTTTATTTCTTTCTTAGCAGTGACCACAGTTTATAATGATTTGGTTTGTGTATTTCATGCATAGTGTAGAGAGCTCCTCTCTCCTTTGCTCACACTAGTGAGGTTTACTAAGACAATATATCTGATTTAACCTCCTGAGCTTAAAGACAGGGAATTTGCAGCCTGGAAAATGCCCTCACAGTCTACAGCACTCAGGCAGTTACTGTGTTGGGAAGAATTGAGGCTTCAGCAGTTAGCAGAATATACTTGTCCTCATGTGCCTAATAAAAGATATTGAAACATACTCTGAAGGAAGGTTTGAAGAGAGAGAATAATAGAGGTATATCTAACCTAAATTAGGAAGGGATTAGGCAATGCCTGTAAGAAGGTTTGGTTTTGATTTTTAGAAGAAAACTGAAGGCTGAATAGGCTTAACCAGGGGAGGTATAGGAAGAGTTCCTCACAAAGGGATCGATATGCTACACAGGCTTTTAACACTTTATTGGGAAAGCACTTGTGCTGGAGGATTTGTAAGCCCAGATATGTGATAGATAGATAGATAACCTTTATCATCCTACATTTTAGATATGAAATTTTTTCTCTTCTCAAGGCTAGTTATATTTGATGAAGGAATACAGTTTTTCCTTGAACCAGTATTGGGACTTGAACTGGGGTCCTTGAGCTCTCACTTGGCTGTTTTACTCAAGGTTGCCATTCTACTGCTTGAGCCACACTTCTACCTTCAGCTGTGTATAGTGGGGTGGGGTTAATTGGAGATGAGACTCTTGAACTTTCCTGTCTCATCTGGCTTTGAACCATGATCCTCAGGTCTTAGCCTCCTGAGTAGCTAGGATTATAGGGGTGAGCTACCGGGGTGTGACTGATTAAAAAATCTTTATATTTTAATTTAAATAACACTGAATTACTCTACAAGCATTCTTTAATTTATCCATGTCCAGCTACTGAGACATAACCAGAGGAAACAACTTTCTTAAGGCCCCACAACTGATTTGAGACTAGTTCCTTGATGTTCACATACACTGTAGATGATACTTGTTGGCAATACAATATCTGTTTGTTGAGTGAATCATCCATTCATCTAGAAGGGAAAAGTCAGGCAAAACCCCTGTCAAGTATAGTGCCTTTCATCCACCTTAATCTTTTTAATCAAAGGAAAGATTTCAACTGAGAAAAGTATTTTGTTAGTTGTTAATTGGCCTCTAGTCATCAAATGAAGATTTCATGGACATCATCCCACACAACAAATTGAAGAAGTCTAATGCTGAATTAATGCATTTAATGCTACATGCTAGTTATCTTTCACCTAGTCTCTAATTGGCATCAAAAGCAATGGAAACAAGGGAAAAGAGAAGAACCTTTGGGAGGAGGGCTGTGTACAGATATCATATTGGTAAGAGTAGGTTTTAGGAAACTACAGATATCATATTGGTAAGAGTAGGTTTTAGGAAACTAAATCCTCAGTTTTTTAACCTGGGGAATATTATTCAGTATTTGTGACTTGTTGCTTAGAGGGCTTTGTTTAGTACTAATGAGATCATGCGTGAAATACATGTAATATAGTGTTTGATATATAGTAACAAATCAGTTGTTGTGTGATGTTTTCATTATTGTTATACCACTTTTCTTCTCCACAGAGAGTTTTGTGATTCTTTTTTCTTTCTTTAAACAAAAATACCCAGCTAGGTCCAGTATTTTTTAATCCCAGCTACATAGGGAGACAAAGTTTCAGAGCCAGCACAGGCAAAAGTTAGTGAGGACTTTCTTTAAAAAATGCACAGAGACTGGACTATGGTTCAAATTGTAGAGTGCTTGCCTAGAAGCTTACAGCCATAAATCCAATCCCTGGTACTTCCAAAAGAGGGAACACCACAATAATGCATGTTAAATTCAGTAAAGACAGGAAATCAGGAAAAAGGAGACTGTTTTTAAAATTTTATTTTATTGTAAAGATGCTGTACAGAGGGGTTACAGTTACATTACTAAGGCAATGAGTACATTTTTTGGTCAAATATTATTGTTACCCTCTCCTTTGTTTTTCTCCTGCTGTCCCTTTCCTTCCAACTCCTCCCCACCCAGAACTTGTAAAGTTCATTTCCAACATAGTGTCTTGTGAGTATCATTGTTGCAATGGGCCATCCTGTGTCCTTGATTCAGCATTTTGTTATTCCCCTTCCCATTCCCAAATGAGATAAATGTATATACAAGTTGCAGGATACCAAAATCAAATGCAGTGAAAATAGGGGATATACCATAGGAGGAAGAACATATAAAAGAAACCAAAAAAAAAATCAAATAGTACATTGAAAAAAAGACTAAGAATTTTTTTGTACAAAAATATCTATCAGCTGATAACAATTTTGAAATGAAAAGGTTCTCACTGCTTTATTTTCAGAAAAATAGTGGATTGCAACAAGGACCTAGTGTATATAGCATGAAGAATAAAACTGTGAGGTAATGGTAGAATGACTCATGTTCAAATGTGAACACTGTCAGTTACTATTTTTGCAAACCTGAGCATAGTACTGAACCTCACCATACCTCCCTTAATGGGGATTGGTAACTCTGTTTCTCATATTGTTATTGTGATGAATAAGGTAATAGATACATAAGGTGCACAACAGAATGCATTCATATGGTCTGTAATTTGTACATTATGTAATTTGTAACCAGCCTAGTTCTCAAGCACTTTGTTTTCTTTTGTGGTGGTACTTGAACTCAGGGACTGGGTGCTATGCCTGAACTTTTTTGCTCAAGGCTAGTGCTCTACCACTTTGAGCCACTTACTATTTGCTGGTGGTTAATTGGTGAGTCAGAGTTGGGCCCTGGTGGCTCATGCCTATAAATCCTAGCTATTCAGGAGGCTGAGATGAGAGGATTGCAGTTCAAAGCCAGCCTGGGCAGAAAAGTCCATGAGACTCTTATCTCCAATAAACAACTCAGAAAAAGGCAAAAGTGATGCTGTGGCTCAAGTGGTAGCATGTTGTCTTGAAAAAAATGAGGCTCAGAGGCAGGGCCCAGGCCCTGACTTCAAGCTCCAAGACCAGCAGGAAAAAAAAAAATGTCTGACAAACTTCATAGCTGGGCTGTCTTTGAACCACAATTCTCAGATCTCAGCCTCCCTCATTGAGTAGTTTAGATTACAGATGTGAGCTACCAGTGTCCAGCTCAAGCCCTTATTTTGGAGAGGATGAAAAATGTTGGCTTCTGAGGTGGGAGAGAGGAGGGACTTATATCATTTGGCAAAGGCCTACAATAAAAACTACACAAAGGCCACCTGTGTGCTCACTGTGTTTCCTTTCACTGAGGCTCATTTCCTTTATTCTTCTATCATTTCTTGTCATTCTTGCCAGTTCAAAGCCTTTACAGTGATTTGGGGTTTGACCTTTGTGGTTTCAGTTTCCAGGCATTTCCTGTTAACTTTCCTTTCTGTTAGTTTCTTCCCTTAGGGATCTCTGTTTCTTTGTGCTCATCACAGCACAATAAGGCAGTTTAACATATTCTGTCCACAAAGGGGCAGCAGAGTGTGGTAGAAGCAGGCCTGTACAGTGTACCAGAACACCTGAGCATTTATTTTTCTTTCTTTTTTTTTCGGGGGGGGGGGGGGGGCTCTGGTCGTGGGGCCTGAACTCTGGGCCTGGGCGCTGTCCCGCAGCTCTTCAGCTCAAGGCTAGCGCTCTACCACTGGAGCCACAGCGTCACGTCCGGCTTTTTTAAAAAATTGCTATGTGGTGCTGAGGAATCAAACCCAGGGCCTCATGCATGCAAGGCAAGCACTCTACTACTGAGCCACCTTCCCAGCCCCAGCATTTATTTTTCTAAGCTTGTATGGACATACCACTTTTCAACTCTGAGCCTTAGTTTCAGTTTTTGAAACAGAAATGGACTAGATGGAGGCAGTTAACCAGAGAGCTGACGTACCTACTTACCACCCTATCATTTCTAGTGAGGCTTTGATCTAATATTATATTTATCTGTTTTGCTCTTAAAAAGCAGAAAGGTCATACATCCTTACCCCCCCCCACACACAAATGAACATACAAGCACACACACATAAATGAGCATATTACATTGAATAACAATAAAACAAAATGTAAAAAAAAATGATACAAAGCCCAAATACACGGGTGCCTGTGGCTCATGCCTGTAATCCTAGCTACTCAGGAGGCTGAGATCTGAGGATCTTGGTTCAAAGCCAGCCTGGGCAGGAAAGTCTGTAAGACTCTTATCTCCAATAAACCACTAGAAAACCGGAAGTGGCACGGTGGTTCAAGGGGTAGTGCGCTCGTATTGAGCTGAACAGCGTAGGGACAGTGCCCAGGCCCAGAGTTCAAGCCTCATGACCAACAACAAAAAAAGCCCAACTACAAACTGATTGTCTATATATATGTTAGCCACAAGATGGCAGTAAAGCCAGGAAAATTCTTTCTGGACTTCCTCGGAGCCTCATGTTAAATGATGTGAATCACACTTATTTCTTTGCTTCTGTATCTTTCACTGGGGGAGTTCCTTCTGAAAATCTTACTCCATCACCTTACTTGTGTGGTTAGTCTTTCCTTGTCTTCTGTAGAATGATATAACTTAAGCCTTTGTTTAAAAGTTGAATATTTTTGAAAGGGGATACTTAATACTGTAACCTCCAAGTTACAGAGCAGTGGCTGTAAAAGTGACATGAGATAATATACCTAACACATTTAGTTTTAAGGCCAGCACCCAACAACTGATATTATTATGATTTTTCTTATTATAGGCTAGACAAATCAGGAAGGATTTTTTTAATAATAAATGAAAATGAGGTTCAAGCCAGAAAGGAAAGAAAATAATGACTACTACAATTCTAGGAGTGGTTTCCTAGTGAGGTTAGACTTATAGGGTTTAAAATATATGTTATTTCAGTGTTTTGTGTTATATTTTTTCAAACTATTAGCACCAAGCCTTACTTTAGTGAATGTTGGTAAACACTGAGAAAGATAAAAAAGTATCTCTCAAGTAAAAGTCTCTAACCCTGCATCAAACATGATATAGATTTACAATAAATGTTGATTCTCTTGCACTTTTTCTCTATAGGCTAAATATGTGTGAGCTAATTCTGTGGTCTACTTTAGATGGTTTTCCAGTGGCTGTATGTAAGAATCCTCTGGGCCTAGTGCCACTGGCTCTTGACTGTAATCCTAGCCAATCAGAAGACTGAGATTTGAGGATCACAGTTAGAAACCAGCAGGGGTAAGAGAATCCATGAGTCTCTCTATCTCTCTTTTTTTTGTCAATCATAGAGCCTGATCTCTGGGCCTGGGCACTGTCCCTCAGCTCTTCAGCTCAAGGCTAGTGCTCTACCACTTGAGCCACACCATCACTTCTGTCTTTTTCTGTTTATGTGGTGCTGAGGAATCAAATCCAGGCCTTCATGCATGCAATGCAAGCAATCTACCACTGAGACACCTTCCCAGCCCCCATGAGATTCTTATCCCCAGTAAGCTACCCCCCCAAAAAGCAGGAAGTGGAGCTATGTCTCAAGTGGTAATGCACTAACCTTGAGCAAAAGAAATTCAAGGACAGAAGTTGCACCCTGAGTTCAAGTCCCTGGACCAACACACACACACACACACACACACACACACACACACACACACACACACACACACACAGAGAGAGAGAGAGAGAGAGAGAGAGAGAGAGAGAGAGAATATCCTTTGGACCCTTCCCTCAGAAATATCAATACAGTAGTTCTAGAGAACAGCCCAATAATCTGCATATTAAAGCTTTCTCAGACGTACTTGGTTACTGACAGACCAGTGGACAGAATGTTTAGCTGAGAGAAGAAGGAATTAAGAAGTACTAATTGCCCTAGTCTCTCTGTGCTGTGTGCTTTATTCATGTCACCTTCCTTGACTCTATGAGACAATTTCCTCACAGTGGTGGGGAAACACCAGTGGTACTAAAACTCAGGTTAAATGATTTGCCCCAGAGGTTCAGTTAGTAAGGGACAGGACTTAGGATCAAACATGGTTCCCTAAAACACCACTGGGAGGGGCTTTCAGAAATCTCTATACAACACTGACTTCCCAAGATTACATGAGCCTAGGCCCAGTTTCTATACCATCTGACTAGCTGGAGATTTTTACAGTACACTTAATTTGGCTGCTCAAATCCTTTTGGTAGAATAATCTTGCCAGTAACTTATATTTGATGAGTGAATAAAACAAGTGGAAGCAAATTAAATGAAATGATAGATTTTTTATACTTTAATTATAGTACTGAAAGTTATTATCATAGCATTTGTAACTACTCACTGTATTGGTTTGCTTTTCATTGAAATGACATGACTGACACTTAAAATAAGGAATTTTGGCTGAGAGTTTCTGAGATTTCAGTTTATACTGTTTGATTACATTGATTTGGGAACCATAGTGAGGCAGACAAAGGTAGCAGAAAGATGTGCAAGAGGCTATTTTTTTTTTTTTTTACTTCATGGTGGACAAGAAGCAGAGAAAGACAATGAAGGGCTAGGGACAAAATACAGCCCCAAGGGCATACTTCATGTGGCCTATTTCTTCTGTGTAGGCCCTATCTTCTAAAGTTACCAGAACTTACTAAAATAGTACAACCAGATAGGGAACAGCATTTAACAAATGAATTCCTGGAAGAAATTGGTCCATATTTAAACCATAACTCTCAGAGACTTTGGACCAAGGATAGTCTCTTTGATGTGTAACTGTTGGCTAATGCAATATGGAAATAAATAATGTTCAAAGTTTCTATTGTTAGTATGGGGCTAAGTCAATGGCTAGAATGAAGGAGAATTTACTCTTGTGTCCTGAAGTAGGTCAGTCTTCTGGGTCTGGCCTTCTAGCAGTTTTTGAAGACTATGCCAGAATGGATAATAGACAGTCAGCTAGCATATTCTGCTTATCTACTGAATGCAAGATGCAAAATAAAGCAGTATATAAATGCAGAGAATTCAAGGACATAATCTTTAAGGAGCTTGTAATTTATTTGAGGTGACATTTATATGGCTACCTAGCAAATGCAGCCATAATGATGTTAATTCAAATGTGTGGCATCATCAGAAGAAGTAAATACAGTCACAGTGCCAAGGCACACAAAGAACATTGTTGAATCTATTTTCCTTCCCTTAATATAAGTCCCCATCTGGATTACTGGAAACAATCCCTCACTTCTTCCCTACCCCCACCACTACAAATGCTGAGAAATTGCTGTGTGTCTGCCTAGCAAGCATGATATCTTGAGTTCAAACTCCAGTTCTGAAAAATTAAAAAAATATAATGTACACCACTCCTTTTTGTTTTTCCCATTCTGTAGCCAAAGTTATATGTGTAAAGTTCAAATCATATGTCCCCTTTAGCAATTGTTTGTTTCCTGTTGCCTTCAGTATCAAGTCCTTGTCAAGGCATACCAGGACCATGACCACTCCCTTTCTTTGCCAACTTCTTCTGGTCAATCACCTTGACTATGTCATGCTCTTTCACACATTTGCAACTTGACTGCTATTGCCCTCTGCAAGGAGTACCCTTCTCCTTTTCTTTGTCTGACTAACTCTTGATTCTTTCTCAACATCTGCTTTTCCTATTTATACAGGATTTGATGGCCTTTGTTTGTACACTTGTAGTATCACTCATCATAGCATTTATCACAGTAATAGTCAGTTTACTTGTCTCATATCCACTTTGGGCTCCCTTTCACTCATTTAGTTTGTTGTTCTTAACCTACATGGGAACAACTTGTTAGAATTTATTACTTTCTACAAAGCCCAATGGGTGGAAATACTTAACTGACATTAAATATTACTACTCCAGTTACTGGGTTAATGCTAAACATTTCAATGAGATGCAACAGAGAGCTAGTGAGCAGATGTTAGATGTGGATGAATATTTTCTTTTACATTAGCATATATTAACAGTGCAAGGGAGTGTCACTGTGATAATTCCTCAGAATTCTACAGTGTATGATAAGTTTATGCCAGGAGTCAGTTTCTTAGAAGCCTAGTGTTACAGGGAGATCTTGCTGAATAAATGTGGTCTAGTGTTTTGTTAGTTTTTTTTAACTTGTCTAATTGTGAAGACTGTCTAAAGCTATTCTCAGAAAGTGTTGCAGGTTTAGTCAATAAAGGGTAACATTATGACATGGGAGTTTAGGATCAGGAAGGGACCATCTGGAGAAATATTATCATTGAAACAGTATCATTGAAATTGGCTTGAGATGTGATTTTTTGCATTGAAGAAAAAGAGGAGCGTAATACAACAGGATGACAACATAAGAAATAACGGTAAAGATAATAGGAAATCATGAGGAGATCTTAGTAGCAAATGCTGAGTACTGGTTGAGAAGGATTTAATAGGTCTCAGTTTGCTTGACAGATGTGGGAGTGAGTGAAAATATCAGAAAAATCAATGCATTTTATTTTTATAAGTTTTTTTATTGTAAAAACTACTGTACATAGGGGTTACAGTTACATGAGTAAGGTAATGAGTACATTTCCTGCCAAGCAATGTTACCTACTCTTGCTTTTTCCCCTACCATCCCTTCATTCCCCACCTCCCCAACTCCTCCAGCCCCTACCCCCCCACCGAAGATGTAAAGTTGCTTTTCAATATAGTGTCTTCAACATCTCATTGTTACAATAAGTCAACATGTATCCTTATTTAAGCATTTTGTTACTTCCCTTCCCCTCCCCAAATTATAAAAATGTATATATAAGATGCAGGGCACCAGAATCAAATACAGTGAAAGCATGGGTTATGCCGTGGGAGAGGGACATACAAAGCACCATAGAAATCATCTTATAAATATGTTAGAAACAATTGCATGAAAGAAAAAAAACAAAAAAGCATTTAAATACTTACCTTGGGGTTCATTTCACCTAACATCAACTTATCTGACCTTTTCTTCTTGACTCAGACATATACTAGTTATTGCAAATAAGGGAAACCATGGGACCTATATGGAACATTGAAAGACCCTGAATAGCAAAAACGATCCTTAACAGCAAGAACAGTGCTGGAGGAATATCAATACCAAATTTCAAACTCTACTACAAAGCCATAGTAATCAAAACAGCTTGGTAATGGCATAAGAACAGACCCCAGGACCAATGGAATAGAATTAATTGAAAACCCAGAAATGAACCCACAGACCTATAGCCATCTAATCTTCAGTAAGGGAGCTAAAAATAGACTGGAAGAAAGACAGCCTCTTTCAGTAAATGGTGCTGGAAAAATTGGTTAAATGCTTGTAGAAAACTAAAGCTAGATCCTTATATATCACCCTGCACCAGAATCAACTCCAAATGGATCAAAGACCTCAGAGTCAAAGCAGACACTCTGAAAACATTACAGGATGGAATAGGAGAAACCCTAGGTCTCCTTGACACAGCCCAAAATTTTCTTAATAGAGACCCAGAAACACAACAAATCAAAGAAAGGTTGGACAAATGGGATTGCATGAAATTGCAGAGCTTCTTCATGGCAAAGAACATAGCTCACAAGATCAATAGAAAGCCCATGGATTGGGAGAAGATCTTCGCTAGCCATACAACAGATAGGGGTCTCATTTCTAAAATATACCTGGAACTTAAAAATATTAAATCTCCCCAAAACAAATCTTCAAAGAAACAACTGCCCAATAAATAAGTGGGCTAAAGAGTTAAAAAGAAACTTCTCTGAAGAGGAAAGGACAGCCAATGGACACATGAAGAAATGTTCAACCTCTCCAGCCATAAAAGAAATGCAAATCAAAACAACATTCACCCCAGTTAGAATGGCTATAATCAAGAACTCTAATAACAACAGATGTTAGAGGGGATGTGGACAGAAGGGAATCTTACTGCATTGTTGGTGGGAGTGTAAACTTCTTCAACCACTTTGGAAAGTAGTATGGAGGTTCCTCAAAAGACTCCACATAGAGCTCCCCTATGACCCAGCAATCCCACTTTTGGGCATTATCCCAAATGTTCACAAACAAGACCACACTAAAGCTACCAGCACGACTATGTTTATTGCAGCATTATTTACTATAGCTAAGATATGGAACCAACCCAGATACCCCTCAGTAGATGAATGGATCAAGAAAATGTAGTATATATACACAATGGAATTCTATGCCTCCATCAGAAAGAATGACATTGTCCCATTTGTTAGGAAATGGAAAGACTTGGAACAAATTATATTAAGTGAAGTAAGCCAGGCCCAAAGAAACATAGGTCCCATGGTTTCCATTCTAATTTTTTTTAGCTCCCTTATTGAAGATTAGGTGGCTATAGGCCTGTGGTTTCATTTTTGGGACTTCAGTTTTATTCCATTGGTCCTCAGGTCTTTTCTTATGCCAATACCAAGTGGTTTTGATTACTATGGCTTTGTAGTAGAGCATGAAAGTTGATATTGATATTCTTCCAGCACTGCTCTTTCTGTTAAGTATTGGTTTTTATTGTTTGGCATCTTTTATTGTTCCATATTAATTTTGGGGTTGCTTCTTCTAATTCATTGAAGAATGATGTTGGAATATTAACAGGTATTTCATTGGATTTGTAGATAGCCTTTAGCAGTATTGCCATTATCTCGATGTTAATCCTCCCAATTCAAGAGCATGGGAGGTTTTTCTACTTCCTTAGTTCTGCTTTAATTTCCTCTTTCAGGTTTTTAAAGTTTTCATCATAGTAGTTCTTCACTTCTTTAGTTAAGTTAACTCCTAGGTATTTTATTTTATTTTTTTATTTTTGTGGGGCTATTACAAAAGGAGTTGCTTTCCTGATTTCAACTGTGCTTTTCTCATTGTTGGCATACAGAAAAGCCATTGATTTTTTCTTTCCAAATATATTTTTATTGTAAAAATACTGTACAGAAGGGTTATAGATACATGAATAAGGTAATGAGTACATTTCCTCTCAAGTATTGTTACCTCCTCCTTTGTTTTTTCCCTACCATCCCTTCCTTCCCCCACCTCTCCACCTTCTACCTCCCCCCCAAAAAATGTAAGTTTTGTTTGCATCATAGTGTCTTGTACCTCTCACTGTTACAATGGGTCAACTTGTATCCTTATTTAAGCATTTTGTTTTATCCCTTCCCCTCCTCAAATTATAAAAATGTATATACACGATGCAGGACACTGTAATCTGATACAGTGAAAATAGTGGTTATACTGTGGGGAAAGAACATACAAAAGAAACAAGAGAATCACATAGTGAATTATAAGTACGTTAAAAACAATAGCAAGAAAGAAAAAAAAAACACTTGTGTCCCTGAATTGGGGTTCATTTCGTTAACCATCATCTTATATGGTCATATGCATCTAGCTTTTGATCTTTTCTGCTTGTCTCAGACATACACTAGTTATTGCAAATAAGGGAAACCATGGGACCTATGTTTCTTTGGGCCTGGCTTACTTAGTATAATTTTTTTCAAGTCTTTCCATTTCCTAACAAATGCATCAGTGTCATTCTTTCTGATGGAGGCATTGAATTCCATTATGTTTATATATATCTATATCAATATCTATCAATCTCTCTCTATATATATCACATTTTCTTGATCCATTTATCTACTGAGGGGAATCTGGGTTGGTTCCATATCTTAGCTATGGTGAATAATGTGATAATCATGGTTGTGCTGGTAGCTTTGATATGACCTTGTTTGAAATCACTTGGGTAAATCCCCAAAAGTGGGATTGCTGGGTCATAGTAGAGCTCTATGTGGAGTCTTTTGAGGAACCAAACTGCTTTCCAAAGTGGTTGAAAAGGGTTACACTCTCACCAACAATAGAGTAGGGTTCCCATTTAGCCACATCCCCTCCAGCATCTGTTGTTATTAGATTTCTTGATTATAGCCATTCTAGCTGGGGTGGAGTAGAATCTCAATGTTGTCTTATTTGCATTTATTTTATGGCTAGAGAAGATGAGCATTTCTTCATGTGTCTAATGGCCATTCTTATTTCCTCTTCAGAGAAGTTTCTAATTCTTTAGCCCACTTATTAATAAGGCGGTTGTTTCTTTAAGGATTTGTTGTTTTGAGATTTAATTGTTTGAGTTCTAAATATATTTTAGATATGAGAATCTCATCCATTGTATGGCTAGTGAATATCTTCTCCCAGTCTGTGGGTTTTCTATTGATCTTGCTAGCTATGTCCTTTTCCATGCAGAAGTTCTTCAGTTTCATGCAATCCCATTTGTCCAATCTTTCTTTGATTTGTTGTGTTTCTGGGTCTCTATTAAGAAAATTTCGTCCTGTGCTAAGGAGCCCTAGAGTTTCTCCTACTCCTTCCTGTAATGTTTTCAGAGTGACTGCTTTTATTTCAATGTCTTGTATCCATTTGGAGTTGATTCTGCTGCATGGTGATCAATACAGGTCTAGCTTTAATTTTCTACGTGTTTTACCAATTTTGCCAGCACCATTTATTGAAAAAGCTGTCTTTCTTCCATTCTATTTTTTAGCGCCCTTGTCAAAGATTAGGTGTTCATTTCTTGGTCTTCTGTCCTACTCCATTGGTCTCAGGTCTGTTCTTGTGCCAGTATGAAAAAGAAATTGATTTTTGAGGGGTAATTTCATACCCTTCTACACTGCCAAATTTCAAATCAGCTTGAATAATTTGGGAGTGGAGTCCATGGGATTCTTTAAATACAAGATCATGTCATCTTCAAAGAAGGAAAATCAATGCATTTCTATCATAATGAGGACAGCTCATTATTTTATGCCCCATTGACTTTCTAGCAAGTGTCCTGTTATCTGTACCTTTAAAAGTATTGTGTGTGACCAATATGAAGTTGAAAATCCACATGTCACATTCCTTGGAAGATCTAACTGGATCGCTCTCTCCATGGCTACTAGTAATCCCATGTGTATCTGGACATGTATCGTTCTCAGAGGATTGTTTTCCTTCTTTTCTGCCAAGTGAACATATCAGCCTTCTGAAATGTTCATTAGGTTCTGGGGCTTCAGTCTGGGCTTCTGATGATACTCATATACAGCTCCAATTTTGAGACTACAGTTCTCATAGCTGTGGCTGTCATTTTACTGGGGACTGTGATGAGGGTGATAGGGTATTTGTCAATTTCTCTTGAATTCTTTGGCTTTGCTTTATCTTGGAAGATTATTCATCTGTGTTTGCTAGAACCTAGTGGAGAATGTTGTCTCCTCATTTGGCTTGGTTATATTGAACATATTTTATGTTGCTACCTATAGAGACCCTAAACTCTAAAAATCTAAAGTCATCTCTGAACAGATGGGATCACTAGCTTCTTTTAGGTCTCTGATACTCCCTCTCATTGACATAAAGTTCAAACCCTTAAGGCAAAAATATGCAGAATTAGCAAAATAGTAACTCTCTCTTTCTATCACCCCTTACTATGCACACCAACCCTCAGGTTTGGAGATGGGTTGAATCTTAGTGTCATGAACTTAGATGGTGCCATAGTGAACGGAAGAGTATTTGGCTTTCTTGAACTTGATTTGCCAAGAGGAAAACAATACACTCATAGGAAGGAATATGGCAAGTAACACAATTTCCTCCACTCCTCAGTCCCTACATACCATGATCTTAGTTTTTCCAGTTTTCCATTTTTCCGTCATCTTTGTTTTTGTTTCTTTCGATTCTTTTACCTGTCTCTATTACTTCCTCTCACTTTCTACTCCACTGAATTCTAAAGCATTTCTAGGTATCTTTTTGTAGCAAAAGTCTTGCTCTCAGAGCCACCATAAACAGCTATTCATGTGAGAAAGGTTGTGAAAGCTACCATAGGTGGTTCCCAAATAGACTTTTCTGCATATCTGTCTTGTTATTTTGTATGGGGGATAAGGATGAGGATGATATGCAGATTCTCATTGTAAGTTTCCCTCCAACCTTCATGTTATCCCTTGCCTCTTATTTTGCCTATTTCAAGGTCAGAACAGTGTCTTTCAACCTTTCTGGTCATTAGAGTATGTTGGATTGAGAAATAAATGTGTATATTATTCTCTGAATTCTACCCGGTCCAAATTTCTGATTCAATGAATTCCTAGAATTTTGATCTCATATTTTTAGAGACAGGTGGCCTCTCTCTAAACTCCTGAAATATTCACACTTTCCAGACAGCATTATCCTTTCTTGGTCCACTGTGAAGTTCAGATTTATAGTTGTTATCTTTTCCAGTTTCTATAAGCCTCTGTCATACCTTAAGCAGACCTTCAGTGTTGGAAACACTGTGTCAAATCAAACTTTCATATACTGAAAGCTTCCTTAAGTTTTATCTAGTGCTAGTTAGTTTGGTAGAATTAGTTGGCTGTTTCCCTGATTTCTTATCTTTTTGTGCAGTCTTCTGGAGGCTTGAAGGCCTGTCATATGATTCTCTAAAAAAGAACGTATGACAACATTGTTGCCTTCTTCCTCTAAGAAGGTGTTTGTTAGGTTTCTTAAGAGGTTGCTGAGTAATAACAGCAGTACACATGTGGTATTTAGGTAAAGGGTAGATTTATTCGGTAGACCATCTGGTACCATGGCAGGTTGGCATTTCACATAGCTGGCAAAGAGGCAGTCTGGTTCTGGGCTGTCTTATCTAGGGTAGGGGTGGGAAAAGCTGTAGCTAGGTAAAGGGAGGTGGGACCAGGTAAAGGAAGGTGGGACCAGGTAAGGGGAGGTGGGACCAGATGGGAGAAGGTGTGACCACCTCGGATCCAGATGTGACCTCAGAGGATATTGATATGACCTCTTCCAGGTGTGCCAGTTGCCTAGGTAACACAGGTACTGGGTGGGAGTCTGCTCACCATCCAGGAATGGACCTTACATTCCAGCCTTTCAATAATAATGAAATAGGGTGCAAATTCTCTCTGGCTACTTAGATGGTGCCATAGTGAAGGGAAGAGTATTTGGCTTTCTTGAAATGAATTTGCCAAGAGGAAAACAATACATTCACAGGAAGGAATGTGGCAAGTAACACAATTATCTCTACTCCTCAGTCCCTACATGATCTTGGTTTTTCCAGTTTTCCAAAGGGGGAAACAGGTGTACCTCAAAGACAATATTGGTATAGAAGGGGCAGGAGAAGGAGCCCTTTTTATTCTTTTTTTTTTTTTGGTGGGTCACGGGGCTTGAACTCTGGGCTTGGGTGCTATCCCTGTGCTCTTCAGCTCAAGGTGAGCACTCTACCGCTTGAGCCACAGTGCAACTTCGGTTTTCTAGTGGTTTATTGGAGATAAGAGTCTCATGGATGTTCCTGCCTGGTCTGGCTTTGAACCTCGATCCTCAGAGCTTAGCCTCCTGAGTAGCTAGGATTATAGGCGTGAGCCACTGGTGCCTGGCCCCTTTTTATTCTTGACAGATGAATCCACTGTGGCTGTCCATTGAGCTTGACTGCTGTGGGGGTGATCAGCAGAACCTGGTGAGGGCCTGTCCACTTAGGGTGTAAACCAGATGGATTAAGGATCTTGAGAAACACTTGATCACCAGGCAAAATTGGGGGAGTGGGAAAGGGGCCTTAATGAGGCTGAGGGAGACACTGATCAGCATGTTGTCATAACATGTGCTTAAGAAAGGTTAGGACAGGAAGGTAGTCTATTAGTGCAGTCTTGGTATTGTCAGTAGGGAAATTACGAGAAAAGGTCTTCCATACATTAATTCAAAGGGGCTGAGGAAAGTAAGGCTGCAAAGACAGGCACGTAAGCGGGTGAGCGCCAGGGGTAACAGTTCTGGCCAGGATTGCTGGAGCTCTGGAGAAAGTTTAGTAAGCTGTGTTTTAAGGAGTGCATTAGCTCTTTCAACCTATCTAGAAGACTGAGGCCTATGAGGAATGTGAAGATTCCACTGGATGTTTAGAGGCTGCCACCTGTTGGGTCACTTTGGAGATGAAAGCAGGCCCGTTGTTGGATTGAAGTGACCTGGGTAAGCCAAATTTAGGAATAATTTCTTTAAGAAGGACAGAGGCAACAGTGTCAGCAGTCTCTGATGTTGTGGGATAGGCCTCAATCCATCCTGAAAAGTTATCAACCATAGTTAGAAGGTATTTCAGCCGCTTATATTTGGACATGTGAGTGAAGTCTATCTGCCAGTCTTCTTCTGGGGTATGTTCCTGTGCTTGGTGTGTGGGGAACACAGCTGGTCGGAGACCACCCTGTTAGGAGGTAAGCTAACACCTGGGGCAGGCCTGTCCTTTAGTTAGGTAGTTAGGCTAGAGCAATGGATTAAAGATTTAAGAAGGTAGGAGAGAGGCTTGTATCCAATGTGCAGTGCCTGCTAAACCTGGGAAAGAAAGCTATCTGCTTGTGTCTCAGGAAGAACAACTCATCCTTCTAGGGACCACCATCCCTGTGCTTCCTGGGAGGCTCCCTGGTGCGTAAGTTCCTCGAGCTCCTGTGGGGTTTATGAGGGTTGTATTGAAGGCAATACCAGAAGCAAAGGAGCTCCAAATTGTCCCTGGAGTTGTCTCTTGGCTGCTAGCTTTGCCTCCCAGTCTGCTTTTGAATTGCCAACAGTAATGGCAGCCAGTCCCATCTGATGTCCCCTACAGTTAACAATGGCTACCTGTTGGAGAAGGAAAGCCAATTCTTAAGCTTAAGAATAAGAGAGGCATTAGTAATGGGAGTCTCTTTGGTGGTCAGGAACCCATGCTCCTTCCAGATTGCTGCATGTGAATGGAGAATATGACAGGCATATTTTGAGTATGTATAAATATTAATCTTCTGACCCTTGGCTAGGATTAAGGCCCTAGTTAAAGCTATAAGTTCTGCCTTTTGTGAGGTAGTGTTAGCCAGCAGAGGGCTGCTTTCAAGAATGGTACAGTTATTAATAATGCATAGCCTGCAACTCGGCTTCCTGAAGAGTTAAATGTGGAACTGCCATAGATGTACCAGGTGTTTTCTGGGTCAGGAAGAGGAGTTTCCGAGATACCTGTAAAATGGGGTGTGAATTCCTCCAAGGTCTCTGTACAGGAATGGGAAAGAAGGTTAGAATTGGATGGAAGCAAGGTAGCTGGATTGAGAGGGGAGCAGCTTTCCAGTGAGTAGTCAGGGTTTTGAATAAAAGTAACATGAAACAACTATAGGTGGGAAGGGGAAAGGGAAGACAGGGATTTATGAGACAAAAGGTCTTTTAGTCCGTGGGGAGATCAAATGGTAGTGGGCTGGCCAAAAGTGAGTTTTGTGCTCTCATGTACTAAGGTGGCTGCTGCTGCCAAAGCTCGAAGACAGGCTGGATAGCCTTTTACCATTGGGGCTAGCTGTTTTGAGAGGTAAGCCATAGATCTAAAGGAGGGAGCTGACATTTGTCCAAGAACTCCAAGGCCAATTCCCAACTTCTCAGTGACATGGACTTTAAAGGGTTCCTTAAGGTTGGGTAGAGCCAGTGCTGGCGCCCAAAGAAGTGCTTGCTTCAGAAATTTAAATGGGATGTCAATGGGCTTTGTGGGGTCTGGAGGCTCTAGTAAGGAACCCTTGGTTGCCTCATAAAGAGGTTTGGCCAAGGTAGCAAAACTGGGTATCCAAATACAAAGTAATCCTGTAAGTCTAAGGAAAGACAGAATGTCCTCCTTGGTCTGTGGGACAGAGACTCAATGTCAGCTTTTCTATTAAGAGTAATTCTTCTCTCTGTTGGAGTTAGGGACAAACCCAAGTACATTACCTCTGGCTTTGTTATCTGGGCCTTGGAAGGGAAGACTGTATATCCTTTTGTCAACAAGATGTTGAGGAGGTCAGCTGTATGTTGGCGAGCCAACTCAAAGGAGGGGCTGTAAAGCAAAAGATCATCCACATACTAGAGAATGATACTAGGAGACACCTGAAGAGAGAGGAGATTCTTTGCTAAAGCCTGTTCAAAGAAATAGGGACTGTCTCAGAACCCTTGAGGGAGGACTGTCCAGGTCAGCTGTTGTGCCCTTGAAGTGTCTGGGTCCATCCAAGTAAAAGCAAAGAAGTCTTGGCAGTTGGGATGCAGGGGGATTGTGAAGAATGCATCCTTGAGGTTCAGCACTGAAAAGTGGGTGTTACCAAGATGTATCTGTGAAAGGAGAGTATATAAGTTAGGTACAACAGCATGAATAGGAAGGACTGCAGCATTAATAATGTGCAGGTCCTGGACTAGGCGATTGGTCACATCAGATTTAACTACTGTCAGGATAGGGGTGTTAAAGGGGGAGTTAGTAGGTCTGGGAAGTTCTTGTTTAAGAAGGCAAAGCATTATATTTTTTCTGATCGGTTGTGGGGCTTGAACTCTGGGCCTGGGTGTTATCTCTCAGCTCTATCAACTCAAGGCAAGCACTCTATCACTTGAGCCACAGCGCCACTTCCAGGATGATGGGTTTTAAACCTTGCCTGTGTCTAAGAGAAATGAGGTATTGGGAAGTGCTAGGGAAATGGGTAGGGTCTTTAAGTTTAATGAGTACAGGAGCATGGTGTCTAGCCACAGTAGGAGTAGAAGTATCCCAGATAAGACGGTTGACAAGATCTGGAGGTAAAGGGAAAGGATCTGGTTGGGAGGTTACAGGTCAAGGTTCAGCTAAGGATAAAAGTAGAACAGGTGTAGGCTGTTTGGGGATATGGAATGAGAGGGAAACTTGAAATTTAGAGAGCAAATCTCTCCCTAGGAGTGGGGTAGGACAGTGTGGTAGGATTAGGAAGGAGTGTGAAAAGGGAAAGTCTTCTATTTTACATGGTACAGTCCCGTAGTTGGGGGACAGGTAGGTAGGCCATCCACACCCACCACCCAGATCTGGGAGGGAAAAGTCTTGCCTGTATATTGAAATAACACGGAATAAATCACTCCCATATCCAAGAGAAAAGATATTAACTTACCGGCTACTTAGAAACACACCCTGGGCTCTGCCATTGTGATGGTCTGGTTGTTGGGAGCAGGCAGCCCTGGGCACCCTCATTCTGTAGCCAAGCAGAGAATCTCTGATGGGTCTGGCTCCACCTGCCTGGGTGGGTGGGGTGGAGGAAGGGCTGGCCTACCTTGTGGAGGTGAGGAGGGGCAGTTGACTTCCCGGTGTCCCTGTTGCCCACACCTTGGGCAGGGTCCAGGTGGCAGTAGCGGTGAAGGTCAGAATTTTGCCCAGTGGCCCTCTTGCCCACACATGAAGCATGCTCCAGGTGGTGCATGCTGGGTGCCTCTTCTCGGGGGAGGCCAGATGGCAGCAGCCAGGATTTGATAGTTCTCCCTCTTACGAGCAGTCTTATCAGCAATCTGCTCTTCTGGATTATTAAAAACTTTAAATGTCATACTCACCAGATCTCGTTGAGGGGTCTGAGGATCATCCTCAGCCTTTTTTAACTTTTTCCTAATATCAGGGGCTGATTGGGCAATAAAATGAGTATTAAGAATCACGTTAGCTTCTGCTGACTCTGGGTCCAGCCTTGTATAGCACTGGAGCACTACTGTAAGGCATTCAAGAAATTCAGCCGGGATTTCATTGGGCCTTTAATTTGTCATAATTGACAGGACGATAGGCTTCCACTAAGGAAGGACAGCTACTAAGTAAGTTATCATCCTATTTCTGTTTTCCCGCCTAGGAGCATCATGTTGATAATTCCAATTGGGCTCTTCCCTAGGCACAACTGTTACTCCCACTGGAAAGTTAATATCTAAATGGTGGGCATCATTGGCATGTGCCTGGAAAGCAGTCCACACCCTATCCTTTTCCTCAGCAGTAAGGGTAGAGGATAGTATTAGATATATGTCCTGCCAAGTTAGGTCATAGGTCTCAGCCAGGTTTTTAAACTGCTTGATATAATTATTAGAATCTTGGGCATAAGATCCCAGCCGCTTCTCAATCTGACTAATATCAAACATTAAGAATGGGGCATGCACTCTAATTATACCTTCAGGCCCAGCCAACTCTTGCAAAGGGCACATGGGGTCTGGTGGAAGTTGTGTACCACCAGTGTGAGACTGGGTGTGAGTTTGCAGGGGGAGAAGGTAAAGAGGGTGAAGGGAAGGAGAGTAAAGAAGAAGAATGTGGGAAAGGTGCCAGATGCTCAGCAGAAAAGGGAGCAAAGTCTAAAAGAGGGTCAGGCACATCAGCCTCTGGAAGGGGCCCTGTACTCTCAGAGGTGGGTTCTCCATGTGCCAGGAGGAGTGGAAAACCTGGCACGATTGGCATAGGGCTGTGTTGTCCCAGAGAGCAAAGAATGACTGAATATGAATGATCTCAGACCATTTACCATTGCGCTGGCAAAAATTATCTAAATCTCTGAGAATGACACAGTCAAGAGTCCTGTCTTTGGGCCTTCAAGAGCGATTATCCAGTTGGTACGGTGGCCAAACTTGAGCACAATAATAAATTAGGTGTTCTTTGTTGATGCAGTCCATAATGGACAAGACATTCAGGGACCACAGCAGGCATTCCAATGGAGTTTCCTCCTTTGGGCATGACTTACAACAACCCATTAAAAATTCAAGAGAGAAAAATATAGGAGCAAAAAATTTAGTGAGTGAAGGAGGGCTTACTGAATGAAAACGGCATTCCGACTTACCACCGAGCCCTCTAGGGAGGAGTGGCCAAGCAACCAGAGTCAACGTCCTTGGCTCCAGAGGTGACCAGCCTTCCAGTTAAAGGCTTAGCAGGTTCTCTGGCATGGTACCATGTCTGGAGAGAGACTGAGCAACAGAGAACCCTTAGAGTGCTGGAGAGAGACTGAGCAACAGAGAACCCTTAGAGAGTAGTTCACTCCCCAAAATGTAGAAGCATGGAGGTGGATGCAGAGGCCAGCAGTGGTATTCATGCTGTGTCTGCAGAAGACTGGTTTGCAAAAAGGCCATCAGAACTGGAGGTATTCCTCAGAGCAAAAAAAGAAGGGGGAAATAAAAAAATGAAAAAAAAGAGAAAAAAACACGGAGAGGAATCCCACCTATCCTGACTTTAAGCCCTTCCTGGGTTCACAGTTCTATTTATGCTAGGTTTTTAAAGAGGTTGCTGAGTAAGAACAGCACCACACACGTGGTATTTAGGTAAGGGGTAGGTTTATTCAGTAGACCTGTTGGCACCAGGCCAGGTTGGCACTCTGTGAAGCTGGCAAAGAGGCAGTCTGGCCCTGGGCTATGCCTTATCTAGGGTAGGGGCAGGGAAAGGTGTGGCCAGGTAAAGGGAAGTTGGAATAGGTGGGAGAAAGGTATGACCACATTGGATCCAGATGTGACCTCAGTGGATGTGGATATGACCTCTTACAGGTGTGCCGGTTGCCTAGGTAACATAGGTACTGGGTGGCGTCTGCTCACCATCCAGGAGCGGACCTTACAGTGTTCTTTCTTTGGATTAGTTCCCCAATATTCTTTTTTTTGTTAGTTGTGAGTCTTGAAATCTGGGCCTGGGCATTGTCCCTCAGCTCTTCAGCTCAAGGCTAGCGCTCTACCACTTGAGACAAAGCACCACGTCTAGTTTTCTGAGTGGTTTATTGGAGATAAGAGTCTCACAGACTTTCCTGCCCGGGCTGGCTTTGAACTGTGATCCTCAGATCTCAACCTCCTGAGTAGCTAGGATTACTGGTGTGAGCCACTGGCACCTAGCTCTAATATTCTTGATTATTTTTTTTTTGTTAGTTGTGGGGCTTCAACTCTGGGCCTGGGCGCTGTCCCTCAGCTCTTCTGCTCAAGGCAAGTGCTCTACCACTTGATCCACAGTGCCACTTCCAGTTTTCTGGTGGTGTATGGTTGATAAGAGTCTCACGGACTTTCCTGAGCAGGCTGGCTTTGAACTGCGATCCTCACATCCCAGCCTCCTGAGTAGCCAGGATTATAGGTGCAAGCCACCAGTACCTGGCAATATTCTTGACTTCTAAGCTGGCATTCTGAGAACCTACTCCGTGAAGAAGTTTCTCTGTTAGACTCTGTTCTGTTCTGATTCCTAAATCTGAAGCCTGCATCAGTCTAGGGCTAGGTTGTACTACAAACATTAGTTTGGAGCTGACTTCTTTCAGTAGTTCATGAGAACCTATTGACAGCTGGACAGGCTCTATTCCCCTGAAGAGCATAGGGATAGGGCTCTGGGGAAATTGGTTAGTTTTAAGCGGCATCCAGTGACAATTTTTCTGTAAACAATACTGATATAATAATATAACTTAATGATGAATCAAAGGAAACAGAGTCAGACTCCAAACCAATTTGATTTGTAACTTGGAAAAAAAGCAACATGTCTTGATTTAAATGTCAGACCCACTGCTGAGTGATGATTTAATAACTTTTATGAGAGTTTCTGTCACAGCAAATTCTACACTGGAATAGAATGACTCACAGTTAGGGTGTTAGAAATGATACAAAGCACACAAAAAAGAACTGGCTTGTCTCAGAGCTCATCCTGAAGCTTTGCATAAAGCTAATTTGCAGTTTGATCTCCCCCTGCCCCAGCCATCTTGCCACCCATGTTTTTCGCAGATAGCTATGCTTGACGTAGAACAAACCTGCAGGTGTGATGGCAGTTCAGTATATTCTGAGCTAGTCTAGGGGGAAGGTTCAAAGTTGGGAAAATTCAATCAAAAGGCAGTAGTGACCCCAGCTAATTATCTCCTCTCCTGTCTTCTCCTCTCCTCTCTTGTCCTCTCCTGTCCTCTCCTGTCCTCTCCTCTCCTCTCCTCTCTTCTCTTGCCCATTCCTCTTCTCCATGGTCCACTCCTCCCACCTTCCACCCATACACCCTGGGGATTGAACTCAGCTTAGGCACACTGGGCAAGTGCCCCCTAGTGAGCTCAAGGCATTTCAAGAACTCATATATCTTTGAAGATTTGTTGTTGGGGGATTTCATTTTTTGAGTTCCAGGTATATTTTAGATATGAAACCCTTGTCCATTGTATGGCCAGTGAAGATCTTCTCCCAATCCCTGGGCTTTCTATTGATCTTGCTAGCTATGTCCTTTGCCATGCAGAAGCTCTGCAATTTAATGTAATCCCATTTGTCCAATCTTTCTTTGATTTGTTGTATTTCTGGGTCTTTATTAAGAAAATTTCAGCCTGTGCCAACAAGACCTAGGGTTTCTCCTATTCCATCCTGTAATGTTTTCAGAGTGTCCACTTTGACTCGGAGGTCTTTGATCCATTTGGAGTTGATTCTGGTGCAGGGTGATATATAAGGATCTAGCTTTAGTTTTCTACAAGTAGTTAACCAATTTTGCCAGCACCATTTACTGAAGAGGCTGTCTTTCTTCCAGTCTATTTTTTAGCTCCCTTATTGAAGATTAGATGGCTATAGGTCTGTAGGTTCATTTCTGGGTCTTCAATTTTATTCCATTGGTCCTGAGGTCTGTTCTTGTGCCAGTACAAAGCTGTTTTGATTACTATGGCTTTATAGTAGAGTTTGAAATTTGGTATTGATATTCCTCCAGCACTGTTCTTTCTGTTGAGGATCATTTTTGCTATTCGGGATCTTTTATTGTTCCATATGAATTTTTGGATTGCCACTTCTATTTCCTTAATGAGGGTGGAATTTTGATAGGTATCAAATTGAATTTGTAGATTGCCTTGGGAAGTATTGCCATTTTCACGATGTTGATCTTTCCAATCCAGAAGCCTGGGAGTTTTTGCAGTTTCTAAGTTCTGCTTTGATTTCCTTTTTCAAGTTTTTGAAGTTTTCATCATAGAGGTCCTTGACTTCTTTGGTTAAGCAACTCCCCAATAAATAAGTGGGCTAAAGACTTAAAGAAAAGCTTCTCTGAAGAGGAAAGAAGGATAGCCAATAGACACATGAAGAAATGCTCAACCTCCCTAGCCATAAAAGAAATGCAAATCAAATCAACATTGAGATACCACCTCACTCCAGTTAGAATGGCTAAAATCAAGAACTTTGATAACAACAGATGCTGGAGGGGATGTGGACAGAAGGGAACCTTACTGCATTGTTGGTGGGAGTGTAAACTTGTTCAACCAATTTGGAAAGTAGTATGGAGGTTCCTCAAAAGACTCCACATAGAGCTCCCCTATGACCCAGCAATCCCACTTTCGGGCATTTACCCAAATGTTCACAAACAAGACCACACTAAAGCTACCAGCACAACTATGTTTATTGCAGCATTATTTACCATAGCTAAGATATGGAACCAACCCAGATGCCCCTCAGTAGATGAATGGATCAAGAAAATGTGGTATATATACACACAATTGAATTCTATGCCTCCATCAGAAAGAATGACATTGCCCCATTTGTTAGGAAATAGAAAGCTTTGGAACAAATTATATTAAGTGAAGTAAGCCAGGCCCAAAGAAACATAGGTCCCATGGTTTCCCTTATTTGCAATATCTAGTATATGACTGAGTCAAGCAGAAAAGGTCAGATAAGTTGATATTAGAGAAATGAACCTTAAGCTATGTATTCAAATGTTTTTTTTCTTTAATGTGATGGTTTCTAACACATTTATAAGATTATTTCTTTGTTGCTTTGTATGTCCACCCCTCCAGAGTATAATCCCTGCTTTCACTGTATTTGATGTTGGTATAATTTGTGGAAGGGAAGGGAAAAAATCATTTAAATAGGGATACAGGTGGACCCATTGCAACAATGAGATGTACAAGTCCTTATGTCAAAAATGAACTTTACAACTTTGGTGTGGGCAGGGAGGATTGGGTGTGGGTGTGGGGGAGGATAGGAAGGGATGGGAAGGGGAAACAAAGGAGGAGGCTACAATGCTTGATAAGAAATGTACTCATTATTTTGCCCATGTAATTGTAACTCCTCTGTACAGTATTTTCACAATAAAAATAACTGAAAAAAAGAGAAAAAAAGAACTCATATATCCTAATGCTCTCTGTCTTTAGGCAGATAATTATTTTCTCCCATTTTAGAGATGACAGAGTTTAGACCTATTAGAGTTAAAAACTTCTCCAAGAGATTTTTGTAGTGTACTGGTTCCCCGGAAACTATTTCCTCCTCCTCAATATGTCTCCTTCTCTCTGCTTCCCCAGTTTTCCAGGAGTACAAAATGAGAAAACCCAGAAAGCTCAAAGCCGGGGCTGGGAAGGTGGCTCAGTGTTAGAGCACTTGCCTTGCATGCCTGAGGCCCTGGGTTCAATTCCTCAGCACCATATAAGCAAAAAGAAAAAAGCAGGAAGTGGCGCTGTGGCTCAAGTGATAGAGTGCTAGCTTTGAGCTGAAGAGCTGTGGGACAGCACCCAGGCCCAGAGTTCAGGCCCCACGACTGGACACCTCCCCACCAAAAAAAGAAAGCTCAAAGCTAATGATATCTCAATTCCAGTCTGCTTGATCTTTCCTAACTGTAGACATTCCATTCTGATGGTTTAATCCTTCATTTGTCAAGATTAATTTTGTAGCAAATTTGAAGGGTAGATACTTAGTGTTTGCGTAGATGAGGATTGCCTATCCTTAAGATTATTGACATTTTTGACTAAGTCATACTTTGTTGTTAGGAACTGTTTTATGCCTTGTTTACTGCACGCCAATGTCTTTGGACACTGACACCATTATGGCCTCTACATACTTGTAATCTCTTTCACATAACATTCAGAATAATCACCCCACACTAATTCTCTAATATTATGGTTATTAATAGAAGAAAACACTGTTCCCCCATATCTGGCGTAGGTTTTTACTTTTAAAAGAAGAGAAAGAGAAGTAATGTTACTGAGGACATCTAATATGCAGAAGGTAGAGTGCTACAATGCCTAGGACAACATAGGTCTTCCTTATGCATCTCTGTAACAAAGGATTTTCCAGACTGAAGAAATTGTGTGCCAAAAAAAATCAAGAACTCTAACAACAACAGATGTTAGAGGGGATGTGGACAGAAAGGAACCTTACTTCATTTTTGGTGGGAGTGTAAACTTGTTCAACCACTTTGGAAAGCAGTATGGAGGTTCCTCAAAAGACTTCACATAGAGCTCCCCTATGACCCAGCAATCCCACTTTTGGGCTTTTACCCAAATGTTTACAAACAAGACCACACTAAAGCTACCAGCACAACTATGTTTAGTGCAGCATTATTTACCATAGGTAAGATATTGATCCAACCCAGATGCCCCTCAGTAGATGAATGGATCAAGAAAATGTGGTATATGTACACAATGGAATTCTATGCCTCCATCAGAAAGAATGACATTGCCCCATTTGTTAGGAAATGGAAAGAGTTCGGAAAAATTATATTATGTGAAGTAAGCCAAGCCCAAAGAAACATAGGTCCCATGGTTTCCCTTATTTGCAATATCTAGTATATGTATGAATCAAGCAGAAAAGGTCAGATAATGTGATGTGAGGAAAATGAACCCTTAGATATGTATTTTAATGTTTTTTTCTTTCATGCATTTGTTTCTATCGCATTTATAAGATGATTTCTTTGTTGCTTTGTATGTCCCTCCCCCACAGTATAACCCCTGCTTTCACTATATTTGATGTCAGTATAATTTGTGGAGGAGATGGTGAAAAACAAGTAGTTTAAGAATACAGGTGGACCTGTTGCAACAATGAGAAGTACAAGTTGTCATGTCGAAAACGAACTTTACAACTTTGGTGCGGGGTTAGGGGGGTGGATTGGGTGCGGGGACAGGGGGGAGAGAGGCTGGGAAGGGATGTGAAGGGTAAACAAAGGAGGAGGCTGCAATGCTTGATAAGAAATGTACTGATTATCTTGCCCATGTAATTGTAACCCCTCTGTAAAGTATGTTTACAAAAAATAAAAATTAAAAATTTTAAAAAAAGAAGTTACTTGATCATTGCTAATGGTTTTCTGAGCACTGCCATAATAATCTAACCTTAAAAAATGAACTTCCTAAATGAATGAATATACTTTTTTTCCAGTGGAAAAAAAAAGAAATTGTGTGCCAATAGTGGGTAACCTTACTTTAACAAATCATTTCTTGAATGAGAAACCATCCATTGTACCTCATTATTTGTGAGAAAGTAAAACTCATGTCCACTCTTGGTTACATTTAGCTTAATTTTTTTTTACTCCATGTGGACATATTTTTAAAATAACTCTGAATAGTATGCTGCTTCTGTAGTTTATTATGTGCTTGTGCAGTCACATAAAACACTCCCTCTGCTGGAAAAAGAGACTTCCCAATACTAGAGCCAGGCTGAATTCTAAGAAATGCTGTCTCTTCCTAAATCCTTACCTGAGCCTTAAATCAGCCAGTTCATTCCTCTTCTTCAGTCTATTCCTATGATGTTTTACTCATGTGTATCTTAAAGTACTTATCGTTTTATAGTAAAATGGATAATTTGAATTAGAATGACTCAAATTTTCCTTAAGGTACTAAGGGGTAAAGAAGATCAAAGGACATTTCATATATTTATAAAATATTAATATATTATATATAAAATATTCCTGATAACACATGAACACATATGAAGACATCATAATGAAACCTACCAAAGACTGTTTGGAAAAGAGAGGAAGGGAGAAGGGTATGAGAATGTAGTGGAAAGATTTACTTAAATTATACTGTATACATGTTTATAGAATTGTCATAATGACTCCCTTTGTGTGCTTGGTATATGTTAAATAAAAATAAAATTAAGAAAGCAATCTCCTTAATAAAACTTTTACTTTAAAAGGGGAAACTGAGGCCTGGAAAGAGGGGATATTAGTTGAACATATTTTACTTTCCCATAAAATGTAGTCCTTAATAATTTGTGTCGTTGGTTTTGATCTACTAGCATGCCTGAAAGGGACGTTATGGAGCATTTACTTTTGAGCTTTGATCTTTAAATTAGGTTTAGCCTTCACATCTCAACTCTGAAATTTATTTATTTATTTATTTAAAATGAGTTTTTTATTGTGAAAATACTGTACAGAGAGGTTACAATTACATGAGCAAGGTAATGAGTACATTTCTTATCAAGCATTGTTGCCTCCTTTGTTTTTCCCCTACCCTCCCTTCCTTCCCATCTCTACAACTACACTACTCCCACACCTGAATTGTAAAGTTCATTTTAAAACATAGCATCTTGTACATCTCATTGTTGCAATGGGTCAGCCTGTATCCCTATTTAAACAATTTGTTTTTTCCCTTCCCCTCCCAAAATTATACTAACGTCAAATACAGTGAAAACAGGGGTTACACCGTGGGGGAGGGACATACAAAGCAACACAAAAAAATCACATGGTACCTTATAAATACGTTAGAAACAATAGCAAGAAAGAAAAACCACTTGTGTCCTTATCTTGGGGTTCATTTCACTTAACATCATCTTATCTGACCTTTTCTGCTTCTTTCAGACATATACTAGTTATTGCAAATAAGGGAAACCATGGGACCTATGTTTCTTTGGGCCTGGCTTACTTCACTTAATATAATTTTTTCCAAGTCTTTCCATTTCCTAAAAATTGGGGCAATGTCATTCTTTCTTATGGAGGCATAGAATTTCATTGTGTATATACACCACATATTCTTGATCCATTCTCTACTGAGGGGCATCTGGGTTGGTTCCATATATTAGCTATGGTCAATAATGCTGCAATAGCATATCACCTTTGTCTAAGTTGGCTAAGACATTTGCCTTTCAGACACTTATTTCCCTCCTAAATAGTAATTATTAAGGTGGTTGTGAAAATCAAGTAAGATTGTGTATTGAAAATTCCCGGAACATCATAGGTACTCAATAAATGTCAGAAGAGTATTAGGAAAAGACTTATATTTGGCAGAACTGAGGATTGAACTCAGAGCCTTGCACATGCTAGGCAAGCACTTACTGTAAGGACTAATGAACTACATTCTCAGTTCTTAAATAGCATGTCTAAGAATGAAATTTATAGATTGATGATAGTCTACAGGACTTCCTAAAAAGTAATCACAGGTAAAGAATGATATTCATTGTCATTGCTCTCTGATATATCTTTCCATACAATGATTCGTTTGTAGAAGCATCCCGTGATGCTTTCTGTGGATTAACTGAGTATTAATAATGGCTCCCAAATCAGAAAGATAGTTCTTTAAAGATTTGCTATTGGAATGTACTCATTATCTTACTTATATAGCTGAAATCCCTCTGTACATCACCTTGACAATAAAAAATAATGTGGAGCTATCAGGGTTTTTAAAATTTACTTTTATTGTCAAGGTGATGTACAGAGGGGTTATAATTGGGTTCTAAAGAATATTAAATATTAGCTGGGCACCGGTGACTCATGCCTGTAATCCTAACTACTCAAGAGGCTGAGATCTGAGGATCGCAGCCCCTACAGGAAAGTCCATGGGACTCTTATCTCCAATAAACCACTAGAAAAACAGAAGTAGTGCTGTGGTAGAGCACTCACCTTGAGCTGAAGAGTGCAGGGACAGCGCCCAAGCCCAGAGTTCAAACCCCATGACCAACCAAAGAAAAAAGAATATTGAATATTGAATCAAGCCAAATTTTGATCAAGGAAAAACATACTCTGTGTATGTGTGTGTGGCAGATACATGCAAACGTAAGTACACGTAGACAGCATATTAGGTAGAGGAAGAGAATGTGCATAGTTCTTATGGTGGAAAGGTCCATGGTATGTTATACACAAGACAATATTTTGGAAATGATCTATACAATTTGGGGGGGGGGTTGAGGCAGAGGGAAAGTAGGAGAAAAATGAGGGAAAGGGTAATAATTTTGACAATAAATGTACTCATTACCTTACTTATGTAACTTTAACCCCTTTGTCCATCACCTTGAAAATAAACAAAATACCTAGAAAAAAAGAATAAAAAGAATATTTCAGTAGCTGGATTTTCCATTTTAATTAAAAATTTGAGCCAGAGTTTTGCATATTGAAGTTTGAGAATGCAGTGTACCCAGCTCTAAAATATGAGTAGGCTAGATCATACATATTGGAAATTATAGCCATTATAGGTAACATGCACAAATCACTATCAAGCTAAAAACAAATACACCTGTACTGTTTAGCCAATAATCTAGAAAAGAGAACTGGCAGATGAAAATATGTGAAATGCAAATCTTCTTTCCATTGTTTTTGCTTAGCAGTTGTATATGAGATATAGAGATGACTTATCAGACAACTACTTGATTGAGTCAACTTGTGTGTACTAGAGTGAGTCTGGGAAGGGATATAGTTGGGGCCAAGTCCTGAATAGTATTCTGTGGTAGATATGAATTAGTGAGTAAGAGGAGAAACAGTGTTTTGGGAAAAAAGACAACATGATGGCGATTTCATAGTGGAAAGAGTATTTCCAAGTTGGGAAATTTGGTATAAATTAGGCTAACCTAAATAAAAGAGTAAACCAACCTAAATTGGGGCCTCTTTAGATTCTTCATATGGTACATCAAGCAACCACTTAAAATGAGGAAAACCAAGTCACAGGGAACCATGTGAACAGAAGCAGTTAGTGTTTTGATTGAATATAGCCTTTAAAAATTAAATTTTTCCTAAATACCAGTCTTGGCATCCTCAACTTGGAATAGTCAAGACTAGCTTCTGCAAGACTGTGAGGCAGGTCAAGGTTATTTCCTCCTCTTTTCAATACTTTTTTTGCAATTCTGCATAATTTAGGCACCTGCTACAACTTCAGAGTCCTGTTTGCTAAAGCACTTTATTTTTTCAGTTAGTTACTCCAATACCTCATGAAATAATAGCTCTTCTTGTTTCTCTTGGCATTAACATCTTCTGAAAACTACAAACGACTGAAAACTATAAATTCTCCAAACAAAGGAATCTATCTGTAATAAACTGGCAAGTGGTGGGGTAAATAGATTTATGTATGTGACATTTCAAACTGGAAGTTTCCCCTTGGAAGTTTCATTTTTTAGCCAAATGCATATTTCCCTCCTGCATGTTGAAAGGCTAGGTCAGAACAGATAAAGAGGGAAGGGATTTGATTTTGCATATTATACTTCCTCATGATGCAGGACATAGCCTTTGAAAGTATTCCCTTCACGGCAGTTAAAAGTTTGGAGTCACCTGGTGCTGGTGGCTTATGCCTATAATCCTAGCTACTTAGGAGGCTGAGATCCAAAGACTGTGGTTCAAAGCCAACCCAGGTAGGAAAGTCCATGAAACTCTTATCTCCAATAAACCACCAGAAAACTGAAAGTGAAGCTTTGTCTCAAGTGGCAAAGTACTAACCTTGGGCTGAAGAGCTGAGGTACAGCACTCAGGCCCAGAGTTCAAGCCCTACACCCTACAAGAAAAACTGAAGTCATCATGTACAGGGTTTATATCCTGATTCTATCATTTTTTAAATATGTGATTAAAAAATAATTAGGTTAACCTCTGCCTTGGTTGCCTCATCTTTTATCAGACAAGAATAAAAAGAACCTGTCTCATGTAGTTTCTCTGATGATCAATGAGGTGTATGCAAAAAGAGCTTAGCATATGTTTGACACTTGATCAATTGTTCTTATCATCATTGTAATTAGCATTGTCACACCATCACCACCCAAAGCACCCCCAGTTACTACTGTGACATGAAAATAAAAACTTATAACCGCTTGCTGAAATAGAGATCAACAGCCAGCAAAGGAAGAAAGGGAAAAAAATACAAAATTCAATTCCATCTACTATTTTCTCTTCTTAGTCTAACCATGATATCCCCAGGAGAGTGTATAAAGATTGCACTTCAAGAATTATTGCTATAGTCTGCTGCCAAAGACAATGTATGAGAAAACAAACCTACCCTCATGTCTCTGTTCTTGTTTACACAGGTACTTGTCGGCTTGGTTGGGCCTATTACTGTGCTGGAGGTGGAGCAGCAGCAGCCATGTTGATCTGCACATGGCTTTCATGCTTTGCTGGAAGAAAGCCAAAGCCTATTGTGTTGGTGGAGAGCATCATGAGAAATACCAATTCTTATGCCATGGAGCTTGACCACTGTCTCAAACCCTGATCTTTGAAAGGAGATTGATTAGCAAGGATGGGAAAGGGAAATGAATGGAGCTCCGAAAGAGGTCTAAGCCTCAATTAGTTGGCACCTATCTATCAGTAGTATAGCTTAGAGTTTGCATGCTTTTTAAACACCTTCCCATAAACCAGTGCATCAGTGATTATTTAAAACTCATCTAGAAGAATTATTCTCTCATTTACTCCACAAGAGTGTTCACAGACACCCAAGTCCCAATATGTTGCGTTAGGCAAAATAAGATCCTTATTTGAAAAGTAGCTACACAACTAAGCAGCTCTTCAGAGTTCTACAGCTCACCTTTCCTGCTTGGTTTGAAACTTAAAAGCTAAGCACTGTTGTATAGAGAAAGACCGAGAGATGAACAGTGCTCATTCCTACCACATTTATAAGGCCCTAATTGTGGTATTTATTGCCATCCCCAAATATATCTGGAATACCACTGCTGGAAGTGTGTGACTTTTTCAGAACTATACCTTCTGCTTTTCTTCCTTTGCAGTTATGGGAAAGCTTGGTGGGAGGATAGCACCCAGTGATGAAAACAGGAATAAAAGATGCCTGTATTCAGTCTGGGACCTCTTCTGCATTATGACTTAAAATATTCATATGAGTTCATTCTCTTCTGTCTGGGTGATTGGTATCACTATATAGTGGCAAGTAAGTATTCCCTGATCCACTGTAGATGCAGGAATGGACTCCATCAAATGTCTGAGAAGAGACTAATGTTTATCAGGCACCCAATAAATAAGAATTTACAATGAAAATGACAAGGATATGTCTTCTGGATTCGTACTGAAATTTCTATCAGAGTTCGTTATAATTGACAATGAAATCTGCAGTGGCATTTTGGCTCTGTAGTTACCCCTAGCATGATGCAAGTTACTCTGCTTGTTTCTATAACTGCTTATCAAATGATTTCTTTTCCATCTGGGATGAGTTAGACATGAAAGAACACAGTACTGATGTCACCTAGGGCTGAAGTATTTTTAGTCTGGCCTGCATCCCATCTGTGTTCAAGGCTGACTGATAGTGTAGAATAACTTGGTGTCTCCTGGGGGCAAAATTAGTTTCAGTCCCCCCTCCAGTTAATTCAGGACAGTTCTATTGTTCCATAACCACAGCTTTATGGACTGAGAAGAGCTTGTGAATCCAAAGATCACCTCATCTGTTTCTATTCCTAATCATTTCAACATGGTTTAGTTACAGTCATACCTAGGGAGAGAAATTGAAAAAATGGCTTGATGAGTTGTACAGCATCAAAGTTCTTATAAAGATCTTACATACGTAAGTCAATTTGATCATCTATCCAATTCATGGTTCATTCATTTATTTTGTCATTCATTCAGGAAATATCTTGAGTATCCTTCTATATACTGCATTCTGTGCTAAATACTGGGACTAAATGTAAACACAGTTTCTAACCCTAAAAGTAATACTATTGGTGTATTAACAGTCATGTCAATAGATATTTGCCAGTGTGTACAGTGGTAGGAAAGTGATCATATAATGGAGCCATGAAAACAATTTGGAGGTAAGGTCCACATGGAAAGATGTCTAGAAAAGCTAGTACATAAGCTGGGTCTGATAGATGAGTAGGGGGAGTTAAACAGCACTAGATAAGCAGAAATAGGACATTGGGATAGCATATGGATGACAAACAGATTTTAAAAGGGAAGTGACAAAAGTTGAAACTGAAAAGGCAAGCAGGAGCCAAATTCTGTGGAACCATCTACTCAGGATAAGGAGTCTGAGTTTTATCCTAAAACATGGCCATTGAAGGGGAAAGGATATGATCCTTTTTGTTAAGAGACATGATGTCATTTTCCAAAGATTTATTTGGCTACAATAATATGAATGGAAGAAAATTTGGAGATTTTTGGAATATTTTAATAATCTAAATATAAAAAGATCAAGCTTGAATTCAGTAGTGACTGTGGAGGTAGGGTACATGAATGAATTTGAATAAATATGCAGGTTGAGTTGGCCACAATGAGTCTATAATCCTAGCCACTGTAGAGGTGGCAATGAAGAGGATCTCATGGGCAAAATCATTTGAGACTCTTGTCTCACCCAATGAAAAGCACCCAATGAAAAGCTGAGTACACGCAGCTATCATCCCAACTGTAAGGAAAATTGAGACTAGGAGAATCTCATCAGAAATAGCTGGTGTCACTATCATCCCAGCTATTGTGGGAAGCATAAATAGGATAATAGTCCAATCTAACCAGAGCAAATGTGAGATTTTATCTTTAAATTAACCAGACTAACCAGGTGCCAGTGGCTCATGCCTGTAACCCTAGCTACTAAAGAGGCTAAGATATGAAGATAACAGTTTGAAGCCAGGCTGGGCAAGAAAGTTGATGAGAGTCTTAGCTCTAATAAACTACACAGAAAAAGCAGGAAGTAGAGCTGTGATTCAAGTGGTAAAGCACTAGTTTTGAGCACAAAGCTCAGAGACAGCATCCAGGCCCTGAGTTCAAATCCCTGGACCAACACACACACACACATACCACAATACTAGAGTGAAAAAGGCTGGAAGCATAACTCAAGTGCTAGAATGCTTGTTTAGCAAACATGAAGCTCTGAGTTCAAACTCCAGTACTGCCAGAAAAAATAAGATTAAAATTGAGCATTCCTAATTTGAAAATCTAAAATGTTCCAAAATTCAGTCATTTAGATGTCATACTAGTTCTCAAAAAGTTTCAGGGAAATACAGATTTTTGGATTTTTAAATTAGAGATGCTCAAGTTGTAGAGTTGACACAAATGCTCTAAAATCTGAAAAATATGAATCACTCTGGTCCCACACATTTTGGATAATGGATACTAGACTTGCATTTTGGAAATCAGTATCACAATGCCTAGTAGACATGTGTTGTATGTACATTGGCAAGAGAAATTTTGGGAGTAACACTCTGGAATTTGGGTAGATACTGTCACTAATATGGAAAACACAAGAGGAGCTGTTGATAGTTGGAAACATGATTAGTAGAAATGATCAACTGTATAAAGTAAGTGAGTCAAATAAACCCTAGTTTGGGGAAGCAATGTAATGAAGTTTGCAGCAACCCTTTTTCTCATACATGTGAAGAAAAATGGCAGAAACAAAAACGTAGTTGACTAAAATCTCACCTTTATTGTACACAGAAATGCAGCCTTGATTTAGAAAAGTGATGTATGGAAAATTTTCAGATAGTTAGGAAAAGGCAGATGAGTTTCTTTAGAAAAGACAATTTCATCAGTTAGATCACTTTCATTTTGGGGGCTAAGGAAACTTATGAAATTGTGTGGAATAGAATTTGGGGAATTGAGTGCATATATTGGAGTCCTGGCAGGAATTTGGTATCCTTAAGTCATTTGGCTGAAATGAACCATTTGTGGTGCTGTGTATAGGGTTAGGAGAATCTACAAGTGATGTTTAGGCACAAAAAGCCTATGAATCATGGGGAGCAAATGCAATCTCTCCCCAGTATCCATCAGCACACATATAACTCCCCCATAACCATTATCCCAGGTCCTTTGTAGCCTTCACTAGGGGTTATTTGCCATGGGCCCAGTTCTCATGTGCTACCCTACAACCTACCCCAATCCATTTCCCCAATCCCCCTGTAGCCTGCAACAAGGAAACTTGCTGAATGGGCCAGTGCAACCAGCCCACCTATAACCCACCCTTATCCATTTTCCAGGTCTTCTGTAGTCTGCATCAGGGTCATGTCATGATGGGTCCAGTTCCCACTGTCCCCCTTATGCCCCACCCTTCTCCATTTCCTCAGGTTGTCTGAAGTCTGCACCAGGGGCAGTTAAAAATGGACTCAGTCCCCACCAACCACCCTACACCCCATCCTATTAATTTCCCTAGGTTCCTTGTAGCCTGCGTCATGGATAATGATGGGGCCAATCTCCACTGACCCTTATACACTCTACCCGTATTATCCATCTCCACAGGTGCGCTGTAACCTGCACGAGGGGCAACTTGGAATGGGGCCAGCCCCCACCAATCCACCTCCACACAGGGAGCCCTGTCCTTCCCAACTCTTGGTCCCTCAAAAGCACTATTACCCACAGCTACTGGGAGTAATTTTTAATGTTCTATATTACAGTAAGATAACTATGATTGAGAACAGTTACTTCATTTAGCAAAGCTAGTGGATAGGATTTGAATGTTCTTAGCATAAAGAAATTATGTACTTTTTTTGTGCTAGTCCTGGGGCTTGAACTCAGGGTCTGGGCACCGTCTGTTACTTTTCTGCTCAAGGCTAATGTTCTACCATTTGAGCCACAGCTCTGCTTCAAACTTTACGGGTAGTTAGTAGAGACAAGGGGCTCACAAACTTTCTTATCCAGGCTGGCTTTGAATCATGATCCCCAGATTTCAATCTCCTATGTAGTTAGGATGACAGGTGTGAGTCACCAATGCCCAGCTTGATGTACATTTAAGATTTCAGATCCTACACATTACATGTATTCATTAACTATCACACTGTACTCATATAGAATTATTATAAACTATTAAAAGTACATTAAATATTTTTGTAAAAAAATAGTGTCCTTGTACCACCAATGGCATTCTTGTTGTTCAGCAGCACAGTGCCTCTATTCCCACATGTGCTGCTGCTTTGGTCTTTTCCCACATGGGCTCAGAGTTTGACTTCATTACTGGAAGCAGTGCCTCCCCACCAATGAAACCATCCATAGATGATCATAATGTGATGTATACAATGCTACCTTCACAGCCATCAATCTTTCTATATCCTCCACTGTTGAGTAACAACCACTTTTCTTTGAATCAAATGCCTCTTGCTTCTGATCACACAGTAGCATTATTTTTACCATTCAAGACCGCAACAGTTTGTGCAGTCCCAATGCATGCAGGGACCAAGTGCCAATACTGAACATCTATCCGGTATAGGAGCCATTCCTCACCCCACATTAAGGATCTTTAATGGACAGTATTCTGACAATTGCTCTCTGAGCCATCCAGCATTCCTATCAACACCAGCTGTTAGGGTACCTGCTTTTCCAAAGCAACCACTTAGGGCCATCATCATGCACTCAGGACATATGGCCAAGACAATGTCCCTTGTCTGCGGTGAACCCAGCTGTCACTACCCAGTGGGCCTCTTGAAGTGACTCACACTGACTGCTCCTGGAATGACAATTTCCAGGTTGATAGGCTCTGGTGACACTCATTCATAAATGAACCAAGACATTGCTACAACATTGGCCACAATAGGAAATGAAGAGCCATCAAATGAGGACACCTGGGATTTGGAATGGCCACCAAACACTCATGTTCCAAATCTAGAGTACTGCTGAAGTTGGAAGTTTCAATGTGGAAGATTCAACTTCCTAATGGGATTCAAAGGGTCTGTCAGCATGGTTTCTCCTATTTCACTTACTAAGGCAAAACAGACTGTATCAACATACAACATGATTGCCATAGCAGGAGGTTCCAGCAAGAGTAAGAAGGAGCTGTTTCTGACTCACCAGTCACCATCTCTGGCTTGAGGGAGGGTGACTAGTGAGTCTGAGCCTTGTCTGGTGAGTCTGAGTCTCGTCACACAAGAGCTAGGCCAGTTTTCTGAAGCTGTACATCTTACAAGATGACAAGATACTTCTGTACAGGTGCTAACTGTTGCTCCATTGTTTATTTCAATAGCCTTATATTTCCCAAGTCCAATACATAAAAAGCTGGTCCTTGTTAACAAATAGAAGTTAAAATGAGTTTGGTAAAATTAAAAAAGAAAGAGGGAAAAAAGGAAAGAGAAGAACAGCTTGGGGAGTTTGCATAGCCTCCAACATTACCAGTGCTTATGCACAGCTTCCCAGTAAGCATCTGTCCTTCTGGGTACAGATACCTACATACCATGGTTGATTCCTAGGAGAGACATAAGAAAGCAGGGGATAATGTGAACAAAATATTGCAAATGACTGTCACCTTGTAGGAATTAGGTGTAAGTAGAAGTTATTTAGAATGTTTCTCCCTCTTCTAGAGAAAAGGGACCAATTAAAAAACAAGACTTTCTCCCCCCATGAAGAAACCAGGCCTGCAAGGGCTTATATTCAAAGAGGGAGTGAGCCTCATATTCATTTTGAATTTAAATTCCTCCCTGCCTGTGTCTGGTTTCTTTCCTGCCAAGTCTTGTTTTGGCATAAATGTCTGAGTAGTTTTTTAATCTCCCTATGACCTGAAGCAGACTCTTAGAAGTTAATTCTTCCCCTTCTGGCTGCTAGTGTGTGTGTGTGTGTGTGTGTGTGTGTGTGTGTGTGTGTGTGTGTGTGTGTGTGTAGAAGTAAAAGAAAACCATGAGTCAAGTGGAAGGCCGAGTGAATGAAGTGATGGACTGGCTCCATCACTCCTATACTCCCTAGCTGTGTATGCAGGCTGAATGTCAAACCTCTGGTCCTCTCTGACACTGCAATGCCTTCCATCTTAGAGAGGGTTTAAGGAGATGGGAGACCTAACTTCTGCTTTACCAAGAATTTCCTGAGGATCTATTTAGCAGGGTACTCCTTTTGGGATAAAAGGTTACGCAGATAAGCAGCAACTGTTCAATTGGCCTGCTTTTGTGCCTAGAAGGTTGAGATTTCTACACATGCATTTACAAGTTATGTTAGGCAGGTCTCTCCTGAGTCATGACTTTCTGTAGTGTCATACCTCATTACCCTTTCTCCATGGGAGCACCTATATCCCCTCACAGCTGCTGATGACTTACAGGCATAGGTTCCAATCTTGCAGAAGCAAACCAAAATTAAAAATCTGTGGGAGAAAGGGCATGTCTTTTCTTTTCCTTCCTTCCTTCCTTCCTTCCTTCCTTCCTTCCTTCCTTCCTTCCTTCCTTCCTTCCTTCCTTCCTTCCTTCCTTCCTTCCTTCCTTCCTTCCTTCCTTCCTTCCTTCCTTCTTTTCCTGGTCTTTGGGCTTGAACTCAAGGCCTGGGTGCTGTCCGTGAGCTTTTGTTCTCAAGGCTAGAGCTCTATCACTGAGCCACAGCTCCACTTTTGGCTTTTGGGTGGTTCATTGGAGGTAAGAGTCACATAGACTTTCCTGCCTCAGGTGTTTTCAAACCGTGATCCTTAGATTTCAGCCTCCTGAGTAGCTAACATTACAGGCATGAACTACTGACTACTGATAAGGACATCTAATTTTTTGAAGGAGCTACTGGCCTTTAGAAGTTTTGGCTAGATAAAAGAAATCCCTAGAGAATTGAGGGAACAAAGAAGGTTTGGTTTGTAGATGGAAATGGTAAGACTATGTTAGGCAGTAAAGGATTAAACCTTGATAGAGGAAGCCAAAGAAAACTCAGGAGTCAGAATCAGACTTTTATAACAACTTATTCTCCTAAGAATTACAAAGCTTCTCAGAAGATAGAGATGGGTTGATCTCAGTTAAAGACCAGCCAAGAATAAGTTAATAACACTCGATCTCAAAGAACAAGTTGGGTATATTGACACATGCCTATGATCCCAGCTATATAACAGGCAGAAGTAGAAAGATTATGGTCAAAGGACAGCCTTGAAGTAAAGCATGAGACCCTAGTAAAACCAAAGTAAACCAACAAGGGCTGAGGGCTCAAGTGGTAGAGCTTTTGCCTACAGATTGTGAGGCTATGATTTCAATCCTCGTACTTCCCTCTTCCAAAATAAAGAAAAGAAAAAAATGTCTCATCTCAAAAATGATCACATCAGGACCAAGTTCACAATACATATGTTTTTGGGTAGGGAAAAATCCATATCCAATCAGAAAAAAATTTCTTCAGAATTTGACATTTATCCTGTAGAAATACTACTGCAGATTACTTTCAGGACTGATTTTAGTCTTTAAACATCCTGGTGATGGGATAAATAGAAACTCCACGAGAAGTAATCACGAATGGTGAGAACATTTTACCAGAGATGATAACCATCTGACTCAGTGTGTGTTTCTAGAACTCACAGCTGGTCTGCCCCCAGATGCGGTAGTAGTATCCTTCAAAGGAGTTGTCTCCTCCCTGTGTCCTTGGTTTAAGAGAATTTTCTGAGCTGGAGAGGGGCTATAGTTGAGTGTCATTTATTACTGGCCTCTTCCTTAAATGCAGAGAGATGCAATTTCAGCCTCAATTTTCTTTTTGTCTACTTATGAGATTAGTCTCATGCAGGATTGATCTCTTCTCTAAACATATCAACCCCCTACTGAGTCCTTAAAGCTAACAGCAAATAAGCAGTTGCTATGAGTGTACACAAATGATTTAGATTTTCATTATACAGAGTTGACTGATATGTTAGGAGACAGAAGAAGGGGGATTTAAACTACAGAAGTCTGTCTGCTCCTTCTTTCTGTCCTCTCCAGAAAGGAAGCTTCAGAGAACATTACTTGGGATGAGAATTGGGGCTAGCTAAAATTCATGTGAGCAGCATCTTGATATTGCCTTCTATCATATAGTGTTTCTGCTTGTTGAAGAGGAGTGGGAAACACAGATGAGAAACAAAGTCAAGAGGAATAAAAAGTATAAATACAGAGGTGACTATCAAAATCTTTTCAGAAAAACAATGTGACCTATTGACTTATTTACAAGGTATTCCTTTGTATACTTTTTCCTATTTTTGCTGGTCTAAGGGTTTGAACTCAGGGTCTGTTTGCTATCCCTGAACTTTTGTCCAAAATTTCATATAATACATCTTGATCAAACTCACCTCTTCTCTCCATCATAATACTGTCCTCTAGCTGGCTAGTAAAATGATGAAATTCCAGGCTTTAGAGTCAGACAAAAGATTTGCATTCCAACTCAAATATGTCCTATCTATATGTCCTTGGGCAACTTATCCAACTTCTCTGGGTTTACTAAATGTTCTAAAACATGTTCACCTGATGTTGACAGTCATGACCTCCAACAGCTATAGAAAGAATTAATTACTCAATGGCATACCATCACTCCCAGCAACCACATAGCTTAATATACTTCCATGACTGAGATCACTGACTTAAACACTGACAACTCCCAAATGAGTATCACAAGGACAAAATTCTACCTCCAGGCTCATTTATCTGACAGCCTACTCCCCATCTTTACTTGAATGCCTTGTAGGCATGACAAATGGTACATGTCCACAAGCAAGATTCTTAACTTTTTCCCTAAACCTAATCCCTATATTTATCCTCACCTTAGTAAATGGTACCATATTTACCTGGCTTTATCCACTACTTCTTTGGGTGTCCCTTCTGTAGCCCATTTGCCTCTGTTAAGTCTGCTTGGGTGGGAGGGTGCATGCTAATCATTCATTCTTGTCACTTTCTGACCCTGTTAACCTCTGAATGTTGCAGTGTTCCAGGTAACATTGCTTTTCTGGTGTCTGAACCTCCCCAGGAGATTATCAGCTATATGCTGATGTAGGTTGGCTTTAAGAGTCAGGTTGCCCAAATTGAACCTTTGCCAAAAGAAGGTAAGGTATTAATTTTCCCTTTCTCTCTTTCAGTTAATTGTCCCAGCTAAAAAGCTGGGAGTAATTTTCCATTTCTTTCTTTCATTTGGATCCTACCTCCAATCTATGTGCAAGTCCTATTAATTTTACTTTCCAGATATATTTTTTATCACTATGTACTACCACTTTAAGACATTAATGATAAAAAAGTAATAGCTAACAATTCTAAAAGGGAACATTCTCCCTGATAAATTGTATCTTTGTACTTCATGAAATATACTAAATAATATAATTATAGAAAAATTCTAATATGATCAGAAAAAATGTACTTCCCTATATCAACTAAAATATAAAATACCAAAATGTAATGTTACAAAAGGGGCAGAAAGTATCACCTTGACAGTAAAATTAAATTAAAAATATGCAGAGAAATTTATAAAGCATTATTGAAGGGTATGAGAAAATAAAAAAGAGGTTTTATGTATGGAAAGATTTCATTTCTTAAAGCGAGTCCATTCTCTCTAAATACATTTATTCAACAAAATTCCAATAAATATTCTCTTCTTCTAATGTAACTTTGCATGCTAATCCTCACATTTCTATGCAAATATGAAAATAGTATAAAGCCATAATAATTAACAAGTATGACACTGACCTAGTGCTAAATAAATACATGATGGAGCAAAATAGAGGATTAGGAAACAGAGTCTGGATTACAAGGAAAGTAAATATATGATAAAAAAAAATAGCATGGCTTAGAGGGAAGGATGGACAAATCAAGAAACAATACTGGGGGAAACTACTTTTGAAAAGAAAGTAAAATAATACTTAATGCTTCTAAAAAAATCTCAATTCAAGATAGATTAATGACCATAAGGCAGAAAAAATTGAGTTTTGAAAAGAAAATATATATTGGGGATTTTCACAGTAGAAAAGGATTTTTATGTAAAGTAAAGGTTATACATTGAAAGAATGATATGCTTGACTATATGAAAACATAAAAATTTCAGTGGAATGAAAAGATTAGGTTGGCTTTTGTGGCTCTTTGTGTTGAGAGAGACGATGGCATTTGTTCTGCTGGAATGTGCGTTCTCTTTCTTTCCTCTATGCTGTCAGTGTTCTAGTATTCTAGCAGAATTCTTTTTGAAGGCAGCTGGAATCCCAGAATAAGACTGAGCCATAGCATTTCCAGCTCAGCAGTGATGTATGTACTCTGTGTATATTTTTTTTTATTTTGTTAATACTGGAATTTGAAATCAGAGCAGTTCTTTACCACTTTAGCCATACTCCCAGGTCTTTTATGCTTGATTATTTTTGGAATAGGCTCTCAAGTTTTTGCCCAGGATCCATGGACTGTAAACCTCCTACATCCTACAAAACTCCAAATTCAGAACTATATATACTGGTATACCCAACTTACTTGTTGAGATGGGACTCTAACTAACGTTTTGCCTGGACTGGCCTTGAACTATAATTCTCTTAATTCCCTCCTGAGTAGCTGGACTACAGGAACAGATCACAACAACTGACCCCCAGCTTGCTATTTCATTACAGAAAATTCTCATAAACAAATTCTGTCCTATTTCATTACAGAAAATTCTCATAAATTCTGTCACAAACAAAAGTGATCTGCAAGTTTTAAGACTGAGATAAAGTATTTGTAAATATATTTGTAAATAAGTTTTTTTGGTGCCAGTCCTGGATCTTGAACTCAGGGCCTGGGTACTGTCCCTGAGACTCTTTTTGCTCAAGGCTAGCACTCTACCACTTGAACCACAATGCCACTTCTGGCTTTTTCTGTGTACATGGTACTGAGGAATCAAACCCAGGGCTTCATGCTTCCTAGGCAAGCACTCTACCATTGAGCCACCTTCCCAACAGTATTGTGAAAATACTGTACAGAAGGGTTACAATTACATGGGCAAGGTAATGAGTACATTTCTTATCAAGCATTGTAGCCAGGCCCAAATAATTTTTTTGAGAGAGAGACTTAGTGTGTTACCCAGGCTGGGCTTAAAATTATGATCCTTCTGAGTTCTTAGATTATAGACATGGGCCACGCATGCTTTGCTATAAAAGACTTTTGTATTTCTTCGTGTGTCTATTGGCCATTCTTATTTTCTCTTTAGAGAAGTCTCTTTTAGTCTTTAGCCCACTTATTAATCGGGTGGTTGTTTCTTTAAGGATTTGTTGTTTGAAGATTTAATTTTTTGAGTTCTAAGTATATTTTAGATATGAGACCCTTGTCCATTGTATGGCTAGTGAAGATCTTCTCCCAATCCGTGGGCTTTCTATTGATCTTGCTAGCTATGTCCTTTGCCATGCAGAAGCTCTGCAGTTTCATACAATCCCATTTGTCCAACCTTTCTTTGATTTATTGTGTTTCTGGGACTCTATTAAGAAAATTTTGGCCTGTGCCAAGGAGCCCTAGAGTTTCTCCTGCTCCTTCCTGTAATGTTTTCAGGGTGACTACTTTCATTTTGATGCCATTGATCCATTTGGAGTTGATTCTGGTGCAAGGTGATATATAAGGATCTAGCTTTAGTTTTCTACAGGTGTTTGACCAGTTTTTCCAGCACCATTTACTGAAGAGGCTGTCTTTCTTCCAGTCTATTTTTTTTAGCTCCTTATTGAAGATTAGGTGGCTATAGGTCTGTGGGTTCATTTCTGGGACTTCAGTTCTATTCCATTGGTCCTGAGTTCTGTTCTTGTACCAGTACCAAGCTGTTTTGATTATTGTGGCTTTGTAGTAGAGTTTGAAATTTGGTATTGATATTCCTCCAGCACTGTTCTTTCTGTTAAGGATTGTTTTTGCTATTCGGGGTCTTTTATTGTTCCATATGAATTTTTGGATTGCTGCTGATGCTAAACAAAATGAACCCCAAGATAGGGACACAAGTAATTTTATCTTTGTTGTTGTTCTTTTAAATGTACTTTTAATGTACTATGTGATTTTTTTTGTTCTTCCCCCATGATACAATCCCTGTTGTCACTGTATTTGATTCCGGTGTCCTGAATCTTGTATATACAATATTTTTCTAATTTTGGGAGGGGAAAGGAAATAATAAAATTCTGAAATAAGGATTCTGGATGTCCCATTGTAAAAATGAGATGTACAAAACAGTATGTTGAAAATGAAATTTACAACTTTGGGATGGAGGGAAAAACAAAGGAGGGTATAACAATGCCCAATAGGAAATGGACTCATCACCTTGCTTATGTAACAACTCTGTACAGTATCTTTACAATAAAAAATACATATTAAGAAAAAAGACATTTGTAGCAAAAATAATATGATAATAATACGATAAAGAACTTCAGTAAAAATACAAAGAATATTAATACCAAAATGAGTAATTTACTGAAAAGAAAATTTGATATAATACTTAACTGCCTAGAATAGGAGAAACTAAAACAATAATAGAACAATAAGAACAATTACTTTAGTAATAAAGCAATATAACTATGTATCTATCAGTTTGGTAAAAATATAGAAGTGCAATTTTAGCAAATTTAGGGGAGAAATAGGAACTCTTGTTCTTGTAGACTAGAAAATAAATTTCTATAACTGTTTCTTTTGCCAGTCTTATGCTGGAGCTCAGGGCCTGGGCACTATTCCTGAGCTTCTTTTGCTCAAGGTGGCACTCTACCACTTGAGCCACAGTGCCATTTCCAACTTCTTCTGTTTATGTAGTACTAAGAAATCAACCTCAGGGCTTCATTCATGCTAGGCAAGCACTCTACCACTAAGCCACATTACAGCCTGCTATAAATCTTTTGGAGAACTTGTCAATATCTAATAACGTTGAAGAAGTCAGTGTATACTAAGATATGGTAAAGCTCATCTCCAAGGAGATGCTGTGGAGAAACTCTAGTACAATAGCATAAAAATGCCTCCAATGATGACTGACAACTTCACTGATGTCTGAATAGATGACATCAAATATCTTTCAGTAAAGGAATGGAAAAATAAATATGATATATTTTATTATTCAGTGAAAGTTAAGTGAATAACAGAGGCTACATGTGTGAGCACCTATAAAAAATCCTAACGTTGAAAGAGAAATACAGTTTGCTTAATTACTTCATTCATGGTACATATTTTACATAAAGCTTGAAAATATACAAAATATGGTGCATTAGTCATAGATTGGATATTTTCCAAAAAGTATTTATGCTTCCTCCCAGCATCTTTATTGGAGGAATCTTATTTCTCAGTCAATTGATGGCTTGACTAAAGCAAAAGTCTGAATGAAGACCTTAAAAAAGCATATTATATATAAGTATTAAAATGTTACAGCGTCTGTGTAATCTGGGGAAAGAAGGGGAATAACAAAATGCTGAAACAAGAACACAGGATGACCCATTGCAATAAGGATACCCACAAGACATTATATTGGGAACGAACTTTAAGAACTTTGGGTGGGGCAGGGGATTGGGTGTGGTGGGGAGGAGTGTGGGAGGTGGGGGAGGGAAGGGATAGTGGGACAACAACAAGGAAAAGAAGGGGTAACAATGATCGACAAGTAATGTACTCATTGCCTTACTCATATAACGGTAACCTCTCTGTACAGCCTCTTTACAATAAAATAAAAATTTTAAAAAGAAAACGTCACAATGAACCCCATTGCCTTGTGTAATTAATAGACACTACTAATAATAAAGAAGCATCACATCTTCACTATGGTTCCTTAGGGAACTCGTGTACTCTGCAATAAGCAGGTTATGTGGTCCGTGGCTTTCTCTTCAGCATCAGCCTCAGAATAAAAATAATGGGGAAATGATGTCCCAGCTGATGCAGATTTTAATGGACAAGAATAAATGCTTGTTGTTGTCAAATACTGTGTCTGATGTAGACCAAAACTTGAAGAATGTACGGTTTTCTCTCACTACATGCATATGTATATATATGTACACACACATATATGTGTGCATGATATATACATGCACATATACATACATTTATAAGTATATTGTGTGTTTGTGTGTAACATATATGTACAATTATCTTTCTCTTTATGTATCTATAGACACATGTTTTATGTGTATATATTAAAATTGGAATAATAATAAAGTCAATAGTTATTTTTGAGGGAAGGAATAAGGGATTCTTATCTCCATTCTGTCTTTCTTCCTGTTTATTGTTTTTCTCTCTCTCTCCCCCTCTAGAATATAAATGTAGGAAAAGTACCTAATTTGTTAATAGGTGTGGCCCAAGCACCAAGTGTTTTTTCTGATACACAGTTGACACTCAGCAAACACTTGTGAAAAGAATGAGACTGCTTCCTTCCCTGTCAGTAGGGGCATGCTTAATGGTACTTCAAAGGCTATGCAGGCAGTTGATGGAGCATAGGCCTGAGAGCAGAATGTTATTGGACCTGGAAGATTAGTACTTAGTCATGTCAGTTTCTCTTTTTTCTTTTTCTGTTAAGGAGCCAATGTTTTCCTGTTAAACCAATCTCAAGAATGTATGGAAGTGGTAAGACATAGGTTCCCTTGCTTCTTGGCCTTTTTCCCCCCTTTCCTTTAAAATTAACACATGTTAATTTTGCAAATTGATCCCTACCTGGCTTGTTTTGCTTAACCTGATGTTCTCCAATTCCATTTATTTTCTTACAAATGTCAAGATTTCCTTCTTTCCATGGCTGAACAATACTCTATGATGCTTGTATATGCAAATGAAAGCTACATTTAGTTCCATTTCACCCCAGTCAGAATGGATATTATTAAAAAAATAACCCCCCAAATAACAAATACTTTTGAGACTATGAAGAAATCGGAACTTTTATATACTATTGATGAGAATATTAGCTTTTTCAATGCTGTGACAGAATACATGGCATAGCAACTTAGAAGGGGGAAAGATTTATTTTCAAAAATTAAAAAAAACATGTAATTGTAACCCCTCTGTACAGTATTTTCACAATAAAAAATTTAAAAAAATTATTGCCAAGCGCCTGTGACTCACCCCTGTAATCCTAGCTACTCAGGAGGCTGAGATCTGAGGATTGTGGTTCAAAGCCAGTCGGGGCAGGAAAGTCCACGAGACTCTTATCTCCAGTAAACCACTAGAAAACCGGAAGTGGCGCTGTGGTGCATGCGGTAGAGCACTCTCCTTGAGCTTAAGAGCTGATGGACAGGGCCCAATCCCAGAGTTCAAGCCCCACGACCAGAAAAAAAAAAATTGAAAAGGTGATGAGTTAGGGGCTTTACAATTACATAAGTAAGGTAATACTCACATTTGTTTTTAATCATTGTTAGCCCATCCCTCTTTACCTCCACTTACCTCTCCCTATCCCTCGGCCAAGTTGTAATCTTCACATCCAACATAGTGTCAAGTGAGTATCAATGTTGCTGTGTTCGTGCATTGTTCTGCTGTTTCTGTTGTTCCTTTTCCCTTCCTTGTATTGCATTGTCTATTATGCAAAACATGAAGTACAAAAAACTAAGAGAAAATGGAGAAAGAATAAAAATAATAGAGAAAAAACTATATACAGGGTCTAATGAGAACTTATTGTTTCCATAAATTGGAGTTCAAGTTAATATACTTCCTTATATATAGTTCTATGCGCTAAGTATTTGGGTTATTGAGAGCCCCTGTTAAGAATATCATATACATATTCTAGTTTTTACAAATGTGGGAGATCATGTGACCTACTTAAGTCTTTCCATTTCCTTATGTATGCAACAATGTTATTCTTTCTGATGGAAGCATAGAATTCCATTGCCTATATGTGCCACATTTTCTTGATCCATTCATCTACTGAGGGGCATTTGGGTTGGTTCCATATCTTGGCTATGGTAAATAATGCTATGATGATCATCGTTGTACTGGTGGCTTAAGTGTGGCCTTGTTTGTTGTCATTTGGGTAAATTCCCAGAAGTAGGATTGCTGTGTCATAGGGGAGTTCTATGTGTACTCTTTTGAGGAACCTCAACACTGTTTTCTAGAGTGGTTGAATACGTTTTCATTCTCACCAACAATATAGTAGCTCTTCCCTTTGGTCACATCCCTACCGGCATCTGTTGTTGTTAGATTTTTCGATTATGGATATTCTAACTGGTGTAAGGTGGAATCTCACCTCTAGGTAAAAGTAGATACCTTGAAAATATTATAAGAAGGAATAGGAGAAAGACAAGGGTTTCTCAGCACAGGTTGAAACTTTTTTTAAATAAAGATCCAGAAACACAACAAATCAAAGAAAGGCTGGATAAATAGGACTGCATTGAACTGCAGAGCTTCTGCACAGGAAAGGACATAGCTAGCAAAATATATAGAAACTCCACAGACTGGGGTCTCATATCTAAAATATATCAACAGCTCAAGAAATTAAATTCCCCCAAAACAAACCTCCAAAGAAACAACCACCCTATTAAAGTGGGCTAAAGACCTTAAGAGACACCTCGTTAAAGAGGAAATACCAGTGGCCAAGAGACACATGAAGAATTGCTCAACATCTCTAGCTATAAAATAAATGCACATGAAAGGAAACAACTTTGAGAAGGGGGAAAGATGTATTTAGCTCATAATTGCAGACGCTTCAGTCAGTCATAGTAGAGAGGGCATGGCAGAGAAGATCAACTCACATCTTAGCAGCTCACATTTTCTCTAGAGAGAATGACTGTACTAGTGGTTCTTCCCTTTTTCCCATTCTGTATCATCCAGTCTGACAGCCTCTGGGATAGTACCATGGACATTCAGAATGTGTCTTTTAGAGAGAATGCCTGCAATTGTGGATCTCTTCTTTTTCTATACTGTACCATCTAGGCCAACAGCTTGTGGGATGACACCATGGATATTCAGAGTGGGTCTTCATATAGATATGTCCACAGGTGTGCTTTACTAACCTCAGTGACTGTCAACATTTTTAATAAATATCAATTATTTGTTTATATTAATATCTTTATCAGTGATGAAAACAATCTAAGTGGGAACATGGATTCACAGAACACTAGAATTAGAACAATAATGTGATTAAGCAGTCCAATTCCTGGGTATATATCTGAAGAAAATTAAAGTGATATACCTTAAGGATACTTGCAAGCCCATTTTTATTGCAATACTATTCACAATGGCTATGCAATCCTGAAAAAGTTATTTGATTTCGCTATATCTCAATCTCTGGTTATTTAGACTGTACAATACCTACTTCAGAGACAAATTAAAATTATTGAATAATATAATGGTATTATAATGGTATGATGCATTTAGCACCAAGGCCTGACACATAATGAATGTTCTATAAATGTTAGTTATTTATTATCACTAACACTTTACTACTAATAAATAGTTACCTGTGTAGTATAAGTTTAAGAGTATTTGGGGTCTGGGAAGGTGGCTCAGTGGTAGAGTGCTTGCCTTGCATGCATGAGGTTCTGGGTTTAATTCCTCAGCACCACAAAAGCAGAAAAAGCTGGAAGTGGCGCTGTGGCAGAGCACTAGCCTTGAGCTGAAGAGCTGAGGGACAGTGCCCAGGCCAAGAGTTCAGGCCCCACAACTGGACCCCCCCCAAAAAAAGAGTATTTGGAAGGTTGCTTTATTGAAATAATGTCTGTATAACTAGCTTGTCATTTTTAAAGTTTTTTTTTGATTTCACCATTGTAGAATGATTCTTTTCTCTTATGTCTTACGTGTTATAAAGTTCACTGGGTTATGTTCCTAATGGTTAAGTGTGAATAATTTTACATGCTATCATATTTCACTCTTTTCCTGAGCAGATAGCTAATGTGAAGACTTTGAGCAGAGGTTTGGGAAGAGTCTAAAAGTAATTGAAATGAATCCCAAGATATGGACACAAGAGGTTTGTTTTTAAGGTGCTATGTGATTTTTTTGTTTCTTTTGTATGTTCCTCCCCCTATGGTACATCCCCTGTTGTCACTGTATTTGATTTTGGGAGGGAAGGATGACCCATTTCAACAATGATACTCACAAGACACTATGCTGGAAATGAAATTACAATGGGGGCAGGGAGTGGGGGAGTTAGGTAAGGGTAAGGACAGTAGAAGAAAACAAATGAGGGGGTAACAATGTTTGACAAGAAATGTACTCATTACATTACTCATGTAACTGTAACCCCTCTGTACAGCATCTTTACAATAAAATAAAAATAAATAAAGTAATATTGGAGTAATATTTCCCCCCTTTCCTTAGGATGGTTCTAGTTACCATTTGGTTGTATTTATTACTCTCTGACTCAGCAGGAGCCAACTTATAGCAAGAGCCCACTTAGAATGATTAAAAATTACTTTTTGGTCTTTGTAATACATGTTTAATGACAGTTTCAATATCAGTGAAGATTGATTTTTTTTGGTAGGGTTCCACACTGTTCCATGTTCTTTTCCCATTTTGTGGGACTTGCTAAAAGAAACTGAAACCAAACTCATTATGTAGGTATTATTAACAAGAGATCTTTCTGGGCCAAGGACTATTATCCTTAGTTCGATTCATAATAAAGATGCATTATTAATTTCATACCTCACTTTATGGACTCTTTGAAGTGAATTTGGGAATAATGGAAACTGATATGGGAATTTATATAAAAATTTGTGAAAATGTCCATATCTTGTTTGCCTTTAAAAAAAACCCAAAATATATACTATATATAAAGTTCTCTTGATTTAAGGGTATGTTTAATTTATTCTTAGTAAAATTATAGAGTTCTGAAGCCATCACCAGAATCCAATTTCAAAATCTTTATTATATTACATTGTCAAATGCATTTCTTGCACAATATTCCTATTGAAAATCCTAAAACATACCTAAGTTTTAGCTCTATTACTTTGTGCCTTTTAACCAAGTTATACAAAATTAATGTCAGTAAAATAGCACATGTTTATAAAACCTCCTATAAAACTAGAAACATCTAATTTACTGCAAGAAACAGAGTTATCAAAGCTCAAAGAATGGACTCAGAAACAGGAAGTACAATGAAAATGAGACTTCAATGGTTAATGGCAGTCTTGCAAGATCAAGTGTCCGGTGGACAGGCACACGCAAAGCAATTACAGTAATCATTTTATCCTCCCAGTGCAAGGCTCCTCGTTTGCTGAGTACCAAAGAACTGTTTTATTATTTTCTATTGTGTATTGTGAGTGTGATGAACAGTTACATGAGTAAGGTAATGAGTACATTTCTTTTTTCTTTTCTTTTTTTTTTTTTTTGGGTCGGTCGTGGGGCTTGAACTCTGGGCTTGGGCACTGTCCCTGCGCTCTTCAGCTCAAGGCGAGCACTCGACCCCTTGAGCCACAGCGCCACTTCCAGTTTTCTAGTGGTTTATTGGAGATAAGGGTCTCACGGACTTTTCTGCCCAGGATGGCTTTTGAACCGCAATCCTCAGATTTCAGTCTCCTGAGTAGCTAGGATTACAGACATGAGCCACCGGTGCCTGGCAGTACATTTCTTTTAAGACAGTTACCCTGTCCCTCATTTTCTCCCACTTACCATTCCCCAGTCCCCTCCTCCACAAGTTGTAAAGTTCATTTCCAATATAGTGTCTAGTGAGTATCATTGTTGCATTAGTTCATCCTTTGTCCTGCTATTTCTGTGATTCCCTTTCCCTTCCATGGATCATATAAGCTTATATACAAGGCAAAGGGTGCATAAAACTAAAACAGGAAAAAATAGAAATAACTGTATGCAGGAAATAATAAGATACTCTTGTATCTTTTGGGAATTTTGGAAGCAGATTTTGGTTGTCCCCACCCTCTACTTCGATATCTTGAGGTAGGAAGGCTTTTGTGGACATATGCTTTTTGGCTTATACAGAGTTTTTAGTTACATGCTCATTTCACCATGATCCACCTTTCTCCCTGGTAGCTGGCCCCCTTGTAACATCCTATTTATCTACCCTTATTGCCTAGGGACCTTCCAGGTGCATGAATTTTGCAATTGCCACATCAGCAAACCATTAAATCACTGGCAAGCAAGCTCCTAGTAACTTTCCACTCAAGATCAGATGCCTTGTCTTGAGAATGGAACATCACTAACTTCACTTTCAACAACTGCATATTTGGGAAGAATATGGAATATGGGAATTATGTAAAAGACTGACTGAAATAGATATTTTAATAACAAGATTGCAGTAGGGTTACTAACATTAACTACTACCAAAAATGTAATCAACTTTCAGTATTTCTGCAAAATAGATGTCTTTTGATATCTTTAATGTAGATTAGTAGAAATCCTCCTCCATGCAGTGATTTGAAGATTCATATTTCTTCCATTTTATGGCACCATCATTTCCAGATATAGCTTCTAAGACCACAAGAGGAAAAGAGAAAGATGAAGGGACACCAGATCTTAAGTTCTATGACTTAGAAGTGGTACACATCACTTCTATTTGTCAGAAGTAATTACATGGTTTCAACATAACTACAAGGAAATTTAGGAAAGGTAGATTGACATGTAGATTATTTAGTAAGCACTACTTGAAATACGGTGGTCAAGTCTATGGTGATTTATTTTTTCTCTTCTGTCCCTTCTTCAAGCCTTCTTAAGTGTTCCTCCAATAGCTCACAGTTTTATAAGCCCATATAGAGTCACTCTTGGTCTGTTAAAACGTGTAGTTTTAGCTAAATTGTAATGTTGTCATTCACTAAAAGATGATATACAAGTGGAGCATATTTTCCCTTTAGCTGGTAAAAATCCTCATGTAAAATTGCACATTCCGTACAATGAACTATTTGGATTTATCAGTTCAAAGAGATTCTTGGTAAAGTTAGTATCTTTGTGCCATTAAATATCCACATTTTATGGCATTCATATAGTGAATCAAATCATTGGTGATGTTTTCACTCAGCTCAAAAAATCACCAATGATTTAGCTCACTATTTGATTATCTATATGCATGTCTATATAAGTTTAGTGGAGGGGTGTCTTGTCATTTAATCTCCTCAATCCTTGTCATACAATAAGTTATTTGAGTCAAGGGCCTAGACAGCAAAAATGTCTTTAAAATGCCAGAAGTCAGCCTTGAGTCTGTTACTGAATGACATTGGGTAAGCTTCTTAACCAATTTATTTTGCTTATTTGAAAAAAGATTAACTTTCTTTTTTTGTATTTTTTTATTGTAAAAATGCTGTACAGAGGGGTTATAGTTACATGATGAGCAAGGTAATGAGCATTGTTGCCTCTTGGAAATGAGTGATCAAGGTGGCCTCCAATGAATAGCCTTTTGCTGAATAAGAATTTCATGGTTCAAGGTAAACACTAGCTAAAGAAATTAAAAGTACACCATTACTACTTTGAATCCAACTTACTATAGATTGAAGTATAACTTGTCCTGTAATAGTTTTTATTAGTTCATCAAATTTCTTTGTACTTTCATAACACAAATGCCACAACTCTGTTTTAGCTCTTTTGCCCCCAGGACTGCAAAGTCCTTGTTCTCTGGACTATCTATGTTTCTTTTTTCCTTTCTAGGTCAGACATGCTCTCATTATTTATAACAAATTCTGACTCAGTAGCATTCCTGGATCCTGAACCAAACTCCAAAATCTGGCACACAACCTAGGAAAAAGGATACTTCTCATTGATATGCAAGCCTTTCTCTTCTCTCTGACACGAAGCTTCCCCACAGGTCTCAAGCTTTCATAATTTTGCTTTCTGAGCCAGCACCAGCACATTTCCAAGCCATACTTTTAGGTCTGAGTCAGCTGTTGTGTGGAACATTTACTCATTAACAGCACAATTGCCTTTCTTTAAAGTCATGACAGAGGAGATTAGCAAATTTGGAGAGAGATTTTTTTGTTGGTTTCTTCATACTGTCATTCTTTTTAGAGTGCTTGGAATGTTTAAAAGCATTCATGTATATATGTACTGTGATAGTTGCAAAGCATAAATCAGACATAGGCTAGAGATATAAATGAAGTTCATCCTCTGTAATTTAGCCTTTTACTTTTGAAATGAAATTGGCTAGGATCCTCATACATCTTAAATTTCATACTGTTATACAAACAAAATTACATTTTAGTGTCCATTCTTATTGGAGTCCAAAGAACAATGCCTACATTTCTTCTGTATATCTTCCTTCATCATGATGCATGAATACTTGCCCTCTACTCAAGCTCATTCCCAGGAGCATCACTAACTCTAACCTATCCTTGAATACTATTTTCTTGACTGATAATGTAGACAGACAAATAAGACCATAGTCAGAAACTCATCTGATTTCTAAATTGTGGGGCATTCATAAACATTGAAGGTAGTTACAAAGGAGAATTTGTTTTTAAAGTACTGTTTGGTCCCAAAGGTAATTCAGTCGCGCTTGTGCATTCAGCTCAAGGACTACACTGGTTACTGAAATGATGGGAAGAGTAGGCTCTGTTATATTTCTAGAATCCTTACAAAAATGAAAAATTAGTAACCGGTTTAATTATTGATAGCTTTGGGATGTGTATTGATTCATGGACCACCAGGTCTGCAAGTCTGTGCATCGTGATGAGAGATGGCTAAGGAATGTGTTGGTGCATGCATATATACAAATTTCATTTTAATATTTCTGGTGGGCAAAATTATAAAATGGTACTCCATACCCCTGATGAGGTTCTACTCACTAGTACAATATTACTTCACTGGTTATATTATTTCATATGGTACGGTACACTTCAGATAGAGATATTATCTCAGAAGCTTAATCTAATCACATAAACTTTTGAAACCTTTTTCTGGATGGTGGCAGAAAGAGAGGATAGAGGAGAAGTTAGAGAGAGTCAAAGGATGATGGTTAGTCTTTGAGAGCAGTGGGTAATTCTTTGTCTGGCAGCCAACAAAGAAGTAGGGACTTAGTCTTGTATATGCAGAGAACTGAGTTCTTCTACAACTAACCTTCTGAGTTTTGGAAAGGAGCCTTGGGCCTCCAAATGAAAATGCAGTTCAGTTGACAACTTGATTTTAGCCTTGTCAGACTTTGAAGAACAATTCTACTCACACCATTCTGCACTCTTGAACTAGAGAGCTATGAGCTAATACCTGGATGCTATTTTAAGCCACCCAATGTGTAGTAATTGATTAAACAGTAATAAGAACTAGTGCATTGCTGAATTTGTCTTGCTCTAACTTCATAGGGCTCCTGAATCCATAGTTAATGGTGTCTCCGTCAAAAAGGGCCACTTTCCCACAAACAAAGTCGCCTTGTGTCCAGTAAGTATTACAGAACTATTAAATGACAGAAAAGAAGCTCATGTATCCAGGTGCAATTGCTCAATGTATTTATTGGATGTAGGGTATCATTGATCTGCTTTTTTGGTTTATGAATTCTTTTAAACTCCTTCCTGGTTGGAAGATAAGGGGCACAGAGCTAAGTCATTCCTCTTAGCTTCTCATTTCCTCTTACCACAGATAGGAAGGGTCCCTTGAGCACACACGAGTTTCACAGCCACATGGTGTGGTTTTAAATAAGCCAGGCTGGGCTCCCTCTGGGATCAGGAAGATGATATCAGAAATAAAAATAAACCACTAGTCACTCACTGCCCTCGTTCTTGGGCTGATTAGGAGCCAAATGATGAAATTATACTTTCAACATGATCATGGGAACAGAAAAGAGCGCACTCCTCTTTCAATTTCCATTAGGGTTTTTGTCCAGAGAAAGGCTATATTTACAGGTGCTGTGCAAAATGTAGCTTCTTTCCTGTTCTCACCAGGGAGAGCATCAGCAGCTGTTGGAATGTTTGTTTATCCTTCCCTCCCACCTCCATTCTTCTTTTTCTTCCTTCTACCTTCCTTTCCTCTGCTCCTTAGAACTCATTTCATTTCTTCTTCTTTTAGTTGGGAGATTGAGAGCTCCAGAGCAACACAGGAGAAAAAACCTGAGCATCTCAAAGTGAGATAAATGCCCTTTATTCTTATTTGAGTTTCTCACTGCTTAGAGTGTAAGGGTAGAAAATAGAACAGTCTAACAGAACCAGAGAGCAAGACCTTTTCCATGGTGTTTGAAAAAGAATGAAAAAAGTGGAGCAGAAAGGAGGATAAGATGACCCTCTTTTAGTCTCTTGGCAGTCAGTCAGTCAACAGTTCTGGAGTGCCATGACATTTACTGTCATTTCATGTCTTTAACCAGGGTATAAACAGGTTTCAGCTCAAGGGACCACCATCCCCAGACATTTGCTCTGTTCTTAGGAAGATGTGGTCTCTTTGCTTGAGCAGTTAATGGGGTTGCTAGGTAGCATAGAACCTGCACAGAAGCTAGGCACACAGAAGACAGTCCTATGAACCTTCAGAGAAACCGAAGACCAACGTGTTATAAGACTGGAGAAGGCATGGAATTTAGGGGAAGGACATGAGAGATGTGGAAGGAAATTCTTTGTGGCATGGGGTGAAATGTTTTCTGTGGATTCAGGGTGAAGTGAGAATGAAATTCATTCTTTTAACTAATTGACACAGTTATAATGGACTGAGTTGTGCTTCTTCTGCAATCAAATTTGTAGGTTGAATCCCTGACTACCAATACCTTAGAATATGAATGCATTTTGAACATAAATATTTAGAGCAGGCATTAACATTAACATTGGAGATGTAGCTCAGTATTGGAGTGATTGCCTAACATCCACAGAACCTTAAGTTCAACTGAAGCATTACCAAAGACAATTAATATTAAAAGATGATAAAAGGTGGTGCTCTGATTCAACTTGCCTGATGTCCTTATATGAAAAGGAAGAAGCACCAGTGAAACACATGCATGAAGGAAAGGCCATGTTAGGACACAGTGAGAGTTAGTTACCTATAAGGCAAGGAGAGATGCCTCAGGAGAAAGCAAATCAGATGACACCATGAGCTTAGATTTCCAGCCTCCACAACTATGTGTGGTACTATGTTGTAGATGCCTGTGCAGATTACTACATACAAGGAGGGAGATTGTTCTAAAGCCTGGTTCTGTGCTGAGTGAGTTTCTGAGAAGTCACTGATGTTCATAGTCAAAATTTTAAGTGGGTTGACAGTGATAGGTGTGTCAGCACTTGAGGATACAGGCAGATTCTGGCAGGACGCTCAGCTGTGTGACCTTCTGTAGGTCATGTTACTTATCTGAGCCATTTTTGTCTCTTCAGTGAATTAGGAAATTAATGAGTGACTGGCTAATGCATGAAAACAAAGTTCAAGGTGGGTATCATCATAACTTTGGTAGATTTTTGAAAACAATCTTACTCTGCTGCTCTTCTCCCTCCCTGTTGAGAGTTCTAGATTTCTTATTTTTTATTTTTATTGGTGCTGTATTCTGACAAAAAAATCTTTAACATGAGATCCAGCCTCAACAAATTTTATGACAAGTAAAATAGCTATAGGGATACATGTACTGCACAAATCTGCTTAAATGGGGCATCTAAAGTAATTTAACTCAGCCAGACATGATGGTACATGCTTGTAACCCTAGCACTTAAGAGGCCAAAGCAAGAGATCTTGCGAGTTGGGGGCTAACCTAGGCTAAGATTGAGTTGGTGTTAACCAACTGAAACATCAAGCTCATAAAATTAAAAAAAATGGGAGTGGACATAGGTTAGAGAGAGAAGGGAAAGTGGAGTTATCAATGAATAAGCAAAAAGTGTCAATTAAGTAAGAATAATAAGGGCCAGAGAAGCTGTCGTTTACATCACAGGTCATTTTATGACAGGAAGTCTGAAAGTCTGCCAGTCTTACATTATCCATCCATCCATCCACCCTTCCTTTGATCAATAGTATTTGAGTCCTAAAAGAACAATAATTCTGCCTTTTGGCTAGTGGGAAACAAGGACATGATTAGTCCCATCATACTACCATTGGTTCCACTGAGAGCTAAATTCCTCTTGGTAGGTCAGAGTTCCCTTTAGTTATGCTTTGTATTTGCTGTGGTAGAGATAGTATGGAATCATGGTCAGAGAGCAAGCCCCTATCCTTACCTCCCTTTACCAAGACAACCATATCTTGCCTGTTGTGATTTCATATGGTCTTGATATCAGTGATTTGAATATAAGAATGGAACTTCCAATTCATAGATACACATCTCTTTGCCTTTCCCCTGCTACTAAACCCATTTAAGTTTCCTGACATGTTCCCAGACTCCACTATTCAAAGGAACACCCCATTCACCTGAGCAGGGAGGTCCATAACCCCCAGAAGCCTATACTAGAACTTTTGAGTGTAGCTGAGAAAGTGGCAGAGTGATTGAATATCTGCTTTGATGAGCCTCTAACCCAGGCAGTAGATTTATTTCTGTTGTCAATGTTATTTCCAGGGCTCAGAAACCAGTTATCCACCTGGATTTTCAGCCAATCACAGGCAGATGTAGAGAGAGCTGGCAGACAGTAAGGTCCGTTGGGGGTAGTGCAGGTTATTTTGAGCTTATTCTCAGCCAACAGCCTGGGGCATCAGAGTCTGCACATGATTCAATTTTGCCTGGTGGTGGTGGTGGCAGCAGGACACTTTGGTTCATGTGCTTGGTGTTAAGGATTACAGAAGAGTTATGAGAAAAACAGTTTCCTGATGCCAATTCAACCTCTCCATACATTCCTGAAGGGTGAGGAGGAAGATTTCATGTAGACAGCCTGCTATGTGAGCAAATGCAGAAATACCAGTCACCACAGGGTAAACTTGTACTTAAAAAGAAATATAACCAGTCTGGAATCCTAATCTCTCGCATGTGATTTAGAAGTGCAAGAAAATAAAACCACATCATTCTGACTTCTAGCTAGTAAGGCAAGTTGAATGTGCAAGGGGAGAGAAACTAGTGTTGAGGACTAGAGAAGGGACACCCTATTCTGCAATACTCCCTTAAGAAAATAATGATGGCAAGCCAACAACCTGTGCAATCAGCACATCAAATATTAGGTGATGAATTACTCTAATTCCCAGAAATGTCTCCTCCTTGTGTAGAAATTGTCAGTTAACCATCTCCCAGGCACTTCCCTTTCCTGTCTGGAAGAATAATTAGTACAATGTTGGCTGTATAATAAATATTCAGTAAATGTTGGATAGATGCTTGAATAAATGAATGATCTATATCAGCTACCTTCATATTTCAAAACCCAATAGAACCCTTCTTTCAAATATCTTAATCTTAAACTCAACACACAGAATGGACTAAATTAGAGCAGGTGGCAGGTGATGGAAGAGAAATATATGTCCTTCAGTATTTTCAGTACTTCATATGGGATAATAATCAGAAGTTCTATGATTCCTTTAGCAAATGATTAAATTATATGACTTATCTCACCTTCATAAGCATTCTGGATGGCTTAGAAGGAGAATAAAGTTCCATCATAAGGAAGATTCAGTTTAAGATGGACAATACAATGATAAACTAAATATATATGGGGGAACCCGAAAATAGCAATGCAAGATTTACACCTATAGGAAGAGAGGAATGTGCTCCAGGTTGTGACTACAGTTTAAGAAAAAATGTGAGAATGAGTAAAGCTTTAATATCAGGATAGAGGAAGTGGAGATAGAAACAGAAAGGAGAAATGTATTAGGACAGGTGGGATTTATTTACTATGTAGAAGTTTGAAATCAGATGATGATGACTCAAAGTCTTCCAGATGAATTCAAGATCTAATAAGCTCTGAGACAGATTCTAGAGGTTTTAAATTTGAGACTATCCCAGTGAGACACATCACTGACAATGATGTAGAGAATACATGTATTGAAGTGATGAGTCTGTGAGTCCATGTAAGAAATCACTAAATTAATTGAGAAAAGAGGGCTGTCTCTGTTTTTCTGCTTAATGTGACTCAGTCTCTGGTCAACAAAAACCAATCTTGAAAATGTTTGTGTTCCATTGCAATTTGTATGGCCTGCTCAAATACAATCCAATTTTTTTTAAAGTAGACCTTTACTGCAAAGGAACACCAGCTGTCTAACTGCTTCAGGATATTTAGTGCATTTTTTATAGAGTGAAGCCACATGGAGGTTTCCTTCAATGCTATTGAAACAATGATTATTTGAACTAGCACAGCCCATTTTAAGGGATTAAGTGTGTTACCACATTTGGTATTCAGATTACAAACAACGAGGAGTCATTTTAAAGTATGTGAATAAAATTAGACATTCTAATTGGATTCAAAGAATTGTATGAACATCTGCTAGAATCATAAAGCTCTAGACAGTAGGTTTAAGTAGTCCATTTTATGTATAAGCATTTATTTATTTATTTATTTTTGGTTGGTCCTGGGGCTTGAACTCTGGGCGTGGGCACTGTCCTTGCGCTCTTCAGCGCAAGGCGGGAGCTTTACCGCTTGAGCCACAGCACTACTTCCGGTTTTCTAGTGGCTTATTGGAGATAAGAGTCTCATGGACTTTCATGCCAGGGCTGGCTTTGAACTGCAATCCTAATATCTCAGCCTCCTGAGTAGCTAGGATTACAGGCCTGAGCCACTGGCATCCAGCTTATGCATAAGCATTGAGCTACAAAAAATTAAATCCCCCAACAACAAATCCTCAAAGAAACAACTGCCCAATAAATAAATGGGCTAAAGACTTAAAGAGAAACTTCTCTGAAGAAGAAAGAAGGATGGCCAATAGACACATGAAGAAATGCTCAACCTCCTTAGCCATAAAAGAAATGCAAATCAAAACAACATTGAGATACCACCTCAATCCAGTTAGAATGGCAAAAATCAAGAACTCTAACAACAACAGATGCTGGAGGGGATGTGGACAGAAGGGAACCTTACTGCATTGTTGGTGGGAGTGTAAACTTGTTCAACCACTTTGGAAAGCAGTATGGAGGTTCCCCAAAAGACTTCACATAGAGCTCTCCTATGACCCAGCAATCCCACTTTTGGGCATTTACCCAAATGTTTACAAACAAGACCACACTAAAGCTACCAGCACAACTATGTTTATTGCAGCATTATTTACCATAGCTAAGATATGGAACCAAACCAGATGCCCCTCAGTAGATGAATGGATCAAGAAAATGTGGTATATATACACAATGGAATTCTATGCCTCCATCAGAAAGAATGATACTGCCCCATTTGTTAGGAAATGAAAAGACTTGGAAAAAATTATATTAAGTGAAGTAAGCCAAGCCCAAAGAAACATAGGTCCCATGGTTTCCCTTATTTGCAATATCTAGTATATGTATGAGTCAAGCAGAAAAGGTCAGATAATGTGATGTTAGGAAAATGAACCCTTAGATATGTATTTTAATGTTTTTTTCTTTCATGCATTTGTTTCTAACGCATTTATAAGATTATTTCTTTGTTGCTTTGTATGTCCCTCCCCCACAGTATAACCCCTGCTTTCACTATATTTGATGTCAGTATAATTTGTGGAGGAGGTGGGGAAAAACAAGTCGTTTAAGGATACAGGTGGACCTGTTGCAACAATAAGAAGTACAAGTTGTCATGTCAAAAATGAACTTTACAACTTTGGTGGGGGGGAGAGGAGGCTGGGAAGGGATGTGAAGGGTAAACGAAGGAGGAGGCTGTAATGCTTGATAAGAAATGTACTCATTATCTTGCTCATGTAATTGTAACCCTTCTGTACAGTATTTTCACAATTAAAAAATAAAAATTTAATAAAAAGAATTGAGCTACATTCATCCCAAAGGTTGTGATCACCTCTGGTCTCTGTATACTTATTCCCTCTTGACTTTCCAATTCTACAGACAGTCTGGCAGTTTTCAACCTGAACATGATTCAGATACTCACATATAGGGTAAAAAGTCCTGTGTTCAAACCCATTAGTGTGCTCCAAATATTTTGAATAAACGAATGGGGAGAAGATCTGGAACTGGATATAAAAATGATGAACCAACACAAGACTTCTTTAAGGGATCAACTTAGTGTGTCATCACATTTGGTACACTCAGATTATAAACCCAGGGAGGATGATGAAGAAATCTTGAACTATGAATTTTTGACGGCCCCTGACTTCCACAACAATCAGTGTTGAATGACACAATTTCTATGACAAGATCAGGGCCAGATGTAATTTTCCCAAGGAATATGATGTGAAGGTCAGAGTAGTAATTGCACCTATATTAGGCTAATAACAAAAGAACAACAATTCAAGGCAAATATGAAAATTCTCCAGATAACCACGGGGCACAGTATTTTCTTTCCACTCAAGACAGAACACTACCTATAGAGAAAAAATAAACTGTTGTCAGAAAGCCCTGGGCTTGAATATCAACTCAGCTATTGACAAACTGGCTTAGATTTTTTTTTTTTGGTGTTAAGGCTTGAACTCTGGGCTTGAGCATTGTCCCTCAGCTCTTCAACTCAAGGCTATCTCTCTATCACTTGAGCCACAGCACCACTTCTAGTTTTCTAGTGGTTTATAAGAGTCTCACTGGCTTTCTTGCTTGAGCTGGCTTTGAACCACTATCCTCAGATCTCAGCCTCCTGAGTAGCTAGGATTACAGGCGTGAGCCACTGGCACCTGGCAAACTGGCTTAGATTAAGCAACTTATTTACTCTATTTAAGCATAGTTTTTCTTGTTAGGGCCGCTCATTTTCCGCACATTAGATGCTGCCCACAAGTCCCCTATATTTCTAACCTGTGCTTATGACTGATGGCTCTAAATCAAGTGTATGATTAATTTGCTATAGTGGCTCACAGGACTCAAGGAAACATGTATACTGTTTTTTTTTATTATCAAGGACATTGAAAAGGATATAGTTGAAGATATATGAAAAGTGAGATTTGGGGGAAGAGGTGTAGCACTTCTATGTCCTGTTGTAGAGCACTATGCTCCAAGAACAGCTATCTGGATACTTTCTAAGCTTGATCTTTTAGGATTTGTGCAAGTTCATTACAAAGGCATAATAGAGTAAATTATTGGCCAGAGGTGATCAACATAACTTTAGCCTATCTGTTTTAACCACAAGGTGGGCAATGGTGATGAAAATTGAATTGCTATCTTGCCCATGTAATTGTAACTCCTCTGTACGGTATTCTCACAATAAAAAAAAATAAAAAAAGAAAGAAAATTGAATTGCTTAGTCATCGTTTTTGTCTTTCTTGTAATCAGATCCGAAGCTTGAAGCTACTTAGGGGTAAATAGCCATCAGTTAACTCATGAGCACACAGAAAGGACTCATCACCTTGGAGATTCCAGAGATATTAAGAATTATATGCCAGGAAATAAGACAAAAACAAAATATGCATTTCACAATATCACGTAGGCTTTCTCAGATGACTGTGATCATATGGGCATAATAGTATGGGTAACAGTCCAAAACTATAGGCATTTCTCACACTTAAACAGTCAATTCTTCACGACAAAATAGATTTATTTGAGCTAATTACATGTGCCAGGACCCAGACCATAAGCCAGAACTAGCTTATTAGCCCAGGAATCCTTTCTTTTTCATATTCATGAGGGTGATTTGACACATAATCACCTAGTAAAGATTTATTTTTTCCAGTAGCACAAGTTTCAATTTAGGTTCTAATGCTCTCACTCAGCTTGCTTGTTCAATTTGCTCTCTTGATTTGCTTGCTCAGTTTGCTTGCTCGCAGATGATACTCTACCAGTTGAGTCATGTATCAAATTCAACTTTTTCTGGTTAGTTGGAGATAGAGACCTCTAGAGTTTTCTGTCTGGGCTGACTTAGAATCCTGAGTAGCTATGAGTGCAAATGTGAGCCACTAGAAGCTGGTGTCTCATCAGAATTTGAGGTTTGAATATATTGGGGTAGGAGAGAATCATAAATGGCCCAGGACCCAGGTAAGACCCAGCTTCCTTCAAAGAATGCCACAAATATAGAAATTTAGAGAAGTAACAATACTGGTAATTATTCTTTGTGTCTGTTTTCAGATAAGGTCTTGTTATGTTACCCAGCTAGCATAGAACACTCTAAGTTACTAAGATTGGCCTTGAACTCAAAATGTTCTTTCCTCAGTGCCAGGGGATCTTGCTCCCAAGTTGCCAGAATTATAGGTGTGTGTCACCATACATGGTTTAGTATTTGTTTTGGTTGCACAAAATAGAACCATCATTGAAATTTCAATTGTAAAATTAGAATGAAATATTTACTATGAATAGTTGTGGTATTTGTGTATTTTGAGGCTCATTCTATAAGTACTAAAATACGGAATTTTATGATTACTATGTATAATTATGCTTACACAGAGAGTGCCAAACTCCCTTTAAGGTTAGTGAGGGATATGAAGGAAGAATGAGAAATAAAGTTGGAACTTATATTTTCAACTTTTGCATATAATTCAATATTTCCTAATGACAAAAGACTCATTTTCCTTCAAATGAACTGTAAAGCAATGTAACAATAATCTGCTTACATAACTACATTCTTCTGGGAGCTCAAACCATGCTGCAGGTGTTCTCTTGGTTATTTTCATGATGGAAAAGGTTAGTGGCTTTTAATGGTGCATTTTCTAGCTATAGGAACTGAGGCAAAGAGTGGGCAAGTCATTTATTAACAATAGCGTAATAGATTATACCATTGGAATGTGTATGTGTGTGCATATGCACTTGTGTGTGTTTCACATTGTTCATCCTTTAGACTACTCTTGACAAATGGAAGCCAAAGATGATTGATAAATTCTTTCCACATTTCCTCCATATGATGCACAAGTTATTCATTACTTTTTAAAAAATATTTTTAGATACTGAAGATTTAACACAATGCCTCTACAAGTCCTTTGGTTTTTATTTTGTTTTCATGAGACAAGGTCTCACTAATTTTCCATGGTATTAAATTCTAGGTACACTTTTCTTACCCTCTCAAAGTAGGTGACATTAAAGACATCCATCACCATGCATGATGGTATCACCTCTAACACATATTCTTTTAGGTTTTTCATATAGTCCTAGTTATCTATAGAGATACTCAAGAATTCCTACTTACAGTCTTGAACCAGTAGCTCATGCCTGTAATCTTAGATATTTGGGAGGCTGAGGATATTCTGGACAGAAATGTTTACAAGATACCTTTTTAACCTAGAACTTGGTGAAGTAGTATGTGCCTGTCATCTTAGCTATGTGGAAGGCTGAGATTGTTAGAACTTCAGGTCCTGGCCATACCAGGCTGAAAGTCTGCAAGACTTCAAGCCGTTCCTTCTTGTAACTTTGCTTTTAAGCTAAGATCAGGATTGATTGTCAAGAAGCAATGTATACAAGAGAATTTGAAAACCAAAAAAATGCTACTTAACACAAGGTACTACATAGTTATATTCATACCAGTGATATAAATCACAATTAATATTAATAGTATTAAACATGGAAAACTTGGCAGTCCTTTCTAAAATGCTAGAGGAACCATAGATCAGGAGTATTCACCTTAGAGGAACACAGGATTCCCAAGGAGAATTCAGGCAAAGGGACAAACTAGGAAAATCAGTTTCCAGCATTATTTAAACTTTCTCATCTATTACTTCTTAAAATTTGATACCTAAGGATATGCTTGCTGTCAAGGCAGCCTACTATTGCTTTCCTTTCCTTCCTCTTCTTTCACAATTACCCTTCCTGATACATAAAAGAAAGTCAGAACATACATCTCAAAATATACTGCAAAGCACTCCATCATTGTAGCATTGTTCGAAAATAACAGAAACATTCCTGAGACAGCATCTTATGAGAGCAAGGAGAGACACACTGGTAAACTTTTGTGGACTTCTTACTAATGTCTTTATAGCTTCTCTACATGAGCTGTAAATTTCCACACAGAGATAAAGAATGCCCTCATCAAAGCAGAACATCTATTTATGTTCAAGTGTTGGACAAAATGTTTCTAAAATGCTATGAAGAATGTGATGCCCAGAACTTTAGAAAACCAGTTTCATTTAACCAGGGAGAAAAAAACTTCCTGCTCAACTCATCTACTCTTCTCAGGATGTCAAATGAATAGCTCCAGGCAATAATATTCAGAAATAAAACAAAATTACTAATATATCTGTGCATAATAATAGTCAAAAGTCTTTTTTGTCTATCATGAATTTTTAAAGACACTTCAGGAAGATTTAGGTTAGAAAAGTAAAATGTGTCATATAAAGATATGGACATATGCAAGTGTCTGTCTTAAATTTTATGTATTTATAGACCACAAGACAAATCCTAAACTGCATGATTTCTATGTATTTAGCTGGATTTTAACTTTTTGTTAGCATATACTAATTGTAAAATATAATGTGTTTCATTATGATAGGATTATGTATATATATATAAAATACTTTGCTCTCATTAGCCCCTCTAGCCTGTTAGTGATTAATAATACTATATTAAAGTTCTCCAGAGAAATAGAACCAATAGGCCAAATAGAGATATGTAGAAATTGAGCTTTCATTTGTGAGGCTTGGCTAATATGATTGTAGAGACTGAGAAATCCCAAGAACTGCTGTTTGCATAGAAGAGGCCCAAGAGAGATGGTGCATAGTTCCAATCTTTACCCAAAGAACTAAAATAGAGTCAATATTACACGTCACAGTATGACTCTGATGTCTCAAGAGCTAGAATGTTACTTTCTTTATTTGTTAAGTTTTATTGTAAAGGTGATGTACAGAGGAGTTAGTTAAATAAGTAATTTAATGAGTTCTTCTTGAACATTATTCCCCTTCCTCATTTTCTCCCACTTGTCCCCTCCCCGCCAATTCCCTTCCCCCAAGTTGTAAAGATCATTTCCAACATAGTATCGAGTATCACTGCTGAATTGTTTCACCCTCTATCCCAGCATTTCTGTGATTCCCCTTCCCCTCCCCCAAACTGATAAACATAAACTATACAAAGGGTACCAAAATAAAAACAGTGATAACAGGGAATAAACCAACAGAAAAAAAGAAAAAGAAAGAAAACTGTATACATTACAAGGAAAAGCCTCTTGTTTTCATTTCTTGGACTTTATTTCAAAAAGCATCATTTTATATGGTCATTTGCACATGGCTATTGAGCCATTGGGATCCTCTCCTAAGAATATCCTCCTTTTTTCTCACTGTGCGATACTTACAGTGTTTTTTAATTAATCATGTCCAAGTGCAATTATTTGTCTTCTACTATCCACTGGATTAACTTGTAGATTTATAGACATATTCTAGTTATTAAAAGTGAGGGAAACCATACAGCCTATGTTTCCTTGCGTTTGGCTTAATTTCCATTTCCTTATGAATGGGGCAATGATATTCCTTCTGATGGAAGCATAGAATTCCATTTGTACATAGACCACATTTTCTTGATCCACTGAGGGGTATCTGGGTTGATTCCATATCTTAGCTATGGATATTAATGCTTCAATGAACATAGTTGTGCTGGTAGCTTTAGTATGGCTTTGTTTGTTGTCATTTGGGTAAATGCCCAAGAGGGGGATTGCTGGGCCATAGGCGAGCTCTATGTTTAATCTTTGAAGAACATCCATACTCCAGAGCAGTTGAACAAGTTTACATTCCCACCAATAATGTAGCATTTCCTTTTGGACACATACACGCCAGCATCTGTTATTATTAATTTTCTTCAAAATGGCCATTTCTTCAAAATGGGTGAGATGGAATCTCAATGTTTTGATCCACATTTTTTATGGCCAAGAATGTTGAACATTTCTTCATGCGTCTATTGGGTATTCTTATTTATTCTTTGGAGAAGTCTCTCTTTAAGTCTTTAGCCCACTTATTGATGGGGTTGTTGTTTGAGGATTTGTCTTGGGGGGATTAATTTTTTAATATATGTTTTTTATTGTGAAGATACTGTACAGAGGTGTTACAGTTACAAGAGTAAGGAAATGAGTATATTTCCTCTTGAGCTAGCTAGTAAAGCTCTTCTCCCAATCTGTGGCTTTTTCTTTAACCTCCTAGCTATGTCCTTTTCAGGCAGAAGCTCTGCAGTTTAATGCAATCCTATTTATATAGCCTTTCTTTGATTTGCTGTGTTTCTAGCTCTTTACTTAGGGAGTTTTCAACCTGTGCCAAGGAGCCATCTATCCCTTCCTGTAATATTTCAAGGTATGTGGTCTCACATTGAGGTTTTTTGATCCATTTGGAATTGTTGTTGCTGCAGGGCGATATATAAGAATATAACTTCAGTTTTCTACACATTTATAGCCATTTGTTGAAGAGGCTACCTTTCTTCCATCCTGGATTTTTTTTTTTTGGTCCCTTATGAAAGATTTGGTAGTGATGGGTCTGTGGGTTCATTTCTGGATCCTCAGACCTGCTAATGAGCCTATACCAAGCTGTTTTTTTCTTAATATAACTATCGATTTATAATAGAGTTTGAAATTTGGAATTGATATTGCTCCAGCACTGTTGTTCCTATTAAATTTTTTTAATTTTTTTTTTTTTGTCGGTTGTGGGATTTAAACTCTGGGTTTGGGCGCTGTCCCTCAGCTTTTCAGCTCAGGGTGAGCGCTCTATGGCTTGAGCCACAGCGCCACTTCCGGTTTTGTAGTGATTTATTGGAGATAAGAGTCTCATGGACTTTCCTGCCCAGGCTGGCTTTAAACCCTGATCCTCATATCTCAGCCTCCTGAGTAGTTAGGATTACAGGTGTGAGCCATCGGCGCCCTTTGTTTTTGCTGCTTGTTTTCTCCTTCTATTATTTTATTGAAAATTTGGATGGCTTCTTGTATATCATTGAAGAATGTTATTGGAATTTTCATGTGTATTGCATTGGGTATATCAACATTTGCTCAGAAATCTTCCATTATTTTCAGATTCTTGAATTTGTTAGCATAAAGTTTTGCAAAGTATTCCTTTATAATGTTCTGAATCTTGCTCGTTTGTCATGATGTTTTTGTTCTCATCTTTAATTTTGCTTATTTTGTTATGTTCTCTTCTTTTTTTGCTCAGATTTTCTAAGAGTCTGTCAATTTTGTTATTTTTTTCAAAGAACCAACTTTTTGTCTTGTTGATTCTTTTTTTTTAGTCTCTAATTCATTTATTTCTGATTTAATTTTCATTGTTTCTGTCTACTGGTTTGGGGGTTGGCTTGTTGCTCATTTTCAAGGAGATTAAGGTGCATCATTAGATTGTAGGCTTGGGATTTTTCCAATTTGTTGAGCTTTACGTTTTCCTCTGAGTACTGCCTTTGCTGTGTCCCAGAGGAGCTGGTATTTTGTGTGTTCATGTTTGTTAAATTCCATAAATCTATGAATATCCATTCTGGTCTTTTCAATGACTCACTGGTCACACAACAATGTGGTGTTCATTCTCCATGATTTAGAGATTTTTCTATGTCAGCTTTTGGTGTTGAGCTCTAATTTTATTCCAGTTTGATCTGACAGAATGCTGGGAATAATTTCAATATTTCTGAATTTGTACAGATTTGCTTTGTGACCTAAAATGTGATTCATGTTGGATAATGTTCCACGTGCTGCTCAGAAGAAGGTATATGCTGATGCTGCTGGGTGAAATATTCTGTAGTTGTGTATTAAGTCTAGTTGGTCTAGAACATTAATTTCTGAAAGCAGTGAAATGGATTTTCTGATTGAAGGATGGCAAGCAAATTTACTATTTATTCACATTTTTGTTTTATTCAGGCCCTCAATGGATTTGATGATGACCACCCACATTAGTGATGGTAACCTTTCCTCAGTCTACCAATTGTAATACCAATATATACTAGAAATTTCTTCACATAGCCAAAATGTCTATCAGCTATCTGAATTTCCCTATCTATGTCAAGCTGCCACATAAAATTGTCCTTAGAATAGATAATTTAAGACTAGGAAGATATCTGTGTCCCTATGCTCCCTCATCTTAATATCCACTAGAGGATCTTCTCTGCAAAACTTATTTATGTACTGTTTTAATAGCAAGTTTGTATTTCCTTCATTCTTTCTATATATTTTGTAATTGGAATTCTCCTATAAGGAGCAACTATTCCTTCTCCACTTGTTTATTTCAATTGTGTATTGAAATCTGTTATGCTTATTCTGTGGGTAATATTATAATGCTATTGTTTTTTATTTTGTCTGTCAACTTTTCTTAGCTTTGACCATTGGAAAGATGTCCTTTGGGAAGTTATTTGCTTTATATAAAATTTGTAATTAAAAATAATGTTGCTATAACATTAATATTTACATATAATATAGAATTTATTCATAGAAATATATGGCAACATAGCAAGAAAACATTAATTCCTATGTGAAAAAGTTCTGAATATATCTATCATATTAAGCAAAGTAAGTCAAACCTAGAGAATCATAGTTTGCATGGTTTCCCTCATTTGTGGTAACTAGAATGTGCCTATAAATCTACAAATGAACATATTGGATGGTTAAAAAAGAAAACAAAAAATACACGGGGATATGATAAATTATATAGGTCTTTAGGCATTCATACAGAGTGAGACCAAAGGGGGATAATCTTAGAAGAGTATCACAAAGGTATAATTGCTATGTAAGCTAATCATATAAAATAATATTTATCGAAATAATCTACAGGAAATGTAATCAAGAATTTTACTCTTTTGTTGCTGGTTTCATATGGCATTTTCATATAGAGGCACAATAATATATTGATGCTTTTCATCCTGCCTCATATTTTCCCTCTTCTCCTTCATCCTCACAGTCTCATATTTGCAAATCAGGTAATACTCACCCCCTACCCCACCCCCATACACACAACATGCACACATATTCCAAAATGAATGAAAAAGTATGATATATGGTTTGTCCCTGTTTGTTCATTTATCTGTCTTTGTGAGGGTAAGGGAAGGCACAGAAATGGTGGAACAAAGGGTGAACAAATGTAGCAGTGATACTCACTAGACACTATGTTTAAAATGAACTATACAACTTTGAGTGGGTACTGGAGGGAAAAACTGGGAGAGAGTGATGGAAGGCGTTAACTTGTTCAAAAAATGTACTCTTTATCTGATATATGTAACTGTAATCCCTCTGTATATCACATTTTCAATAACACGATAATCTCCAGATCTATCCATCTTCCTACATGTGATATAACTTGTTTATGACCAAATAATATTCCATGATATGTATGCATTTTTAGTCATTGGTTGTTGTTATGCTGGCTGATTTCACAGTTTACTACTATGAAAATATTGGCAATCAGTATGGGTGTGCAGTTATCCTTCTTGTATAGTGATTTACAGTTTTTTGGACAAATGCCATATATCATACTTTTTCATTCATTTTGGAATATTGTGCATTTGTGTGTGTGTATGTGTGTACACACGTGTATTACATGTGTGGGTGGGTATTACCTGATTTGCAAATATAAGATGGTGAGGATGAAGGAGTACAGGGAAAGTATGAGGCATGATGAAAAACATAAATATATATTGTGCCTCTATATGAAAAAGACATAAGGAAATCACTAAAAATTGTTACAATATGAGGGTAGGGAAATGGGGAATGGAAGCAATAAAAAAGGTAATCTGTCTTAAATATATATGCACATGTGAAGCACCATGGTGAAACACCTTTGTACCCTATTATTATACACTAAAATGGTTAATGACAGAAAAGATTCATAGGCTATATTTACAGCCAGGTACCAGCAAGAGAGGCAGGGCCAACAAAGTTTATATATAAGAATAAATAAGGTGAAAGTACTTTATATGTACATGTGGAAACAGAACAGTAAACTCTCTTGTGATTGTTTTAAGGAGTGAATGGAATTCTATACCTCCATCAGAAAGAATGATATTGCCCCATTTATTAGGAAATGGAAAGACTTGGAAAAAATTATATTAAGTGAAGTAAGCCAGACCCAAAGAAACATAGGTCCCATGGTTTCCCTTATTTGCAATTACTAGTATATGTCTGAGACAAGCAGAAACGGTCAGATAAGTTAATGTTAAGCGAAATAAACCCCAAGATAAGGATTCAAATGTTTTTTCTTTCTTGTGATTGTTTCTAACATATTTATAAGATGATTTCTTTGTTGCTTTGTATGTCCCTCCCCCACGGTATAACCCCTGTGTTCACTGTATTTGATGTTGGTATAATTTGTGGAGGGGAAGGGAAAAAACAAATTGTTTAAATAGGGATGCAGGTGGACCCACTGCAACAATGAGTTGCACAAGATGTTATATCGAAAAATTAACTTTACAACTTTGGCCAGGGGGAAGGGGGGTAAAGGGAAAGCCGGGAAGGGGGGGAATAGGATGGGATGGGAAGGGGAAACAAAGGAGGAGGCAACAATGCTTGATACGAAATGTACTCACTACCTTGCCCATGTAATTGTAACCCCTCTGTATGATATTTTCACTATTTAAAAAAAGTTACCAGAAAAAGAAAGAAAATACTATAGATAACCATAATATTGTCTGTAACTAACCTGCATCATCTGCTAACCCTGATATGCAAAAACAATGTCCATCAAGTCCTGCCTGAGATATTCTTCTATCAATTAAATTATATGAGCATATGTATGTCTGATAGATAGATAGATAGATAGATAGATAGATAGATAGATAGATAGATAGATAGATAGATCTAGATCTAGATATATATTTCCTTCTAAACAGTGTAAACACTGAATACAGTTCCTGGTACACAGCATGGTGAATAAGCAAATCCTTCTGTACAAAAGAAAAGAAGTGAAAAGGGAAATGAAAAGTGATACAGGGGGTGAATTTGATACAAACACATTATGCATGTATGAAAATGTCACACAAAAACCTCCTTGTGGGGCTGGGAAGGTGGCTCAGTGGTAGAGCACTTGCCTTGCATGCTCGAGGCCCTGGGTTCGATTCCTCAGCACCACATAAGAAAAAAGCCGGAAGTGGCGCTGTGTGGCTCAAGTGGTAGAGCGCTAGCCTTGAGCTAAAGAGCTGAGGGACAGCACCCAGGCCCAGAGTTCAAGCCCCACGACCGGATCCCCCCCCAAAAAAACCAAAAACCTCCTTGTTACATGCTTATAAAAAAGGAATGCTTTATATAAGACAGTGATTGATCCAATCTTGAAACTTATCCAAATTTGTCAGCTTCCAATAACATGATGCTTTTTCATAATAGTAGCTTAAATGTATATCAAAATCTGTAACATATTTATATAGTTTATCAATTATGTGCTATTCATAAATGTAACCATGACTCACCACTGAAAGACAAAAAGCAAGTAACAACACAAAGAAGAGAAAATTCAATATCTGTATTTGAAGGTGACAAAATAATTTTTAGTGTACTAATCCACTGTGCTAATCTGTGAATAGAACAGATATGCAAGTACAAAAAGAAAAGATGTTCACATACTTTGGGTTTTCACCAATTAAAACAATAATTTATCATTAAATGTTGTTTCAAAGCATTATCATAATAGATGATTTATCCTAGATAATTTTCTGTGTGCACTTTTTTTTTGTCAGTTGTGAGGCTTGAAGTTAAGGCTTAGGTGCTGCCCCTGAACTCTTTTGCTCAAGGCTAGAAATCTACCACAGTGAGCTACAGCACCACTTCTGGTTTTTGAGTGGTTAATTGGAAATAAGAGTCTCACAGGGAATTTTCCGCCTGGGCTGGCTTTGAACCACAATCCTCAAAACTCAGCCTTCTGAGTAGCTAGAATTACAGGTGTGAGCCACCAGCACTCAGCTTTTGTGTGCACTTTAAGAGAATGAGAATTTTGATGAAGGCAGGCACAAGGTTCTATATACTCCTATTAGGTTCCTTTTATCTATTTTCTTATTTTAGCTATTTTCTTATTGATTTTTAGTCTTGATAATCTATCCATTATTGAAAATAGGGTAGTGCTATCTCCTACTATTGTGTTACTGTTTATTTTTCTCTTTAGAACTATTGTTTGCTTTATAAATTTAGACTATTTGATAATGGATGTATATATATATTCATATTTATTTTATTGACTTTTTGTTCAATTGACATGTAACTACTTTCCTTGTTCCTTGTGATATTGTTGACATTGTTTATTTTATCTCATATATATACTCAACCCAGCTCACTCTTGGTTAATATTTTCATGGAATATCTTTTTTTGAGGGGGAGTGTTGGAATCAAACCCAAAGTTATGCATATATCCCAGGTAAGTGCTCCGCTTACTTGCTCTACTGAGCTACATCCATAGCCCTGCAAGAAATACCTTTTTCATCCCTTTTTTCATGTTTTCTTTTTTGGTAGTTTGCTTTTTTTATTTTTGTTGGTCATGGGGCTTGAGCTCTGGGCTTGGGCGCTATCCCTCAGCTCTTCAGCTCAAGGCCAGAGCGCTACTGCTTGAGCCACAGTGCCACTTCCAGTTTTCTAGTGGTTTATTGGAGATAAGAGTCTCTCTGACTTTCCTGCCTGGGCTGGCTTTGAACCATGATCCTCAGATCTCAGCCTCCTAAGTAGCTAGGATTATAGGCATGAGCCACCGGAGCCTGGCAGTTTGTTATTGTTTGTAGTGATATGCTCTCATCATTTTCTGCTTATTTTTATATGTATTCTATGTTCTTCCCCTATGTTTGCCACAAACCTTGTGTTGAACTTACATTTCAGTAGTCCATTTTAAGCTGATAATAACTTTAATTCAACCATATATGAAAATTCTACTTACCTTCTTTATTAAACTTTATGTGTTCATATAAAAGTTTATATCATAATTATAGAAGTATACTGTGTACTTTTTAATTATAAAAGTATACTTGAAAATTTTGGCATACAGTTATTCTTAATGTTTCTATTGTTTAGCTTTTATAAAAGGATTAAAAGTGATTCATGTGTCACCATTATAGTATTATGAGAGTTGGTATTTTTCTATATATTTACTTCAGGCAGTAAGCTTTGTATTCCTTGTTTTCTTACTCCTTTTTGTTGTTGTTTTAATCTGTCCCTAGGTGTTCTACTTATTCCAATTCTTCTAGCGTTCCTCACAAAATGAGACAGAGTAGGCTGCTTTAGCAGATAGCCTTTGTCATGAGAACTTAACCATCAGTCATTATGGGCTCAAATTACATCATAAATTTTTATTCCATATGGAGCATAATACAATATGAGTTTTCTAAGTCCAAATCTTTCACTGAGCTTTTAGTAGTGGGATGGCTTCTGCTTACAGATTAGATAGCACAGCCAAAGACACATGAAACTGGCTTTGAAAGTAAGAAGACTGGCTGTGCACATCCAAGCCTTCTTGGTTTGTCTTAGGTGGTGTAATATGAAGTAGAAATTCAGACTGCTTGGTTCACAAGTTCAAATACATTGTTTGATTTTCATGGTATTGTAGCCTTAATTGACTCAAAATTTAAAAATCAAGATTTCACATAAAAATTATTCTTTCTATAATCAGCCAAAGCCAGGTACTACTCAGATCCTCAGTCATCACTATTTCCTTGATACAGTGACTCAGTGTTGGGTTTTCTGGTACCAGACCTACAATAATTATTTAGGTTACCCAACATTTCTCTACAGGTAATTGTGCTTGTGATCTGATGTGAATATCATGGGGAAAATATAACACACCTAACATTTACAGGCTATCATTTACAAATTGCATACATGAATGGGAAATAGGAAGGAGGGAACCAAAGAGGGACAAGGAGGAGGAAAAGCAGGAGAGGAAAGTCCTTAGATGAATTAACCTTTCTCATTAGCTCCTTTATTTTTGGTTTGTCATGGGGCTTGAACTCTGGCCCTGTATGCTGTCCCTTATCTCTTCAGCTCAAGGCTAGCTCCTTCTTATCCGAATATCACAGACAGGTTTCTATACAATTTTATAGGGAACAAATGTACAGAACTAGATTTAGATATTTTAGCAAATAATGTAGTTTCTTTCTAATTAGGGGACAGTAGCAAATTGTGGATTGGAGCTTTGCAAAGTCATCTTACAATGTAGGGGAACTACGGATGTTTCTGGGAAGGGAAAGAGTGAATGCAGTGTCTTTTGAAATAATCCTTTGAAAGATTTAGTTCTTGGAACTCTTCATCTTGTTTTGACCCATTCAAAAGTGACAGAAGATTTAGCTGGATGAAGTAAATTTGTGATTCCTGAACTGATTTCCTTACGAGCATAGAAAACATTTTTAGTTCATCAGAAGCACAATGTTAAAAATCAAGGATTTCTGGACTTCCTCTTCAGAGAGTCCTTTCAGTGATTCTGGAATAAACCATACTTTATTTCTAGTATGTTCCCATGTACTACCAGTGTAACTGGACAAATTACCACTCTGATAATAATGGGTAAAGAGAAATAGGGGTTACTCACCAGATTTTTATTGATGCTTTATGCTCAGGAGAATTAGACTTGTAATAACCCAATAGATTTAATTGGATACGTTGAATATATGCTTCCTATTACTAATTGCCCTGAATTTTTCTACAAACACTAGGGAATTGGAAATATTTAACGGTGAGGGTTTCATTTGAAACATGTAAGTAATCAGTACAGAATTGACTCTATTGAACTTGAGATTTAACTCCTTCATTCCTCTCTAGGAAATCATTCAAGTAGCAAGTCATAAACAGACTCCACAGAAGGAGTGTGAACAAAGCTCTGAAGTTTTAGACAGTCCTATGGTGGATCAGGAAATGCTGAGCTTGCATTTCATTAAAAGGGACCCATTTGTACAGTAAGAAAAGACCAGCTTGACAATACTGACCAAGTTAGGAAAGTGGCAAAGGTACTCTTTTTGATCTTTGATGGTTTTAAATATAGTCCTTTAAAAAGAATCTTGGTACTCCAGCAAATTGGTTAAGTGTATTTTTCTCTGCCTTTCTATTTTTCTCTTCCTCATAACTCCACTGCAGCCAACCATTCTAAGGTAGCTAATGCATGTCTTTATTCTTTGTTTACTTTTACAAAGCTTGTATAGATTTTCAATTTATCTTAAGTATATTATTGATCTCTTTCTGCTTTTCTGATTTATGTAGACAGTTTTATACTTCATCTACGTTTTCAGATGCACCTCTAACTTCAGTAAGCATTAGGGTTAGCACAGGAAATTAAAAAAATACATTCCTGGGCTTCAACACAAGAAACGTGTTCAGTTGGTCTAGGTCAGGACTTAGAAATCTGCATTTTAAAACAGCTTGATTGAGGTCTAATTAACATATCATAAATTACCCTGTTCTAAGCAAATGACAGAATGATTTTTACTAATTTTTGACTTGTACAATCAATCCAACTAGAAATTTGCATTTTTATCAAGTTCCCTGGGAACTTTCAGTGCAGTGAGGTCCTCACACTGTGTTTTCAGCATTGTAGATATTAAGGACACACATTTTTGGATTCCAACAGACCAGTATTCAAAGCACACCCTCGTTGGTTCTGTCTCTTCTTGGTAGGTCTCTTTTCTTGCTCAACTACCAGTTGAGTTGCACCTCCAGTCTGTTTGCTAGTTATTTTGGAGATGGAGTCTCTCCAAGTTTCTGCCTAGATCTGGCTTCAAACCATTATCCTCTAGGTCTCAGTCTCCTGAACAGTTAGGATTACATGCATGAACCAACAGTACAAGTTTATTTTTTTGGTCAGTTGTGGGGCTTGTACTCTGAGCCTGGGAGCTGTTCCTCAGCTCCTCAGCTCAAAGCTAGTGCTCTACCACTTGAGCCACAACGCCACTTCCAGCACCAGTTTAATCCTCAGGTCTTTCTTTACTTACTACTTGACTTTTTAGAAAATGTGTGTTCATATATTTCTCTCTCATTTTCATTGTTCTTTTTCTTTCTTAAAGTCTCAAATTGTCATTGCTCTGCTCACAATGAGTAACTCTTTCACTATACAAGTAGGTTCCCCTCATCTGCTACCTGGCTTTAACTTGTTTTCAATGGTGATCAAGACTTTCATGAGTGAAGTTGCAGATCCTGGTCATTTGTTGCACAGTTGAGTTGGGCATACAGAAAACAATGAGCAACATGTACTTAGTGAGAATCATGACAATTTTGGTTTAGAAGGGAATATGTGTGAGTGGTACTAGTTTTGAGGCCAAGTTTTTCAGAGTTCACATTTAAACAAAAGTCTGCTTGGACTTAATCAATATACAAGCATATCAGACCAAATATATCAGTGCCAAATTTGATCATTGGATTTACTCTTATTAGAGCTGCCCTGGTATAGACAGCATGGTTCTACTTACCCAGTATTTTCTCATCACTTTAAACTTCACAGGACTTTTGTCCACTCTTGTCAGGTTTGTATGAACAAAGCCTCTAGTTGTTGGTTAGGAATAAAACAGATTATATATTGTGCATTCACAACCTTGTTGACTCTATGCTGGTTAACCAGTACATTAGAATTGAATACCATTGGAGATAGGAAAGCATTGGAATTGGGAAAAAAGCACATGAGTAGAAAACAAGAGTCTCAGTTCTGCTGTTTATTAGCCTATGGAAAAAACTCATATTTGGGTTCAGTTTTCTCATATGTTCTACTCCATAAAATTTATTTGATTTTATTTTATTGTTATTGTAGAGATGCTGTACAAATATGTTGCCTGAATAAGGTAATGAGTACAATTTTTGCACTGTCTCCCATTTCTTCACTCTTTCCCACTTTTTCTCTCCTGTCCACACCCACAAAATGTACAGCTCATTTTCCATCTAGTGAGTATCACTGTTGTATTTGTTCACCCTTTGTTCCACCTTTTTTTACCCCCTTGCCCTCCAAAATACAAAGAAACCAATAAACAAGGTAAAAGGAAAAGAAAACAAAACAGCAATTAAAAATGTCTTTGTGAGAAAACTTCACAAATTATTATTTTATGTGATCATATGAACACAGCTATTGAGCATTTGCCAACCACTCTTATGAATAATAAAAATTATAATGATCTACAAAAATGCAGGGGTTTTCTCTTTAAAATAATGAACTCCATCAAAGTATAATTTCCTTCCAAATTTGGATCAACATTGAAGTTACAATTAATAATTGTTCTTTACCACAAGCATAAAATGAGACTGCCCTAGAAAAATTCAAGCTACAATCACCATTACATTGTCCTTTATGTTGTTTTGTCCTTCCTGCTCACTTTTCCACTCCTTTTGCTTTACTCTGAAATGCTCTACTTTTCCTTTAGCCTTGTCATCGTGAATAGGGAGAGTGGCCAATGTATGCATATGATTGTGTGTGTATTACTTGAAAATCTGACCTAGAAAAAACTTGAGCTCTCAACAACTATGTCACTATTACAATGTAGATTCTTAAGTAAATAGCACCAATGTTCATATTTAGATAGTGATTAATTGCTTGAGCGGGTTCTGCACTTCCTCTGGCTTCTTTTGTTACCTCTTTTCTCTGACATGTTGCTACGTACACTGCAAGGCAGAGCCACTGGAGGTGGTCTGGACAGTTTCCACAATTGGGAAGTCACAAAGAGGTTAGTTGCATATCTTAGTAGGATACCTAGTAAAGAAACAAAAAGTGGCTAACACTGATTCTTACAGAATAAGCAGGCAGACTGCTTTGGTTAGGCTTCTCTCTTAGGGAGTGATCTTCTTTGCTGTTGGAATTTAGTCAAAAACATAAACCTAGGGAAGGAGGAAGAACATGCTTTTGTTTTGGTGAATGAAAAGGCTACTCTCAAATGGATATAGCTAAGAAAAGATTAAGCCAAGGACCAATTGGGTAGCCCCGTTTCTATTCTATCATTTCCTTTAGAATGACCACCAAACCTAGAAGATAAATTGGCATACATGAACAAAATTAATTTGTTAAAATGAAAGGAAATTCATAGTACAATTAATATGACATATTTAATAATAACTGATTTTTAAATTCTTCCTGATTAGTAATCATATACCTCAAACCAGTCACAGAAACAAATGTATTTGCAACTGTTTTTAGACAGGTACGCAATTAATTTTAAGTATATTCTTTTTTTAAAAAGTTTCAACCCATCTTGGTTTGAGCCCAGATTATGGCACAACTAACCTGGTATAAAAAGTACATAGCTGCTTTCCTTGATTCCATTTTCCCCACCTTCCATATCTAAATAGTAATACTTTTCTCTTCAATGGCTTCTAAAATCCTATTCAACTGATTTTTTTCTACTTCATCTCTTATTACTCCACAATTGGCAACCTTTCCTTTAGCCACATTGACAGACTATTGTTTTCTGAGCATATTTTATTTCATGCCAAATGCTGCATGTTTTATCTGTTGCTTTTACCTGAAAAGTTAAACTGCAAATCCAAAGTCCTACCTAGAAGAATTGAAATAATATTGTCCAGGAGATAATAGGTTGATATACTAGTGGTGGTTATTAATGCTCCATGCAAGTCAATTTGCTTCTCTGAGACTCATGTTTTTCATTACTTAGTTTCTTCCCAGTTTGAAGAGAAAAATAAAAAACTATTAAGTAACAATACAGATTGACCCATTATAACAATGAGATGTATAAGACGCTGCTATGTCAAAAACCGAACTTTACAATTTAGGTGAGGGTGGAGGGTGGGGTGGGAGGTGGGGAGGTATAGTTGAGGAGGTGGGAGGGACAGGATGGTAGGGGAAAAATAAAGGAGGAGGCAACAATTCTGGGTAAGAAATGTACTTATGTACCTTGCTCATGTAACTGTAACCCCTCTGTACAGTATTTTCACAATAAAAAACTTATTTAAAAAAATCCTGAGCCAGGCACTGGTGGCTCACCCCTGTAATCCTAGCTACTCAGGAGGCAGAGTAATAACAGCTGAATTCCCAAGGTGTGTGTGTAAAAGAAAAAAAAAACAGAAATGTCAGTGAAAGGATATCTAGAAGGTATCTGATGTAAAAAAGACCTGCATTTAGTGCTTATTTGTACAGTATATATAAATCCATTTCGATCTCTACCTAGAGCAGAATGCAAATCCCTTTCATTTTTGAAAGAATTAGTATAATTATGCAATTTTAACCATTGATGTTTGTCAAACTTTTTGCCTCTCACTATTCCTGAAGTAGCATTAAGTAATTCTTAAACTGACTATTGAGTTAGCAGTCCAAAGACTTTCCCACCAGTCCTGCTACCAACTACCTGTGTACCTCTATCTCAGTTGATTAATTTCACTATGTTTCAGTTTCTTCATCCATAAAGTATGAGTCTCACATCATGAAGTATTTTGGAAAATCATTTCCTGATACAATGGAAGGGCACAAATTATGGGAAGGCAGAGTTACTAAAATAATAACTATAACTATGAGAACTAGCATTGTACTAAGAGCTTTAATGACATACATGTAGCACTATGATATAAGTGCTCCAGAGGAATGGAAACTCAAAAACCAAATTTAAGAGGAAGCATCATCTAGAGGCCATATTTCACAGATATCTCTAACTCACCCAGCTCACAGATATCTCTAACCTCACCCAGCTCCAGCACACATCTTCATTTTGACAGATAAGAATGCTCAAGACTGAGGGCAGCTATAGAATAGACCATGGGAGTTCATGACTGATGTCTCAGCTCTGATCATCATCCTGACTCAGGAAACATTGCCCATGAAACCCTTCCAGCAATCTACGTTCCTGAAAACTATGCAAAGGTACACCATCTATGTGCATCCACATCACATTCACCTTCTGATTAGCTTTGTTCATCATTCACATAGCTTATCTTGGAATCTATGAGCTAAAGAAGGATCTGCTATGTTCCTTCTCCCATCCGAGTTCTCATTGTTCAAGAGAAAACTTGAAATGTAGGTCACAGAGAAGCCTTATGTTCTGCCAATATACCTGACTGGATTATGACTCTGAGACACACCTAGGCTGCCAATTCTCTTAGTTGAAAACTAATTTTATGTCCTTGATATGGTTTCATTATGTAGCTTTGGTAACAGCTGGACAAGGGCTTGTCTCAGATCTTGTTTCTAAAATAATCTCATTTCCTGTTGTTGTGTAATGATAAACACTGTAATATAGCTATCATTTGTATTTTTATGATATTATATAGCATATATCAACTTTACCCTTGCCAGCAAACAGCACAGAGACAGATCACCCTATTTTACGAATTGCCTATCACATATAACCTGACATGTTAGGACTTACAACATCACATATTTCTCACTGCATATTGCAGGTAGTTCAGAAGTTTGTGGATGTTATAGCAACAAGGTGGTCACCAAAGCCAGTCTTATCTTCTGCTGGGACAGAATGTTCTTTTGATTTTACTCAGTTGTCAGCATGTTTAAGCTCCTCAGACAGTCCATTGAGGTAAAAGCCTCAGTTCTTCACTGGCAGTTGGGCAGAGAATACCCTCTGTTCCTTGCCACATGTACTTCTCTGTAGATTTGTTCACAAGGTTTCATCAGTGTGATCAAGCAAAAATGAAGGAAAAAAAGGAAGTGTAGTTGGGGGAGGGAAAGTAGGAGAAAAATGAGGGAAAGGGTAACAAGATTGACAAGAATGTACTTATTACAGTTACTGTAAACCCTCTATATATCACATTGACAATAAAACAAAGAATTTCCCTGAAAAAGGAAGTATATAAGAGCAATAAAAGCTATAGTCTTTTGTCACCAAATCTAAGAAGTGACATCTCTTTGTTTTTGTTGTTTTCTGTTAGAAACAAGTCACTAGACTTAGGCCACTAAGGAGGACAGAGGACTACACAATGATGTTGATACGAGAAGACAGGGATCACTGGAATTTGAAGCAGCTTGGCAGGCTGTTTGCCTCAATTGTCCTGTAATGGACATGAGCATTTGGGATCCTCTTCTTGAAACAACCAAATCTCAGTGTAATTTCTGTTCATTGTCTCTTAAAACTTAGTGTTTCTATCAACCAGCAATCTTCTCTTTACTCAAATAACTAAACAACTGAATTTGTCTCATCCCCAGAAGTCTAATGTTCATAAATCTGGCAGGAATTTTCAAGCATTCTCTACTCAATTTTTATCCTCTGTACTCAAGTTCCCTTGCAAGATTCTTTATTCTTATTTTGTAATATTTGCTCTCTTGCTGTGTCTTACTCCTTATATTTCTCTTGCCATACCCTAGTACATCATCTCTGTGTGGCCTTCAACTATTTTTTTTTTGAGGGGTCCGGTCGTGGGGCCTGAACTCTGGGCCTGGGCGCTGTCCCTCAGCTCTTCAGCTCAAGGCTAGAGCTCTACCACTTGAGCCACAGTGCCACTTCCGGCTTTTTTCTTTTTGCTTATGTGGTGCTGAGGAATCAAACCCAGGGCCTCATGCATGCAAGGCAAGCACTCTACCACTGAGCCACCTTCCCAGCCCCGCCTTCAACTATTTTTTGAAGTAAGTCTGAGTTTTAATGTTGTTTAACAATGAGTGAATATGGAATATAAAGTTCCATGGTTTCAAGTCCTGATTCTTGATTTAAAAGGAGGAGGCAACATTTTTCGATAAGAAATGTACTCATTACCTTGCCCATGTAATTGTAACCCCTCTGTATGGTATTTTCACAATAAAAAGAAAGAAAACAGGCCATCAGTCATCTCGGTGAGGAGTTTTATGTCATTAATTCCAACTTCCTGCACCAGAGGTAGATACACTTTCTCCTCTTTAATCAAAACAGAACTGCTGTTCCATCAGGCAATGAAAAACAATCCTGAAAGGACAACATGAATATTTAGCATTAGTTTAGGGCTAGATTTTACTTAATAAAGCCAAATTAAAATTGCTTCTACAGGAAAGGGATGATCTCCAGCATGTAGAATTAGTTTTCTATTTACCACAAATTAGACAATCTACTAGTATTTATTAAGTATTAAGACCCAATAATATTCTAGGCATTTTGGAGCATTAATAAAGGATGAGATGGACTGAAGGGGGGGTAAAATTTTGAAGGGGTTGTCATAGATCAAGATGAATTGTATATATAAACTGCTTTCTTAAATGGAAAAAACACCAATACATATCCTATAACATTAATAAAAGTGAGGAAAAGGTGGGTTGGGAGGTATCAATGAGAATGTTGAAAGGGATGAATGAGAATGCTGAAGGAGTGACACTGATCAAAATGAATTGTATTCATAAACTACTTAGTTGAATGGCAATGCCTTAGTACAACTACTTAAATGTAATAAATTACTTTATAAAAGACATATAAAAGAATTGCATGCTTAAAGATGGTGGTTGCCTTCAAAGATCTGTTATTTTGTGATTCCTTCAAGGTAGAGTCTATTTGAATTGGGCCCAAAACAAATGTTTCACCATTATTTTAGATCTATGGAACTGTGCTTTAAAGAGTGGATAGGATTTTGTATCCATAGGAATAGCATAAATGTAGATGTGAAACGAAGCAAGAGGACAAATGATATTTTGTTTTTTTACTCTCATTAGTATTTTCCCATTTAAACTAGGTTTTCTCAGTGGCAGATTACACAACTGGTTTGAATAATTTTTACTGATAGGGAAAGGGTATTTTCACCTCAATAACTGGCCACCTATGTATCCTGCCTAATTTTGTGTTCTGTTGTAATTCTCTCTAGTGTATGTGTTTTTGATTCAACCACTGATACCTTGGCTGAGACTTGAAATATGTCCCACATGATTGTCCATCTTTCTATATTCTGACAGTATTTTCCCTTAGAAACATCATAAAGTGTCCTCTAAACCAGAAATTACTTATATTAAGGGCTATATGTGAATAATTGAGATGAACAAAGCATGGCTCCTCAAGATGTTCATAGTCTATGGAGACAATGAAACAGATAAGATAATGACAACAATCTCCTAACTAGACAAACTAGTGCCATGGGGAATGCTAAAGTATATCATCATGAAGAATATTCCTTATTTGTGTATATGCTATTTACCTATACATTTTTATAAACTTCAATTCTGTCACACATCTTGAAATAAAATTTTGACTTTGTATATAACATATTTTTCCTGTCTGGCTATTCCATGGCATCTATTCATTCCTACAAGTAGCTGATTAATCTCTCAAAACTTGGAATGTCACTTTAGCATGAACAGTGGATTTAGTCTACTGTGCAAAGCACATTGGTGGTACTGAGCTGAAAGTAAGGAAACAGCTACAACAAAACTTTCCTTCTTAGCCAGAAAATGACCCCTGGACATCACGTGATGATTGGTATGTAGCAGCAATGAAAGTGAACCATTAACACCAGTGTTCTGTCAGGCCTTTCTATGAAAAGATGTCCATCTCATCCTTGCAGGACTGAGAATTGAAGTCTCATCTGAATAAGTAGTTTCTTAATTCATCAGAAAGTAGACCCTTCTGTGCTGACATCTGGATCATAATGAAAATGTGATAAGTCAGTAGGCAGTAGGAAGAGCTTGGCTGTGTTGGGCTGATAACAGTGCTGTACAATAGATGACATGTGGCTCTGGAAAACAAGACCTGTAAATACAGCTTACACTTGACAGGCTGGCAGTACAGAAATTTTCTGTGGGGGATGGGTTGGAAAATGGATTGGTATGAGTCACAGTAGAGACAGGAAGCATAAGTCATAATCATTTAATTTTCTGTTCTATTTGCAAGGTTATGGTCTATGGTAGTGGTTTTATAAATGGATGTAGGTGTTGAAACACATGAGATGCTTTTTGAAAAACAAAACTCACTCAACTTACTTCTGGATCTTCCCTTTATGATTCAATAGGCGAGGTCCTGATGATGGGTCTAATTTAAAGAGTACTAGCTAGGTGGCTTGAAAGTCATTTATCTTTGCCTCATGGTCTGCCATGATTGTGCCTCAGTGCTATTCATCAGGTGTTTTATTTTGATCAAGGAATGATTTTATACTTCCATTCTAATGACTGCATAAAGTTTCACTGACACAACTCTTTGGGAAGGTAGCTTACTAAGAACCAAGCTCCTCTAACGGGATGCTTATCTAATTTCAAAGGACATTGGAGCAAGGTGTACTTTGTCCAATGTACAGCAACACACAGTTATAGCCAAATTTCAAATGACTGTGCATATTAAATGCCACTTGCAATACTTGAAACATATATGTAATAAAGTTAGGTTGTCATTCATCTGAACATTAAATTTAATTAGACATATTGTATTTTTATTTTCTAAATCTGGCAATTCAACCTGTGACAATTTTTTTGAAAACACAGATTTCTAGTTCCCAGTCACCTAATTTCTAATTTGGCATGACTAGGATATTTTTTAAAAACAAGTATAATGAGAAAGGTACTAAAGAATATATTTCATAAAATCCAATCTAATACTAAATATCTGCTTGTGACCCCTGTTCCCTAGTATAAATAGGACTTAGAATATTTAAATAGATTCTCAACACTTTATCTAAACAAGGAAGTCAACTGTATAGAAGTTATTCCCCAAGCCCTGTATATACCTTCTAGAAGTAGAAGGATATGTGAATGATTGAAACTACTCTCAACTGGCAATCATAATAACAATAATAATAATAATAATAATAATAACTGATTTATGTATCATTATGAAATTCTAGACATCATTCTATGTTCTTTTTTTTGTCAGTTGTGGGACTGAACTCTGGGCCTGGACACTGTCCATCAGCTCTTCAGCTCAAGGCTAGTGCTCTACCACTTGAGCCACAGCACCACTTCCTGCTTTTTCTGCTTATGTGGTGCTGAGGAATCAAACCCAGGGCCTCATGCATGCAAGGCAAGCATTCTGCCACTGAGCCACCTTCCCAGTCCCATTCTAAGTTCTTTTGAATATGCCCACTCTTTAAAATCTTACAATAACACAATACTTCAGATACTGTTATTATCCTCATTTTAAGATGAGCAAACAGAATTAAAGAAATTTTTAAGTGACTTGTCCAAGATCACACAACAAATAAGTGAATGAATCAACTTATTTACGGTAAACCTCAATCAAATGCTCATAGAGCAGGGTCCAATAATGGTCCTAAATGAAACTGTAAACTAGGCAGTTTATTTTCTTATGAGCCACCTTTTTCCGGTTCCAAATGTTTTATATGTTTTCTAAATTCATTCTTATATCCAGCAACCTAATGCAGCAATCTGGTTTCTTAGCACCATGAAAAAGCTCCAGAGTCTAGTAATAGTCTTCTTGCTTTCAAAATCACTGCAACAATAGCTATAAGGCTAAGCAAGAGATCTTGTAAAGTGTGTGTGTGTGTGTGTGTGTGTGTGTGTGTGTGTGTGTGTATGTTTGGAAGCTGTAAGAAGTAACTATATAAAATGTCTTAGGCAAACATAGGCAGCTCCAAGGAAAAATGACTGGTTATTGCTGTTAGGGTGAATCATATTTGAGGCCTCTTGTAAGTGGGCTAACCAAAATGCTTGTTTGCCCTTAAAAATGAAGGGGAAATTGACTATAATATCCAGCCCAAATCTATTATAAATGCATCTGTATGAAACTCATCTCTGTTCCTGGAAACAATCTCTGACTCAGACGAACTCTCTATTAGCTGAGATCTCTGAGTGGAACACTTCCTGTGTAGGTCTAATTAATACCTCAGTCCAGCTGAGTGTAATTGACCTAGAAAGCAGAGATATGATCAGTGTCTCTTGGGCTGGTTGCACACTAAGAATTCAGCTGATGATAAAGAATATGTCAGCAGCAAGATAAGCACCTAACAAAGCTACTTTTTGAGGGTGTATTAGCAGTCAAATGCTTTTGAAGAGTTAAAACAACACAAGAAATAAATTGTTGAAACAAGATAGGATTTTTTTTCTGCCTGTAAGGAGAATAAATTGGAATTGATTTGTTTATTGATCTCATACATTTGTCTACTTATTCAACAAATAGTGTATGCCTATGCTGATGTAGACATGGAAAAGAAAATCTTCCAACTTCTGTGGAGCTTGCATTCTACTACAGAAACACTGATACAGAATCCTGTGATTTGGGAGTCAGTGATGTGGGTCATGAAAATAGCCTACGGACCCATTGAGATTACCATAAACAATTACCCTGGTGTCACCTCACTAAATAGGATGCAGAGTAAACCAACTCCATTTGAGTTCCCTGTGCCCTTATTGTTTCTATGCCTAAAAGGATTATATTGTTTCTAGAAGATCTGCCTGCTGTTGCACTCCTTGCACAAAGCTTTCCCCACAAGGGACCAAACAAAAGATCCTTTGCTGCCTTAGTTTATAGGTTTGCACTTGATTATTCAGCCATTTCTTAGTCATTGCTGTGTCTGTCTAACATCTGGTCTTACCTTACTGATGGTAAGATGGCAGGGGTTGTGGGGCTGGGGACATGAGCAGGATTTAACTAAGATAAAGACAAGGATTCTTACCCATAAGGATTCATGAACTGAAACATAGAAGGAAGGAATGTAGAATGGATTCAATTCTGACTAGCTTAAGGAGAAAATAAATTCTTGAAAATAAATGAGGCTTTGCAGAAACTCATACAATCTCTGAGCAAGTCGAAAAAAAACTGTGGAATCCCTATGGTAAAACAGTAACACTCAAAATGCTGAAGAAAAATGGAGTCATCACTGAAATTTTTACGAGTCAGAAAGACCACAATCTGGACTGTGAGACAAAAAGGCAGATCCTGACTTGGGGGTATTTGCCTGGTTCTATCATTCCTGTCTCAATGGGGCTGTGAGGTCATTGACTCAGTCAGGACTTAAACTTTTCTAATCAAAACTGAACATTTTCTTTTATTTTACATTCTAAAAACTTTTGTTGTTATCATAAAAGTGATGTACAGAGGAGTTACAGTTACATAAGTCAGGTAAAGAATACATTTCTTTTTGAATATCACACATTATTTGTGAGCCTTGTCACCATGGATTTCAAAATGCAAATATTAATCCACTGAAATTATTAAAATCAGATCCATGTTTCCTACTCTCCCCAGTTACCTCAATACTCTCATGATGGTCCCCTAATTACATAAAGTGAGTAAGAGAGTAATTAGAATGTGGGGTTCAGGGGAAGACCAGCCTGGGTTCATATCTTTTTCTACTTTTTCTACTTTGCTTTACAACTTTGGTATATCAGCTCTCTTGGGCCCAGAATAATAAAGCTTCATAAAATGTTCATAGGATTTAATGTGCAAAAGTATACACAGCTTTTTGCTTAGTTACTATGACATGAAGTGCTCCTGAATAGACTATTAAAAAGTGAACACTTTCTCAGACTATCAGCATCAGAAAGAGGAGCTCTGTGAGGGTGATAAACTGATGTAGAAATATCAGTATTGCCACAAACCACAAAAATTGCCAGCTATCCCCTCTCTCTGGCTATTATTAATGATTGCTATTCATTTACCAGTTACAGACTTATTTTGTGGTAGTCTTAAATCATAGTGAAAATTTATTGAGATATCCAATCAGAGAATTATTCCTAATTTCTGACTGCACACAATGTAGAGCAAAGTTCTACTTCTTTAAATTCCCCAAACGATCTAACACATATTAAAATTCTGTAATACATCCTGTCTAATATCACCAAACACATGCTCAAATCCTCTAATAACTACTGTCTAACATTCTCCTTGAAGTGTGCATTTTCCTTTCTGGCAGATAGGGTTAATCTCACATGGTTCAACTATCCAAATGTGTTCCTGGCAATCTCTTCCGAGAGGATATTGACAAGTGACAGTATCACTTACTGTGGGCATCAGACACCACCATTAGATCTTTCACAACTTCTACCTCTGCAAATAAAGGGAATTGCAAATATGTTCACTAGGAAGGAGTTCATCTACTACCTACATTTTTTGTATTCATTACTTTATTATTTTTGAATATTTTTATTATCTTTAAATAGTTATACAAATGTATTGCTATTCACTAAAGCAGTTATGAATACAGTGCATCTTGGTCAATGTCACCCCTTTCAACATTCTCAGCCACCTCTCCCAACCCATGCTTTCCCTTACTGACCTTAATTTTATATTATATGATGACTTTTTGCCATTTAACAAAGTAGTTTATGTGTATAATGTATCTTGAGCTGTCTTTACTTCAATATCTTCACCTACGTCAACCCACCCTTTCCCTTATATTTCTCAATTCTGTGGTATACACAATGACTTTTTTTGGGGGGGTGGCAGTCGTGGGGCCTGAACTCTGGGCCTGGGCTCTGTCCCTCAGCTCTTCAGCTCAAGGCTAGCACTCTACCACTTGAGCCACAGCACCACTTCCGGCTTTTTTCTTTCTGCTTATGTGGTGTTGAGGAATCGAACCCAGGGCCTCAGGCATGCAAGGCAAGCGCTCTACCACTGAGCCACCTTCCCAGCCCCTACACAATGACTTTTTGCCTGAATTCTTCCTCTTTCTTCATTCCTCTACCCTTCTACCTTTGACCCCACACTCCTATCTTGCAAGTACCCATTTCCTACCATTTATTTTCTTGGGCTTTGACTTACTCTTTTTAAAGAATTGCACAGACTCAAATGACAGAGGAAGATGGCGGAGAAGAAGCTGGGGGCTAAACAAGCTCTCTCATAGAAAACAGTTTTAGTGTTCCAGTGAAAAGTCTTAGGGTATAGAGTCACACAAAGTGTGCCACCATAGTACAGAGAGGTTTGCCAGAGAGGAAAAATCCAGGAAGCTTGGTTAAGGAGACATACCTGAGTACTTGCTAGTGTTGGCAGTGGCAGCCGTGGATGCTGCCCAAGCCACCATATCAATAGAGAGAACCCAGGACAAAGGAGCCAGAGGTGATGTGGGAGCAGATTCTACTTACCGCAAGGAAGAACTGACAAGGAGCAGAAATCTTCATTCTGGTAACCACAGAGAGACTGTGAAAAGCCTGGAAACCAAGGGATAGGTGTGAGTACCTCAAGACATCCTCACTCCTTCTCAAGGAGCAGCAGTGTGAAGGTAGCCCCTCCCCCCATCACCTGAGAAGAACTTCATCTTTGATACTGACAAAGACCCAGACAGAGCAGCTAGTGCACAATTCAAGCCTAGGAAGAAGACAATAGGAGCCATTCAACAGGTCACAGGAACATGACCTGCTCCACCCAGCTCCACCCAGGGGAAATTTGCCTTCCCAGGCAGAGGAACTCCGCCCACGGTAAACAGAGCCAGAGGCTGCCCCTCCCCACTGCAGCCTACGCAGCAGACCCAGCAGCAGGAGGGTAAAAGAAAAACAATTGGAAACTCAGTAAACATAAATTGTGATAATGGCTCCAGGCTGGGCTCTGTGAGTGTCTCAGGAGCAAACCCTCAGGGAAAAGATACTGATTGCTGACAGGCCTCAACCCTACCCACAACCTAACCACGTCAAAGCAAGTCCAAGCCAGAGGAAATAGAGATCTCCCTCTTTGGTGATACTCCAAGCAGTTCTCCTTCCCACTGAACCAGCCTGGGAGGAGGACCATAAAATTCTGGGTAATGCAGAGCTTCTTTCTGCCTGCTCAAATAGACTTGAGAAACCAGTCAAGCCACAGGAAAAGCAAACACCACAAGCAAACCAGAGACTCCACCAAGAGACTGGTTAGAGACATGGGGGAGACACAAGATCCCTCCCCCCCCAAAAATCAAATAACTTTTTTCTGCCTAATTTTTTAAAATTTATTTAAAAATTATTTTCTATTTTTAATCACTTTTATTTTAGATGTATGTGTGTTTTTTATACTCTTTTTACTCTTTTCTCTGTTGGTCTTTTCTGTTTGTTTGGTTTTATTTGCATGACTTAATTTCTGTTCTGCTCATCCCCAGATATATACCGGTCATTGATTATTAGACCTTACCCTTCATTGTGTGCATACTTACTTAGGAAATTGATTACTCAATTCACAAACTCTTGGTCTTAATCACTTTAATAATAGTATTGTTTCTTTATACTTATATAATTTTTAAATATTTCATTTCTTAATTTTAATTTTAACTTTTTTATTTTTCCTTGCTTCTTTATCTCTCTCTTCCTTTTTTTCTTTTTGTTTCCTCTCTGAAATTAGGGCTTGGTTAAATTATCTATCTTCTTTTCCCTCTCCATATTCCTCTAATCTTATTTTCTCCCCACAATTCTCCCTAAACTTATTAATTTCCGGTCTGCTGACTCCTACTTTGATGTTCTTTGTCCATTAATCCATAGTTGTTTGTTGTTGAACTTGATTGTATCTGTTCAATTACATTGTATCTGTACTCATTTTGACTGTGTCAATCACTCTGTACAACTATAGGGTTATGGTTGATGCTTGCCTTAAAATAGGGTTCTAGCATGAAATTGGTTTTGTTTCATACCAAATGGGCAGAGCAAGCTGTAGAAACACAAGAAAAATGGTAAGTCCAGGTATCTCAACTCCCACTCATGATAATCCAGCGATAGAGCAGTTAATGAATAATTAAGAGGAGAGTTCCCCAAATGCTTTACAAACACTACTGCTGAACATGCTGAATGAAAAGATTGAAAGCCTGCAAAGGTCTCTGTATGAACGTGATAGGGAAACAGGTGAGCAGGATAAAGAAAAGTGTGAGCATGGTAAAGCTAACCAAAGATTAACACAGGAAGTTCGTGAGCATGAGGAAGATAATCAAAGATTGATACAGGAATTTTGTGAGCAGGATGAGAATAGACAAAGATCAATTAAGGCATTCAAGGAATCCATGAACAGAAAGCTGAAGGAATCCAGGGAGGCCACAAAGGGAATTCTGAATTGAGCCCATCAGAAGGAAAGGGAGTCCAATGAAACCATAACCAATCAACTAAGGGATTTGAGAAGAAACACTGAACACCAAATTAATGAAGTAAAGAAGTCCATACAAGATCTAAAACAAAGCTCCAACAAAGAATTTGAAGCCATCAAAGCCGACCAATTAGAAGGAAAAGAAATAAAAAACAAGTAGAAAGTCTTGACAGTAGTTTAGACCACACAGAAGATCAAATATTTGAGATTGAATACAGACTAGATAGTATAGAGAAAGGACATACAACTATCCAAGACAAATCCAAGAAATATGATAGATCTATTCAATACTTAGAAGACATAATCGGAAGGCCTAATCTAAGGATAATGGGTGTAGAGGAGCACCTAGAAACAGAAGTTAATGGTCTAGGAAATTGATTTAACAGGATACTAGCAGAGAACTTCCCAAACATGCAAAAAGATAGGCTTATTCAGATACAAGAAGCATTTAGAACCTCAAATAGACCAGACCAGAACAGGACATCCACAGTCACATTACAATCCACACAGGATCAATTGAGAACAAAGAAAGGATCCTTAAATCTGTCAAGGAGAAAAGATCAATCACCTATAAAGGGATAAGAACCAAATGGTTATCCCAACAGATGCAGAAAAAGCATTTGACATATTAGAAAGGCTGTGGAAAAACTAGGAATCCATGAACATTAATCATTATAATAAAGCCTTTGTATGTCAAGCCTACAGCCTGCACTATACTTAATGGTGAAAAGTTAAAGCCATTTCCTCTAAATTCAGGAATCAGACAAGTAGATACACTCTCTCCACTTCTTTTCAATTTGGTATTAGAATGCCTAGCTATAACAATAAGAAAAGATGCAATCATAAAGAGAATCCAAATATGGAAAGATGAAGTAAAACTCTCCCTCTTTGCAGATGACATGATCTTGTAGTTAAAGAATCCCAGGGACTCCACTCCCAAATTACTTGAGCAGATTAGAAACTAAGGCAATGTCGAGGGTATAAAATTAATCCTCAAAAATCAGTGGCTTTTCAGTATGCGAAAAATGACAAAAGCTTGGCAGAAATCAGGAAAGAATCTCCATTCCTGATAGCCACCCCAAAAAATAAAATGCCTAGGATTTAACTTAACTAAATTAGTGAAGGATGTCTACAATGAAATCTTTAAAAACTTGAAAAAGGAAATCAAACCAGAATTTAGGAAGTGGAAAAAACTCCCATGCACCTGGATTGGAAGGATCAACATCGTGAAAATGGCAATACTTCCCAAAGCTATGTACAACTTCAATGCCATACCTATCAATATTCCAACCTTATTCTTCAATGAAATAGAAGAAACAAACCAAAATGTCATATGGAACAATAAAAGACCCTGAAGAGCCAAAACGATCCTTAGCAGAAAGAAAAGTGCAGGAGGAATATCAATACGAAATTGCAAACTCTATACAAAGCCATAGTACTCAAAACAGCTTGGTACTGGCACAAGAACATTCCTAAGGAACAATGGAATAGAAAAGAAGACCCAGAAATGAACTCACAGACCTGTAGCCACCTATTCTTCAATAAGGGAGCTAAAAAAATAGAATGGAAGAAAGACAGCCTCTTCAGTAAATGGTGCTGGCAAAATCAGTTATTCACCTGTATAAAACTAAAGCTAGATCCTTATATATCACCCTGCATCAGAATCTACTCCAAATGGATCAAAGACCTCGAAGTTAAAGCAGAATCCTGAAAACATTATAGGAAGGAATCGGAGAAACCCTAGGTCTCCTTGGCACAAATTGAAATTTTAGTGATCTTCTCCCAATCCGTGGACTTTCTATTGATCTTGCTAGCTATGTCCTTTGCTATGCAGAAGCTCTGCAATTTCATGCAATCCTATTTGTCCAACCTGTCTTTGATTTGTTGTGTTTCTGGTCTCTATTAAGAAAATTTCAGCCTGTGCCAATGACACCTAGGATTTCTCTTATTCTATCCTGTAATGTTTTCAGAGTGTCTGCTTTGACTCTGAGGCCTTTGATCCATTTTGAGTTTACTCTGGTGCAGGGTGATATTTCAGGATCTATCTTTAGTTTTCTACAAGTAGTTAACCAATTTTGCCAGCACCATTTACTGAAGAGGCTGTCTTTCTTCCATTCTATTTTTTTAGCTCCCTTATTGAAGATTAGATGGCTATAAGTCTGTAGGTTCATTTCTGGGTTTTCAATTCTATTCCATTGGTCCTGAGGTCTGTTCTTGTGCCAGTTCCAAGCTGCTTTGATTACTATGACTTTGTAGTAGAGTTTGAAATTTGGTATTGATATTCCTCCAGCACTGTTCTATTAAGGATAATTTTTGCTATTCAGGGTCTTTGATTGTTCCATATTACTTTGGATTGCCTCTTCTATTTCCTTGAAGAATGAGATTGGAATATTGATAGGTATTCCATTGAATTTGTAGATAGCCTTGGGAAGTATTGCCATTTTTATGATGTTGATCCTTCCAATCCAGGAGCATGGGAGGTTTTGCTACTTTCTAAGTTCTGTTTTGATTTCCTTTTTTAGGTTTTTAAAGTTTTCATCATAGAGGTCCTTCACTTCTTTGGTTAAGTTAATTCCTAGGTATTTTATTTTTTGTGGGGCTATTACCAATGGAGATGCTTTCCTGATGTCAACCATGCTTTTGTTATTGTTGGCATACAGAAAAGCCATTGATTTTTGAGGGTTAATTTTATACCCTGCTACTTTGCCAAAGTTTTGAATCAGCTTGTGTAATTTGGGAGTGGAGTCCGTGGGATTCTTTAAATACAAGATTATGTCATCTGCAAAGAGGGAGAGTTTTGCTTCATTTTACCCTATTTGAATCCCTTTTATGTGTGCATCTTTTCTTATTGCTGTAGCTAGGCATTCTAATACTAGATTGAAGAGAAGTGGAGAGAGTGGACATCCTTGTCTGGTTCCTGAGTTAAGAGGAAATGGCTTTAGCTTTTCACCATTAAGTATAATTCTGGCTGTAGATTTGTCAAATACAGCGTTTATTTCTTGCTGGATTTCTATTCATAGGATAACTTTAAGTATCTTTGTAGGACTGGTTTGGTGGAGATATATTGTTTCAGTTTTTCTTTGATTATGGAAGGTTTTTATTTGACCTTTGGTTATGAAGGACAATTTAACTGTGTACAGTATTCTTGGCTGGTAGCTGTTTGTCTTTAGGACATGTCATACATCATTCCTGGCTCTTCTTTCTTGAATTGTATCTGCTGAGAAATCTGAGGTTATGCTAATTGGTTTGTCTTTATAGGTGATTGATCTTTCCTCCTTGACAGATTTAAGGATCTTTTCTTGGTCTGAATTGATCCTGTGTGGATTATAATGTGACAGTGGGATTTCCTGTTCTGGTCTGGTCTATTTGGAGTTCTAAAAGCTTCTTGTACCTGAATAGGCCTATCTTTTTGCGTATTTGGGAAGTTTTCTGCTAGGATCCTGTTAATCAAATTTCCTAAACCATTAACTCCTTTCCTAGGTGCTCATCTACATCCATTATCCTCAGATTAAGCCTTCAGGTGGTGTCTTCCAAATTTTAAATAGATCCATCATATTTCTTGGATTTGTCTGGGCCAGTTGTATGTTCTTCCTCTTTAATAGCTAAGCTGTCTTCAATCCTAGAGATTTGATCTTCTCCATGGCCTAACCTACAGCCAAGACTTTCTACTTTGTTTTTTTAATTCTTTTCCTTCTAATTGGTCGGCTTTGATGGCTTCAGAATCTTTGTTGGAGCTTTGTTTTAGATCTTGTATGAACTTCTTTAAATCCTTAATTTGATGTTCATTGTTTATTCTCAAATCACTTAGTTGATTGGTTATGGTTTCCTTGGATTCCTATTCCTTCTGTCGGGCTCCGTTCAGCATTCCCTTTGTGATCTCCCTCAATTCTTTCAGCTGTCTGTTTATAGACTCCATAGTGCCTCTATTGATTTTTTCTATTCTCATCCTGCTCTCACAATTCCTGTATTACTCTTTGATTAGCTTCTTCACATTCACACACAATTCCACCTTTTCTCTTTGTTGTCAGCCTGCTCATGCAATTCCTATCTTTCTATTTGACTGTTCTCCACCTGCTCATGCAATTCATTTCTCTTACACTGTTCTCAACCTGCTCATGCAATTCCTGTACTAATCTCTGAGTAGCTTCCTTATGCTCATGAGATTCCTGTATTAATCTTTGGTTTGCTTCCTCTCCCTCCCTATCACGCTCACACGGAGTCCTTTGCAGGTTTTTAATCTTTTCATTCAACATGTTTACCAGTTGTGTTTGTACAGCTCTTTGGAAACTCTCCTCTGGATTATTCATTAACTGTTCTGTCACCTGATTATCATGAATGGGAGTTGAGATACCCGGATTTGCCTTTTTTCTTGTGTTTTTTCAGCTTATTCTGCCCATTTGGTATGAAAGTATCACCAAATTTGTGCTAGAACACTATTTTAAGGCAAGCACCAACCACAGTCTTGTAGTTGCACAGTCAATATGTCTGCAGATACAATCTAGTTCAACAGACACAACCTATACAATATCAAACAACTATGGATTAATGGGCTAAGAAGAGCAAAGAAGGGTTTGGCAAACCAGAAATTATTAGGTTTATGGAGAAATGGGGGGAAACATATTATTAGACAGATGTGAAGAGGTAACAGGAGAGTGAACCAAGTCCTAGTGTCAGAGAGGCAAATGGATTGGATAGAATGATAGGAGAGAGATTTTTTTAAAAAAAGAAAAAAATGGAAAAATTTAAATTTAAGAAGTGAAACACTTAAAAATCATGTAATTATAAAGAAATGATATTGAGAGAAGAAAAGAATAGGATGAGAGGAGGGGAGGGATAGAAAGGAAACATGAAAAAATAAAAAATAAAAATTCTTAAGATTAGTTACTTGAAAATTATATAGGTAGGAAGAGATAATACTGCAATTAAAGAAGTTAAGCCTAAGAGTATGAATTGAGTAATAAATTTTTGGATTAAGTATGTACACAATGGGGGATAAGGTGTAATAAGTGACGTTGGGTATATATAGGGGATGAGCAGAACAGCAATTAAGTCACACAAAAAAGAAAGAGAAGAAAATGAAAAGAATAAAAAAATTTTTTACAAATGACAAGGACCACATTGTCAAAAGAGATTTTTTTAAAAAGCACACACACACACACACACACACACACACACACACACACACATAAAATGAAAATTATGAAAAAAAGATGAATAGAAAACAATTTTTTAAAAAAATAAAAATTTTAAAAAAGGTACAAAAAAGAGTTCTTTGAATTTTTTTTTTTTGGGGGGGGGGAATGGGAAGATCCTGTATCTCCCCTATGTCCATAACCAGTCTCTCTGTGGAAACTCTGGACTGCTCGTGGCGTTTGGTTTTCCTATGGCTTAATTTGTTTCTTAAGTCAGTTTGTTTGAGCAGGCAGAAAAATACTCTGCATTACCTAGTATTTTGTCATCCTCCTTCCAGGCTAGTTCAGTGGGAGGGAGATCTGCTTTGAGTATCACAAAAGAAGGATATGGCTGTTCCCTGTGATGAGGCTAGGTTCTGGGAAGGGTTGAGGCCTTTCAGCAAATAGTAACTTTTCCCTGAGGGGCTAGCTCTTGAGATGGTCACTGAGCCCAGCCTGGATCAATTCTCATGGTTTATGTTTACTGAATTTCAATTGTTTGTCTAGGCTGCTGTAGGGAGGGGCAGCCAGTGGCTTTGTTTACCCAGTGAAGAAAGTCACTCCTCCAGAGGTGTAGCTATCTCTGCCTAGGCAGGGTGACTTTCCCCTTGGTGGAGCTAAGCCTGGCAGCTCAGGTCAGGTTCCTGTGACCTGCTAAATGACTCTCTTGTTTTCTTCCAAGGCCTGAGTTGGAGCTAGAAGCTCTGCCTGGCCTTTGCCAATATCAAAGATGGAGATCTCCTGTGGTGGGGGAGGGGCGGCCTTCCCTCCTGTGCTCCCTGAGAAGGAGTGAGGATGTCAGGGTTCTACTCACACCAGAGTCTTGATTCCTGTGCCATCTCTGGTCTGTGATCTGCAGGATGAAGATATATGCTCCTTGTCAGTTCTTGCTTGTGTTGAGTAGAATCCGCTCACCTGTCACATCTGGTGCCTTTGTCCTGGACTCTCTCTGTAGGTATGGTGGCTAAGACCACCGCTGCTACTGCTGCCACCATAGCTGCGTCTACCAGCAAGTGCTCAGATCTGTCTCCTTGTCTGGATTTTCCCTCTCTGGCCAAACTATTTGTACTGTGATGGCACACTTGGTGTGATTCTCTAGCCTAGGACTGTTCACTGGAGCACTAAAACTGCTGTCTATGCGAGAGCTTATTTAGCCTCCAGCTTCTTCTCCTCCATCTTCCTCTGAACTCCTGTGGGAGATTTTTCTCCAACGCTTCACTCTGTTTGTTTTTATTTTATTTTTATTCCTTTTTTTAATTGTGAAAATACTGTATAGAGGGGTTACAAATACGTGGCCAAGATAATGAGTACATTTCTTATCAAGTATTGTTGTCTCCTCCTTTGTTTCCACTTCTCATCCCTTCCCATCCTCTCCCCTCAACAACCAAAGTTGTAAAGTTCCTTTTTCAACATAACGACTTGTACATCGCATTGTTGTAATGGGTCCACCTGTATCCCTATTTAAATGATTTGTTTTTTCCCTTCCCCTCCACAAATTATAGCAACATCAAATACAGTGAAAGCAGGGATTATACCATGGGGGAGAGACATACAAAGCAACAAAGAAATCATCTTATAAATATGTTAGAACAATCGCATGAAAGAAAAAACATTTGAATACTTATCTTGGGGTTCATTTCACCTAACATCAACTTATCTGACGTTTTCTGCTTGTCTCTGATTTTGTTTTTATGTTTGGCTATGAGGTGGGTATCTTGAAGGCAACAGATGGATGTCTTTTTTTCTGATCCAATCTGCAGTTCTTTTTATTTTGATTGGTGAATTGAGTCCATTAATATTTATGGTTGTTATAGAGAGATGCATTTTGTTTCCTGTCATTTCCTGTTTCCCTAAGTTTTTCTTCTTTCCTTTCCTCCTGTGCTTACTAAGTTGGACTTCTAGTAATACCTGTTTGATGAGGATCCCTGTTCCTGATTGTTTTCTCCAGGTTGTGTTCCCATCTTAGTATTCTTTGTAATGCTGGTTTATTGTTTATGAATTCATTTAGTTTTTCTTTACTATTAAAAATTTTAGTTTATCCATTGAATGTGAATGCTAGCTTTGCTGGGTATATCTGTCTGGGCTGGCAGTTATTGGTTCTCAGGGTTCGGATCGTAATTTCCCAGGCCTTTCTTGCATTCAGGGTCTGTGTGGAGAGATCTGCAGTAGTTCTGATTTTTCTCAGTGTAGTATATCTCCTTCTTTGTTTTTGCTGCATGCAAGATTGTTTTTTTATTATTGAGATCTATCATTTTTACTATAATGTGGCTGGAAGTGTTTCTCCTGGGATCTTGCTTGTTAGATGTTCTATATGCTTCTTTATGTAGGTAATATGTTCTCTTTTAGATTGGGGAAATTTTCATTGATAATCTTGTTGAATAGGTGTTGCATTCCCTTGCTTTCATATTTCTCACCTTCGTCCACTCCAAATATAGAAAGTTTAAATTTCTTGGCACTGTCTGCTTCCTCTTGGATTTCCCTTTGGCATAATTGAAGTGATTTTTCCATATCTGTGACTTTTTTCCAGTTGCTGCATTTTGTCTTCTGTATCTGACACTCTAAATTCCATTTCATTCACTCTGTTAACTATGGCTTCCATTGTGGTTTGCATGGAGGGAATTGATCCATTTATGGATTCTATGTTGGTTCTCAGAGTATTAATATCACTTCTTAGTGCATCTATTTTTGCGTGCATCTCCTATTTGAAAGTCTGCATCACTTGTTTTGGTCAATAAGTGGCTTTCTTTGCTTAGTTCTCAGTTGGTTCCTAGATCGATTGATAAAGCTCTTTCTCAGCCTTGGGTTGGCTGATAGAGTCTGTACTTGGTCTCAGTTCTGTTGAAGGAGAGGCAGACCTCCAGCTGCTAGTCTGACCCACGTTGGGCTCTCAGCTGTCTGCTGTAGACCACTGGCATTTCCTGCCTTTAGAAGGACTGAGTAGCCTAGACTGCTTTTGTTTATGCCTACAGGTGCTCTTGGCAAGATCGGGTTGCTAGATGTACTCTCCCAGTTACTGGAGTCTGCTATGAGCTGCTAGGCTTTTTTTTAGGGGGGGGGGGTTGATCATGGGCCTGTATTCTGGGCCTGGGTGCTGTCCCTCAGCTCTTCAGCTCAAAGGTAGTGCCCTTCCATTTGAGCCACAGCACCACTTCCGGCCCTTCCTGCTTGTGATCGATGCTGAGGAATTGGATCCAGGAACTCATGCACGCAAGGCAAGCACTCTACTGCACCGCCACCTTACCAGCTTGAGCTCCTGACTATTTATCAGGTGCTGGCTGCCTGAGTTGTTCTATCCCTGGCTTGGGATATATGGGTCAGGTTCTGGTGGTGTTTGGGCTTCTGGTTCTCCTGCCCTGTACACACAGGACTTTTGTTCTCAAGAGCACGATTCCCAGGGGGTGCGGTTCCCTGCTTCCCCCCCCCCCCCCCCCCCCCCCCCGTTGAGGTGTATGCTCAACTTCTAACTTCAATTGGGAGTAGTTTGTTGTGTTGCTCAGGCACCCAATCCCCAGGCCTGGTTCTGGCTCCCAGTCCCCCACCTGGGGCATGCCAGTTGGATCTGTGCTGCTGGGTATCTCGCCTGGGTTACACAGCCTGGAGTACACATTTCTTGTTTCTTCCACTTTTGGTTGTTGTGACCCATGGGCACTGGCCCCAGTTCTGGCATTTAAGCTCCCTTCCAGTGGCAATCTTGTTCTAGCCTGGCTGGGTAGATGTGCTCCAAGGGCTGGTGGAGCTCTCGAACAGTTCCCAGTTTTAGTGGGACCTGTAGTCCAGGTATTGGGGCAGGGGTCTGGGTCAAGATCTGGGGGTTCCTGCCAGCTGTGGTCTCCCTTGAGAAGGGATAAACCATCCCCTGTGGGGTACTAACCCTGGAGCTAGTTGGGAACTCTCCAGCTGTTGTTTGTTTGCAATGTAGGTTGCTGGTTGCCGCTGTTCTCTGTATTCAGTTGAGGTGCTTGTGGGCTGGGCTGGGTGGTGGCGGCTCAGTATCAGTGTTTCTCCCATCTCTGCCTCTGTTGGTGCTGTCCAGGTCAGCTCTGTTGGTTGTGCTGGCCTCCAGTACAATGGGCTGCTCTGGCTTCTGGCCGAGGGGTAGGGCAGGAGTCACCATGCAGGTTCTGAATGCTGAGGTTTTTCTCTGTTTGCACTCTCTAGATCAGCACCAGTACCTTGACAATCTTCTGAACTGGTGTTCTTCAGGTGGACCCCTGTAGTTCTGGGGCCCAGTGGCTTTGGTGGGATGGAGCTGCTTTGCTCTGTGGGGGAGAGGTTGGGGAAGGGTCTTCGTGCAGGCTCCTGGATGAGGGTTCTCTGTTCGGCGTGATCAGTGGGTCTGGCACCGGTACCTAAGGTGTCTTCTGTGTGGAAGATCTGCATCTCTCGGGACTCTGGCAGCCCCCTGACAGGCCAGGCTGTCTATGGCTTGGCATGTTGCTGCACAGCCAGTAAGGGTTGGCATATACTTTTCGGTTCTGAAACTCTTCCTTTTCTTTCTTTCTTTTTGTTTTTCTGCCTCTTGTTTTTCTCTAGGTGTTTGTCTTTTTGTTGTTGTCAGTCTCTTGGGGAAATTAAGCTTTAGAATTCAAACTCTCTTTTTGGTTGGAGAGAGCTGTGGTGTTTCCCTACTGTCTCATCACCATCTTGGTACCCACCTCTGCCCTGCATCTTGTATACACATTTTTCTAATTTTGTGAGGGGAATGGAAATAAGAAAATGTTGAAGTAAGGATACAGCTTGGTCCATCTTAACAATGTGTTGTACAATATATACAAATCAATTAACGTAATACAACACATCAGAAGCAAGGATAAGTACCATATGACCATGTCAATAGTTGCAGAAAATGTTTTGACAAGATCCAACAACCATTTATGTTAAAAACTTTGGAGAAGGTAGGACTCCATGGAACATTCTTCAATATAACAGAGGCTGTATATGACAAACCTACAGCCAGCTTAACACTTAATGATGAAAATCTAAAATCATTTCCTTTAAAATCAGAAATGAGAAAAGGATGTCTACTTTCTCTACTCTTTAATAAAGTACTGGAATTCTTAGCAAGAACAATAAGGTAAGGGACAAACTTGAAGGGGATCCAAATAGGGAAAGAAGAACTAAAATTATCCCATTTTGCAGATGACAAGATCTTGTATTTAAAGAACCCTATAAACTCATCCCTCAAGCTACTGATCATAAACATTGACAAAGTAGCAGCATATAAAATCAACCCAAATCAATCGCCTTTCTGTATGCCAACAATGAGAATTTTGAGACTGAAATCAGGAAAGCAAGTCCATTAGTTATAGTGTCAAAAAATATCTAGGAATTAACTTAACCAAAGATGTGAATGATTTGTATTGTGAAAACTTAAAAAATGGAAAAGGAAATTGAAGATTTAAGGACATGGAAAGAACTTCTATGTTCCTGGATTGGAAGAACTAATGTCGTCAAAATGGCAATATTGCCCAAAGCGATTTACACATTTAATGCAATACACATCAAAATAATAACAATGGTGTTCAGTGAAGTAGAGAAATCAATAAAAATACAGGTGGAATACCAAAAGACCCAAATAGCAAAAGCAATCCTAATCAGGAAGAACAGTGTTGCAGAAATATCAATACCAATCTTTAAACTCTATTACAAAGACATACAAATAAAAACAGCTTGGTATTGGTGTATGAACAGACCTGTGGACCAATGGAATAGAATTAAAGACCCAGAAATGAACACACAGTCGTATTATCACAAAGTCTTTGATAAGGGAACAAAAAACAGAAGATAGAAGAAAGAAAGCCTCTTCAACAAATAGTGCTGGTAGAATTGACTGTACACATGTAGAAAAATGAATTTATATCCTTATATATCATCCTGTACCAGAAGCAATTAAAAAATGGATCAAAGACATGAAAACATTACAGGAAAAGGTAGTGGAAACACTAAGGCTCCTAGGCACATGTTGTAACAGTCTAAGTAAAGATCTTGAGTCACAACAAATCAAAGAAAGACTGGGTAAATGTGATTTCATCAGTTTGAAGATGTTCTGCATGGCAAAGGACATAGCTAATAAGCTAAATACAAAGTCCAAAGAATGGGAGATATTTTTAACAGCTATACATCAGATAAGGGCCGAATATTCAGTTACTTTCTACTCAAAGTCTGAGCAGATGTATTTAACCAAAGGGTCATAAGTCACATATCTATAGCCTCGTTGTAAAAAGGCTTACAAATCATATGGGTCTACTGAGAGGTTCTACTAGACACTGTATATTCTATACTCAGGTTCCTAGTGAACCATTTTACTGGTCTTGTGTGCTATCCTTCAACCATTGTGGGTGCTGTTACTGAAAGTTGATATCTATTATCTCTGTATGATAGTCCTTAAGTGACTGAAGTTTTCCCATCTGAAGATTCCTAGGAATTATCTGTGTTCCAATGAAGGCCATAGCCAATGACTAATTAAGGAAGAGGTATAAAATCCCTATCCTTTTACCATGCCATCAAGCCCTAACATCCAATGATATGAGCAGCTAAAAATTGACAGGCGTCTCTCTCACATTCTAGACAAGAGAAACATTATTGTGCAACTAGGAGGAGGTCTCCTAAGTATTGAAACCTTCAGGCTGGACCATACAATTTTGGAGGTTGGTTAATGGATATATTATTAAGAAGAGCCACTCCATCTCCCACCCCTGGTTCCTGTAATGCTGGCTATGACAAAAACCATTCTTTATTGGTCATTGTTACAGATCACATACCATTTTCTATATTATAACAATCCACTTTTCAAGTGTTGACTTCTGGAAACTTTGTAACTGATTCTTTCATTAAGCGTTTCACTGTTCAGCCAAAATATGAGCTCCTGGTTTATGAGGTCTGGGGTATGATAGCAAGGCCTGTGGGTAGTTGTCTATTATGTTCCTTCTTTCTCTACATTGTGAGTTTCTTGTGAGGAACACAAAGGCAGCAAAAGAGACATTCATTAAGTCTACGGGTGGTAGTACTGGCAGAAGCATGGCAGGCTGGAAAAGTTAATCCATATCAGAACAATTCTTACCTACAGCGAGAACAAAGACCAGCCTTCTGCTCCATGACAAAGAACATCGAAGGAATCAATCCACTACCAGGTGGCTGAATAGAGAGTAGAGCCTTGTTGGAAGCTTAAAATGAGCCTCTACAATGAGAAGTTTGGACACTCAACAGGAATGCAGTAAAATCATATTTGATGCTGCCAAGTCAATTTTTATGCTATACATACCCTCGATCTCTGTTCCTATGCACATTATAGCTCACTTAGTCAACACTGAGGGGATTGGGAATCCAGATAAGATGCAACTAGACAACTATCATTAGGAAATTTAGTTCAAATAATTATTGATAGATTTCTTTTTTTGTATATATTTTTATTGTAAAGTTACTGTACAAAGGAGTTCCGGGAAGATGGCAGAGGAGAAGCTGGAGGCTAAACAAGCTCTCGCATAGAAAGCAGTTTTAGTGCTCCAATGAACAGTCCTAAGCCAGAGAATCACACCAAGTGTGACATCACAGTACAGAGAGTTAGGCCAGAGAGGGAAAATCCAGACAAGGAGACAGATCTGAGCACTTGCCAGTTGCTGCAACTGTGGCGGCAGCGGCGGCAATGGCAGAGGCTGTAGCCACCATACCTGCAACACAGAGTCCAGGACAAAGGTGCCAGATGCTGCAGGCGAGTGGATTCTACTCAATACCAGGAAGAACTGACAAGGAGCAGGCATCATCATCCTGCAGTTCACAGACCAGAGATAACCCAGGAACCAGTACTCCGGCGTGAGTAGAAGCCTGACATCCTCACTCCTTCTCAGGGAGCAGAGGAGGGAAGGCCACCACTCCCCCACCACACTACCAGAGATCTCCAATTTTGGTACTGACAAAGGCCTGGCTGAGCAGCTAGCTCCAACTCAGGGCTTGGAAGAAAACCAAAGAGTCATTTAGCAGGTCACAGGAACCTAACCTGACCTGCCAGGCTCAGCTCCACCCAGGGAAAAGTCACCCAGGCCAGGCCGCCAGCCCCAGGAGTAGCTTTCTTCACTGGGTAAACAGAGCCAGAGGCTGCCCCTCCCTACAGCAGCCTTGACAATCAATTGAAATTCAGTAAACAGAAACCCTGAGAATATCTCCAGCCTGGGCTCTGTGAGTGTCTCAAAACTAACCCCTCAGGGAAAAGCTACCATTTGCTGAAAGGTCTCAAATCTACCCAGAAGTTAGCCTCATCATAGCTTCTCCAAACTAGAGGAAACAGCCATCTCCCTCTTTTGTGATACTCAAAGCAGATCTCCCTCCCATTGAACTAGCCTAGGAGGAGGATCACAAAATCCTGGGTAAAGCAGAGCATTTTTCTGCCTGCTCAAAGAAACTGACTTAAGAAACCAACCAAGCCACAGGAAAATCAAACACCGCATGCAGACCAGAGATTCCAACAAGAGACTGGTTATGGACACAAGGGAGATACAGGATCTTTCCATCCCTGCACACCCCCCCCCCCCAAAAAAAAAAATCAAAGAACTCTTTTTCTACTTTTTATAAAAACATTTTTTCTAATAATTTCTTTAATTTTTAACATTTCAAAAATTATTTTCTATTACCTTTTTGTCTTCTTCTTATAATTTTTATTTTAGGGGTATATGTGTGTGTGCTTTTTGTCTCTCTTTTTTCTTTTTTTTAAATTTTTTTGTTTACCTCTGCTGACCTTTTGATCCTTTTTTTCATTTCCTTCTCATTTTTTCACTTTTTCTTATTTCGTTCTTCTTTGTGTGACTTAATTGTTGTTCTGCTCATCCTCAGATATACCCATAGTCGAGTATCAGACCTTATCACCCATTGTGTTCACACTTAATCCAGAAATTTATTGCTCAATTCAAAAGCTCTTAGACTTAAATTCCTTAATAGCAGTACTACTTCTTTATATCTATATAATATTTTAAGCGTTTTTATTTTTAAGTTTTTCACATCTCCTTTCTATCCCTCCCCTTCTCTTACACTATCCACGTTCTTGTCTGAATATTACGTTTTAAAATTTGCATAAGTTTTAAGTGTTTAACTTTTTAATTATTTTTTTTATTGTGAACATACTGTACAGAGGGGTTACAATTACATGGGCAAGATAGAGTACATTTCCTATCAAGCATTGTAGCCTCCTCCTTTGTTTACCCTTCACATCCCTTCCCAGCTTCTCCCTGCCACCCCACCAAAGTTGTAAAGTTTGTTTTCGACATGACAACTTGTACTTCTCATTGCTGCAACGGGTCCACCTGTATCCTTATTTAAACGACTTGTTTTTCCCCTTCCCCTCCACAAATTATACCGACATCAAATACAGTGAAAGCAGGGGTTATACTGTGGGGGAGGGACATACAAAGCAACAAAGAAATAATCTTATAAATGCATTGGAAACAAATGCATGAAAGAAAAAAAAACATTTAAATACATATCTTAGGGTTCATTTTTCTAACATCACCTTATCTGACCTTTTCTGCTTGACTCAGTCATATACTAGATATTGCAAATAAGGGAAACCATGGGAACTATGTTTCTTTGGGCTTGGCTTACTTCACTTAATGTAATTTTTTCCAAGTCTTTCCATTTCCTAACAAATGGGGCAATGTCATTCTTTCTGATGGAGGCATAGAATTCCATTGTGTATATATACCACATTTTCTTGATCCATTCATCTACTGAGGGGCATCTGGGTTGGTTCCATATCTTAGCTATGGTAAATAATGCTGTGATAAACATAGTTGTGGTGGTAGCTTTAGTGTTCACTTTTTAATTTTTAATTTTTTTTCTATTTTTTGTTTCTTTTTTTCTTTCTCTTTCTTCTTTTTTTCTCTGTCTACTATCTTTCTATCCAACCTATTTCCCGTTTTGAGATTAGGACTTAGTTAACTCTCCCTCTGCCTTTCCACATCCCTCTATTCCTATTTTTACCTACATCTCTTCCTAAACCTAATAATTTCTGGTTTGCCAAATTCTTCTTTGCTGTTTGTGGCCCATTAATACATAATTGTTTGATGTTGAATAGCTATATCTGTTGAACTAGATTGTATCTGCAGAGTTTTGACTGTGCAACTACAGACTTTGGTTGAGGCTTGCCTTAAGACAGTGTTCTAGCACAAAACTGGTGTTACTTTCATCCCAAATGGGCAGAACAAGCAAGAAAAACACAAGAAAAATGGCAAGTAATGGAATCTCAACTCCCATTCATGATAATCAGTGGACAGAACAGGTAATGAATAATCCAGAGGAGAGTTCCCAAAAAACTATACAAACACTACTGGTAAACATGGTAAATGAAAAGATTTAAAACCTGCGAAGGACTCTGTATGAGCATGATAGGGAGAGAGAGAGGCAAACCAGAGGTCAATACAGGAATATAATGAGCGTGAGGAAGCTACTCAAAGATTGATACAAGAATTGCATGAGCAGCTTGAGAACACTCAAAGAGAAATAAAGGAATGGCCTGAACAGGCTAAGATCAGTCAAAGAGATAGATAGGAATTGCATGAGCTGGCTGAGAACAGACAAAGAGAAAGTCGAGAACTGCGTGAGCAGGCTGAGAACACTCAGAATTACAGGAATTTCGTGAACATGAGGAAGCTAATCAAAGAGTAATACAGGAATTGAGAGAGCAGGATGAGAATAAAAAAAGATCACTAAAAGCATTCATGGAATCCATAAACAGAGAGCTGAAAGAAGTCAGGGATACAACAAAGGGAATGCTGAATGGAACCCAACAGAAGGAATAGGAAACCATAACCAATCAACTAAATGATTTGAAAATAAACACTGAACACCAAATTAAGGAAGTAAAGAAGTTCATACAAGATCTAAGACAAGCTCCAACAAAGAATTAGAAGCAATCAAAGCCGACCAACTAGAAGGAAAAGAAATAAAAAACAAAATAGAAATTCTTGATAGTAGGTTAGACCATGCAGAAGATAGAATTTCAGGAATTGAAGACAGCCTAGATATTATAGAGAAAGAACATACATCCATCCAAGAAATATGATAGATCTATTCAACACTTGGACACACCATCAGAAGGCCTAATCTGAGGATAATAGGTGTAGAGGAGCACCTAGAGACACAAGTTAATGGTCTAGGAAATATGTTTAACAGGATCCTAGCAGAAAACTTCCCATACATGCAAAAAGATTGGCCTATTCAGATCCAAGAAGCTTTTAGAACTCCAAATAGACTGGACCAGAACAGAACATCCCACTGTCACATTATAATCCGCACAGGATCAATTCAAACCAAGGAAAACATCCTTAAAGCTGTCAAGGAGATAAGATCAATTACCCATAAAGGGAAATCAATTAGAATCACCTCAGATTTCTCAGCAGAGACAAATGCCATGCCCTAAAGACAAACAACTATCAACCAAGAATAATGTACCCAACTAAACTCTCCTTCATAACTGAAGGTCAAATAAAAATCTTCCATAGAAAGAAAACTTGAAACAATTTATCTCCACCAAACCAGCCCTACAGAAGTTTCTTAAAGATGTCCTACATATAGAAAACCAACATGACCACAATAAAGACCAAGAAACCACACTCAAACTTAGAATCCAAGAACCATAGGAAGAACCCAGGTACCACAGCCCCCAAGAAGGTGGATAAAATGGCAGGAACTCCCAAATACCTCTCAGCCCTATCTCTCAACATTAATAGACTTAACTCTCCAATTACGCGACATAGACTGTCTAGTTGGATACAACAGAAAGATCCGTCTACTGCTGCCTTCAGGAGTCACATCTCGCCCATGAAAACCAACACATTTTGAATGTGAAATTCTGGAACAAAATCTACCAAGCAAAAGGCCCCATAAACAGGCAGTAGTTGCAATACTATTATCAAATAAAATAGACTTCAAATTAAAATTAGTTAGAAGAGATAAAGAAGGTCACTACATTCTAATTAAGGGATCTCTCCTTCAGGAGGATACTACAATTCTAAATCTCTATTCGCCAAACAATGAAGCACCCAAATTGATCCAAGAAACACTACTTTCCCTCAAATTCCACATAGATCCAAAGACATTAATTGTTGGGGACTTCAACACACCACTATCCCCACTAGATAGATCAACTCAGCAGATCTAAATCACAGATCTAAACACTTGCATAGATCAACTAGATTTAACAGAAATCTACCTAATATTTCTCCCAGCAGCATCAGAATACACGTTTTATCTCAGCATCACATGAAACCTTTTCCAAAATAGACCACATTATAGGCCACAAAGCAAACTTGTCCAAATTCAGAAACATTGAAGTTATACCTTACATTCTCTCAGACCACAAGGGAATAAAATTTGAACTCAACACCAAAAGCCACCAAAGAAAGTCCAGTAACACATGGTGGCTGAACAACACACTGCTGAATCACCAATGAGTCACAGAAGAAATTAGAAAGGAAATTCAAATGTTCATGCTATTCAACAAAAATGAACACACAAATTACCAGCTCTTCAGGGACAGAGTAAAGGCAGTACTCAGGGCAAGTTTATAGCTCTGAGTTCCTACATCAACAAATTGAAGAGATCTGAAACCAACAATTTAACAAGACATCTGAGACTTCTTGAAAAAGAGCAGCAAGATAAACCTCAATCCAGTAGACTGAAAGAAATAATTAAAATTAAATCAGAATTAAATGAATTAGAATCGAAGAACACCATAGAAAGAATCGTCAAAACAAAGAGTTGATTCTTAAAAAAAATTTAACAAAATAGACAGAATCTTAGTAAATATTATCAGAAAAAGAAGAGAACATACCCAAATAAATAAACTCAGAGATGAGAATAGAAAACATCACCACAGAAACAACCACTATTCAGAACATTATAAGGGAATATTTCTCAAATATTTATGCTAATAAGTTTGAGAATTTGGCAGAAATGAAACTTTTCCTAGCAAATATTGACATGCCAAAACTAAACCAAGACGAGTTAAACCATCTTAACAGGCCCATAAAAAGCATTAAAATAGAAACAGCAATAAGAGACCTCCCATCTAAGAAAAGCCCAGGACCAGATGGTTTTACAGCAGAATTCTACAAGACCTTCAAAGCAGAGTTAACACCAATACTCCTCCAACTCTTCAATGAAATTGAAAGAGAAAGTTCACTACCGAACTCATTCTATGAAGTCATCATAAGCCTCATCCCAAAACCAGGCAGGGACTCATCAAAGAAAGAGAACTATAGACCCATTTCATTGATGAACATTGATGCAAAACTTCTCAACAAAATTTTGGCCAATCGACTTCAACAATTCATCGAAAAAATCATACACCACGATCAAACAGGATTCCTTTCAAGGATGCAAAGCTGGTTCAATATACGCAAATCAAATAATATAATTCATCACATCAGTAGGAGCAAGGTTAAGAACCACATGGTTATCTCAATAGATGCAGTAAAAGCATTTGACAAGATTCAACACCCCTTTATGATGAAGATTTTGGAAAAATTAGGAATCCATGGAACCTTCCTCAATACAATAAAGGCTGTATATAACAAACCTACAGCCAGCATTATACTTAATGGTGAAAAAAGAAAGCCATTTCCTCTTAACTCAGGAATGCGACATGGATGTCCATGCTCTACACTTCTCTTCAATCTAGTATTAGAAAGCCTAGCTACAGTAATAAGACAAGATGCAAACATAAAGGGGATCCAAGTAGGAAAGAAGAAGTAAAACTCTCCCTCTTTGCAGATGACATGATCTTGTATTTAAAGAATCCCACAGACTCCACTCCCAAATTACTCAAGCTGATTCTAAACTTTGGCAAGGTAGGAGGGTATAAAATTAACTGTCAAAAATAAATGGCTTTTCTATATGCCAACAATGAGAAAAGTGTTTCTAAAATTAGGAAAGGAATTCTATTCGTAATAGACTCACAAAAAAAAAAATACCTAGGATTCAACTTAACCAAAGAAGTGAAGGACCTCTATGAGGAAAACTTTAAAAACTTGAAAAAGGAAATCAAAACAGAACTTAGAAAGTGGCAAAAAGTCCCATGCTCCTGGATTGGAAAGATCAACATTGTGAAAATGGCAATACTTCCCAAAGTTATCTACAAATTCAATGCAATACATATCAATATTCCAACGCATTCTTCAAGGAAATAGAAGAGGCAATCCAAAAATTCATATGGAACAATAAAAGACCCCGAATGCAAAAACGCTCCCCAACAGAAAGAACTGTGCTAGAGGAATATCAATACCAAATTTCAAACTCTACTACAAAGCCATAGTAATCAAAGCAGTTTGGTACTGGCACACGAGCGGACCTCAGAACCAATAGATTAGAACTGAAAACCCAGAAATGAACCCACAGACCTATAGCCATCTAATCTTCGATAAGGGAGCTAAAAAAAATAGAATGGAAGAAAGACAGCCTCTTCAGTAAATGGTGCTGGCAAAATTGGTTAACTACTTGTAGAAAACTAAAGCTAGATCCTTATCTATCACCCTGCAACAGAATCAACTCCAAATGGATCAAAGTCCTCAGAGTCAAAGCAGACACTCTGAAAACATTACAGGATGGAATAGGAGAAACCCTAGTTGTCATTGGCACAGGCGAACATTTTCTTAATAGAGACCCAGAAACACAACAAATCAAAGACACATTGGACAAATGGGATTGCATGAAATTGCAGAGCTTCTTCATGGCAAAGGACACAGCTCACAACATCAATAGAAAGCCCTCTGATTGGGAGAAGATCTTCACTAGCCATATAACGGACAAGGGTCTCATATCTAAAATATACCTGGAACTCAAAAAATTAAATCCCCCAACAACAAATCTTCTAAGAAACAACTGCCCAATAAATAAGTGGGCTAAAGAGGAAAGAAAAATGGCCAATAGACACATAAAGAAATGCTCAATCTCTCTAGCCATAAAAGAAATGCAAATCAAAACTACATTGAGATACCACCTCATCCCAGTTAGAATGGTTATAATCAAGAACTCTAATAACAACAGATGCTGGAGGGATGTGGACAGAAGGGAACCTTACTTCATTGTTGGTGGGAGTGTAAACTTGTTCAACCACTTTGGAAAGCAGTATGGAGGTTCCTCAAAAGACTCCACATAGAGCTCCCCTATGACTCAGCAATCCCACTTTTGGGTATTTACCCAAATGCTCACAAACAAGACCACACTAATGCTATCAGCACGACTATGTTTATTGCAGCCTTATTTACCATAGCTAAGATATGGAACCAACCCAGATACCCCTCAGTAAATGAATGGATCAAGAAAATGTGGTATATATACACAATGGAATTCTATGCCTCCATCAGAAAGAATGACATTGCCTCACTTGTTAAGAAATGGAAAGACTTGGAAAAAGTTACATTAATGAAGTAAGCCAGCCACAGAGAAACATAGTTCCCATGGTTTCCCTTATTTGCAATAACTAGTATATGTCTGAGTCAAGCAGAAAAGGTCAGATAAGTTGATGTTAGGGAAATGAACCCTATGATATGTATTCAAAATTTTTTTTTCTTTCATGCGATTGTTTCTAACACATTTATAAGATTATTTCTTTGTTGCTTTGTATGTCCCTCCCCCACAGTATAACCCCTGCTTTCACTGTATTTGATGTCGGTATAATTTGTGTAGGGGAAGGGGAAAAACAAGTCGTTTAAACAGGGATACAGGTGGACCCATTGCAACAATGAGGTGTAGACATCGTTATGTTGAAAAGGAACTTTACAACTTTGGTGGGGGGGGGGGGAGGAGGTTTAGGTGGAGAGGGAGGGAGTGGAGGATTGGGTGGAGGTGCAGGGTGGGGAGGATGGGAATGGATGGGAAGGGGACACAAAGGAGGAGGCTACAATGCTTGATAAGAAATGTGCTCATGATCTTGCCCATGTAATTTTAACCCCTCTGTACAGCATTTTCCCAATAAAAAAAGAAATTAAAACTATTGACTACTTATATAAAAAAGATACTATACAAACGAGTTCTAGGTACATGAGTAAGGTAATGAGTACATTTCCTATTGTCACCTCTTCCTTTGATTTCCCCTACCATCCCTTCCCTCCCCACCTCCCCAATTCCTCAGTCTCCCCCCAAGTTGTAAAGTTGGTTTTCAACATAGTGTCTTGTATATTTCATTGTTACGATGGGTCAACCTGTAGCCTTATTTCAGCATTTTGTCATTTCCTTTCCCCTCCACAAATCAGAATATATATATGATGCAGTACCCTGGAATCAAATAGAGTGAAAACAGGGGTTATACCATGGGGGGAAATCATACCAAAGAATCAAAAAAAATCACATAGTACATTAGAAAAAACATTAAACCCTCTGTACAGCATCTTTACAATAAAATAAAATTAAAAAATAATGATACATTAAAAACAATAGGAAGAAATATACAACTTGTGTCCCTATCTTAGGGTTCATTTTGCTTAGAATCATTTTATATGTTCATATGTACACAGTCTTCTTCGACCTTTTCTGCTTGTCTTAGTCATAGACTAGTTATTGCAAATAAGGGAAAACATGGGAAGTATGTTTCTTTGGGCCTGCCTTACTTCACTTAATATAATTTTTCCAAGTCTTTCCATTTCCTAACAAACGGGATGATGTCATTCATTCTGATAGAGCTAAATGAAGGACCTTTATGATGAAAACTTAGGAAATTAAAGCAGAACTAAGGAAGTGGAAAAACTTCCCAGGCTCCTAGATTGGGAGGATTAACATCATGAAAATGCCAATACTGCAAAAGCTATCTACAAATTCAACGCAATATCTATCAATATCCCAACCTCCTTCTTCAATGAAATAGAAGAAGCAGCCCCAAAATTCATATGGAACAATAAAAGACCCCGAATAGCAAAAATGATCCTTAGCAGAAAGAACAGTGCTGGAGGAATATCAATACCAAATTTCAAACTCTACTACAAAGCCATAGTAATCAATACAGCTTGGTATTGGCACAAGAACAGACCTGAGGACCAATGGAATAGAACTGAACACCCATAAATGAACCCACAGACCTATCACCACCTAATCTTCAATAAGAGAGCTAAAAAAATAGAACGGAAGAAAGACAGCCTCTTCAGTAAATGGTGCTGGCAAAATTGGTTAATCATCTGTGGAAAAGTAAAGTTAGATCCTTATATATCACCCTGCACTAGAATCAACTCCAAATGGATCAAAGACCTCAAAGTCAAAGCAGACATCCTGAAAACATCATAGGAAGGAATAAGAGAATCTCTAGGGCTCCTTGGCTCAGGCCTAAATTTTCTTAATAGAGACCCAGAAACACAACAAATCAAAGAAACATTGGACAAATGGGATTGTATGAAATCGCAGAGCTTCTGCATGGCAAAGGACATAGCTAGCAAGATTAATAGAAAGACCACAGATTGGGAGGAGATCTTCACTATCCATATGAAGGACAAGGGTCTCATATATAAAATATACTTAGAACTCAAAATTATTGAGAGATTTCTTTAGAGTGGTGGTTTTGTTGAGCCATCATTTATTTCTTGAGAGGATCTGTGTGCTACTCCTGGAAAGGTAAGATTTATATTGGGTGTCAAGTAGCACAAAAGCAAACAATTAAGGGGCAACCTCCAAATGAATATAAAAATATAGTTCAGAGATCTTTACTCTGCCCCTAGAGTAGGGCTAAGCCAGGAAGCATTTGGATGATGACTAAACATCAGCTCCTGCTTCATGAAGTTATGCCCCTAGAGAGAAGCAAATTTAAGGGGGTTGTTGCCAGAAAGGCAGAAAGAGCACTGGAATCTGAAGAATTGAATTTGACTTTCACCTCTGCCACATTGTGCTATGTGATCATAGGCAAGATGTTTTACCTCTTTCAGCTTTACTTTTCTTTTATATAACATTAATAGTTTCTTTACTATTGTCATGAGATTTTAAAAGATAAAAATAATATTTAGAAGAGCTTATAAATGGTAAAGGTGATATTTAAAAGAAATACTTGCTCTATGAAAGAATTCCATGAACTCTGTTTAACTTGGAAGGAAGGAGAAAAGAACAGACCAGAGTATGGGGCATGGTTCAAGTCAGTGGACAATATCCATAATTTCTCATTCCTGTGGCCATCATCTTTCTACCAAGTCATTGGTAGAACTGGTAGAAATACTGAAATCTAAAAGAGGCCATTAGAAAGAAGGCTTGGAATCTATTTCTGGCTGTGCCCTTTAAGTCTGATTTAGTAAATGGAAAATGCAACATGTACTCACATGTTCTGAGTTAATAACTTTTCATGGACGACTCAAAAAACCATGGTCACAGATAATGGGGATGTCACATAATGTCTATTGATATTGGAACCAAATGAATTCATTTTAAGAAATGAAGTTATGAAACAATCTCCCCTTTTTTTTCTCCCCCAAATGACGATACTGGTTTTATGGTCTATACACATGATCAAATTAATTACCCACAAAACAGTCTACTCTGAGACTATGTGGATGGTGCAAAAACCTGCTTTCACCTCCAAAACCTCACACTACTATAACCATGTGGTACAACATTAATATAGAAATAATAAAAGAAGGGCTGGGAAGGTGGCTCAGTGGTAGAGCATTTGCCTTGCATGCATGAGGCCCTGGGTTCAATTCCTCAGCACCACATAAGAAAAAAGAAAAAAGCTGGAAGTGGCGCTGTGGCTCAAGTGGTAGAGCACTAGCCTTGAGCTGAAGAGCTGAGGGACAGCGCCCAGGCCCAGAGTTCAGGCTCCACGACATGACCCCCCCCCAAAAAAAAAGAAATAATAAAACAAAGGGCTCCAGAGAAATTGTAAATTACTGTTTCTGGAGAAGAGAGTTTAATCTGAAGCTTTAAATGATGCATAGATTATGGAGGTGGGGAAGGGGTCAAATGACATGCTGGGTTTGCTGTTACATTGGTAGATACAAGTAATATGCTAACCATGAAGTGCTTCTTTCTACATAATTACAAAATGTGAGCTGAAAGCCCTTATTTTTGGCACTTTATTGTGTCTGTAACACACATTTCTCATGGTTTTGGCTCTTCAGCAGCTTGAAGTCAGAACAGCCAATGACATTGTCACTCATCTCAAATAATGATGAGCCAATGGGATAAAGACCTTTGAGCCAAAGCCCTCTGTATTCCTAACTTCAGCATCTGTTTTCTGATGCTTTGCTCCTTCTTTCCAAAAACAGATGCCACATAAACTATGAAGGGGCAAAGCAAATATTAATACTCATGTTGCCTATATCCAAAGCCTAAATTTAGATGGTGGCTTGTTCTTTATTTTGTGGGATTGTTAACACTCTATTGGCTTCTTCCAAATTGCTAGCATCCACCCACCCAGGGATAATCTGAACCCTGCAGATTATTTTTCCAAAAGAGTTCATTCTTCATTACCTACCCAACACCAACCCTATTCCTCTCCATCTCTTATATCTGACCCTTGAGGTATTTGCATTGTTTTTTTAATCTCTCCTGAAATTACATTTCAGAGAACCAATACCATCCACATCTAGCTAAGAGCTATTGGAGTCCAGCCCTACAGGTTTTGTGTGTGGAAGATAGACTTCTCAATTACATTCTCTCTACTTCTGTGTTCTGCATCCTAGAGAATCATGAAGTTCATGAAACAATCTGCAGAGCTCCTGGGAATTTGGCAATTACTTACCAGGACTGGAAGCTTTAATGTTGTATGGTAGAACAATAAGAGAAAATGATGATTCCATAAGTTATTTTAAAATACAGGGAGGATTTTTTCTGACTGCTCTTTGTACGAAGGCCAGTGTGCCATTTCAATACAGAAGGATTTATTCATCCAGCACCTTGTGCCCAGCAGTATACTAAATGTTATGAGAGATTAAAGCTCAGGAATTTGAGTTTTCAATCTAGCCAACAAGACATGACACATTCATACAACAAGACATGACACACTTAGTAATCAAGAAAAATATTTTTAATGTTGTCTATCACCAGTAGGAAAAGTGCCATGGAAAGCAAATCAAAGAGGGACAGATAATAATCATATGATTGATCACCTAAATACATGGAACATATTTTGTATAAACTTACTATTAACTCTTTAATTGCCCCCAACAAATCAGTTGAATGAGATGTCCTTTTTTTCCCCATTTCAATAATGAGGAAACAAGTATAGAAGAGTAAGAGAATCTCTCTCAAATCACAAAGCTGGCAAGTGGCAGCACTTGGAAGTGATCAATTCACACAGTGTAGCTCTGGAACCTGTTAAAAGTTATATGGTATTTATTCTGCCTCTATTGTAGTGAGTCATTTAGGATATCCTTCAGCTCAAGGGTCCATAGTGTAACAGGCTTGAAGGGTGTTAGAAGTTTTCCAGATCACAAACCATGGAAGTTCAAAAATAATACAATCACATAGATCATATATAAGCAACTACTTTCTTTGAATATTCTCTACTCAGATTTCTTTTTAACCATAGTAATTTATTTGCTTCCATAGTTGGAATCATCTGAAGTTGCTTTGTTAAAATAAAAGGAATATGAAATTTGTAGTTAGACAAACTTGAGTTTGGGTCCTAGTTCTATCATTATTAGCTGTGTGACTATGGTTCACTTCCTTAGCCTCTGAGTTGAATACATGATCACCTTGATTTTTAACTAGCATCTTAATATTTTTTGTTTGCTTGTCAGCTTCATCAAAGTCCACTAATAAAACTTGTATATGTTCAAGTTGCAAAATGTGGTGTTTTGATGCACATGTACATTATGATGACCATAATCAAGCTTACTAACATATCAATTGCATTATACATATAGTTTTTTGCGTATTCAGTAGGAATAGGTAAGATTAAGTCTAATGAATGTCAATTAGACAACAATTTATTAACTATTGTCACCATGTTAGAATTTCGGTTTCTGAAAGTTATTCTTACAACTGTCAATTTGAACCTGATGATTGATATTACACAATTTCTTCTACTTTCCTATTCTTAGAAACCAGTCTTCTACTGTTTCTGTTTCCTTTTTTAAGGTACCACATTCATGCCATGTGTTATAGGTATTTTTGTGTTCTTAAATGGCTATCATTTACTGAGTATTTAGTAAATATCTTAAGCTTTACCTGTATTAACCTATTTGACAGTCATCAACACCATGAACTTGGAATTATTATCATGATTTTATACATCACCATATTATTCATGGGAAAATCATTAGTAAGAATTAGAATATGATTTTTAAAAAAAGGTTATTATAAAGGTGATGAATAGGGGGATTGCAGTTACAAAATTAGGGTAACGAGTACATTTCTTTTTAAATACTGTACCACTTCCCTCATTTTCTTATGCTTATCACTCCCCATTCCCCTCCCCCCCAAGTGGTAAAGTTCATTTCCAACATAGTGTCTAGTGAGTATCATTCTTCCATTAGTTGGTCTTTTCTCCTGCTCTTTCTGTGATTCCCTTTCCCTTCCACAGATCAGATAAGCTTAGAATAAGAATTTTTATCTTGGTTTTTGATCATGTTCCTGTACTATGTGTAATTCCTACTTAGTCACCACTTCAGACTAGGTTACAGGCTTACTTATATGGCTTAAGGGTAAGACTGAATTTCAACATCAAGAATATTTTTAGTAAAAATTTATTATACAACGCAATAGGCTCCATTGTCATAATTTCATATATATATATATATATATAATATATATATTTTGAACAGATCCATATACCATTATCCTTGTTTAACAGTCTTTATACTGATACAAATATTCTCCCCTTGTAGTCCTCCAACTTTCATGTAGACAGTTTTTAGATTCCATATATGGGAGAAAATATGTAAAATTTGTCTTTCAGTGTCTAATTTTTTGTGTAATATGGTAATCTCTCATTCTATCCATTTCCTGCAAATGACATGAATTCATTTTTTCTTTATGCCTCTGCAATATTCTATTGTGTATACACTATACTGTCTTTATCCATTCATCCATTCAGGGGCACTCAGTCTGATTCTATAACTTCACTTAGGCCAATTCCATAACTTGGCTATTGCAAATAGTGCAATAATAAGTGATATTGATTTCCTTAGATATGTGGAGTGGTATAGCAAGCATGATTTAGTCTTTTTTATTGTCAAAGGGATGTACAGAGGGGTTACAGTTCTGTAAATAATGTAATAAGCACATTTCTTTTTAAACATGTTACCTCTTCCTCATTTTTCTCCTACTTCCCTCCCTCTACTGCCACCCTAAAGTTGTACAGATCATTTCCAACATACTCTTGTGTATATCACTGTTACATTGGTTCCCCCTTGTCCTTTGTCTCACTATACTTTTTTTGTCTCACCATTCTTTTGTTCCCCTTCCCTTCACTAAGTCAAATAAATCTATATACAATACTAGGGTACCAAACTGAAATACAGTGACAACAAGGGATATACTATAGGGGGAAGAACATACAGAAGAAAAAAAAAAACACAGTACATTAAAAACAACAACAAAAAAACCACTTGTGTCCATGTCTTGGAGTTCATTTCGCTTAAAAACATCTTATATGGTCATACGTACATAGCTATTGAGCTATTTTGCTCATCTGTTAAGATTATCCTAGGTGTATACTAATTACTGCAAATAAGGGAAACCATGGAACCTATATTTCTTTGGACCTAGCTTACTTCACTTAATATGATTTTTTCGAAGTCTATTTCCTTACAAATGAGGCAGTGTCACTCTTTTGATGGAAGCATAGAATTCCATTATATATATGTACCACATTTTCTCAATCCATTCATCCACTCAAGAGCATCTGGGTTGGTTCCATATCTTAGCTATGGTGAATAACGCTACAACAAACATAGTTGTGCTGGTAGCTTTAGTATGGCCTTGTTTGTGATTGCTTGGGTAAATGCCCAGAAATGGGATTGCTGGGTCATAGGAGAGCGCTAAGCTTGGACAAATGGGATTGCATGAAACTGCAGAGCTTCTGCATGGCAAAGGACATAGCTAGCAAGATCAATAGAAAGCCCACAGATTGGGAGAAGATCTTTACTAGCCATACAACAGACAAGGACCTCATATCCAAAATACACTTAGAACTCAAGACACTATGTATGTAGAAAACAAACTTTCAACAGAACTTAGAAAATGGAAAAACCTCCCATGCTCCTGTATTGGAAAGATTAACATCGTGAAAATGGCAATACTTCCCAAGGCTATCTACAAATTCAACGCGATACCTATCAAAATTCCAACCTCATTCTTCAAGGAAATAGAAGAGGCAATCCAAAAATTCATATGGAACAACAAAAGAACCCGAATAGCAAAATCGCTCCTCAACAGAAAGAACACTGCTGGAGGAATATCAATACCAAATTTCAAACTCTACTATAAAGCCATAGTAATCAAAACAGCTTGGTATTGGCATGAGAACATACCTCAGGACCAATGGAATAAAATTGAAAACCCAGAAATGAACCTACAGACCTATAGCCATCTAATCTTCGATAAGGGAGCTAAAAAAATAGAATGGAAGAAAGACAGCCTCTTCAGTAAATGGTGCTGGCAAAATTGGTTAACTACTTGTAGAAAACTAAAGCTAGATCTTATATATCACCCTGCACCAGAATCAACTCCAAATGGATCAAAGACCTCAGAGTCAAAGCAGACACTCTGAAAACATTACAGGATGGAATAGGAGAAACCCTAGGTCTCCTTGGCTCAGCCCGAAATTTTCTGAATAGAGACCCAGAAACACAACAAATCAAAGACACATTGGACAAATGGGATTGCATGAAGTTACAGAGCTTCTGCATGGCAAAGGACATAGCTAGCAAGATCAATAGAAAGCCCACGGATTGGGAGAAGATCTTCACTAGCCATACAACAGACAAGGGTCTCATATCTAAAATACACTTGGAACTCAAAAAATTAAATCCCCCAACAACAAATCCTCAAAGAAACAACTGCCCAATAAATAAGTGGGCTAAAGACTTAAAGAGAAACTTCTCTGAAGAAGGAAGAAGGATGGCCAATAGACACATGAAGACATGTTCAACATCCCTAGCCATAAAAGAAATGCAAATCAAAACAACATTGAGATACCACCTCACTCCAGTTAGAATGGCAAAAATCAAGAACTCTAACAACAACAGATGCTGGAGGGGATGTGGACAGAAGGGAACCTTACTTCATTGTTGATGGGAATGTAAACTTGTTCAAACACTTTGGAAAGCAGTATGGAGGTTCCTCAAAAGACTTCACATAGAGCTCCCCTATGACCCAGCAATTCCACTTTTGGGCATTTACCCAATTGTTTACAAACAAGACCACACTAAAGCTACCAGCACAACTATGTTTATTGCAGCATTATTTACAATAGCTAAGATATGGAACCAACCCAGATGCCCCTCAGTAGATGAATGGATCAAGAAAATGTGGTATATATACACAATGGAATTCTATGCCTCCATCAGAAAGAATGACATTGCCCCATTTGTTAGGAAATGGAAAAACTTGGAAAAAATTATATTAAGTGAAGTAAGCCAGGCCCAAAGAAACATAGGTCCCATGGTTTCCCTTATATGCAATATCTAGTATATGTATAAGTCAAGCAGAAAAGGTCAGATAAGTTGATGTTAGGAAAATGAACCCTTAGATATGTATTTTAATGTTTTTTTCTTTCATGCATTTGTTTCTAACGCATTTATAAGATTATTTCTTTGTTGCTTTGTATGTCCCTCCCCCTCAGTATAACCCCTGCTTTCACAATATTTGATGTCAGTATAACTTGTGGAGGAGATGGAGAAAAACAAGTCGTTTAAGGATACAAGTGGACCTGTTCCAACAATGAGAAGTACAAGTTATCATGTCGAAAATGAGCTTTACAACGTTGGTGCGGGGGGGGGGGGGGGGGAATTGGTTGGGGTGGGGAGGCTGAGAAGGGATGTGAAGGGTAAACAAAGGAGGAGGCTGCAATGCTTGATAAGAAATGTACGCATTATCCTGCCCATGTAATTGTAACCCCTCTGTACAGTATGTTCACAAATAAAATAAAATAAAGAAAATTACTGTACATCTTGTGAGGGGACAAAGGGGAGGGAAAGAGGGAGAAAAATGAGGGAGGGGGTAACAAGTTCAACAAGAAATGTACTCACTATCTTATGTAACTGTAACTCCTCTGTACATCACCTTGACAATAAAATTAAAATTAAAAAAAAAAGAAAACAAACTTTCAAATTGAGGGGGTGGGAGTTGGGGTGAAGGGGGAGGGAAGGTATGGTAAGGGAAAAACAAAGGCAGAGTGCTTGATATGAAATGTACTCATTACCTTACTCCTGTAATTGTAACCCCTGTGTGCACTACTTTTACAATAAAAAACATAAAAACAATTAAATCCCCCCAAAACAAATCCCCAAAGAAACAACTTTGAATTGTTGTGTTTCTGAATCTCTGTTAAGGATCTAGATTTAGTTTTCTACATGTGTTTAACCAATTTTGCCAGCACCATTTACTGAATAGGCTGTCTTTCTTCCATTCTATTTTTTTCAGCTCCCTTATTGAAGATTAGGTGGCTATAGATCTGTGGTGCATTTCTGGGTGTTCAGTTCTATTCTATTGGTCCTGAGGTCTGTTCTTGTGCCAGTACCAAGCTCTTTTGATTACTATGGCTTTGTAGTAGAGTTTGAAATTTGGTATTGATATTCCTCCAGCACTGTTCTTTCTGCTAAGGATCATTTTTGCTATTCAGGGTCTTTTATTGTTCCATATGAATTTTTTGGTTGCTGCTTCTATTTCATTGAAGAATGAGGTTGAGATATTAATCGGTATCACATTGAATTTGTAGTAATCCAGGCCCAAAGAAGCATAGGTCCCATGGTTTCCCTTATTTGCCATATGTAGTATATGTCTAGTAAAATCAGAAAAGGTCAAAAGCTATGTATATATGACCAGATAAGATGATGCTAAATGAAATCACAAAATGCTGAAATGTGGATACAGGTTGAACCATTGTAACAATGAGATCCCCAAGACTCTATGTTGAAAATGAACTTTACAACTCATGGGGGAGGGGGGATTTGGGGAGGTGGGGAGAGAAGCAATAGTAAAGGAAAAACAAAGGAGGGGGTAATAATGCTCGATAGGAAATGTACTCGTTAAATTACTCATGTAACTCTCATCCCTCTGTACAGTATTTTTACAATAAAATATATATTTAAAAAGAAATACATTCATTACCTGACATATAATTTTAACCCCTCTCTACATCACATTACCATAAAAATTAATTAATTTTTTAAAAACAAACACCTGCCACATTAATACCAACAAATTCTGGAGGCGTTGAGGCCCCAAGAGAACCCTATTGCACTGTTGGTGGGAGTTGTAAACTTGTTCAACCACTCTGGAAAGTAGTATGGAGGTTCCTCAAAAACTACACATAGTGTTATAAGGTGAATCATCCCAGAAGCCACATATGAAAATACAGAATATTGGAGTCTTTATTATACAATTAACTGGCTGCAGGCCACCAGTTGTTACAAAGGCCTGCAGTACACATATACATATAACACAGCTAGGAGACATGATAATGAGAAAAGAAATAAGAAAAACAATGCCAAAAAGCCAATTCAGCTCTAATAGAGAGCTATATTGAGATGCCATGATGACTGGAGATAAACCAGGAAACAGGACACAAGACACAATCACAGAGACACACATGGCATGCCCCCCTTGACTGCTAGGCTTGTCTGGGCCTAAATAAGTTGCCTCAGGGGGCAGATCCTCAGGAAATTCCCAGTCCCAGGCACTGGACTAACAGATTCAGTAACCTATCAACAAAGTGCCCTCCCCCTGCCTCCAGGGATCTGGGTATGCCCTGCCCATCACATGGGAGGCAGATGATGGGTAGGGGCATTTCCTTTCCCCAGCATGAAGACAAAATGCCAGCATCCATCCTGTGGCCAATATAGTGCTGGCTAGACCTGACCTCTTTATTTCAATAGAGCTCTCCTATGACCCAGCAATCCCACCTTTGGGCATTTACCCAAATGATTGCAAATAAGGCTGCACTAAAGCTATCCACACAACCATGTTTATCACAGCATTTAGTCTTTTAATGAAACTCCATACTGATTTTCATAGTGGATGGGCTAATTCACATTCCTATCATAGTGAGAGCTTATTCCCCACATCTTTGTTTAGTGTTCACTAATTTTTGTGGTTTTCATGATAGCTATTCTCTGCCTGAGGTGAGATGAAATCTCAGTGTCATTTTTTTCTTTTTATGGTGGGGTTTGAAGCACAGTGATTGTTAGGAAAGGACTCTATCATCTTCAGTGTGGTTTTTCATCTGATGGCCAAAGATTGGAGCATTTTTTCATATATTTATTGTTCATTTGTACTTCTCTTGGAAAGTATCTGTTCCTATTCATTAATTGGATTATTTGCTCTTCTGATGCTTAATTTTTGCAGCTTCTCATATGTTTATTCCAAATATTAGTCATCTATTGGAAGAATGGCTAGTGAAGATTTTCTCTCATTCTTTAGGTTATATATTTATTCTTTCTATTATATAGTTTGATGTACAGAATTGAAAATATTTATCATTGTTTGTTGTACTGGAGTTTGAACTCAAGGCTTCACACTTAACACTCTTAATTAACACACTCTTAATTAACACAAAGTCATGCCTCCAGCATGGTTTTCTGCTGGTTATTTATTTTTAGATATGGTCTTGAGCCATTCCTGGGCTATATTCCTGCCTGACCATATGCGTGGGCTAGAATAGCAGGCATGTGCCACCACCCCAAACTCTTGATTGAAAAGGGGGTTCTCTCAAACTTTTCTGCATAGACTGGCCTCAAACCACCATTCTCTTAACCTCCACCAGACAGGTAGGATTACAGCAGTGAGCCTCAATATCCTGGCTTTTTACAGAAATGTTTTAATTTTCTGTAATTCCATTAGTCAATTCTTGTTCTTGTTTCCTGATCTTCTCTATTTCAGATTGTTTCCCTATTTTCTTCTAAAAGTTTTAAGATTCCAGGTTTCAGAGAAAGGATTTTAATATATTTTAGTGTATTGAATTAACTTTGTATAGGGTGAGAGGTAGAGATCCAGTTTCAGTCTTCTATAATTGGACATTCAGTTTTCCCAGAAAAGGCTGTTATTTTTCAACATATATTTTTAGCCCTACATTCAAATGACTGTATCCGCATAGGCTTGTTTCTATGTCTTCTTTTGCATTGGCCTCCATGCTTGCTTTTGTGCCGATACCATTTTGGTTCTGTTAGTATGGTATTACAGTATAATTTGAAGTCAAGTATTAGGATATATCCATCATGTGTTTTCTGTTCCAGATTGCTTTTTGCCTCCATATGAATTTGAAGATTGCTTTTTTCTAGTTCTATGAAGAAGGCAATTGGTATTGAACAGATTGTTTCTTGACCACAAATACTTCATCATTTTGTTTTAGTGAAATTTGCAAACAAATTAGCTAAAGAACAGTTTTGAAAAGAAGAATGTAAAGAACTTCATTAATTGAAGTTTATTATGTTATAATCTACTTATTATATCACATATATGATAAGGCAATGTTGGATTATAAGAAAATGGAAAGAAGAGTCTTGATAAGGAACCTGCTCTACTAAATAGTAAAAGTAATATTTTAGGTTTAGGACGTAAACCATGATGGTATGTGAAAAGATGAAGCAAATGAAAAGCATGAAAATAATAAACCTTAAAATTGATTTTTATATAAAATAAGTAGATATGACAAAAGATGCATATTGTAGACATTCAATAACTTATTGAATAAGTAAAATTAATGAGTGAGCCTTCACTAATTAGTAAAGGGAAATGATGGGAAAACTTCCATTATGTACATAATATTCTTACACATACTACTTGTTAAAAACTTTAGAGTGACTCTATAAAGTAGGTCCCATGTATCTTCATTTGCAGATGAAACCACGAGAGTTTAAGAAAGTAGACCAAACTCCCACAATGCACTAGTGTCAAAGTCAAGTTGCGAACATGGGTTATCTGATGCCATAGTTCATTTTTCTCCTGGTATATTGCATCATGAAAACAATGTACTGAATTACAAAATGCCACAGTTTTTCTCCTGGTGTATTTCATCATAGAAACAATGTATTGCACTGCAAAAACAAGCTGTTGAAAAAAAATGCAGCAGTAGTATTGATTGTGATGGAGAGATTTTTGTCATGAATTTCAATATTGGTATTTAATTAATTTCTATACATACAATTAAAAGCTCTTATTATTTATAAAATTGTATATGGTTCCTCTTTGATGAATGATTCATGTGATGAAAAAGATAGGTATGATAGATAGATAGATAGATAGATAGATAGATAGATAGATAGATAGATAGATAGATAGATAAAACAGCAGTGTGATACAGAACTGTTTCCATCTATGAAGAGCTTTCTCAAGACCAGTACCACAATTCACTAAGCTTGTAAGTTTAACTTCACTGTTGGAATCTTCTTTTCTTTTAATTTTCTTTATTTTTGTTTATGTGATACTGAGGAATCAAAGCCAGGCACTCATGCATATTAGGCTATCACTAAGCCACATTTCCAGCCCCTGGAATCCTAACCTCATATGAAATGTTCAGATTTTTCAAGAAAGAGATTGAGTGGACAATTTGCTTATTGCCTCTAGTGAGAATACAGCCTCAGGGAGTCTTTTTCAGGTGCTAGGAAAATAACATTCATTCAACTTATATCACTAGTTGATAGTAGGTGTTAGCTGGGTGGTAGTCCTTCTTAGCCATCCCATCAGGTAATACATTTAACAATATTCCTGGAACAATCTCTCAGAGGGAGGGACAATAGGAGATACTCTCTCTGTCTCTCTGTCTCTTTTTCTCTCTCTCTCTCCACCAATTCATGATTCATATGGGTTCATTCATCATGACAGAAAGGTTGGTCTGGTTGAAATGATTCACCAGCCATTTAATAGTTTTCAGTATAAAAAGCTTTTCTTTTTAAAAAATTATTAATAAGCTTTTTTATTGTGAAAATACCATACAGAGGGGTTACAATTAGATGAGCAAGATGAGGAGTACATTTCTTATCAAGCATTGTTGCCTCCTCCTTTGTTTTCCCTTACCATCCCTGCCCTCCCATCTACCCCCACCAAGTTGTAAAGTTTGTTTTTTGACATGGTTTTTCTTTCTTGCTATTGTTTCTAACATATTTATAAGGTGATTTTTTGTTGCTTTGTATGTCCCTCCCCCACATTATAATCCCTGTTTTCATTGTATTTGATGTTGGTATAATATGGGGAGAGAAAGAGAAAAAAACAAATTGTTTAAATAGGGATACAGGTGGACCCATTGCAACAACGAAATGTAAAAGGCTTTTCTTATCTGCAGTTTGTGGGCAGGCCTTCAAACCAAGTCGTATTAATATCATAAACATTATCATCATCATGAACAGCTGCATCAATTACTTTTGAGAGTATATAATGTGTCCCTTCCTTTAATAATTGTTCTACAATTCATCTAAACTTCATAAATCTTGTGTAGTAGGTGCTATTATTATCATCCCAGATGTGCTGAGGAGAAAATTGAAAGACTAATAAAGTTGTTCAAGGATACACAATTGCTTAGTAGAAAAATTCCTTTTCCTATATTGACCACTGATAGATATTGCTACCTAATTGCGTCTAATTTTAAGCTAGGAAGAGATAAATTCACGAAGAGATTTTCCCTCCCCCTCACCAGTCCACTGCCTATAAAATTATTGTGTCTTCAAAGTGATGACAAGCAAATGCATAAGGATTTTAGATCTATGGTGTTTAGCATTAGCTGGCACTTTTTGTCTGAAACGCCTCCATACTTTCTCACTGCCTTTCAGAGAATTTTTTTTTACAGATGGCTCTGTCTTTATACCATGGTCTGTCTCATCTTTTGGAAGGATGAACCATCAAGCATGATATGTACCCTTGAGGTACCCACCATCTAGACAAAAGATAATGATATATATGGATGGCATAATTGCATGATCAAAAAATATGCAAAATGTATGCAGATATACTAAATCCATCAAAACAAAGAAATAATATTTTATATGAACTGAAGGATGGAGGAAAGTAAGTGTAAGCAGATTTCATTGGTTGAAGTTCAGGAGATGGATGACCTGTTTAAATATTAAGTGCCCAGAGGGGTTTTGCCTTAAATTTTGACTACCCAGAGTAGGTCAATTATAAGGCAAATAAAGGTGTGAAGAATTCGTATTTATCCTGTTGAGAGATTTGGAGATGGAAATCATGGATATGGGAACATTTGGAGGCAAATGAATGCAGCTCAAAATTCACTGGTAAATAAGATCTTATTTTTATTAAGTAGAGAAGATAGTAATAAAATGAGAAATAATTATACAAGTATTCTTAGCCTTGGGTAAATGTGGGCCTGTTATAGTAGAAGAGTGCAATATGGCTCTCTAGATTAAACTGATCAGGTGTATATTATTGCTTCTGAATATCTCTCTTTGCAGGAAATATTAGCTTCTAATATTGAAAATAACTAGCTGCATTGCATATGTTCAATGCAACAGAACCCATCTGAACTTTTTATGTTTATCACATCATGCAATCTCCAAAACAACTCCACAAAGTACAATTCCTAACAGATGGGAAATTTGAGATCTGTGAAGATTAAGTGATAAGTCTGATATGACTTAAATATAAAATGTCTCCTAGAGGCTCATGCATTGAAATTTGGCCCTCAGCTCGTTGCACAATTTTGAGAGGTAATGGAAACTTTGGTAGGTAGGACCTAACTGAAGGAAGACGTTCAAATTCCTCCTTTTTAAGTTGTTCAGTCAGGTATTTAGTTACAGTGATGGAAAGCATGATTAATACAAAATACAAGATTTGGAGTTGTTTTTTACTTTTTGAATGAGCTTGAGCAAAACCTTGTGTAATGAATCTGTGAAGAAAGCAAGTTTACTGTATGTTCCCACACATACACACATGCACATACACATACACACATGCACATACACATACACACATGCACATACACATACCACATACCACATACAGTTATTTCTCATTATACAAAATCATCCACAGACATCAAAATTCTCTTATATATAATAGCATGGTATTTGCATATATTCTATGTACATTCTCTTATATACTTTATAGCTCTAGATAACTTACAATATCTACTATACTGAACAAAAGATGTTATTCTGTATTGTTTCAGGAATTAAGTCAGGAAATATAGTCTGTATATGTTATATTTTTTAACTTATTTTTTGTGTGTTCACTCCTTCTTAAAATCCATGTTTGTCTCATTTATCTATCAGACTGATATTCCTATATAGCAGCACAAAAGGCCGAGAAGTCTGAGTAAATGGACTCAGGATGGACTCAAATTTTCATGGATTTTTTAAGTTCTGTCTTCTTGACTGAGTGTCTCACTATTTATGGCCTAAGATGCTCTGGAACTTGCTATGTAGCCCATATTGGTCTTAACTCATGATCCTCCCAAGTCTTTGGATAACAGTTTTTCTCTATCATGTTAAGCTAAACCCATTTAAAATATTTTTGACTTTCAGTTGTTTATAAGGATATAGAACTCATAGATAAGGAAGCTTATTATATTAATTGCAGTAAAAGCATAAATTTGACATACAAAGCAACAAAAATTTACATGGTACCTAATAAATACGTTAAAACCAGTAGCAAGAAGGAAAAAAACCATTTGTGTCTCTATCTTGGGGTTCATCTTATCTGGTCATATGTATATAGCTTTTGACCTTTTCTACTTGTCCCAGACATATACTAGTTATTACAAATAAGGGAAACCATGGGACCTATGTTCTTATATATACAATGGAATTTTATGCCTCCATCAGAAAGAATGACATCGCCCAATTTGTTAGGAAATGGAAAGACTTGGAAAAAATATATTAAGTGAAGGAAGCCAGGCCCAAAGAGACATCTTAACCATTCTAAGCATACATTTCATTGATGTATGTACATTCATATTGCTGTGCAACAGATCTCTGAACCCTATGCCATTTAAGCCAACAACTCCCCATTTATCCCTTCCCCAAGCTTCTAGCTTCTGTCTTTCATTCATCTCTTTCTCTCTTCCCTTCCCTTCCCTTCTCTTTCTTTCCCTTCCCTCCCCTCCCCTCCCATTTCCTTCCCTTCCTTCCCTTCTTTCTCAGTACTGAGGTATAAACTCAGGTATTCCTTGAATGATACTCTACCACTGAGACATACTTCTTACTCTCTTTTGTACTGGTTGTAGAGTCTCACTTTTTTGCTCTGGACAACAGTTCTCTGTGTTATGATCCCTGCTGTAGCTTCATTGACAGGTACACACCCCCACACTCATCTTCCTCCATTGAGATGGAGTCCAACATAGATTTTTGCCTAATCTGGTTTGGAGCAAAGATTCCTCTGACACTTCAAGTAGATAAGGTTGCAGGCATAAGCCAACTACCCTGACTCTTTCTTTCTTTCTTTTTTCAGTATTTAAGACTGACCATATTACCTTTTGATTTGATTTCTTCAGATACCACATATAAGAGGAATCATACAATAACAGCCTATTTGTGATTGGCCATTAACTTAACGTAGCAAAATGACGTCTATTCAGACTCCTTTTCCCCCCTTTGGTGTTGTTTCTTTTTCCCCCTTCGGTGCTTGACTCAGGGCCTGAGCATTGCACCCAAGCTTCCTTCGCTCAAGACTTGAGTTCTACCACTTGAGAAACAGCTCCACTTCCAGCTTTTTAGGGGTCTCATGAACTTTCCTATCCCGGCTGGCTTCGAAGTGTAATCTTCAAAACTCAGCTTCCTGAGTCGCTAAGATTATTGGCAAGAGCTACTGGTACCTGGCTTAGATTCTATTTTAAGAACTGACATCGGAAAGAATGATACCACTCCATTTGTAAGGAAATGGAAAGACTTGGAAAAAATCATATTAAGTGAAGTATGCCAGACTCTGTTGTCACTGTATTTGATTTTGGTACCCTGATATTGGATATACATTTATTTTGATTAGGGAAGGGAAGGGGAGCAACAGAATGGCGAGACAAAGGACAAGGGGGTAATCAGTGTAATAATGATATATACAAAACAATATGTTGGAAATGATCTGTACAACTTGGGTATGTTGGGGGGTGGGAAAGTACGAGAAAATTGAGGGATGGGGTTAACAAGTTTGATAAGAAATGGAATCCTTATCTTACTTATGTAACTGTAACCTCTTTGTACATCACCTTGACAATAAAATCATTTAAATTTTTTTTTAAAAATCTTCTAATGATTCTTCTGCAAGAATACCTGAGAGTTAGAACAAATTTTATTGTGGTAAAATACACATAAAAAATTTATCATTAGTGATGACAAATACATTTCCTACATTATGCAATGATAACCAGTACTTTCAGAACATTTTCCTTACCCTACATAAAAGGTCATTGCTCATTTAACATTTACTCATCCTTCTTCTGTCATCTTTGGCCCTGGACACCACTAACCAGTTTTCTTTCTCTATGGATTTACCAGTTCACGTGATTCTATATAAATAAAATCACACAAAATGTGACCTTTGATATCTTGTTTAAACTTAAAATGTTTTCAAAACTCATAGGTTTATAGCATGTGTCAGAACTTCACTTTTAAGGCTGAACTGATTTCTTTGTAGGCACATATGACATTTCACTTGTTTATCAGTAATGGACATTTAGGCTATTAACAGAGTTTTGATATTGTAACAAGTACTGCTATAAACAGTTAGATATCAATTTTCATTCAAACACTTTTAAAAATTGCTTACAGCATATATCTAAATTTATAACATTTCATTAAAAGTAATTTTTTCTTGTGCACTTTGTCAGGAAACTATAAATACTTATATCTTTTCACTTTTTTTGGTATAAGACATAAATTAGATAGTGAAAAAAGACACAAATTAGAGTATATTAAAGCTATGAAAGTGGCCCCATTTGCTTGGCCACTAGTGAGAGAACCTTAATGTGCCACAACAGAGCAGAGACATATATAAGGAACCCACTATATACAGAAGTGGTCATAAGGAGAGACAGCAATCCAGAAAGATTAATGGACTAGGCTTGCTTCTTTATAGCAACATGCTATAATAAGAACTAACTCACTACACAAGGCCAGAATCAGTCCCTTCTGGAGGTGATATCTTACTACTTTGTGACCTAAATACCTTTTACTAGGCCTCATCTTTTTAAGGTTCCATTATCTCCCAGAATTGTCACACTGAAAGCCAAGTTTTAGCACACAAACCTTGAAGTGATGAGTCAAAACCATATCCAAATCATTGCAATCCTTTACCATCAGTTTTATGCAGTATATACAAAATAAAATGTATTAAAAAGACTCAGCTGTATCAGTTAACCCTTCTTGTGTCTCCTGCTTCCATTCAATGCCACTCTGAACTTGCTACTTATAATATACACTCATACATGTGCAGGATCGTATGTTACATTGTGTGACTATGGCTGTCTAAGTTTTCATCATCCTGTAAGAGTGTACTGCAGTTAGATAGGGAAAAGTAAGCAGCTGCATTTTGGCATATCAGGTGTGCATAGAAGGGATGTATTTGCTTCCTAAACGACCCTATGAAACATTTCCTAAGTTCCTCCTTACATTACTATTCGCTTTTCTCTTGGACTAAAACAGAAGACCACATTTTCTCTTGGACTAAAACAGAAGATCACATTCCAAAATGATGAGAAAGACGATTCCCAGAGTGAACATGTGAGAGACTACCTACCAAAACCTTGATTGGGCTGTGAGGTAAGTTGGAATTAAAACATTCTACTATTTTACATCTCTAAGATTTGGTTGATGTGTTCTTTTACAGCAATTAACCTTTAAGACTAACATAATAACCTTCTAATTTGTGTGTTCAATTCTTAAATCATTAAAATTATAGCAACCTCAGCTGAAATGCTCAAATTCAGGTTCATTTCAAACGTGCCAACAGCTTTCAAATTATATTCAAAAAGGCTGGGATGAGGATGAGGCCATCAGGTCAGTTAGGGCTCTAGGTCTAAGAAAACATGCCACTCTTCTTGATTTTGGTACCCTCTGTATTACATATATGTTTATCTGACTTGGGGAAGGGAAACAAAATGGTTAGACAAACCGTGAACCAATGCAACAACAATACTCACAAGATAATAAGTTCGAAATGAACTTTACAATTTGGGAGTGAGGGGAATCAAGGGGGAAGGAAAGTGGGAGAAAATGAAGGAGGGGATAATAGTGTTCAAAATGTACTCAATACCTTACTTATGTAACTGTAACCCCTATGTACATTATGATTGTGATAAAATAAAATAAAAATGAAAACATGAGGTCAAGGCCTTTTGCAAATGCAAAGCTAATATAACACTGATGTCTCCTTAAAGTTGCACTCTAGTTGCCTCATTGCCTCCTTCAGTCTAATCTGTGTTCCAGTGTTCCTTGTGGTGATGACACCCTGTAATCTCCCCCACTTCCTGATACTTATTTGTCAGGCAGATTCTGAAAAGTTGATTTAACCACCAATTGGATGTTATCAACCATGTTAATTTACCTATCTGAGCCCCAATTTCCTTTTCTAAAGAGAAGAGTATCTCTTTCTTAACCTTCAGTAAATGATGCTATTGACACTATTTTTCCCCCAGAATTACTGAGTTAAATAGGTGAATTCAATCTTTAACTTCCCTAGATCCCATGAATGGTTGCCTCCTGCTCCTCTGTTCATCACATGGCACTTATGTGGGACAATATATGCACGTCTTTGGATCTCTTAAATGAGAGCCATGGCTATAGGAACATTTAAAGTTCATTTAGTAAACTATGCTGTTTTCATGCCTGGCCTTTACTTGTCATTAGACAGTCGTGTACTCCTTCTCCATAAGCTGCTTTCTCTTGCTGAACTGACTGACCTACTCTTCCATAAACATGATTTGCTCTTCCATGATTTCCTTAGGGTATTAACCTATTCCTTGGCTTGACTCATTGATTGTCTCTAACCCATAAAAATGTTCCAAGGTAATGTTTGGCCAAGAATGGTCTCATTAGCCACCATTTGAGGGCACAGGGACTTTAGCAGCTCAGCACTCCTTACTTACATTATTACCTTAACACACAGGCACCTAAATGCATGCTTTGTGTATGTTGCAAATATATACCTCTTAGGATTGCAGTATAGATGATTCCTAGGTTGATTGCTTCAAATCTTCCACATTGTATTAATACCCTAAAAATTAGATTATTATCTACATCATTTTAAATAAGAGAAGCTGGGAGACTGGGAAGGGCCAATAGAGACAGGAAAGCAGAGAGAAAGAGGGAAAAAGAAAAGACAGGAGATAGAAAATAGAAAACGAAAAGTACTGGAAGATGCCAAACTATATGAAAATAGTAATAAAAGTAAAAAAGCAAGAAGTTAAAACTTCCTGGCATAAAAGATGGGAAACACAAATAGAGACTTGTGAAGGAAAAAAAGACTGTGAATAGCAGAGAGGGATGGACCAACCTTGGAAACTACAAGCGTTGTTGAGGAAGCAGGACTTCTGCCTCAAACAGTTTATCCAAGAAAGGCAGTGCAAAAGAAGAATGGCCAATCCTGTTGTGGCAGGCCTTAGGATATAACTGCTATATTGTGAGCTCTCTCAGGGGAAAAAATGTTACTATTCAGAAAACCCAAGGCTATGTCAGCTCACCAAGTGCCATTTCTGGACTTATCTGGGAAAACATGATGAGTTTGTCAGCTCACCAAGTGCCATTTCTGGACTTATCTGGGAAAACATGATGAGTTTGTTGCAGCTCTGTCTTATTCTATGTCTGTTATAGGTGATGGATGAAATGGAGAAATAAAAAGATAACTGCCTGGTCACTGATCTTTCAGAGATTATGTGTGAATTTAGCCCTGCTTTGAGGACAACAGTGATATAATGAAGAGACCTAAAAGTCAAATTAAGAAGCAGGGAATAGAGCTTTGGTTTGCCATCCACCTCAATGTCTCCATTTATTTTCCTATGGAACCATATAACTCTAATTTAGGGTAAAGGAAAAGCGCGCGCACACACACACACACACACACACACACACACACACACACACACACACACACACACACACACACACACAGCAATGAAAGGAAGAATTGAGATACCTTGGAGACCCATGTTGCTAAGTACCTTTTCTGGACCTCTTTTGAATGATGCTGGCAGGAAAGAGGAAGTACATGGCAACCTGAACTACCTCTGAGACCTATTGTTCTCATTTGCCTGTCAAAGACAATTCCTCAAGACAAAAGGGCCTCCCAAGAACATGAAAAACCAGATGAGCCCCTCACACTTCTACTCTTGGGATGACTGTGCACAGCAATTAAAGTTACTAGAAATGCCGCAGGGTCCAATGGTGAATGAGGAGCACTGTACATTAAAAAATTACCCATAAATATACCGATTTTCCATCCTTTCCTGTCTCATTTGTTATTCATCTCCACTATTCTCTTTCATATGTCTCTTTTTATATCTGATTCAGATATTTATTTTCATCCCTTGGTTCATTATATACTCTCATCATTGGCTTACAAATGTCCTTATTTATGTATTTATAAACCAATTGTGATAAACTATTTTAAAAGTACCACCTGATGATAAAAAGAACATTGCCAATAAACTTAAGCATCTAGTTATATATTCCTACTATGTCTAATCCCTTAGTCCTTTCCTTGCTGTCAGAAATAATTACTATCTGGTATGATTTACTTTTCAGGGTTTTTTGCGTGTGTGTGTGTGTGTGTGTGTGTGTGTGTGTGTGTGTGTGTGTGTGTGTATGCACAAACACTTTGGGCATTCATCTATTTACCTATTTTTGTGACCAAAGGTAAGTTTCTCAATGTCTCTGGGTTGTAGTTACATCTTCTACAAAATGAGAGTAGTGATCATACCTACCTGAAAGGATTGTTGATGATTCTGAGCCTTAAAATATAAAAAGTACCTAAAGAAGCACTTGGCATTGGGAGAAAATGAGGGAGGAGGTGACACTGTTCAAAAAGAAATGCACTTATTACCTGACTTATGTACCGGTAACCACTCTTTACATCACAATAAACCTGTGTACAATAGACCTTTAAAAATTAAATAAAATACAAAAAAGAGAAGCACTTGGCATATGAATAAGAGTAGTAGTAATATCCTACTGCTCCCTCAATAGTCCATTTGTATCTTGGTTATGTCATGGATCACCTCTTGTAGAAGACTAACCTGATTTGAAACCGGTTGTTGATTTGCTTTACAGTCCCATAGAACTTATTCACTTCATTTTTCCTATCTTTTAACGCGAAAATCCACTGTGTTTGCCTTTAAGACAGTGGTTTTTAATAATGTCTGTGCATTAAAATCATCTAGGAACTTTAATAGACCTTACCTAAACTCTATGGCATACCAATTAAATGAGACTTTCAGGGGGTAAAACAAAAATATCAGCATTTTTAAAGCTTTCCATATGAATTTAAAGTGTAGTCAAGGTCAGGAGCCATGTCTTAGAGCAGAAGTTGGTAAACTCTGGCAAAAGGCCAAATAGAACACACTATTTATGTAAAAAAATATATTTTTCCATTTGGTTATATATTATCTATGGCTAATGTCATTTGGTAGTAGCAGTGATGATTAGCCTGTGACAAAGACCACATATCTAGCAAAACCTAAATGATACACTATTTGGATAATTGTAGGAAAACTATTATAGAACTCTGTTGTAGAAAATAATTATACAAGATTGTGAATTATACTCATGTCTATACTTCTTAAACATTTGTAGCACAGCACTTTATACATAGTTGTTCAATGTGCAATTTCTCAAAGAATAAATATGAGCAAGATTTTGCTGGGAATGTGTGTTAGTGGTAGAGTGCTTGGTGCTTGCCTAGTATGCATGAAGCCCGGTGTTAGATTCCTCAGTACCATATAAACAGAAAAAGCCGGAAGTGGCACTGTGGCTCAAGTGGTAGACTTGAGCAAAAGAATCCCAGGGAGAGTGCCCAGAATCTGAGTTCAAGTCCCAGGACTGGCAAAAAAATAAAACATGAGCAACATGAAGTGTCAGTCTATTTCTCCAGTAATGCTAAAATCAGCCACAATTTTAAAGAATCCCAGTCTCCTTGTTGGATATATAAAGACAACCAAAGATCTCATTTGAAACACAAAGAGGATATGGCTTGCTTTTCTCTGTGTATTGATTCTCAGAGTACTATGCCAGCCTTCTCACCACTGCTATCTGGCACAGTCCAGTATAAAGGACTGTTATTGCCTTGTAACTCTCCCAAGTCCACTTAGCTTGAAAAAAACATTTGAACTGTTTAACCTTTGGAAGTATATCTCTTCCAGATTTTGCACACACCTTGCATCCTGTTTCCCCTCACTGAATTTTCATACAAGATGTTTTATTGTTTAATTACTTATATCATGGTAGATGTTAGTTTTTCTTTGCTGTGAAAAATGTATGAGAAAAATAATGTCAAAGAAGAAAAGGTTTATTTTGGTTCTTTTCAAATTTTTCAGTTCATATTCAACTAGCTCGGTTATTTCTAAGCTATGATATGGCAGAACATCAAAGGAGAGAGCATGGCGAGCTGTTCACTTCATGCCAGCTGAAGAGAACAAAGAAAGAGATGGACGGGAGTAGAGGACAGGATATACCTTACCTTCAACTAGGTTTCACCTCTTCATTTTTAAAACTTCTTAATGATGTCATTAAATTATAAATCCATGAAAAGATTAACCTGATGATGGAGTTAAAGTCCTGAATATTGTTGCAGTGGCAACCAAGTGTTCAACACATGAGCCTTTGGAGAACACTTCATATCTAGACCATAGCACTGTCTAAAATAGAAGTTTTAGAGTTAGGGAAATTTCAGTACGAATCCTGTTGGTCTGTCCATGATCTTACTGCTTATCAGCCCTGAACCACTATTTCTGCATCAACAAAACAGGCATAAAAGTTTATCTCTTATATATTTTTAAGAGGAAACAAGTAAGATAATGCTTGTAAAATACTAAGCACAGTTTTGGGAAAATAGCAAATTCATAATTAAAGGTAGGTATTTTCATCTTCATCACAGCTCTCATAATCGTCAGAGCACTCCTATACTCTTCTACATTTTGAGACCTTTCAAAGCAGGGGCCATGTCTTATACATTTCTCTATCCCCGTCATACCTGGTGCATAGCCCACCTTCAAAGTGCACTGTTTGTTTGAACTGTATCCAACTTTCATCCTAAATGTTCTCACATCAGGGATACAAATGTCAAGCTCCACATTACTCCTGCTTCTACTCTCCATCACTTCCATCCCAATGCATCTGGATGTTAATCAAGGCCATATATCAAAAATAGACACTGACATATGTGGTATGTACTAGCCTTGCAGCTACCCCAAATTAATTTGTCTACATTCTCCAAATGAGGAGTAACTTAAAATCTCCACCTCTGACAAATACATAATATATTTATTTTTCCTGGAGAAAAGAACTGCCACTGGGGTGGTATTTTCAAATTACTTGTTTCAACAAGTCTAAATTGCTAAGACAGTGCTTAAATGCAAATCCAGAGAGCATGTAAGAGACCAGACTTTCAGTATTTGACAGGAAAAGAGAATTAAAAAGTCATTCTAAAGCTGGCAACACTGAGCTGAGCTAAGGGACTGCAATGCTAGCATGAGAACAACACCCAGCATTTGGGAAATTTAATAGTTTACATTAACAAAATGCCACTGTACAGAAGCTCCTAGCATGCCCAGACTTGGCCATTTTTATTGATTTATTTAACATTACCCTCTGGAGGATAGGTGGAATAGGCACCTCCACCAGTGAGAGATGGCTGGGAAGTAGCTTCAAAATGCCTTGCCAGTTCAATAGCAGCAGTGCAGAATCTGAGACTCTTATTAAAGATAAGATTTCTGAATATTCAAGGCAAATAACAAGACTTAGGGAGGGGTAAGTTTATTTTCTTCAGCTGCTGCCTCTTCTTTCTTTGCCCTTTGCTTGGCCACCATCTCAACATCACACTGGATGATACATTTCCTTTCAAATATGTATTTACTTAAAAATGTATTGACTTAAGTTCTATGTACTATAAAAAGACTGTTAAAAAGCTTTTATTGGGATAAGGATGAAGGTCAATGGTGGTGAGCTTTACTAGAATGCACAAGGTCCTGGGTTCAACACACAGCCTGTAAAAAACTACCCAGATTTACCAAAATGTAATTTATATTGAAAATCTGCATATATTTAATGTGAATAATGATGACTTACTGAAAATATCACCACCATTATGCCAATGGACATGTCTATCATCTCCAAATTCCTTGTGTACTTTTGTATGAGATCTACCTTCTTTAAAAACTTTCGTGTATACATCACAGACCCTTGGACTTAAATGGAGGTTGAAACTTCATATTGATCTTCACATAGAGATCTGAATTTACCTAGAGGTCATTGGATTCAAATTAAATTAATGACAAACTAAGCATATAATTTTGAGAGTGGAAAAATGAATTCTGGGAGAGCCAATTCTTCTTTGACCACTATTTCATCTTTCTTTTCTTATTACGAAATCATGAGACTCCGTAAAAAATAGCAATGGTTATTAAAGGACTAGAAATGTAATAAAACTAAGATAACCTATAGGGGAAAAAATCCATATATATGGACCATTTCCATGGAATATTGCTAAGTTTCATAACATTGCAGAGTAGTTGGCACTGTGGATAAAAATTGCCAATCAGAATTTAAATAAAAGGAAGTCATAGATGAGGCTGAACACAAAGATTAGATGATTCCTTGAGGTTAAATATCTACCTGGTAGAGGGAAAAACAGCTGATTTTATAACATGAAATCATACAATCTTACAGGGTGTTTTATTCTTTTGCATGGTACTTAATGATCTCAAGTTGTCATCGTAAAATTTTTAATGTTGTTTTTGAGTTTGTGTTCCTAATTGAAATCTGATGTGAATATAAAGCATATGCTAGACTCTAATAGCCTTGACATACATATTTCTTTTTCTCTCATCTTCTCACCTCCCTGGGATAAATTTCTGTAGGCTCCACCTGGCTTCTCCCTCACTGTCCCTCAGTGATTACTGCCCTCTTCATTCCCATAGGGGTCATAGCACAGGCACATGGAAGGTCAGAATCTCAACTGTGTGCATTGTAATGATTGGAAAAGGCTATGTCACTCTGAGGTGGCAGCTTCATGGCACCTTTGACAGGTGACTTGGAAAAAACTTTTAATCTTCTTCAGCTCAGTCATTGGACACATTCCACTGTGAAACTATGCTATCCTTTGTGTTTCTAACCATTCACTATTAGTTAGGGTAGCAGGGCTATGGAAAGGGGTGATTGACTATTCTGTTCCCAGATGGGGTGTAGCATCTGTTGGTAGAAGATTACATATAAGCCAGGATCTCCAGGAACTTGTGAAGTTTTCACTTATCATTTGTCGTTATGTCCAAGGATGTATGAAATTTAATAGCACAGAAAAAATATACAATGACTAAGACCTCAGTTCTAGATACAGAATCTATGAACCTTCCCTTTTTTCCCAACGAGGCCAGCAAAAAAACCTACATAGTATATGTATTTAAAACTCTGACAGGTGGAAAAAGGGAAATCAATTAGAGCCCTCAGGGCTTGAGAAAATATGTGTTGGTGAGTCATTTGTGGGTTTTTTGGGTTTATTTTTTGCATCGTATATTAGAAACTGGGGCCAGAGAGTCTGCAGATCTGGAAAATAGCCCAGAAATACAATGGGGCATGGATTTAGAAAATGTCCCAACAAAGGACTGAAGGAAAGGTAGCCTCCTAAGACTGGAAGCCTTTAGAAAATTACTGATCCAAGCCGGGCGGCTGGTGGCTCACGCCTGTAATCCTAGCTACTCAGGAGGCTGAGATCTGAGGATCGCGGTTCAAAGCCAGCCCGGGCAGGAGAGACCGTGAGACTCCTATCTCCAATAAACCACCACAAAACCGGAAGTGGCGCTGTAGCTCAAGTGGTAGAGCGCTCGCCTTGAGCTGAAGAGCTGAGGGACAGAGCCCAGGCCCAGAGTTCAAGCCCCACGACCGACCAAAAAAAAAAAAAAAAGAAAAAAAGAAAATTACTGATCCAGTCCAGTCAAAGATGTTTTGACTACGGTCACACAGCTACCATTCCAGGAAAGGTAGAATAAGCAGTCAATACCTTTACTTTCTTTTTTTTTTTTTTTTATTTTATTTTATTAATACCTTTACTTTCATCATGTGCTTTACTGCTCACTTCCTGAGGTAGTGTAGGAGATGACTAAATAAAGTAATGAGCTCTCATAGTAGAGATCATGAATTGAGTTTGTGTAATAAGACACTACTCACTACCTTTGGGGAGGCCAAGTGGCATTTATCATCTGACCAATGGTAATAAACTTCTTCCCCAGGTCTTTGCTATCAGTGAAGGTCATATAGGAAGAAGTATGATGCAACTGCTCCCTCCTAGCTAGGTGATCTGAGTAGAAGCTTAACAGACCAAACTCCCACCAGTGTGCAGCTGTAAGGAGGCTCCCCTCTTCCTGCAAGGTATCAGAAGATCCAACTCAAAACCTAGATTTTTACCTCACTCTGCCCAGATTCCTTACTACTGCAGCAACAGAGGAAGACTCTGAAAACAGGAGAGTTAAATAGACCCCAAGTTCCCTAATATAAAACCCAAAATGTGCAGGATAAAATAAAAAATTCATTTACTATACCAATAATCTGAAAATTTTCAAACTGAATAGAAAACATAGAACAACTGACAGTAATGAAAGAGGTATTAGAATTATCCAACAACTCTAAAGCAGCCACAAAATATGTAAGCACAGAGAAGCATGCCTGAAATACAGAAAACCTGGAAATAGCAAAGAAAGTCTCAGCAAAGAAACAGAAGAATAAAAATAATCATATGGGAATTAAGAACAAAAATTATAACCTAATTAAAAAAACACCTTCAATGGGTGCATTTAACTCCAGAATGGAGCAACAAAAGCAAAGCAATGAATTGAAAGAACCTGAACAACAGAGAGGAAATACTTTTAAAAGAGATCAGAGGGCTGGGCTGAGGAAGGTGGCTCAGTGTTAGAGTGCTTGCCTTGCATGCCAGAGGCCCTGGGTTCGATTCCTCAGCACCACATAAGCAAAAAGAAGTGGTGCTGTGGCTCAAGTGGTAGAGCACTAGCCTTGAGCTGAAGAGCTGAGGGACAGCGCCCAGGCCCAGAGTTCAGGCCCCACGACCTGACCCCACCCCCCACCCCCCCAAAAAAGAGAGAGATCAGACTCTCGAGAGACTGTGAAATTATAACCAAAAAGTCACATAATTGTGCTTTCAGAAAAAAAGCGAAAGCAGTAGAACTGAAAATCTACTAAAAATATGGCTAAAACCTTTCTGAACTTGCCAATCATATTGACATATGCAATCAAGAAAGTAAGCAACCAACACAAATTCAAAAAAACCACTCTAAGACATATTATAGTCAAATTGCAAAAAAATGACAGAAAAAATTAAATGCCATGAGACAACACTTAACCTAAAGTGTGTCTGGTGGTGGTAGGAACAATTGAAATGACAGCCGATTTCTCATTAGAAACCATAGAAACCTGAAAAATGGCACAAGATCTTTTAAATGCTAACAGAAAAAACTGTCAACCTTAAGTCTGTAAAAAACAAGGAATGAAGTAGGAAATAAAAGTATTATTAGATGAAAATGAATGATTAACAACTTGCTAGTATATCTCTTTTAACAGATAATGGGAAATTCTTGAAACTGAAAAAATTTAAAATCTTGGAATAGAAGACAGAAGAAAGCCTCTATCATGTTATATAGTAAAAGAATTATTGAGTCTATAGTAAAAGGAGAGAGCCAATGAGAGAAGGGAGTAGGACAGAGAGAGAATAAAGCTTTTTCATTGAACAATACCATCAACCAAGTGTGAAAGGGCTGATAAAATTCATAAGTTTTCATTTCGCATAGCCTATCATAATATGAAGGACAAATATACATTATTATTAGAGGCTAAAAACAGTTGGCAAAGGCTAAAAACACTTTGCTGTGGCCCAAAGTGGTAGAGCACTAGCTTTGTGCAAAAGAGTTCAGGGACAGCACCCTAGCCCCTGAGTTCAAGGCCCACAACCAACAAAAAAAACCCCCACACACTTGACAACAGTTACTGAGGGCTGATATGAAAGGTAATATTAGGATAAAGGGAAGAATTAAGTATGGACAAAATAATAAATTATGCTATTTACATTAACGTTAAGTTTTCTGTCATGCAGGAAAAAATTCCTCATTCTTAATATTCTTAAGAAATTCCTACATAAGTATTTAGGGTTCAACTGAATGATATTTGCAGAGAGAGCAAGAGTGAGAGCCAAGAAAGAAAACCAAAGAAAGGAAGGAAGGAAGGAAGGAAGGAAGGAAGGAAGGAAGGAAGGAAGGGGGGAGGGAGGAAGGGAGGGAGGAAGGGAGGGAGGAAGGGAAGGAGGGAGGGAGAGAGGAAGAAAGAAAGAAAAGAAAGCAAAAAGAGAAGAGAAGAAATAAAAAGAACTGAGGAGTTCCGGGAAGATGGCGGAGGAGAAGCTGGAATCTGAACAAGCTCTTGCATAGAAAACAGTTTCAGAGTTCCAGTGAACAGTCCCAAGCCAGAGAATCACACCAAGCGTGCCATCACAGGACAGAGAGTTAGTCAAGAGAGGGGAAGCCAAGCAGACACATCTGAGCAGCTGCCGCTGCGGCGGCAGGGTCGCAGCGGCGACCACCGCCGTGGAGGCATACCTGAGACGCAGTCTGGGACAAAGGAGCCAGATGCAGCTGACGAGCAGATTCTACTCAACACCAGCAAGAACCGACAAGGAGCGGACAACTTCATCCTGCACTTTGCAGACCAGAGACGACCCGGGATCCAAGACTCCCCGTGAGTAGAAGCCCCACTCCCTCACTCCTTCTCTGGGAGCAGAGGAGGGAAGGCCACCCCTCCCCCCCCCAGCACCGGTGATCTCCATCTTGGATACCAACAAAGCTCGGAGGAGCGGCTAGCTCCAGCTCAGGCCTTGGAATAGAGCTAGTCATTTGGCAGTTCACGGGAACTTGGCGGCGAGGTGACCTCACAGACTCAGTTCCATCCAGGAAGGGGTCGCCCAGCTCAGGCATCAGCCATTGGAGTGGCTCTCCTCGCTGGGTGGCCAGAGCCAGAGGCTGCCCCTCCCTCTAGCAGCCACCACAATCAATTGAAAAACAGAAACCCTGAGAATGGCTCCAGGCTGGGTGCTGTGAGTTTTTTTTCACAAAATAGCCCCAGGGAAAAGCTACTGTTCGTTGAAAGACCTCAACTCTACCCAGAACCTAGCCTCATCACTACATCCCCCTCTTTTGTGATTCTCAAAGCAGATCACCCTCCCAGTAAACTAACCTGGGAGGGGGATCTCAAAATCTTGGGTAAAGCAGAGCATTTTTCTGCCTGTTCCAACAAACTGACTTAAGAAACCAATCAAGCCACAGGACCTCAAGCTGACCAGAGACTCCAACCAGACTCTGGTTACAGACAAAAGGGAGATACAGGACTCTTCCCACCCCTCCCAAAAAAAAAAAAAAAAAAAAAATCAAAGAACTTTTTTTTTCTTCTTCTTCTTTTCTTTTTTTCTTTTTCTTGTTTTGTTTTTTTTCGTTTTTTGTTACCTTATATATATATAAAAAAATTTTTTTTGCTTTTCTAAAACTTTTATTAATCTTTAATTTTTGCCTCTTCTGAAAAAATAATTGTTTTCCATTAACTTTTTTTTTCTCCTCTTATAATTTTTATTTTAGGAATACGTGAATATGTGTTTTCTTTTCTTTTCTTGTCTTCTTTCTCTTTTTCATTCATTCTTAATTATCTTTTTGTTTTTTTTTTCTAGCTCTACTGAAATTCTGATCTTTTCTTCTCACTTTCCTATCCTTTCCAACTTTTCCTCTTTGTTCATCTTTATGTGACTTAACTCTTGTATTGCACATCCTCAGATAAACCCGTAGTTAACCAGTAGACCCTATCCCCCTTTGTGTACACACTTAATCCACAAACTTATTACTCAATTCAAAACCTCTGAGACTTAAATTCATTAATAGCAGTACTACCTCTTTATACCTATATAATATTTTAAGCATTTTTTTAAAGTTTTTCTCATCTCCTCTATGTCCCTCCCTTTCTCTCAACATATTTATATTCCTCTATAAATAGATGGTCTTTTAATCTCTAAAATAACATTAATTTTTACGTCTCTATTTTTTTTCTGGTCTCTTTTCATTCCCCTTTCCCTTTCTTCTTTTTCTCTCTCTCTCTCTACTTACATCCTACCCAACCTATTTTCTGCATTGTGAATAGGACATAGTTAACTCTCCCTGTGCCTTCCCACACCAATCTATTCCTATTTTTTACCCACATCTCTCCCTAACCCTAATAATTTCTGGTTTTCCAAATTCTTCTCTGCGGTTCAAAGTCTTTAACATATAGTTGTTTGATGTCGAATAGATGTATCTGTTGAACTAGATTGTATCTGTAGACTATTGACTGTACAAATGCAAACTTTGGTTGATGGTTGCCTTAAGATAGTGTTCTAGCACAAAACTGGTGCTATCTTCATCTCAAATGGGCAGAGTAAGCCGGAAAAACACAAGAAAAATGGCAAATTCGGGTATCTCAATTCCCAATCCTGATAATCAGGGGCTAGAACAGATAATGAATAATCCAGAGGAGAGTTCCCAAACAGCTCTACAAACACTGCTGGCAAACATGATAAATGAAAAGTTTGACAACGTACAAAGGACTCTGTATGAGCGTGATAGGGAGAGCAAGGAGGCATCCCAGAAGTTTATACAGGAATATCATAAGCGTGAGGAAGATACTCAAAAACTGATACAGGATTTGCGTGAACAACTTGAGAATACTCAAAGAGAAAGGGAGGAATGGCGTGAGCAGGCTGAGAACACTCAAAGAGATCTGCAGGAATCCCACGAACGGGAGGAAGCTAATCAAAGAGTAATACAGGAATTGAGAGACCAGGTAGAGAACACACAAAGATCACTAAAGGCATTCATGGAATCCATTAACAAAGAGATGAAGGAAGTCAGGGAGACCACAAAGGGAATGCTGAATGGAACCCAACAGAAGGAATGGGAGCCCAAAGAAACCATAACCAATCAACTAAGTGATTTGAGGACAAACACTGAACACCAAATTAAGGAAGTAAAGAAATTCATACAAGACCTAAAACAGAGCTTCAACAAAGAAGTTGAAGCCATCAAAGCTGACCAACTAGAAGGAAAAGAGATAAAAAACAAAGTAGAGAGTCTTGACAGCAGGTTAGACCATGCAGAAGATCAAATCTCAGGGATTGAAGACAGCCTAGATATTATAGAGAAAGAACATACAACCATCCAAGACAAGTCCAAGAAATATGATAGATCTATCCAACACCTGGAAGACACAATCAGAAGGACTAATCTAAGGATAATGGGTGTAGAGGAGCACCTAGAAACAGAAGTTAATGGACTAGGAAATCTGTTTAACAGAATCCTAGCAGAGAACTTCCCAAACATGCAAAAAGATAGGCCTGTCCAGATACAAGAAGCCTTTAGAACCCCAAATAGACCAGACCAGAATAGGACATCCCACCGTCACATTATAATCCACACAGGATCAACTCAGAACAAGGAAAAGATCCTTAAAGCTGTCAGAGAGAAAAGGGTAATCACTTATAAAGGGAAACCAATTAGAATCACCTCAGATTTCTCAGCAGAGACAATCAAAGCAAGAAGAGCCTGGAATGATGTATGCCATGCCCTAAAAACAAACAACTATCAACCAAGAATACTGTACCCAGCTAAACTCTCCTTCATAACTGAAGGCCAAATAAAAACCTTCCATAGCAAAGAAAAATTGAAACAATACATCTCCACCAAACCAGCCCTACAAAAGATTCTTAAAGATGTCCTACACATAGAAAACCAACAAGACCGCAATAAAGGCCAAGAAACTGCACCCAAACTGAGAATCCAAGAACCATAGGAAGAACCCAGTTTTCGCAGCCCCCAAGAAGGTAGATAACATGGCAAGAACTCCCAAATACCTCTCAGTCCTATCTCTTAATGTTAACGGACTGAACTCTCCAATTAAGTGACATAGACTGTCTAGTTGGATTAAAAAACAAGACCCTTCTATCTGCTGCCTGCAGGAGTCACATCTTGCCCGTAAAAACAAACACATTTTCAATGTTAAAGGCTGGAACAAAATCTACCAAGCAAACGGACCGCATAAACAGGCGGGAGTTGCAATCCTAATATCAGATAAAATAGACTTCAAATTAAAATTCGTGAAAAGAGATAAAGAAGGTCGCTACATACTAATTAAAGGATCTCTCCTTCAGGAGGATATTACAATTCTAAATATCTATTCGCCAAACAATGGAGCACCCAAATTTATCAAAGAAACACTACTTTCCCTCAAATCCCATATAGATCCAAAGACATTAATCGTTGGGGATTTTAACACACCACTCTCCCCACTAGATAGATCAACTCGGCAAAAACTCAACAGAGAAACCGCAGATCTAAACAACTGCATAGATCAACTAGACTTAACAGACATTTACCGAACATTTCACCCAGCAGCATCAGAATACACGTTTTTCTCAGCAGCACATGGAACGTTTTCTAAAATAGACCACATTTTAGGCCACAAAGCAAACTTGTCTAAATTCAGAAACATTGAAGTTATACCTTGCATTCTCTCTGACCACAAGGGAATAAAGTTAGAACTCAACACCAAAAGCCACCAAAGAAAGTCCGGTATCACATGGAGGCTGAACAACACACTGCTGAATCATGAGTGGGTCATGGAAGAGATTAGAAAGGAAATTCAAATGTTCATGCTATTCAACAAAAATGAACACACAAAATACCAGCTCCTCTGGGACACAGCAAAGGCAGTACTCAGAGGCAAGTTTTTAGCTCTGAGCTCCTACATCAACAAATTGGAGAGATCTGAAACTAACAATTTAATGACACATCTAAACCTCCTTGAAAAAGAGCAGCAAGATAAACCCCAATCCAGTAGACGGAAAGAAATAATCAAAATTAAATCAGAATTAAATGAATTAGAATCCAAAAAAACTATAGAAAGAATCAACAAAACAAAGAGTAGGTTCTTCGAAAAACTTAACAAAATTGACAGACCCTTAGCAAATCTTATCAGAAAAAGAAGAGAACACACCCAAATTAATAAACTCAGAGATGAGAATGGAAACCTCACCACGGAAACAAGCAAGATTCAGAACATTATAAGGGAATACTTCTCAAAACTTTATGCTAATAAGTTTGAGAACTTGACAGAAATGGACCTCTTCCTAGCAAATATTGACATGCCAAAACTAAACCAAGATGAGTTAAACTATCTTAACAGGCCCATATCAAGCATTGAAATAGAAACAGCAATAAGAGACCTCCCAGCTAAGAAAAGTCCAGGACCAGATGGTTTTACAGCGGAATTTTACAAGGCCTTCAAAGCAGAGCTCACACCAATTCTCCTCCAACTCTTCAATGAAATTGAAAGAGAAAGCTCACTACCGAACACATTCTATGAAGCCATCATAACCCTCATCCCAAAACCAGGCAGGGACTCATCAAAGAAAGAGAACTATAGACCCATTTCTTTGATGAACATTGATGCAAAACTTCTCAACAAAATTTTGGCCAACCGACTTCAACAATTCATCCAAAAAATCATACACCACGATCAAACAGGATTCATTTCAGGGATGCAAAGCTGGTTCAATATACGCAAATCAATTAATATTATTCATCACATCAACAGGAGCAAGAATAAGAACCACATGGTTATCTCAATAGACGCAGAAAAAGCATTCGACAAGATCCAACACCCCTTTATGATGAAGGTTTTGAAAAAATTAGGAATCCATGGAACATTCCTCAATACAATAAAGGCTGTATATGACAAACCTACAGCCAGCATTATACTCAATGGTGAAAAACTAAAGCCATTTCCTCTTAACTCAGGAACAAGACAAGGATGCCCACTCTCTCCACTTCTCTTCAATCTAGTATTAGAATGCCTAGCTACAGCAATAAGACAAGATGCAGACATAAAGGGGATCCAAATAGGGAAAGAAGAAATAAAACTCTCCCTCTTTGCAGATGACATGATCTTGTATTTAAAGAATCCCATAGACTCCACTCCCAAATTACTCAAGCTGATTCAAAACTTTGGCAAAGTAGCAGGTTATAAAATTAACCCCCAAAAATCAATGGCTTTTCTGTATGCCAACAATGAGAAAAGTGTGGCTGAAATTAGGAAAGCAACTCCATTTGTAATAGCCCCACAAAAAATAAAATACCTCGGAATTAACTTAACTAAAGAAGTGAAGGACCTCTATGATGAAAACTTTAAAATCTTGAAAAAGGAAATCAACACAGAACTTAAAAAATGGCAAAACCTCCCATGCTTCTGGATTGGAAAGATTAACATCGTGAAAATGGCAATACTTCCCAAGGCTATCTACAAATTCAACGCAATACCTATCAAAATTCCACCCTCATTCTTCAAGGAAATAGAAGAGGCAATCCAAAAATTCATATGGAACCATAAAAGACCCCGAATAGCAAAAACGCTCCTCAACGGAAAGAACACTGCTGGAGGAATATCAGTACCAAATTTCAAACTCTACTATAAAGCCATAGTAATCAAAACAGCTTGGTATTGGCATAAGAACAGACCTCAGGACCAATGGAATAGAATTGAAAACCCTGAAATGAACCTACAGACCTATAGCCATCTAATCTTCGATAAGGGAGCTAAAACAATAGAATGGAAGACAGACAGCCTCTTCAGTAAATGGTGCTGGCAAAACTGGTTAACTACATGTAGAAAACTAAAGCTAGATCCTTATATATCACCCTGCACCAGAATCAACTCCAAATGGATCAAAGACCTTGAACTCAAAGCAGACACTCTGAAAACATTACAGGATGGAATAGGAGAAACCCTGGGTCTCCTTGGCTCAGGCCGAAATTTTCTGAATAAAGACCCGGAAACACAACAAATCAAAGAAAGGCTGGACAAATGGGATTGTATAAGGTTGCAGAGCTACTGCAGGGCAAATGACATAGCTAGCAAGATCAATAGAAAGCCCACGGACTGGGAGAAGATCTTTACTAGCCATACAACGGACAAGGGTCTCATATCTAAAATATACTTGGAACTCAAAAAATTAAACCACCCAACAACAAATCCTCAAAGAAACAACTGCCCAATAAGTAAGTGGGCGAAAGACTTAAAGAGAAGCTTCTCTGAAGAAGAAAGAAGGATGGCCAATAGACACATGAAGAAATGTTCAACATCCCTAGCCATAAAAGAAATGCAAATCAAAACAACATTGAGATATCACCTCACTCCAGTTAGAACAGCAAAAATCAAGAACTCTAACAACAACAGATGCTGGAGGGGATGTGGACAGAAAGGAACCTTACTTCATTGTTGGTGGGAATGTAAACTTGTTCAACCACTTTGGAAAGCAGTATGGAGGTTCCTCAAAAGACTCCACATAGAGCTCCCCAATGACCCAGCAATCCCACTTTTGGGCATTTACCCAAATGATCACAAACAAGGCCACACTTAAGCTACCAGCACAACTATGTTTATTGCAGCATTATTTACCATAGCTAAGACATGGAACCAACCCAGATGCCCCTCAGTAGATGAATGGATCAAGAAGATGTGGTATATATACACAATGGAATTCTATGCCTCCATCAGAAAGAATGACATTGCCCCATTTGTTAGGAAATGGAAAGGCTTGGAAAAAATTATATTAAGTGAAGTAAGCCAGGCCCAAAGAAACATAGGTCCCATGGTTTCCCTTATTTGCAATATCTAGTATAGGTATGAGTCAAGCGGAAAAAGTCAGATAATGTGATGTTAGGAAAACGAAACCTCAAATATGTATTTTAATGTTTTTGTTTCTTTCATGCATGTGTTTCTAACGCATTTATAAGATTATTTCTTTGTTGCTTTGTATGTCCCTCCCCCACAGTGTAACCCCCGCTTTCACTATATTTGATGTCAGTATAACATGTGGAGGAGATGGGGACAAACAAGTCGTTTAAGGATTCAGGTGGACCTGTTGCAACAATGAGAAGTACAAAATGTCATGTCAAAACCAGCTTTACAATGTCGGGGGGTGGGTATGATTGGGTGGGAGGGAGGGGGGAGGCTGGGAAGGGAGGTGAAGGGTAAACAAAGGAGGAGGCTGCAATGCTTGGTAAGAAATGTATGCATTATCCTGCCCATGTAATTGTAACCCCTCTGTACAGTATGTTCTCAAATAAAATAAAATAAAATTAAAAAAAAAAGAAATAAAAAGAACTTTAGCAGAATATTAGAATTTGCTAAACCTAATTAAATGGTTTGAGTGGGTTGAATAATATTCCTCTAAACAGATTAATCCAGGAACCAAATCCTTACTCCTACTGTTTGTGAATGTGAATTTATTTGCAAAATTGAGTCTTTGTATATGTGATTAAATTATGAATCTCAAGATGATATCATTCTGCATTTAAGGTAGGTCCTAAATCCAGTGGATTGTATCCTCATATGAAAAAGGAAAGAATACAATGCCATAACAACACAGAGACATCAAAAGAGATTGAAGTTATGCTGCCTGGAAGGATAAAGAAAGCAAGTGGAAAATTAAATGTGACTGGTGGGGGGAGAGGGGAGGTGGGAGAGGGAAAGACAATCATGGAAGGAGTGATTCTGATCAAGATGCACTCTCCAACACATTTGTAGATAAAAGTAAAAAATGTTCTTCCTTAAAGGGATTCTGGCTCTACTCCACCTTAACTTTGAACTTCTTTTCTCTAAAACTATGAGAGAATAAACCTCTGTTATTTTGAAGCTGCTTTTGCAGAATCTGCAGGAAAAGAATACAAACATTTATCAGGCTTCAACCTTTTCAAGTTTGTTAATGATACTTGTTTTCTGTTTTCTAAATTACCAGATCCACATTTTCATGTTATATTAGGTCCTAAAAATTATATAGTCAGTAGTAGTGTTGAGAGAATGTGGAATTAAGAGGAATCTTCTTAGCACTCTATTCACTGTGGTTAGTATTGGTTAGTACAGGTCTAAGAATCAGTAGGAAGAAGACCATGGTCTGCAGAGCTGAGAACTAGTTAGACTTTTCAGATTTCCTTGACAGCCTACATGTTCACAAACAGATCAGATATACTATTGCATGATTTGCTTTATTTCGGTATTGCCTTTTTACCATACTGAAAAAGTTTTGGTCATAAGAACTAACTTCCACTTCTCTGAACCCCACACACCCCAAAGCATAGTGTTAGGCACAGGGTTACTTAGAATGGTAATAATTACTTTAGTTCTGTGCTGGGTTCAAGGGAGTATAGTGAACATGGGTAACATCCGTTGAATTTTGAGAATCTTCCACTTAGTCCTTCATAGGTGCAAAAATGAAACAAAGCACATCTCTGAACTTGAGACCCAAATCTGCCTTTTGGAATAAAGAAAAAAGAGCAGAAATCTATCTCCATGTGGGAAAGAGAGAAACTTTACTTTAGATTTAGTTTATGTTGTGTTGTGTTTCTGTGTACTTTCCAAGCAAGACTACATCTAAAATAGTTCTAATGGATAAAGTAAGAGTTCCTGGGATTAGCAGTTTGACAGAATAATATCTTTGTATTTCAAGTTAAATGGCCTTTCTCTTCTAGTTTCTATACTCATTTCTATCATTTGTTACATGATATAGGACCATATGGAATTTAACAGACATTCTGCATACATATTTAAATTGTTTGTATTACCTTTCTTCACACTTACTGCCTTTTTAAATGTAATGAACATTTCTATAGTACATATTGTGTCAAGCACTATTTTAAAATATGCAAATATTAATATAGTTAGTCTTCATAACCACTTTATGTAGCAAAGAGAGGTTAAGGAAATTGAAAAATGTCATGTAAATAGTGAGACAGATAGTACTGAACTTACTCTGGTTCCAGAATTTTTGCCTTTATAATAACTTTCTTTAGTATTTCACCAGGTACTTGGAAAAAATATAGGCATTGATGATAGGAAATACTTTGGACCATAACATGACCTCCAATGTTTAATCAATCATTTCACATTTGTTTATTAAGTAACTGCAAAAATTTGGGATCATAGATTAAATTTTAGGAAAGTAATTGCTCTACACAAGGTCAGCCTGTATTTGCACAGTAAGTGAAATACATACTCATGGAGACTACTCAGAATTTCTCTTGGCATTGAAGTTGAGAACTTGTGCATTAGAATTAGAAGTGAGATAAAATGCAGAAGACTGATTGATGTTCTTGGTCCATATCATCACTCCAATGTGGAAACTTTGTTGCTGTTACTAAGCAACTAACAATTTTTTTTGCTGTCACTTCCCCAGTAGATAAAAGCAGCTGGGCTAAAAATAGTCCAATTTTAACAGGGAATATCATTGTATCAGGAATCTTTGGGTTCCAAAAGAGAGAAATCTCTGCTTAATATGCCTTTCTAAAAGGATATTAGCTCATGTGGCTAAATACCTTCAGTCATATCTGTGTTTAGTGATTCATTAGCATGTCAGTCATCACCACTTTGTTTCTTATCTCTATCCCTCAGTTCTGTCTTTTTAGATTATATTCACTCTTAATCAAATACGTTTTCTTCCCTTATTCAAAAGATGTTTGTCAGCAACATCCAAAGCCACAGTCATCTATATACCATCCCACTAGTAAAAAATCAAAAGCCATTTTCCAACATTTCCAAGGAAAATCATAAAATTTCCTCTACTTGTATTAGTTTAATGCATGATGTGGGTTTTCAAGAAAGCCAAATTGACCAGACATAGGATGTGTGTGAGGATTGACTAGACCAGGGACCCAGAGCTTGGTGTTAATGCCATCCAGGCAAGTAGACTGAAGTAGGGAAAGAAATCTTCATATGAAAATTAGAGGCCATTGCCAAAAGTAGGGTGTTTGCTAGGTAGGCAAAGAGTAATGTTTCTCACAACCAAAATTTGCCTACCTGTTACTTCGTTTCTTTAGAAAGTATGCATGCTAATAAATGAACATGAGAGAAATTAATTTATTTAGGCTACCAAAAAGTTTGAAAGGGAGTTGAGGGAAGGGTAAGCCTTTGCAAAACACTACCTAACTCTGTTATTTCTTCAAAATGTGTACAATGATTTCAGAGGAAGTAATAAACAGTAAAGATAAATGGGCCATTTGAAAGGAGAAATCTAAATATTGGGAGGTCAGGAATTGGCCTGAATGAATAGTTTAGACAAGAAGTAAGGAAATTTTTTCCGTAAACGATCAGGTAGTAAATCATTTTGGCTTTATGTGCTATACAGATCATAGCATGAAAGCAGATATAGATGATAAATGAAAAATGAGTGTGCTTGTGTGTCAATAAAAGCTTATTTCTGAAAGCAAAAGCAGGAGACTGGTTTTTATTTCATAAATGACAGTGCATTGACTCCTGTTCTTGGTGGAAAATAATGTACAATGTTGGCTTGTAATTTCTGGTGTTATATGTAAATAAATTGAAACTTCATTCTGTTACTTACTAGGCTGGTTTTCACGGACAATCCTCTTAACCATTCTAATACCTCAGCTTCTTATCTGCATAATAGAAATAATGGATATTTTTAAAGGATATTGAGAAAACTAAAAAATATACTCCAATCAATGGATACAATGCCTTATGTAGTTTAAGTGGTTAATAAAAAAAAAACTGCTGTTGTTGCCATCATTATTATTAAGTTGCAAGTTGTGAGTAACTGAGAGAACATTCTTAAAACACTGAGAGGAAGAAAGTATCAGTCATGTTTAAAGGACATCCTTGAATTAAATATACTCCAAATACATTTCTAGGATAAGGGGCTTTGTGCTATCAATTGCAGTCAGAAATAGTATTATGGCCTTTAAGGAGGGATCTACATTGGCTTTTCTATCCAATGTACTGACAGAAAATGATAAGATCAAAAGCTATTAATATCCTTTTCTTAAAAATGTTATAAATTGGGCTGGGAAAGTGGCTGAGTGGTAGACCACTTGCCTCGCATGCATAAGGCCCTGGGTTCCATTCCTCAGCACCACATAAGCAGAAAAAGCTGGAAGTGCTGCTGTGGCTCAAGTGGTAGAGCCTCTAGCCTCAAGCTGAAGAGATGAGGGACAGCGCCCAGGCCCAGAGTTCAAGCCCCACAACCGACAAAAAATTGTTACAAATTAAAAAGAAATTTTTATCTTGTTCAAGTGTAGTTTGTGTTCACATTTATAATTCTGAGTACATCTGTAATGATTGTCTTCAACTAAAGACTCAGTATAGTTGGAAAGGGCATGTTGAAGGAATTACTAGTTAAAGTACAGAAGCTATTGAAAAAATGAAAATGTTTCTTCCTGGACACTGATATGAAAAGAATACAAAATATAGGCTCAAGTACATGGCTCTTTTTTTGTCAGACATAGCTAGATACATGTTATGGCTCAGTGATTTTACCCAAGTACTTAAGCTGCATAATTATTCTTGTTTTGCCCTATGAAGTGAGAATATAGTGCCTTCTTCATGGGTCTCTTTTGAAAATTATACATGTAAATCCAACAGCCTCATCCTTTGCACATAGCAAGCATTTAGTGACTGGTAACATTAACTGAAGCCTCTAAAATCATATGAGACATGATCAGTGTGTTGGTCAGCTACCCATCACCTTGATAAAGTGCCTGATCATATTAAAAGAGGAAAGTTTGGCTAGGCCTAGTGGCTACCATCAGAAATCCCAGCTGGTTATGAGACAGAAATGGAGAAGATAGTAGTTTGACACTAGTCCAGGAGGCAGAAAGCTAGTAATACCCTCATCTCAAAAACAACCTGGGCATGCTGTCACATTCTTGTCATTCTGTCTACATAGAAGGCATAGATAGAGGAACTGTGGTCTAAGGCTGGTCATTGCAAAAAATGTGAAATGGTATCTGAAAAATAAATTCCAGCAAAGAGGTCTGAAATTTTGGCTTAAATAGTAGAGCACCTTCATAGCAAATGCAAGACCCTAAGTTCAGCCTCCAAAAGGAGAAAAGGAGAAAAGTTTGCTTTGGCTCACAGTATCAGATGTGCAGTCCATGGTCCATGTCAAATTGGCCATGCTGTCCTTGGGCCTGTGGGGAAGCAATACCTCATGTTAGAATGGCAGAGGAAACTACTTACCTCATGGCAGCCAGGAAAAGGAGAGAAAGGGAGGAACCAGAAAAGAAAGGGAAGGAGGAAGACAGGGAGGGAGGGAAGAAGGGCTTGAGGGAATGAGAGAAAGGAAAGGTCTTGGATCTTTGAATACTATTCAAGAGCATGCCCCCAGTGATTGAAATTCTTCCCATTGAGCCCCTCTTCCAAGTTTCTACCACTTCTAACATCACTGAAGCCTGATTAACAAAATCATTAATACACAAGTCTTTGTAGGATACTTATTCAAACTACAGCAAGCAGAGTCATAACAGATCCTTTCAGATCTGAAACAATTGAACTTGGAGAAAACAGACTTTATACTATACACAGGTACATTTAATCTATGTAAGAGGAAGGCATATTTAAATAGCAGATTACAAACCTATTGTCTCCTTTGCCTTCTCAGATATTATAGAATAAAGTCAAATAGATGTAACAAAGGATTCATGGACGAGAGTCATGGTAAGGGAAACTTAACATTTGATAGTTGTTATCATACTTATGGGTAGAATTGAAAAGTAGCTTGTAGCTTGTCTTCCTCTAATTTCACCCTAGAAAAGAATTTCTCAAAATTAAATAGCTAATTATTGTCTGAATTCATCAAACTCTTATTTTACTCTTAATTTTCCCACAATGATGGCAAATAATAAAAAAAACTTGTTTTCCTTGTTTCCTGGAATTGTGCAGCACTATAAATATTTGTTCAACAAGACTCAATAATTTTGTGTGAGGAACTCACTCCTGACTCAAAAGACAGGAGCCTACCCAATCAGATAATGCACATGTACTCTATTTTGAGATGTGTCAATAGCTTTCTGTAGCTCATTAGAAAAACAAATGAAATTTAAAGTCCTAAAAGGTACTTGTGTATACTTCCTTTACATACTACTATCTAGAACATGAGTTCCAGAGAGTGTCTATGTAAATAGCAGTTACTAGAGTGTCCACTTCTTACAGAATGGCTATGAGAGGCATATTTGAGTCAGTTTAGGGCAATTATGTATGTGACTTGGAAATGGTCCCTTCTCTATCAGAGATCGCAAGGCTTTGGCATCAGAAAAGATATGCTTTCATAGTCTGGCTCACGTACTCACTAGCTATGTGACTCAGGCACATTGTTAACAGCTTTGTATCATGATTTCATTATTCAGAAATTGAATTTATAACACTTCTTATAAACAAATGTGATTAAATGTTAGAAATAAATATTCTATATTTATTAATATGGAACTTAAGTTAGTATTATTAGCAAATTAAATCACATAGTATAATGTTTGGCATAAAGTAGAAACTCACCATCTATTAGTTCCCTTTTCCCTAAGATAGACACAGAGCCATATTTTGCACCCAAACAGATGAGTATTCCATGACTCAGGAGGATTGAAATTCTACATGTCCTCAATCTGATTACTATGAAGCAAACAGGGTTGGTGAATACAGTCATAATTGGCTTCTTACAGTAAGGATAGATAGGAGAGTGAGAATACTGTGGTCAAAGTACTAGAAATCAATAAATTGGAACTAAGTACAAACAGACCTAAGAATCAAAGACTGAATTCTCAAAGCTGTATTTGTTATCAACGGCTAAAAAGTATGGGGTGACTACTAAGTTACATATGCAAAAACAATCATACTGACTTCAAAAAATGGTGGAACTGTGGGCAGTGAAACATTGTACATGATCACACTGTAGATCCATAACACTACATTCCCTGACAAATTTTTCCACTCTTTTGAAAACATGATATCTGAAACTTAATAGGAAGGCAATGAAACAGGCCACCAATGTAGAATACCTTATAACATCTATGTGGAAGATGTGCCATAGGCTCCCATAATCCTCCTGAGGGCATGTGGATTTTATTTTTTCCAAGATGGCAGTCGAAGTTGTAAATATCCTAGATGCTCTGTTTTTCTATAGATGCAACTACCATGATAATATGTAAGATGGTTATGGGTAGAGATTATATTCCAGAATTCTGAAAATGTGAAAATTATATCTTCATGGATAGAAGTTAGGAAAATGAGTCCAGCACTAATCATCTAAATGAAATGGAACTGGTATGATTACAGTCAATAAGACATTTCTTCCTGTGTGTGTGTGTATGTGTTTGCGTGTGTTTTATCATGGCTAATGTCTCCATCTATGATAGTATATTCTGACAATTAGACTGAACAATTGTTTATTAGTGCTGTAAAAGGTGACTACTGATAGCAGACTATGATTCTACATGGAAGTAAGTGGTAGGAATGAATCTGTGAATTTTATTACAGTGTAGACAAATGAATGTAAGAGAAGACTGGCTGATGCTGAGGCAAGGTTTCCAGGGAGAGCAATCTCCACAGAACTCAATATGCTTCACTGGTGCTGACCATGCACATCAAGATTCATCATTTTCAGTGTGCTCACAGGTGGTTAAGATACAAAAGATCGATGTTATTAAAACCCATATGAAATGATGTGTAAGCCAAACATCAATTTACTCACTTACACTGAGAAGCAACTGCCAATTAGGCTAGAACACACATATCAACTGGATAGCAAATGTTCTCACTGTAACAGAATTTATATAGGAAAGTAATTGCAATCAGATTACTTAAAGACCAAAAAGTCAGAACAAATGAAGGTAGGAAACTTTTACAATGGCTAATGACACTTATTGGGATGTCTTGGTACCTCAATGCCATTGCAGGGATAGATCTTTCAAATTATCAGCTTGTCTATATCTCTTATAAAGGCGTGTAAGATTACTTATGCACCGTATTTCTTTTTATTGATTCTTTTCTAGACTCCATGTAGAGAATTTTCTTGTTAATAACTCCTTCTTTAGAATTATCATAAAACAATTAGATCTTGTCTTTCTGGATGGCTACAATCTACTTCCCTAAAACTATATGCTTGATTTGATCCTCAGATGGTTGAAGTCTTCGTTATTACATTTTTGAGTAAGTTAAATCTCATCTGTTCTGTTGCATTTTAATGAGTTTTGCTTAAAAATCCACTTATGTATAAGTTCTGTTGACCACTTCCCTTGTAAATCTTTGTGCTAAGTAATTCATCATTCTCCTTGAAGTTCATGGAATCCACAAAGTTTAGCAAGCAGTATAGAATTATCACAGATTAGAAAACTTCAACAAATGGCCTCCAGAAGTAGGAAGTGAACTGAAACTCTTAGCCCTGAATTATCTAAAAGGGTGTGAAATATGTAGATTTCTTGGGAAAAATGTTATTTTGCTGAAATGGAAAGATCTAAACAGGTAATAGTGTGACATGTCTTTATGAGAGTGTACACCATGATAAATTATGTTCCTAAGATAAAAAAAGGATTAGAAATCAAGTTAACCAGATGCTCATGCTGGCATTCTAAGATCATATTGGAACCAGTTTTTAAAAAGGGGTGGGAGAGACTGAGGCCATTGGGTTAGTCCTTTATTGCAGAATTAGTGTAAATAAATAAAAATACTTTCATTTGAGTCCAAGTTCCAATAGATCTACCTACTAGATGACTTCATACAGTCCCAATATTCAAGTGGGATTCTTGGCAAAACTGAAATATGTGCATTTGAGTCTCCTTATTGGGGTAGTTTGTGGAGTAATGTGCATGTATAGCAACCTAGTGAGAAAGTATACTCCTTAGGACATCAAATAATGATTGGCACAGTGGTTAGTGAGGCACTGCTAGGTGAAAAATCTGTTTGTTGGCACTACAAAATGAGAATAAGGCCCTACCTCAGCTTAAGTATAAAAAGAAAGCACAAAGTTTTCAAGGACCAAAGCCAAAAAAGTAATAGTATTTCATAGTGAGAGAGCTTGATGACTGCTAAGGAATATGAAATGATTGACTTTCAGGACATCCATTATGGGGAAAGATATCAGCACCAAGAGTCAGAGAACAGAGGACTCATAATTACCAGCAAACACTAATCACTAGATATCCTTATTACTGTATTTTCAGGAGTTGTGGCTTTCCAACACAGCATTACTCTTTTTCAGAAGCATCATTTATCTATACACAGCACTGATGTGTGCTGAGTCTAATATAAGCAATCAACCCCCCTCACTTCTTGACTTTTGTACATAGATGGTATTAATGTATGTGCCTCAATATTTTTCAAATGGATATTTCAGAAAGTAGTTTGTCACTCTTTGCTTTTCAAAATCATTAGCTAGATTCACCCATTCACCTAGAGGTGGTCCTAATGGGTAGAGCTCAATAGCAATTAGCTGGGATCCTAGATGGTGATCAGAATGAAGCCCCTGAAGTCAGAAATGCTGCAGGGCTTGACTCTAGTAACTTGGTGTGTTTTTGACAAGTTCCCCTTTCAATGCAGTATGAACATGCTGTAGACATTTTCCCCACTGTAACTACCTTTTAAGGGTCATTATCCTAAACCATTTTGACTTAGCCATAAGATGTATGGGAAGCAAAAGGAGGATACTTAAGGTAAAAAGGGGTATGATAAAGATGGTAAGTCTTGGCTTAAAGTATGTATCTTCCATAAGTTCTATTCCTCAAAGAAGGAGAGCACTAGCTCCAAGCAGTATTCACATGGTTTACCAATGATGAAGAGATTCCATTCAAAGGCCAAGCAGGAGTAATTAGATGACAACAAAATACCAAGCTGTAGGGAAGTGTAGTTGAGCTCCGAGTCCAAGAAGATTGGTTTGTGTTGAAGGTAGTCACAAGTCACAGTTGGGCAGAAATCAAGGTCCAAGGGGATATTATTAGCAGGATATGATAATGCAACTAGGATTTCAGGCTAATATCCTAAACAATAGGATATTACAATTCATAAGCATGAATGAAGTTTGGACTCAATCATAGGCACACTCATTCCAGATCTTATCCATTGTTGGGAAGGGAAACATTAATACACTTCCAAGATTATTTTTATTGGCTCAGACTGGGTAGTTCTATCTGTAGACTTTCAGTACTTGTGGAGTAATTGTTATTTCCTTAGAAGAGCCTCTGTGTTATTTTCATCATTGTTTCCAGTTTGGTGAAGTGTCGGCTTCCAAGGAATAAGATGTAGTTTCTCAACTTTGTGGAAGTGTTAAGAGTTCATTGCTGTGTGTAATGTCATGTCAGAGTTCTCCTTCTTGTATTTTGAAGTTATTACAGGTTATATAAATCAGTAAGGCTGGAGGTGAGAGAGATTTACAAAGTGTTCTTGCAGGGCTTCTTTTACTGGTGAGCTAGGTTGTCTGTGCTGGGGCTTCGAGAACGTTTGGCAAGGCAATCTTCTGTGAAATGACCCGCCTGGCTACAGTAAAGACACAACTGAGTTTCTTGCTGGCGGGCTCTTTTGGCTGGAGTGAGAAGCCTATGGCCTCCTCGAAGTTGTGTATGCTCTTCTTTGGATGGTAAAACTGTAGGTCTGGAGAGGGATTTGTGATAGATCAGGGAAGGCAACTCTGGGACCTGTGTTTCTAACTGTAGGAGCTCTGGCTTGTCATATTTCTTATCCAACTGAATGCACTGAGTGATCAAGTCTGGGAGATTGTTCATCATATCTGTTATACTGTTTTCAACTTGGATAGGGCCAGCCAATCCTTCTTGAAATTGATTACTCTGATTGGTATTGGTCACATTACAGTTCACCTTTAGGGTAAAGCTCTGGAAAGTACCAGCATCCTTCTGAGAGGAGTTGTTCTCTTTGTCAGCGTCAGCAAAGATCAGAGGGTTCATTTCTTGCTGCATGGGTTCATCAAATGACTTATGGAACTCAAGAACAAAGTTCTCATATTGCTGTAGGACAGCACTATGTTCAGACCTAGATATGATACCACACCTTTGAACCTGGTGAGGTGGGACATCACAAAAATGCTTGACCTCAGCATCTTCTGTAGGATTAGGACATTTGAGAGGTGACAAATAGGTAGTCACTTGAGCCAGAAACCCTGAGAGATTAGAAGATTCACTATGAAACTCAGTATGATGTTCCAGTGAGTAGGGTATGGATGTCACTGCAGTAGTCACAGGAGGCATGACTTGGCTCTTCAGAGTAGGATTATCCTCTGCTAGATGTTGCATGTGTTGCTGCATCATCACATTATCTCCCCAAGGAAAGGAAGGCTCTACCTGCAAGGTAGGTGGTGATTCTGTACACTTCTCCATTGTTACTTCTGGAATCACGTGTGCCTAAACAGAACTACAGTGCCAGTTCTGAAGACCAATGGGTAAACAGGTTTGCTCTGTGGTAAAAAAGGCAGTGTCATGTGCAGGTAGCCAAAGCTGTTAGCTATGAAAAGTCACTAGGGGCTGCTGAAAGCCGAGCTGGAGAAATGCCAGAAATTGTCATCCACAACTCAAAGTTTCTTCTTCTTCATGGAGAATGTCAATGTTCTGCACATTTAGAAGAAATATGTTACCTTATAACATTAGTACTTGGAATTAAAACTATATATATATATATATATATATATATATGTATATATAATACAATAGTCAGTATTTTTCTCCTCCCTGTCTTTCCTTCTAATGTTAGCAACAAATGGACCTCATACTAACCTTCATTCTAAAACTGCTTTTATTTTTATCAGTGCCAATGAATTTTATAATCCAAATTGATCTTAAAGATCATCCATGCCCAAATTGTAATTTCACAGATGAGAAAACAAGAGACTCAGAGAAGCAAAGTTGTTTGTTCAAGATCCCTTAGCTAGTTAATATCAGATCTGGTATATTCTTTAGAGATGCTACCCAAAATAGCACTTCCTCAAGGATCACGAATAGCTTATTTGTATTTACTGTTTGAACGTGGTAATAGTTCATGTTCCTGACTACTCAAACATGATCTGAGAACAAGGAACATTAGCTTTCCAGGGGGGTTGTTAGAAATATTCATAATCCCAGGTCCCATCCGCAACTGAACAAATAACTTTTCACACTTTTACACAATTCTCAAGGTGATTATAATGTTCATTGAAGTTTGAGAAACACTGCTGTAGAGAGCACTTAGTCCTGATTAGAATAATTACCTTCTGAACTTCATTTTCAGTACACAAATCTATCCTGTATTGCTGGGGGAAGGAGAATGTCTGATCATTGAAATTGTAAATAATTCATTTATTTCTCTAGCTATCTGGTCTCCAAGATCATATATTTGTTACTATAGAAATGATTAAGATATCACAGGAGAGATAAGGAGGTAAGATTGAGAACCTTACAAACAAGAACTGCATATTCTTAAACGTATTAGAATTTTATACGTTTAAGATTATGCAGTTCTTGTTCCTCTCACTACCCTTTCTTGTGTAGTATACTATTTAAATATATTAAAATTAGTCACTTTGGGGAGAGGAAGGGGAATCACAGAAATAATGGGACAAAAGGTGAATCAAATTAGCAGTGATTCTCAGTAAAGACTATGTTAGAAATGAACTTTACAACTTGAATGGTGGGAAGGAAGTCAGGAGGGGAAAAAGTGGGAGAAAATGAAGGAGGAGATGACACTGTTCAGAAAGAAAGGTATTCATTACCTGACGTGTAACTGTAACCCCTCTGTACATCACCTTTACCATAAAATTTAAATTTAAAATAAAATAAAATAAGTCATTTGGGGAAAACTATGTATCATCGAATCTTTTAAAATAGCACTTGTGGATTTAGCACTCAGGAGGCTGAGGCAAAAGATCACAGGTTCAAGGGAAGAATTATCAATGTAGTAAGACCCTGCTAATAAATACATAAAAATTAAGTATTAGTTGTTTCCCTAGGTTTCATCAGATAGCTCCTCCTCTTTAGGTCTACAGAAAAAATATTAGAAGACTGAGACAATATTAGATTGAGGGCTAGAAATTGATTTTTAAAAACCCAGTACCACTTGATTTTTAAGAACTCAGGTGACAGTTTCTTTATCTAATGAAGAACACTATCATGACAATCATGTCAGATAGGTCCTCTGAGTGGCAAAAATTATAAGATTGATTCCAAAATTCTTCAAATGCATCTGAGCAATCTCCAAATGGTTAGATTTTTGTGCTTATCACACATTTCCAAATTAGGGAGGAACTATCATATCCTCCTTTCCATCCATCACCCTTCTCATCTCCTAATGGATCTTCCCAACATCTTTTACTTTCCACCATCCCATTCATTAATTCATTCTTGCCATCCCAGCTAGGTACCAACTAGTAATATGATAGCAAGGTATTAGTTAATAATGGTTAAAGATTGCATTTTCTCAGGTCAATTACTTTTTACTCAGAATTTAATGTGCATAAAAATTAATTTAGCTCCTAAAATAAGAACTAGGTTAGACAAAACAAATATCATACTCTCTCAGACATGTGCACTGTAAACTCTAAAAAAGAATGAATGGAATAAATACAAACCGAAAGGGCTATTTGGATGTTGCAACTAGTAGAAGGGGGAAAAGTCAAAGGATAGAGTGACAAGGGGGAAATATGACTGAAGTTTTTCATGGACATGTACAAAAGTAGAACGAAGAAACAAACTTCTTTAAAAGGGAATAAAGGTTAAAAAAAAAGTAATAGAAAAGGTGAAATTGAGCAAAGTACATTATATGCATGTATTACAATGAAATTTCTTTGAAATATTAATATATGCTAATACAACAAAGAGAGAGAGGAGGAAAAGAATCAGTTCAGTTCCAATTGCTAGCAATTGTGATGTGATCATTTGATTTGTGATATTCATGGTTCTTGTGCAAACACTACAACAAAGAATGAAAGCTACTAGGTGTGACACAGAGACATAGGAATAGGAATCTGGTCCTCAAATAACACAGAGTAAAGGTATCCTATTCTACACAGGCATCAATCCCACAGTGGGTTTTCATTGTCCTTCACAATTCCTTATCTTTCTCAGGCAGTAAAATGCAAGAGTGAAGCATAGAGATTCTAGAGTCAAACAGAGCTGGATCCAATTCTTACCCTCACAGAAATTTTTGTGACAGTACACAAGTTATTTCATCCCTTTGGGAATCAGTTTGTGAACTTTCAATGTAAATGCTATAATATCTCACTCATAGTCCTTGTGATGATTAAATGAAACACAAAAGATTCTCACAACTTTAGGCAAATGGCAAGGGCTCAGTAAGGGTTATTTATTGGTATTCTAGATCCATAATCAGTTATCTGTGCTTTAGAATTTTATTTTTTTTTCAATTTTAGAAAAGCAATACAGAGTATTGCTGTTTATTATATAACACTTCCAGCAGTGTAAGGGGAATCATCCAACAATTAAGCCATTAAAATTTCTGCAGGAAAAAAATCTGAATATTCATACTAAAGGGTTATCCCCTAAAATCATGTCAATTCAGATCAAAATTTGCTGCCAAATGGGTTTTGGCACTAAATTAATGAAAAAAGCTCTATTTTACAAAGCTTTTTAATTTGAGAATTGAAATAAAGGATTGTAAACCTACTGAAATTTCTGCCCTCAGAAGTTGCAGCTCTTTGTTAAGGTCTCCTGTTCCTTAGAGAATTATGTTTTCAAGGTGTCAGGGAATTTAATTTTCTTAATTATGTAGCACTGATGAAACACATGCTGAAATGATAAGCATTAACTCAAATGCAAATCATACAATGCCACTGTTTTCAGCGGCATTTCTTAATGCTTTGGGGGAAAATCTAGCTTACTGTATCATTTTGAGAAATTGCTCTACCTTTAGAAGTTAGGCATCTTGTATTGAGTTGTCCCCACAGGATTCTGGGACAAAGCCTATCAGCCTGGAAGATATACCACTGAAAAGGTACAGCAGGAATTGGAAATGTACAGGCTTAAGGTATCATACTGATGAGATTGTCAGAAATCTGACATCAAACTTAGTAAGTTTAACCCTTTGCTTAATAGAAACGTGTTTCAATTACAAAAACAGCAGCAACAAATGTGTTTAATATACTGTAGCATGTCATTCTGGTGTTTGGCTTTCAGTTAGGATTGAAGCCACAGTTAGTCTCTGTAGATACAAAACTACCCCATTCGGAAGTCATCTGTAAACACTTTGGCTGGAGGGTCCTGCTATAGTTTGGATCTATAATGTTCCTCCAAGGATCATGTGTTAAATTATTGGTCCTCAGCCTGGTACCATTGAAAAGTGGTAGAAACCTTTAAGAGATTGCCTAGTAATAGGTCTCTGTCACTGCAGGAAAGCTCTCAAAGGGGTATTGGGATCAACTTCTTTTTCTCTCTTCTTGTTTTCTGACTTCCATGAGATGAAGAGCTTATTTCACTATGTGCTTCTTGCAGAATTGAAGTCAATCTGATGATGAATGGAAACCTTCAAAACTGTGATCTTTCCTCTTTTGAGCTGATTATTTAAGGTACTTCGTTACAATAATAGAGACCTGACTAATTCAGGCCTGCAATGCTATAGTTTTATGAAAACTTTGTGATTGTACAGTACTTTAATTTCAAGACACTTCATAATTCATTGGAAGAGGACATATGACCAGGGATCATGCCACCAATCAGTATTCGCATTTCTCACTCTTGAGCTTCAGATCATATAAGGAATACTGTGGCCACAAAGATAAATGGAGACATAAATTCTTCTTCAAGGGTGATCAGAAAGACATAGTATTTGGACAACTTTTCAGGAGAGGTGGTTATCAACTTTGTTCTACCACCATTCAGAATGACAACCTTGGGCCTCAGTTTCTTTATCTGTACTGAAAATTTTTTGTGTTTATCAAAATTTTCATAATCGAAAATTATGAGCCAAGACATCTAGCAAGAGACAGAGGAAGGGGATTTGCATAGGTATTCCAGGTGATACTGAATTAAAACAATTCTTTAGATTTGAAAATGGGAATATTGAGGGTTGACGACATAGAGTTCTGACACTTTACAGAAGTTCTTAACTTTCAGGATAACACCAGATCTCTTCAGTGTTTAACATACAGATTCTTGGTTTTCACTCATGAAGAGTATAATTTGATGGGTCTAAGTTGAGATTCTGTAATCTACTTTTTTTTTTTTTGGTTCCTGACCTGGGGATTAAAGTCAGTCTCTAGAAGCTGTGGATGACATTTTTTTCTCAAGGCTAATGTTCTATCTCTTGAGCCACAAAGCCACTTCAAGGCTTTTTTGGTCTTAATTGGAGGTAAGAGTCTCATGGACTTTCCTGTCCAGGCTAGCTTTGAATCACAATCCTCTGATCTCAGCCTCTTGAGTAGATATTGCAGACATAATCCATGTGCACCTGACTTGTAACTCACATTTTAGAACAAGTTCTGCAGGTGGTGCCAATGAAGAAGCTTTCCTCAACAATACTTTTGAGGATCGCTAGGTTGATCACTGTTTAAAAAAAGGAGTAGGAAACAATGTTCGACAAGACCTGTACTCATTACCTTACTTATGTAACTGTAACCCCTCTGTACAACACATTTACAATAAAATAAAATAAAAAAGGAATTAGCTATAATTTTAAGGACAAAAAAGTACTTGTCTCCAAAATAGTCCCTGAGTTACATGGTATGTGGATTGTCTTTTTCTGAAGCTCTGCTTCTAAAATACCATCACTCTCCTAAACACTGAGCTGGTACAATCCTGGTTTGAGATATTTAGCTGAATTGGAGGCAAGAGAGAGAAATTAACAATTGAGCTGGCCTTGCTTATTCCAGAATGTTGTATCATTGTGCTACTCTCAGCTTGTCAATAAAGTAGAAAGAGTCCATATATACCCATACCAAAAATATAGCAGCTCAGACATGCAGTCACAGCTCAAGTGGTATGGTGCCTTCATACAAAGCATGAGTACACGAACTCAATCTCAAACATATACAAATCTAGCAGAGGCCAGTTTGGACATTGTCTTGACTCAGCCAGAATTTCCACTAATATTCTTTCTTCCTTCTAGCTCAGCTAGACCCACAGTCTAAGTCACTTGTTGAAATTGTCATGAATGTTCTGACTCATTACTTGGTTTGTGTCTAACATGCTTTAATTGTACTAAGGATCCATACTTATTCCTATCAGCATTCCTTCTGCTTGGGTTTCACTATCAATATGTACAGAGATTTAAAACTTACAAAACACTTTTATATTCAATATTTCATTCCACATGAGGTAATGTTTCTGTTTTCCAACTCAAAAGATAAACAAGCTACTGAGATGATAAGTCAAAGTTGATGAGCAAGAAAAAATTTGATATATGATAAACTGTCTCTCGAAAGGACTATCAAGTAGCTTGTTTATTCTCATAGACAGGATGGAGGTATATAGAGATGCAGTTGGGAGGGTGGGGATAGAGATGTGATGACTATTTTAATGAAGTCAGCTATGAGTTTTTCATTATTGGAGTAATTAAAGTGCTAGGATTCTTTCCAGGTGGGAAGCTAGAAGATGGGCTTCCAAGAATTAGTTAAGGAGACATCATAAAAATGGTGTAGTCCTTGCAAACCCAGAGATTCTATAACTTACTAAAGAAGTAGTTTTTACTGGCTATTTATTAGTGGTTTTGAATCTGGAATCTAGCTCTCAGAACTGACCCCTCCCACTGTGCACATACCTATAGTCCTTATTCCTGGAGGAGACTTAGTGGCTAAGATACAGCAGGCCTTGTTTTCCAATTTGAAAAAACTTAGTTTGATTTCTATGTCCCCAATCCTCCCATCATTTCAAACAGTGCATGTTGTTACAAGTAAACAATTAGAAGAGTGGAAAAATTCTGATCTCCAGATCCCAAATAGTCATAAAATGAGCCCTTTAAAATTGAAATGAAGTCTTCTGCATTCATGCTCTCTGCTCTCTCTTTCATCTTTAATTCATTAAGTGCAATTCACTTAGTGTTGAATAGCACTTGCAACTGATGAGTTTCTAGGTACTTGCAATACTTGGGCATCCTGCTGCCTTAAGGTAGAGTAAGCTTAATACAGGCAACTTAGTAGATGTTACTTTTTATTACAAGAAGTATCCCCAAAGTCTCAACTTCACAAAGGAACTTGAGGTTCAGGAAATAGAAAACTATTTCAGTCATGTTTTTGACCCTCTGTGCTAAAGTCTAATTCAAACTCTTCTTAGACTTTCTATCCTCTCTAAATATTGATTCGGAGAGAATAAGGAATGTAAGGATTACATCCTTTGGAAGACATCTGGTAATTGGTGCTCTAATGTCATTCCACAATTGGCAACATCCCAAACATATCTAGAACTATTTATGTGCTCTAAGAATTTTTCTATTGTTTATCTCTGCCATAAACTGTGAAGAAGACAAGGTATGCATTCAACAGTACCTCCAACATATAAAAAGCTGCTTAAAGACATACAGTTTATGTTAGAGTTGGGACTAGAATTCTCAAAACTGGAGTACGGCTAATACAAATATGCCCTAGAAGGAACTTGAAATAGAGGGAGGAAAAAACCTAACACGTTAGAGTATAGTTGGCTTTTAAAAATAGTGTGAATTTAAAACCCAACATTGAGGGCAAGCTACTACCCTGAACCTTAGTTTCCCCATCTATAAAATCTGTATTGCAAAAAACTATGTGTATTTATATATAGCTGAGATAGAACATGTAAAGTCTCTGGCATTCAACAGACACCAACAATAAAAACCCTTATTACCATTATATTTTCTGCAGACTCTGGAAGGTTTCCAACCAAATGTCGTTGCCACTAGCTCCAGTTTCCATCTGGAGATTCATGTTCTTATAGAAAGGCAACTCTATACAGTCTCTGGGTTTGGAGCAAGTGAAGTAAAGTAAGTTATTTAAGATATTACCTGTCCTAGTATTCATCCTTCATAATACTCATTTACACTTAAATTTTAAATCCCTGTTTCTTCTGTGAATCTCTAGAGCTTAAAACATTTACTGTGCATATACTCATTCTTGAAATTATAACATTTATCCATGGTAATCATAGTTAGAAGTAGATATTAGCAGATGTGCTTTTATTGCCCCATTCTTGGAATATATCTTCTTTTCTTCTATCCTAATGTAAGGGGAAAACCGAGCCCTGCTCTAGTGAATTTCTGTACAGTTTCATATGACAATTGTATGAATTAACCAGATAAAAATATGTAGAAGATTGGAAGCAATGGGACCAATAATCAGGAGGGAGATGTCCCAACTATGGACTTACTTCAGCGATGTGTGCTGAAACAGTGGCAAGAAATGATAAATGCTTTTGAACGTGTGAGGGTCTTTTCTGATAAATGGTTAATTTAGTCTATGACCACCCATCCCCTCCCTATGCAGTTTTAGAAGATTCACATTGTCTCAGGCCCTTAGTCAATATTATCTAGCAGATTTGGAAAGAAAATAAATGTAAAACTACTTACACAAGAATTATTTTAAGATATGATACATTCAACCTTGTTTAAATGAAAGTGGGAAAGTTACTTACCTCTCATGTACTGTGCTTCATACATTGATGGGCCACAAAGTGGGGAAGATTCTGGGGGATGTGGAAAGATAAGGTAGAAATTGGTGGGATTCTTTATTAGTTCAAGCAAAAGCAACAATCCTAGCTCTATATCCTTATGACTAGATGCATCCCTTTTAATTTGCTCTTAACAGTCTGACCTGAGTCACAAACAAAATTGTAGAGCTTTGGTTTGTACCTACTGTAGGCCAGGTAAACATGGCCACATTACTTCCTCTAACCTTCAGTTCATCTTCATAAGAAGGAGCCAATAATATCTATCACAGAAGGTTTCTAATTTTATTTAATAAATTTTTAGCGAGTATGACTACTTTGTGCCAGGCATTGTGCTGTTGGGCATTAGGAAATAGTAATGAGCCCTCATTAAGCATGGAAATTTTGGAATTATTGAGGCAATTCATGCCAACTGTTTTCTCAGCATGTTTATTACAATGCCACCCATTTGGTAAGGCATAGATGCTGACATATGAGCAGAGATGTAGGCTCTGGAGTTAGATCTGCATTTTAGTTCAAGTTTATCATGTTAACCTATGTAGTATCCATGAGAACTTAGACCATTTCTAAACATCATATGTCTACATTTCTTCACTTAAAAGCCAACAATGACATAACTTTTTATAATCTTGAATTATTCCAAGTCTTCTCCCCTCTAAGGGCTAACAACTCAGGACAAAATCAGGTCTACAAGGATCAGAGTTCTTAAAGTTAAATCTTTCAAGGAAAATATCCTCAAGCAAGATGAAATTTCTAGAGGACAATGGAAAATAAATGGAAGAGCTATTGTTATAATGGCCAATAACTGATGACATTCTAGGTATAGATACTGTAGATAAAGATATAGGTGACAAGGAAATAGCTATCTTCACATCTATCATAGGTGAGAAAACACTGTTACTATATTTACAACCTTAGATTAGAGCTGACTCAAAATACTTGCATTGCAAATCCCTTCTGACTTAATCCCAAGACCATGCAATAACCCAGACCTCATTTTTCTCATCTTACTTATAAGTCATATTTTCAAAAAGCTTAGCTCTTTATATTCAATTGTAATTCTATGTCTTTGATGACCTCTGAATTCATGATAGGAATGCAGTAGAACCTGATTAAATAAGAAAGCTGATGTAAAAATAATTGTCCTTTTTTGGAAATACTAGGAAAAACTAGGGATACAGGTGGACCCATTGCAACAATGAGACATACAAGTCATTATGTTGAAAAACGAACTTTACAACATTGGTGGGGGGGAGGTTCAGGTGGGGGGAGGGGAGAGTATGGGAAGGGATGGGAAGGGGAAACAAAGAGGAGGCAATAATTCTTGATAAGAAATGTACTCGTTATCTTGCCCATGTAATTGTAACTCCTCTGTACGGTATTCTCACACACACAAAAAAGTAGAAAGTCTTGACAGTAGGTTAGACCATGCAGAAGATTGAATCTCTGGGACTGAAGACAGCCTAGACATACAGTGAAAGAGCATTCAGGTATTCAAGCAAATCCAAGAAATATGATAGATCAATTCAACATTTAAAAGACACCATCAGAAGAACTAATTTAAGGCTAATGGGGAAAAAGAAGGGCCTAGAGACATAGTGAAGGGTCTAGGAAATTTATTTAACAGGATCCTAGCATAGACCTCCCCAAACATGCAAAAAGATAGGCCCATTCAGATACAAGAAGCCTTTAGAACCCCAAATAGACCAGACCAAAACAGGTCATACTGCTATCACATTGTAATCCACACAGGATCAATTGAGACTAAGGAAAGGAACCTTAATGCTGTCAGGGAGAAAGATCAGTCACCTATAAAGGGAAACCAATCATAGAAGTTCAGATTTCACAGCAGAAAAAATGAAAGCAAGAAGAGACTGGAATGATATATGCCACACAAGAAAAATAGAAACAATATATCTCCATCAAACCAGCCATATAAAAAATACTTAAAGATGTCCTACACATATAAAACCAACAAGAGTATAATGAAGGCCAAGAAACCATCCCTCAAAATAGAATCCAAGAATCATAGGAATAACCCAGTTGGCACAGCCCCCAAGAAGGTGGATAACATGGCAGGACCTACCAAACACCTCTCAGTCCTAACTCTCAATATTAATGGGATTAACTCTCCAATTAAGTGACATAGATTGTCTAGTTGGATCAAAAAGCAAGATCCCTCTATCTACTGCCTTCAAGACACACACCTTGCCCACAAAAACAAAAATATTCTGAAAGTGAAAGGTTGGAATAATATCTACCAAGCAAACAGCCCCTAAAGAACTGGGAGTTGCAAACTTAATATCCAATAAAATAGAGTCCAAATTAAAATGAGCAAGAAGAGATAAACAAGGACATTACATATGAATTAAGGTCTTTCTCCTTCAAGAGAATGTTACAATTCTAAATATCTATTCACCAAATAACGGAGCACCCAAATTTATCCAAGAAACACTACTTCCTCTCAGATCTTACATAGATCCAAAGATATTAATTTTTGGAGAATTTAGTATACCACTAGCCCCACTAGATAGGTCAATCCAGCAAAAACACAACAGAGAAACCTCAGATCTAAACAACTGCATAGACCAACTAGACTTAACAGGCATCTACCAAATATTTCAGCCAGCAACATCAGAATACATGTTCTATGTGATTTTTCAATCTCTTTTGTATGTTCTTCCCCCATGGTATAACCCCTGTTTTCACTGCATTTGATTCGGGTGCCCTGCATCTTGTATATACATTTTTATAATCTGGGGAGGGGAAGGGAAATAACAAAATGCTGAAATAAGGATACAGGTTGACCAGTGTAACAATGAGATATACAAGATACTATGTTGAAAATGAACTTCACAACTTCGGGTGGTAGAGATGGAGGAGTTGGGGAGGTAGGGAGGGGAGGGAAGGGATGGTAGGAGAAAAACAAAGGAGGCGATAAAAATGCTTTACATGAGCATGTAACTGTAACCCCTCTGTACAACATCTTTACAAGAAAAGTATATATTAAAAAAATTTGCCTTTCTTACTAGGCACCAGTGTGGATAACTCTGCAATCCTGTTACTTAGGTTTATGAAATCTGGAGGCTCATGATTGAAGTGTAGCTCGGGCCAAAGAGTTTGCTAGAATTCATCTCCTAAATAACCAGCAAATAGTAAGGATTAGAAGTATAGCATTTGAGAAGAGTGCCAGCCTACCTAACCCCCACCAAAAAAAAAACACTTTTGTGTGGACATAATTTATATACAATAAAATTAAATAATGAGTAATATACAGTTAATGAATTTTTGTGAATTCATGCATCTACATAACCTCTACCATATTGAAGATGCACATTATTGCTATCATTTCCCAAATTTGGTTATTTTCTTTTGTAGTAAATATCCTAATCTTTTATCCAGGCTACTTCATATCTATTTTCTCTTCATGTAGCTTTTTTCCCTAATCATTTAACACAAATAGAATCATATAATGTATGACCTTTTTGTGTGGCTTCTTCAACTTATATATATTTCAATTTTCACTCCCTTTTATTTTCCAAAATATCCCATTGTGTGAGAATATTTCATCATTTCCATGGGCATTTGGGTTATTTCAAGATCAAGACCATTACAAATAAAGTTACTACCAACATTTGTGCATAATTCTGTGTATATATCAATGCTTCCTTTTTTCTAGATTCATTGAGGTAAAATTGTTACATAGAATTATATTTAGAACTGGTAGCCAGCGGCTCATGCCTATAATCCTAGCTACTCTGGAGGCTGAGATGTGAGGACCATAGTCCAAATGCAGCACTGGCAGGAAAGTCCATGAGACTCCTATATCCTACTAAGCACCAAAAACATCAGAAGTGAAGCTGTGGTTCAAGTGGTAGAGCATCAGCCTTGAGCAAAAATGCTCAAGGACAGTGTCCAGGCTCTGAATCCAAACCTCAGGACTGGCACTCATACACATAAAAAAGACATATTTAAAGTTTTAATGTATACACATGATGCTTTAATATACACATTCATAGTGAAGTGATTGTAACAATCATTTGTCTTTATTAACTACCTAGGATTAGAGCAGTTATCAGTGCATTATTAATTTTATAGATACTACAATACATTTCACAGAGTGGCTGTGAGAATTTTCAATTCTCATCAACAGTTTATGAATGTTAACAACATACAGCTTTGCTAAAATTTAGCATTTTCAGACTTTTACATTTGCTTTTATGTATTTATATAGCAGGTCCTTAAGGGCTCTTCCCAGTATGGACTGCTCAGAATAATCCTATCCTCTTTTCTTTTAAAAAATGTTGTAAAAAATGAGATGAAATGCTTCACTGGAGGGAGGTAGATACCAGGAAAATTGTCTTTATATGTCCAGTGAACCTTCACAGAGAGAATAAAGCAGTTTAATTCTATGAACAACAAATATCAATATTATAGAACATAAAAGAAAGTAGATTTGGAAGTCCTGTTAAAGAACTTCTGAAACTTTAGAACTGCCTCACCATAGAGTGAGCATCCGGAGCTCTCTGTCAGTACAGATAGGGTGAACATTTCTTTGGGAAGTTTTGAAGTAGGTTCATACACCAGATGAAGGTTGTATGAATGTCTTCAAATATTTCTATGACACTGTAAAGTAGATAATATAAAATTATTTAACTCCTGATTTTTCTGTATTCTCTGCTTTCATCTGACTTCTGGATGATCTCCAATCTCTAATGTTCAAGTACCATAAATGACTAGAAAACTATGCTCACTGGAGTAAATTGAAAGTTTCCCTTGCCCAGAGTGTCAAAGGTAAAGTACATTTTCTATGTAAGAAGCTCTTGCTGACAAGGCAAGAGTGAGTAAAAAAGATATTTTGGCTAGGATTTCCTACCTGTCATCCCTCACATTAGATACAGAATCCACCTGCTCGATACAAAGTAGATCTTGAGGAAAGTCAATGAGAAAAATCAGTTTCCAAATATGGATTTCAAAGCAGGGCAACAGATGAAGACTAACAAACTCTTTCTCAGCTTGTTTTTCACATCCATATAGAAGACCTGACTATCAAAAATTGTCCATCTGCCAACCCTTTTTCTATCCAACACACTCCAGTCCTGATATGGTACTGTATGTTTTCAGAACTGACAGCTTTTTTTAATATATCCATCAAGACTGATGTATCTTTAATTCATCTTCACACTTTAAGTGCCTGTTAGGCTGTCAAGTGTTCCTATCTTCTGTAAGAATGTATCTTGTAAAACATACTGGTTATTACCTGCTACCAGGCCTCAGGGATTCAGTCTACGGGGAGGTCTTACAGAACTATGGCAGAGAAGCTTATCCCTAGACCATATGATTTCCATTTTTATTTTAAAAAAAACAAGAAGATGAAAGTATACCTGGAAATGTTCTTTCATAGAAAGAAATCGTTATCCTTATGCATGGTTAAAACACCAGACATCTATTAAAAAATAAAGTGAGAGAAGGAGTGGGTTAGGAGGGATGGGTGACAATGTTATCAGACACTTTTTATTCATATACTGTTTTGTAGAATGAAAACGTCTTCGTACAACCACTAAAAATAATTTTAAAAATTAAAAAATAACACCAGACATCAGATGAGTTTGAATCAATTTATAATGGAGGCAGTACACTAGACTAGGTCTTCGCAAGTGCATTTGTCATTGTTAATAACAGGGTATTCAGGATACCGTGTTCCTTTTTTACTTTGTTCTGCTCAAATAATTTTAGTCATCCTAGTATGCAAATGTATTTTCTATGTGGATTTACAGATATTTTTGAATACCTAGAAGAACTATCAAACATAAGGACAGTAATATCTCAAAACATGAAGTTCTCTTGTTTTAGCTTATTCCAAGAACATGATTAAGACTCAGAGAAATTGATTGATTCAATCATTCTTAGAAAAAGGAATATAATTCTTAATGCTTTGTAACATCCATCTCTGGTCCCAGAGATTCCACATCATCAGCAGTGGTAGAAAGCATAGTTTTGGCTAATATATTCAGGTTTGGCCATCATTATCTAGGGTAAAGGAATAGCCATTATCTTTCCCAAGAACATGGAGTACTCTGGCACCAAGAGTATATTCTAGTTTCCTAAACATTCTACTTTTGATTAGTAGAATAGGTGTGGAATTAATCTCGTGCAAGTCCCCAAGGTCTTATCAATAGTGGCTCAAAAACCAGGGGGAGGCACTGGGGATATAGCTCAGTGGCAGAGCATCCCATGATGCCTTGGATTATATCCACCCAAAGTATATAAGAAGGTATGTAAATAAATAAATAAATGTATGGTATAATTTCCTAACTCTAACATCTCTGTACAACACTTTGACAATAAAATTAATGTTTTTTTTAAAAAAAGGTTTGATATGTAAATCAATGTTATAGTGTGTGTTTATCACATACAAAATCTTGGGGTCAATTACAACACCAAAAAAAATAAAAAATAGAGTGAGCTGAGTATTACTAATTTGAGTTATAATCAGAACTCTGACATACTGAAGACAGCTGGTAGACTTTCTTCCTATTTCTCAGCTCCATATGAGCAGTGGCTTCTGCAGAGTTGATTATTTTAAAGCTTGCCGTCTTCCATGATTCCCTTCTCCATTTCTCTATGGTTTGTATGTGGCTTATGCCTCAAAATGTATGGATTGAAAACTTAGTCCTTATTGTGGTGATGTTGAGATTACCTATAAGAGGTGGCCTTCAGTGTAAAAGTAATTAGGTCTTTGCAGACATTGCCAATAAACAGCTTTCCTTTAATAAAGTATACTACCTCAGGTTTTTGTTATATGAAATTAAATGGACATATACAAGAAATGATTAATTTTACTGGGATTAGGACCTATCCTCCTACATAAAATGGATTTTCAATTCAATTTAATGGTTTGGCTACTCTGGTCCTCTCAGCAGATTGGGTGGGAAGAAATTCCTGCTCATAGTTCATCATAACATAAATCTATATATTGACACCTCATGAAATATTTAGGATCCAAGATTATAACCTAAAATCAACTGTTGCTCATAAAGATGAATAGGAGCTTTGCAGAGACAAAAGTCCTCTTTGAACAGTGGTAACAATAGAAGCACAATTGCTGAAGTCCTATGGCCTTTTTTATGAGCTTATGGAATGGACTAAGCCCACACTAAGCCCAACAACTATGTTAGATATGGATTGATTTTTTAAAAAGGCAATATATAACAATATAACAACCATCACCATTACTACTACAACCACTTAATTTTATTTATTTATTTACTGACTTTTTAAATTTTTGTCAGTCGTTAGGCTTGAACTCTGGGCCTGGGCACTGTCCCTCAGCTCTTCAGCTCAAGACTAGCACTTTACAACTTGAGCCACAGAGCCACTTCCAGTTTTCTGGTGGTTTATTGGAGATAAGAGTCTCACAGACTTTCCTGCCCAGGCTAGCTTTGAAATGGGATCCTCAGATATCTGCCTCCTGAGTAGCTAGGATTACAGGCATGAGCCACCGGTGCCTGGCTACTACCACTTAATTATGGACCGATTATTTCAGGCTTATCATTACTTCTTTTGAATCTTTAGCTTGATTATGAAAACAACCCTATGAAATAATTTTTATCTTCATTTTATTTAAGAAGAAATTGATTCCAAAATGTTCATTTGATGTCCCAAGACCATGCAATGAGTAAGTGGCAAAGGTAAGTTCCATCTGACTCAGAAGCCATAAAGTTAATAAATTATTTGGACTGCCTGATAGAAATAATAAATCAATAGGCTAGGACAAATATTAACTTCTCAATTTGTGGGGTCCTTTCAGTTGCTAATTTATTCTCTGCTGCTTCTTGCTAATGTGGTGGAATCTTTAAGAGGTGAGGCTTAACAGAAGGTCATGAAGTCATGGGATCTTCCTTATGAATGCATTCATCCTGTTATCAGGAAGTGTGTTGACTTTCACAGGATTTAGTTTTTATTAGAGTAGATTATTACAAAGTAAGGGCATTCTATCATACTTGGTCTTTTTTGCACAGATCCATTTCTTTTTTCTTCTTTTCTGCTTGTTGTATCCTTCATCAGAACACTGGTGCCATGGTACTTGATATTTCCAGCTGGAAAAATGTAAGCCAACTAAATCTCTACAAGTATTCACTCCCAAATGCTTTGTTAGAAAGCACATAACAAGTTATGGCATTTTCTCTACAGCTCTCTGTCCATTGTTTTCTACTTTAATTTTTCTTATATATACCCTAACACAAAATTATAAAAATTTTGGATTTTGGTTGCCTGAGATAAAAGCCTGAGCAGAAGCAAATGATCAATATAAATAGGTGTGTGTGTGTGTGTGTGTGTGTGTGTGTGTGTGTGTTGTTTGGACTTAGTTAATTTTGAGGATTTTTCTGTGAAATATATTCATCATTTCCAGTGGAAATTTACTCCAGAAACCCCATGATCTAAAAAAGTTTAACTAGCCTCCTCTCACAATTGAAGGAAAAGTAACTTATCAGTGGTTGTGAAGCAATATTGTTGTTATTCTAGGTATTCTATTGATTTGTATAATGCACACATAGAAAAAAACACCGTCATATTTCTTTCTTCAGAAACTGTTTTGTGTTCATGAGACAGTGGGTATTTTATCAGACGTATTGCTTTTTCCTAAAACAACAGGATTGAGTCTTGAACTCCCATGTCCACAGTTGAGGAGTTAAGAAACTGTCATTTGCAGTTATTGAAATTAGTTTTTCATTGTAACATGGAGGTTCAAGGCTCTAACTTTTTCAATAATCTATGTCTCTCAGTCCTAACCATTCTATTCTTTTATATCTTTTCCTTAAATATCTCTAGCTTTGACAAAGAGAAAATTTGATGAAGTTCATTAAGAAGAATCTTCTGGTGTGTTATTTATGATAAAATGATATGCAAAATAATAAACTATTTGAACATGATCATCTGATAAGTAGATTCTTCAAAGAGGGAAAATGAGAAACAAAGTATTTATGTTTATAGCTAATAATTCAATAAATGATTTCAATACAAAAAAGCTTGAAGACATTTTAAATCTTTATGCTTTGTCAACTGTTTTTAAGATAATATCAGTTGACTCATGTTGGATTTTTTTTCTAGCTCCCTTGTCATCCTGAATTTTCTTCACCCTCCTTCCTGTCACCTTCTGAACTTTACAATTCCACCTCCACTTTTCATACTGCAAATGAGCTCCAATACAAGGGAATCCAATTACTGGACGTATGTCATGAGGGCATTTTTTTTTAGCAATCATTTATTTCCATTTTATTTTCTTACAAAGCCTTTTCCTACAATGAAAAAATTCTCTCTGGAGAATGTAATGCTATTTATACAGAACTCTCAAGAAGATTAGAATAGTATTTTTACAAAAGTTGTAATACATTCACCTAGAGGCTCCACAAATGTGGACCTTTTTCCTTTTGAAACCAAGTGATGGAGCATACAGCTAACATTCAATTTGAGTGTGTTCTGGAAAATAACTCAAAATATCTGAAGAAAGCGGATATGGAATTATGATAGACAGTATTGGTGGTGGCCTGATAAGAGTGTAGCTTTACCCAAGGGCTGAGTAAACTGGTGCATAAAAGTTCCATAATAATGCTATTGTATCCAGAAGATAGAAATATGTTCCTAAATTTCTAAGCTTTACTACTGGTTCTAAACCAACAAAATACAAAATCTCCTAAAATATATGGGAAAAGTATGATCCAATGAGGGAAAACAACTGTCCTATAAATTAGAAAAACAAACAAGAAGATAGAGAACATTCTAGCTCATCAGAATAGAAAAGTATGAACAGAAACTTCAGCAGGAGCCAATGCTTGGGTAGTAAAGATTGAGTTATAATTGCAAAATTTTTTAAGGTTCAGTGCAGACAACTAAGAGTTGAAAGCTTTGGGGTCACTCAGTGTCTTAGAAGTACCTCTAAATTTTTATTATGTTTCTGAGAGCTCTTACAGGTTCTCAGAGTTAATATTGGGGATTTTTTTTTGTAATTATGGTAGGAATGTACAAGGATGGATAAAAGTAATTGTACATAGAATTGTATTGCTAAGAAATTACAAATAAAAACAAAAATGAAATACTACTCCATGCCTGCAAAGGTGGTTAATATTCAGAACACTTAGCTATGCTGTAATGAATGGTTGTGCTAGTGGCTTTAGTGGGGCCTGGTTTGTGGTCAATTGGATAAATGCCCAGGAGTGAGAGTGCTGGGTCATAGGGAAGCTCTATATTTAGTCTTTTTTCCATATATATTTTTATTGTAAAAATACTGTACAGAGTGTTAGAGCTACATGAGTATGATAATGAGTACATTTCCTATCAAGCATTGTTACCACCTCTTTTGTTTTTCCCCTACCATCCCTTCCCTCCCCACCTCCCCAACTCCTCCCTCCCCACCCAGAAATTGTAAAGTTTTTTTCAACAGTGTCTTGTACATCTCATTGTTACAATGGATGAACCTATATCCTTATTTAAGCATTTTGTTATATCACTTCCCGTCCCCAAATTATAAAAATGTATATACAAGATGCAGGACATTGGAATCAGATACAGTGAAAACAGGGGTTATACCATGGGGGAAGAACATACAAAAGAAACAAAAGAATCACACAGTGCATTAGTATGTTGAAAACAATAGTTAAAAAAAACATGTCTATAACAAGCAAAAAAGGTCAAAACTTCGTGCATATGACCGTATAAGATGATGTTAAGTGAAATGAACCCCAAGACAAGGACACAATATGTTTATTCTTTTAAGGAACCGCCATACTGCCTTTGAGAGTGGCTGAACAAGTTTAAATTCCCACACACCATTGTAGTAGCATTCTTTTTTGGCCACATCCCTATCAGCATATGTTACTCTGTTAGAGTTCCTAAGGTGGCATCCTTGACAGCATTTGTTCTTTGTTTTCTTGATAATGGCCATTCTTACAGGAGGTGAAGTGGAATCTCAATGTTGTTTTGATTTGCATTTCTTTTATAGCCAGAGATGTTGCAAATCACTTTGTATGTCTATTGACCATTCTTATTTCCTCTTCTGAGCAATCTATCTTTAAGTCTTTAAACCATTTGTTAATTGGGTTGTTGGTTCTTTGAGGATTTGTTTTCGAGAGGTATAATTTCTTAAATTTTTTTAATTGTAAAGATACTGTACAGAGAGGTTACAGTAACATGAGTTAGGTAATGAGTACATTTGCTATCGAGCATTGTTACACCCTCCTTTGTTTATCCTCTACCACCCCTTCCCTCGCCACCTCCCAAACTCCTCCCTCCCATCCCCCTCAAGTTGTAAAGTTCGCTTTCAACATAGTATCTTGTATGTCTCATTGTTACAATGAGTCAACCTGTATCCTTGTTTCAGCATTTTGTTATTTCCCTTCCCCTTCCCAAATTAGAAAATTGTATATACAAGATGTAGGGCACCAGAAAGAAATACAGTGACAACAGGCATTATACCAAAGGGTGAAGAACATATCAAAGAAACAAAAAATCACATAGTACATTAAAAACAACAGCAAGAAAGAATAATCCTCTTGTGCTCATATCTTGGTGCTCATTTTGCTTAGCATCATCTTATATGGACATATGCACATAATTTTTGACCTTTTCTGTTTGTCTGGTAAGGTTATCCTAGATATATACTAGTTAATGCAAATAAGGAAAACCATGGGACTTACGTTTTTTGGGTCTGGCTTTCTTCACTTAATATAATTGTTTCCAAATCTTTCCATTTCCTAACAAATAGGGTAGTGTCATTCTTTCTGAAGGAGGCATAGAATTCTATTGCATACACACACACACACACACACACACACACACACACACACACAAACACACACACACACACACACACATACATATATATATATATATATATATTTGATCCATTCTATACTGAGGGACATCTGGGTTGGTTCCATATCTTAGCTATGGTGAATAATGCTGCAGAAAACATAATTGTGGTAGTAGAGGGCTATAATTTTTTGAACTCTAAGTATATTTTAGATATGAGGACCTTGTCTGATGAATATTTAGTAAAGATCTTCTCCCATTCTGTGGGCTTTCTATTTATCTTGCTAGCTATGTCCTTCAAACAAGATGCCCCTCACTGGGCAAATGGATCAGACATGACAAACTAAAAAAGACTCTAAACATTCACCCAGTGAGACCAAAGAAGGATATTCTTAGGAGATGATCATGAGGGCTTTATAACATCATATAATATAATATTTACATATTTAAATGAACTACAAGAAATAGAAACAAGAGGTTTTTATTTTACTTCTTGTGAGTTTATTTTTCTACTCCTTCCCCCTTTTGCCACTGTATTTGATTTTTGTACTGATTGTCTTATATGAAGGATTTTCTGTTTTAGAGAGGGGAAGGGGCAGCACAGAAATTTAACTTGCTAGCTATGTCCTTTGCCATGCAGAAACACTTTAGTTTGATGCAATCCCATTTATCCAGTCTTCTTTGATTTGTTGTAATTCCTGGCCTTAGAAAATTTTGATGCATGCCAAGGAGACCTAGTATTCCCTTATCCCTTCCTGTATCATTTTCATGGTATCTTGCCTTGCATTGGGGTCTTTGACCCATTTAGAATTGATTCTCTTGCAGAGTGATATATAAGGATGTAGTGTAGAGCCACTTTGAATGAAAATTTGACCATCTTCTAGAAAACTTCATACTCACTTACCATACGATTCAGGAATTTCCCTTCTTGATATTTACATAAAGGTGTTGATATGCTATGTCCATGAACAGTTGTCAAAGTTTTACCTATTATTGTCAAAATCATTACATCATTTACATTTACTAGATGATTGGATTAATATACTATAGTACATCCAGAAAATATAATATATAACACACTCCAAAGTAGCTAACGAAATGTCTGAAGAAAGCATACATGTATATTAAGTGAAAAAAAGACAATCTGAAAGACATTACTGTATGGTTTTAACAGACATTCCAGAGAGGCAAACCTAAGAAAACATTAAAAATGAGTTGTTGCCAAGGGATCATGATGGTGATGACTAGGTGACCACGAAGAATTTTGGAGCGGTGAAACTATTCCATACAATAATAAAATGGTGGATACATGTCATCATACACTTGTTAATATCCATAAAATGTTCAACACCAAAAGAGTTTCAATATACTATGGAGTTTGTGTGATAATAATATACTAATGTAGGCCAGCCAAGATGAAATATTCCTGAAGATTCCATCTCCATTGCATGAAACTGGGCAGAGTGGAGCACTCCTGCCATTCCAGTCATGACTAGAATATTACAGTAGGCAGATAACCACTCTGGCATATACTCAGAAGAGAAGTGAGATATTACCTTAAAAATAACTATAATGCAGGTATGTAATGTGGGCCAAGCAGGAGGTCAGTAGTCTAGCCAGTTCAAGGCCCTTAGGAAAGTTTGCAAAATCATCTCAGATATTGTCTGTTAAACTGAAGACTAGATTTAGAAATAGGGACTGGATATCCAGACTAGAAAAAGAAATCTGGGTAAAGAAAATATAAATGCAAGATTCTGAGAATTGTGATATCATATAAAATATAGACTAAGTAAACAGTTCAAAACTTAGACAATAAATTACTTAATAACTATTGTATTTATTGAAATAAGGTGTCAGTTGGTAGCCAGACTTGACTGAAACTTGTGATCTTCTACCTCACCCTTTTATATGCTAGGATTATGGACTGTGGACAATTGCCATATCACTTACCTAGTAACTGTACTGGTCTGAGTTGAATAAGAATATGAATTTAGAGAAAATAAGCCATATATAATATTTTCCAATTTTTGTTTCATTCATTAAAGATCATCTAAAAAAGAATTAATGAATGCCCCTGAGAAATACCTTTGTAGCAGCAGAAAAACTGAATGTTAGCATTTGAAAACTACTGAGAGACGCCATTAGGGTACTCTTAAGACCAAGTATTCATCAATAGATTTTAAGGACACAGGCTGGAGTATGCTGCTTTGCACTCATAAGCGAAATCCATTGACCAACTCCTGTTGCTGGTATTCTCATTTGATTGCCAAACACATGTTTAAGGGAAAATCCAATCCATTTTTCTATGATTGACATAAAATGTGGCTTTGTAAGTGTCAAAAACAAGAGAATCCCTCTCCCTTCTAAAACTCCCAACAAAATAAAACAACTTAAAAGCCTATAAATAATTGTCTAATCCGTATGAATCACACCTAATCCTATTCAGGCAAAATAACTGAACAACAATGACACAAAATGAAAATATAAAAAAAAATGAGTGAGCTACATAACATTTTCATTAGTTGGTGGCTAAATCATGTATGCTCACTACATACATGGGGAAGTTGATGCTCAGTGAGGGAGCTAGAAATAAGGTTGTAGATATAGGATTCTGAGGGAGAGTTTTACTTCATCTTTCCCTATTTGGATCCCTTTTATGTGTGCATCTTGTCTTATTGCTGTAGCTAGGCATTCTAATACTAAATTGAAGAGAAGTGGAGAGAGTGGACATCCTTGTCTTGTTCCTGAGTTAAGAGGAAACGGCTTTAGTTTTTCACCATTAAGTATAATGCTGGTTGTAGGTTTGTCATATACAGCCTGCACAGGGGCGGGGGGGGGGGCGGGGGAAGGGAGGGCTTGGGGGGGAAAGATGGGAAGGGATGGGAAGGGGAAACAAAGGAGGAGGCAACAATGTTTGATAAGAAATGTACTCACTACCTTGCCCATATAATTGTAACCCCTTTGTATGGTATTTTCACAATTACAAAAAAGACAATCCAAGTATAAAACCCAAAGAAAGAAAAAAAAAAGAAATAGGATTCTGAGCCAAGTTTGCCTTAGTTACAATAAAATACTTTTTAGCTAGATATCAGCTCACCCTTTACAGCATAGAAATTATGTGAACATTTTATAAGTAGACTATAAGCTCTTGGTTCATATTCAACATAATATTCTTAAGGCTATTGAAGCCTTAGATGAACAATAAGTGAGTGGGCAGGACAAATTTTATATTTTAAGCCCCTCTTAAATATACTTCATTCTTAGTTTATTTAATTTCCTTTTTTTCATTTTGATAAATATTATTTTATATCATCAGAGGCACAGAAGCATTGTACCTTTGTGTTCCTCCCTTAAGAGTACACTCTTTTGGTCTCACGATATGTCAATATGTAGAGTCCTGTATAATTTATTATGTCCCAGGTATTGATTTTCTGTTAATGAGAAATTGTGTATTGCTAGTAGATAAAAGATGACTAGGATAGCAGCAATGTAGGATAGGACCAGGTATGGAAGCCTCTGTTGTTGATTACAGTCATAGTCATCACTACATTTTCCTATCTATGATGTTCATTATATGCATATAAACCTGTGTACTCTGGGATACATGTAGCAAATATGTTTCATTCGTATGCCAAATCCAATCCATTTATATTGGCCTTCTGCCAGGCTACATCAAGTATGATTCTAAGGTTGATTCCAGACGTGAGTAATAATTCTGTGATTAATTTGCAATATTTGCTGTGGACACTGGAAACTAAGAATTTTCAACTCTTGAATGCACATGGACATCACATAAAATTATCAGATAATAATGACATTTTATAGAAGAGTTTTCTAAGTCAGTTTGTACTGAAAATGGATCAATACATTTTATAGAGAAGTTCTGGGCAACAATGCTGTTGTTACTTCTAGTTGAAGCTTTTGTTTCAATGAACTTTCAAATTTGGTTCTATAAACTTCATTCGGACCAGCTGATGTTCACATTTTGTGTAATCTTGACTTATTGTTTAGGCCTAATTTTTCTTCTTTCAGAGGATATTGATTTTTTTCTATAAAGTTCTTTTCAGCATGACCTAGATATACTTTTTAAAAGGAATATGCTTTGAATATGTCAGTCATTTTTTTCATCTGACATGCCATTTAAACTTTGGATTCATTTTGTTAGTCAAAATACTATTTGTTATTCTTCATATTCAATTGTAAACTCAGGGCCTGGGCACTGTCCCTGAGCTTTTTCATTCAAGGCTAAAACTCTACTATTTTAAGCCACAACACCGCTTCAGGTTTCATAGTGAATAATTAGAGATAAGAATCTCACAGACTTTCTTGCCTGGTGTAGCACTGAACCATGATATTCAGGGCTCAGCCTTCTGAATAGCTAGGATTACAGGCATGAGCCACTGGTGCCCAGAAGGCTCAGTACGTTCTGATGGAGACTTATCTTCCATTAATTACTAGCAGTGTTATTTGGGACAAAGGATTTCACTTATGTAAGCCTCAACTTATGCTTCTATAAAATGAAAATAATGACCATCCCTCTTTCAGAGTTATTATAAAGGTGATGTATATAGGCGTTAGAGTTACATAAGTCAGGTAAAGGGTCCATTTCTTTTTAGGCAATGTCATCCATTTTCTTGCCTTTTCCCAGTTTTTCCCTCCTGTCTCCACCCACAAGTTGTATAGTTCATTTTCAACATAATGTCTAATGAGTACCAGTGCTGCATTTGTCTACCTTTTATCCCTTCATTTCTGTGATTCCGCTTACCTTCCCAAAAATATGTATAAACAAACAATACAAGAAAAGAAAAGAAAAACAATAACAACAAAAAACCCTCTAGTATCCATTTCCTGGTGCTCATTTCTATAAATATTATTTTATATGATCAGAGACACATAGGTATTATGTCTTTGGGTTCCTTCTTTGGCCTCATTATGTGTGAATGCCTAGAGTCTTGTATTATTTATCATGTCCCCGTATATTTTAGATATAGAGCTTCCACATATGAGAGAAAACATGTGCTATTAATCTCTGAGCTTGGCTTACCTCACTTAACATGATTAAATAGTAGTTCAAAGTAGGTGCCATTTAACATAAAGCAGCTTAATAATACAGTGCATCTTCATCAGTAGCACCTCTTTCAATATACTCAACCCCCTTTGTTCCATCCTTTCTTTACTTTTATGGTTATACAATGAATTTGTGGCCACATTCTCTCTTTATTCATTACCACTCTCCTCTGTCCCCCCTCTTTGTATGTATCCCCTTCCTACTGTTGATTTTGTTGGGCTTTAGACTAGTCTTTCTAAAAAATTATACTATTTGAGCTCTGCAGAGTCGATTGCACTTCAGTTAATTCACTTTTAACTTGTATACCACTCAACTAGTTTAGTTTTAGATTTTTACGTATATTCTATCTACCACAAATGAAGGAAACCATGCAATCTTTGTTTCTCTGGATGTGGCTTATTTTACTTAATATAACTTTTTCCAAGTATTTCCATTTCTTTACAAATGGGACAAGATAATTCTTTCTAATGGGTGGATGAAATTCCATCATGTATATATACCATATTTTTGATCCATTTGTCCATTGAGAGGCATCTTGGCTGATTTCATGTCTTGCCTATGTTGAATAGTGCTGCAATGAACATGGTGGTGCTGGTGGCTTTACTGTGATCTTGTTTGAACTCTATTGAATAAATGCCCAAAAGTGGAATTGCCGAGTCATAGGGTAGTTTTAAGTTTATTTATTTAAGAAACCTTCATACCATTTTTCAGAATGGTTAAATAAGATTATATTCCCAACAATGTGTTAGAGTTCCTAAGGTGGCATCCGTAACAGCATTTGTTATTTGTTTTCTTGATAAGGGCCATTCTAACTGAGATGAGGTGTAATCTCAGTGTTGTTTTGATTTGCATTTAATTTATGGCCTGAGATGTGGAACATTTCTTCATGTATCTATTCACGTTTGATGTTCATTTAAAAACTGAACCTAAGTATCTATTTTCACTCACACTTGCTATTTTGATAGAATGTTTGAGAGTATTTCATAAATGGCAAAGCTTATAAAAATTCTGTCAACAATAAAATTATTTAAATATATCTGGAGCATAAAACAACATGCAATAAAGACATCTGCATAGCCATGTTATTTCCAGCACTATCAATAATAACTACACTGTGGAATTGGCCGAAGTGTCCAGCAACCAATGAAAGAATAAAGAGAATGTAATACATCATACACTATGGAGTATTATTCAGCCATATGGAAGGATAAAATTATGCCATTTGTAGATAAATGGAGGTCATAAAATTAAAGAAAATAAGCCAGACCATACAGACACATATAATACATTTGGAAAAAATCTATGTCTCCAGTAATACTAATTAAATGGAGGTCTGTTGGGGGAGATCAGTTCGAGAGAGGGAAAGGAGAAGTTACTGGATGATGAAGATCAAAGTGTACTACACATATAATTAGAAAGGTAGCTTATTAAATGCTCTAATATTATTTTATATTTTTTACATTGCTCTGAAGTTTTAGAAATATTTGTTTCATGTGATTCTTATAAGAATATTTTAAATTCATTCCCTTTTATAAAGACAACAAAAATACATCACATTATTTAACTACTGCATGTGATTTTCAAAGTAGAACTTACATCAAGTTGAAGCCCATATTCATAATTCCCTAATATTAATGCTTCTAGTATATACAAGAATATGTACTGGTAATGAGTATTTGTGAGCAAGGTAAAAATATTTATATTACCTAATATACAAAAATTAAAAAATATTACTGCCTGGTGCTGGTGGCTCACATCTGTAATCCTAGCTACTCAGGAGGCTGAGATCTGAGGATAGCAGTTCAAAGCCAACCTGGGCAGGAAAGGCTGTAAGACTCTTATCTCCAATCAACTGGAAGTGTGTCTGTGTCTCAAGTTATAGAGCTCTAGCCTTGTGCTGAAATGCTGAGGGACAGCACATAGGCCTAAAGTTCAAGTGCCATGAACCACGAAAAAAGAAAAGAAAGAAAGAGAAAGAAAGAAAGAGAAAAAAGAAAGAAAGGAAGGAAGAAAGAAAGGAAGAAAGAAAGAAAGAAAGAAAGAAAGAAAGAAAGAAAGAAAGAAAGAAAGAAAGAAAGAAAGAAAGAAAGAAAGAAAGGAAGGAAGGAAGGAAGGAAGGAAGGAAGGAAGGAAGGAAGGAAGGAAAAATTACTTACCATGGTGTATCTGAAACAAAATATCAATAATTAAAAGTTTGAGAACTAATTGTTTACTTTGTGATTGGCATTATTTAAATGACTTATATGGGATAATTTGTTCAAAGCTCACAGTAAATATGTTTTAAATGATGTATATGTTATGAATCACTTAACCTGTACAATAAAACATACAGGGAAGTATTAAACCTCCATACAGGGAAGTATTAAACCTCCATTTTTAAGATGATTTGAGGAGAAGTGAAAAGATGGCAGAGAAGCTGGAGGCTAAACAAGCTCTCCCATAGAAAGCAGTTTTAGAGTTCCAGTGAACAGTCCTAAGCCAGAGAATCACACCAAGTGTGCCTTCACAGGACAGAGAGTTAGGCCAGAGAGTCTGGGGACGAAGGAGCCAGACGCAGCGGGCGAGCTGATTCCACTCAACACCAGCAAGAACGAACAAGGAGCGGACATCTTCATCCTGCAGTTTGCAGACCAGAGACGACCCAGGAACCAAGACTCGGCGTGAGTAGAATCCTGACATCCTCACTCCTTCTTAGGGAGCAGAGGAGGGAAGGCCACCCCTCCCCCCCCCCAGTACCTGAGATCTCCATCTTGGACACTGACAAAGCTTGGCGGAGCTGCTAGCTCCAACTCAGGCCTTGGAAGTAAACTAGAGTCATTTAGAAGGTCACAGGAGCCCAACCTGACCTGCCAGACTCAGCTCTACCCAGGGAAAAGTCACCCAGCTCGGGCGCCAGCCCCAGGAGTGGCTTTCTTCACCAGGTAATCAGAGCCAGAGGCTGCCCCTCCCTTTAGCAGCCTCCACAATGAACTGAAATTCAGTAAACAGAAACCCTGAGAATGGCTCCAGGCTGGGCTCTGTGTGTTTCTCACAAACCAGCCCTCGGGAAAAGCTACTGTTTGCTGAAAGGCCTCAACTCTACCCAGAACCTAGCCTCATCACAGCATCTCCAAACTCGACGAAAAAGCCATCTCTTCCCATTGAACTAACCTGGGAGGAGGATCGCAGAGCATTTTTCTGCCTGTTCAAAGAAACTCACTTAAGTAACCTACCAAGCCACAGGAACACAAGCAGACCAGAGACTCCAACAAGAGGCTGGTTAAAGACACAAGAGAGACACAGGATTTTTCCCAACCCTTCCAAAAAAATCAAAGAATGTTTTTTTTTTGTTGTACCTTTTATAAAAAAAAAAAAATTTCTCTAAATTTTTTTTAAATCTTTAATTTTTACCTTTTTTGAAAAAAATTGTTTTCTAGTAATTTTTTTTTCCTTTTAGAATTTTATTTTAGGGGTATAAGTGTGTGTGTGTTTTTCTTCCTTGTTTTGTATTTTTTTTGTTTTGTTTTGTTTTTTGTTTAGCTCTACTGAACTTCTGATCTTTTTTCTTTCTTTCTTATCCTTTTCACCTGTTCTTCTCTTTCATTTTTTATGTGACTTAATTGCTGTTCTGCACATCCTCAGATAAACCCGTAGTCGATTATTAGATCTTATCTCCCATTGTGTGCACACTTAATCCACAAATTAATTACTCAATTCAAAACCTCTTAGACTTAAATTCCTTAATAGCAGTACTACCTCTTTATACCTATATAATATTTTAATTATTTTTATTTTTGTTTTTCACATCTCCTTCATATCCGTCCCCTTCTCTCATTATATTCATGTTCTTCTCTGAATAGTTTGTTTTCGAGTGTGTACAATATTTTAAATTTTTACCTTTCTGTTTTTTCTGGTCTCTTTTTGTCCTCTTTCTCTTTCTTCTTTTTTTTCTCTCTCTGTACTTTCATCCTATCCAACCTATTTCCTGCTTTGAGATTAGGATTTAGTTAACACTCCCTGTGCCTTCCCACATCACTCTATTCCTATTTTTTACCCACATCTCTTCTTAAACCTAATAATTTCTGGTTTACCAAATTCTTCTTTGCAGTTCATAGCCCATTAATATACAGTTGTTTGATGTTGAATAGATGTATCTGTTTAATTAGATTGTATATGCAGACTATTGACTCTGCAAATACAGACTTTGGTTGATGCTTGCCTAAAGATACTGTTCTAGCACAAAACTGGTGTTAATTTCATCCTAAATGGGCAGAGTAAGCCAGAAAAACACAAGAAAAATGGCAAGTCCGGGTATCTCAACTCCCACTCGTGATAACCAGGGGACAGAACAGATAATGAAAAATCCAGAGGAGAGTTCCCAAATAGCTCTACAAACACTGCTGGCAAACATGATAAATGAAAAGATTGAAAAAATACAAAGGACTCTGTATGAGTGTGATAGGGAGAGAGAGGAGGCAATCCAAAAGTTTATACAGGAATATCATAAGCGTGAGGAAGCTACTCAAAAACTGATACAGGATTTGCGTGAGCAGCTTGAGAATACTCAAAGAGAAAGGTAGGAATGGCGTGAGCAGGCTGAGAACACTCAAAGAGAACTACAGGAATCACATGAATGGGAGGAAGCTAATCAAAGAGTAATACAGGAATTGAGAGAGCAGGATGAGAATACACAAAGATCACTAAAGGCATTCATGGAATGCATTAACAAAGAGCTGAAGGAAGTCAGGGAGAGAACAAAGGGAATGCTGAATGGAACCCAACAGAAGGAATGGGAGTCCAAGGAAACCATAACTAATCAACAGGGTGATTTGAGAATAAACACTGAACACCAAATTAAGGAAGTAAAGAAGTTCATACAAGATCTAAAACAAAGCTTCAACAAAGAATTAGAAGCCATCAAAACTGACCAACTAGAAGGAAAAGAAATAAAAAAACAAAGTAGAAAGTCTCGACAGCAGGTTAGACCATGCAGAAGATCGAATCTCGGGGATTGAAGAAAGCCTAGACATTATAGAGAAAGAAGATACAATCATCCAAGACAAAAGCAAGAAATATGAGAGATCTATCCAACACTTGGAAGACACCATCAGGAGGCCTAATCTAAGGATAATGGGTGCAGAGGAGCACCTAGAAACAGAAGTTAATAGTCTAGGAAATTTGTTTAACAGGACGCTAGCAGAGAACTTCCCAAACATGCAAAAAGATAGGCCTATTCAAATACAAGAAACTTTTAGAACTCCAAATAGACCAGACCAGAATAGGACATCCCACCATCACATTATAATCCACACAGGATCAATTCAGACCAAGGAAAACATCAATAAAGCTGTCAAGGAGAAAAGATTAATCACCTATAAAGAGAAGCCAATTAGAATCACCTCAGATTTTTCATCAGAGACAATCAAAGCAAGAAGAGCCTGGAATGATGTATGTTATGCCCTAAAAAGAAAGAACTATCAACCAAGAATACTGTACCCAGCTAAACTCTCCTTCGTAACTGAAGGCCAAATAAAAACCTTCCATAGCAAAGAAAAGTTGAAACAATACTTCTCCACCAAACCAGCCCTACAAAAGAGTCTTAAAGATGTCCTACACATAGAAAACCAACAAGACCACAATAAAGGCCAAGAAACTGCACCCAAACTGAGAATCCAAGAACCATAGGAAGAAGCCTGTTTTCACAGCCCCCAAGAAGGTGGATAACATGGCAGGAACTCCGAAATACCTCTCAGTCCTATCTCTTAAGCTTAACGGACTTAACTCCCCAATTAAGCCACATAGACTGTCTAGTTGGATTAAAAAACAAGACCCTTCTATCTGCTGCCTGCAGGAGTCACATCTTGCCTGTAAAAACAAACACATTTTCAGTGTTAAAGGCTGGAACAAAATCTACCAAGCAAACGACCCCCATAAACAGGTGGGAGTTGCAATCCTAATATCACATAAAATAGACTTCAAATTAAAATTTGTGAGAAGAGATAAAGAAGGTGGCTACATACTAATTAAGGGATCTCTCCTTCAGGAGGATATTACACTTCTAACTATCTATTTGCCAAACAACGGAGCACCCAAATTTATCCAAGAAACACTACTTTCTCTCAAATCCCACATAGATCCAAAGACATTAATTGTTGGGGAATTTAACACACCACTCTCTCCACTAGATAGATCAACTCGGCAAAAACTCAACAGAGAAACCGCAGATCTAAACAACTGCATAGATCAACTAGACTTAACAGACATCTACCGAACATTTCACCCAGGAGCATCAGAAGACACGTTTTTCTCAGCAGCACATGGAACATTTTCGAAAATAGACCGCATTTTAGGCCACAAAGCAAATTTTTCCAAATTCAGAAACAATGAAGTTATACCTTGAATTCTCACAGACTACAAGGGAATAAAATTAGAACTCAACACCAAAAGCCACCAAAGAAAGTCCAGTAACACATTGAGGCTGAACAACACACTGCTGAATCACCAGTGGGTCAAGGAAGAGATTAGAAAGGAAATTCAAATGTTCATGCTATTCAACAAAAATGAGCACACAAATTACCAGCTCCTCTGGGACACAGGAAAGGCAGTACTCAGAGGCAAATTTATAGCTCTGAGTTCCTACATAAACAAATAGGAGAGATCTGAAATCAATAATTTAACTAGACATCTGAACCTCCTTGAAACAGAGCTACAAGATAAACCCCAATCCAGTAGACGGAAAGAAATAATTAAAATTAAATCAGAATTAAATGAATTAGAATCCAAAAAAACTGTAGAAAGAATCAACAAAACAAAGAGATGGTTCTTCGAAAAAATTAACAAAATTGACGGACCCTTAGCAAATCTTATCAGAAAAGAAGAGAACACACCCAAATAAATAAACTCAGAGAGGAAAACGGAAACATCACCATGGAAACAATCAAGATTCAGAACATTTTAAGGGAATACTTCTCAAAACTTTATGCTAATAAGTCTGAGAACTTGGTAGAAATGGACCTTTTCCTAGCAAATATTGGCATGCCAAAACTAAACCAAGATGAGTTAAACCATCTTAACAGGCCCATATCAAGCATTGAAATAGAAACAGCAATAAGAGACCTCCCAGCTAAGAAAAGTCCAGGACCAGATGGTTATACAGCAGAATTCTACAAGGCCTTCAAAGCTGAGCTCACACCAATTCTCCTCCAACTCTTCAATGAAATTCAAAGAGAAAGTTCACTAGGGAACACATTCTATGAAGCCATCATAACCCTCATCCCAAAACCAGGCAGGGACTCATCAAAGAAAGAGAATTATAGGCCCATTTCTTTGATGAACATTGATGCAAAACTTCTCAACAAAATTTTGGCCAATCAAATTCAACAATTCATCCAAAAAATCATAGATCATGATCAAACAGGATTCATTTCAGGGATGCAAAGCTGGTTCAATATACACAAATCAGTTAATATTATTCATAACATCAACAAGAGCAAGGATAAGAACCACATGATTATCCCAATAGACGCAGAAAAAACATTCGACAAGATCCAATACCCCTTTATAATGAAGGTTTTGGAAAAATTAGGAATCCATGGAACATTCCTCAATACAATAAAGGCTGTATATGACAAACCTACAGCCAGCATTATACTTAATGGTGAAAAACTAAAGCCATTTCCTCTTAACTCAGGAATAAGACAAGGATGTCCACTCTCTCCACTTCTCCTTAACCTAGTATTAGAATGCCTAGCTACAGTAATAAGACAAGATGCAGGCATAAAGTGGATCCAAATAGCGAAAGAAGAAATAAAACTCTCCGTCTTTGCAGATGACATGATCTTGTACTGAAAGAATCCCATAGACTCCACTCCCAAATTACTCAAGGTGATTCAAAACTTTGGCAAAGTAGCAGGGTATAAAATTAACTCCCCAAAATCAATGGCTTTTCTGTATGCCAACAATGAGAAAAGTGTGGCTGAAATCAAGAAAGCAACTCCATTTGTAATAGCCCCACAAAAAATAAAATACCTAGGAATTAACTTAACCAAAGAAGTAAAGGACCTCTATGATGAAAACTTTAAAAACTTGAAAAAGGAAATCAAAACAGAACTTAGAAAATGGAAAAAACTCCCATGCTCCTGGATTGGAAAGATTAACATCATGAAAACGTCAATACTTCCCAAGGCTATCCACAAATTCAATGTGATACCTATCAAAATTCCAAGCTCATTCTTCAAGGAAATAGAAGAGGCAATCCAAAAATTCATATGGAACAATAAAAGACCCCGAATAGCAAAAACGCTCCTCAACGGAAAGAACACTGCTGGAGGAATATCAATACCAAATGTCAAACTCTACTCTAAAGTCATAGTAATCAAAACAGCTTGGTATTGGCACAAGAACAGACCTCAAGACCAATGGAATAGAATTGAAAACCCAGAAATGAACCTACAGACCTATAGCCATCTAATCTTTGATAAGGGAGCTAAAAAAATAGAATGGAAGAACGACAGCCTCTTCAGGAAATGGTGCTGGCAAAATTGGTTAACTACATGTAGAAAGCTAAAGCTAGATCCTTATATATCACCCTGCACCAGAATCAACTCCAAATGGATCAAAGACCTCGGAGTCAAAGAAGACACTCTGAAAACATTACAGGATGGAATAGGAGAAACCCTAGGTCTCCTTGGCTCAGGCCGAAATTTTCTTAATAGAGACCCAGAAATACAACAAATCAAAGAAAGGTGGATATATGGGATTGCATGAAGTTGTAGAGCTTCTGCATGGCAAAGGACATAGCTAGCAAGATCAATAGAAAGCCCACGGATTGGGACAAGATCTTCACTAGCCATACAACAGACAAGGGTCTCATATCTAGAATATACTTGGAACTCAAAAAATTACAACCCCCAACAACAAATCCTCGAAGTAAACAACTGCTCAAAAAATAAGTGGGCTAATGACTTAAAGAGAGACTTCTCTGAAGAAGAAAGAAGGATGGCCAATAGACACATGAAGAAATGCTCAACCTCCCTAGCCATAAAAGAAATGCAAATCAAAACAACATGGAGATACTAACTCACCCCTGTTAGAATGGCAAAAATCAAGAACTCTAATAACAACAGATGCTGGAGGGGATGTGGACAGAAGGGAACCTTACTTCATTGTTGGTGGGAGTGTAAACTTGTTCAACCACTTTGGAAAGTAGTATGGAGGTTCCTCAAAAGACTCCACAGAGAGCTCCCCTATGACCCAGCAGTCCCGCTTTTGGGCATTTACCCAAATATTTATAAACAAGACCACACTAAAGCTACCAGCACAACTATGTTTATTACAGCATAAGACCACACTAAAACTACCAGCACAACTATGTTTATTACAGCATTATTTACCATAGGTAAGATCTGGAACCAACCCAGATGTCCCTCAGTAGATGAATGGATCAAGAAAATGTGGTATTTATACACAATGGAATTCTATGCCTCCATCAGAAAGAATGACATTGCCCCATTTGTTAGGAAATGGAAAGACTTGGAAAAAAATATATTAAGTGAAGTAAGCCAGGCCCAAAGAAACATAGGTCCCATGGTTTCTCTTATTTGCAATATCTAGTATATGTCTGAGTCAAGCAGAAAAGGTCAGATAAGGTGATGTTAGGAAAATGAACCCTAAGATATGTATTTTAAATGTTTTTTTTCATGCATTTGTTTCTAACGCAATTATAAGATTATTTGTTTGTTGCTTTGTATGTCCCTCACCCACAGTATAACCCCTGCTTTCACTGTATTTGATGTTGGTATAATTTGTGGAGGGGAAGGGGAAAAACAAGTCGTTTAAATAAGGATACAGGTGGACCTGTTGCAACAATGAGAAGTACAAGTTGTCATGTCAAAAACGAACTTTACAACTTGGGGGGGGGGAGGATTGGGTGAGGTGGCAGGGGGAGGATGGGAAGGGATGGGAAGGGTAAACAAAGGAGGAGGCTACAAAGCTTGATAATAAATGTACTCACTCACTATCTTGCCCATGTAATTGTAACCCCTCTGTACTGTATTTTCACAATAAGAAATAAAAATTTAAAAAAAGATGATTTGACTTAGGCACTCATCTATGTGTCTAAGACCACTAATAGTAGATAAATAACAAATTTCCATTTTATATAGTATGGCTCTAAATCTTAAAACATTTCATGATTAGATTCATATAAATTGTGCTCCATGAAATCGTAATTAATTAATAAACAGTACAATATTCTTAGAAAAAGTCTCCTAGATATAGTGGCAAAACGAAGGATAAAATTAAAGATGATTATTTATAGCTAGATCCCATTGAGAAGAAATCCTAATGTCCTCATACTTATAATGAAATTATTATTATTATTATTCAAAATTGTTTTGCTAGTATTAGTATACAAATTATTATACTGCTTTAGAATGTATCCCTTACTTTTAAATTTCAAATCTGGAACCAATTTTTCCTTCTTTTAGATATTTATATTAAATAGTTGTACAAAGTTGCTTCAATTTACTTTGTCAGTTTTTGAGTACAATGAATCTTGATCGATGTCATTTATTTCATCATCATCCTTCCAGCTATTCTAACACCACCTGTCTCAATTTATCTTCCTAGATCAATTTTCCTGTTCTCCCTCTCTCCATTTGTCTATCTCCTCCTCTTCGCCTCTTCACCCCCTACCCCTAACAACATGTGTTCTAGCTTCCTGGTATTCATTTATAAGACTGTAAGTTGTTCAAAGAACTTATGTCACTAAAGTCCTCCAAAATATTATTTTCTAAAGGGCAATGAGGGCAATTTGAAAAACAAAGCAACTACCACTATTTTTGAAACAGTATCTGCTCGAGATTAAGAAAATAATATAGAAAGGGTGAATTTGACTGAGGTACTAATGCATACAAGTTATAAAACAAAACCCCTTTCCACAATTATTTTATGCTTATAAAAATAAATTTAAAGTAGAACAGGTGGAGGTGGATTAGGATAATAGGATAGAGGGTATGAACTCACTCAAAATATGTTATATACATCTATGAAACTTTCATACAAAGTCCCCTTTTACTAATAAAATAGCCTAAGTTTAAAATACTTAAAAAGCATAGAATTGATTAAAATCATTCTGAGTTCGATCCTTATGAATAGCATTTTATTGGATCTACATAATATTTTTTTGTGTGTGTGAGAAAACCGTACAGAAGAGCTACACTTTCATGGGCAAGATAACGAGTATATTTTTTTTTATATTGTGAAAATACTGTACAGAGGAGTTACAATTACATGGGCAAGATAATGAGTACATTTCTTATCAAGCATTGTAGCCTCCTCCTTTGTTTCCCCTTCCCATCCCTTCCCATCCTCCCCCTGCGCCCTCACCCAATCCTCCCCGCTCCCCTCTCCCCACCCCCCCATGAAAGTTGTAAAGTTCGTTTTCGACACAGCTAATTGTACATCTCATTGTTGCAATGGGTCCACCTGTATCCCTATTTAAACGATGGGTTTTTCCCCTTCCCCTCCACAAATTATACTGACATCAAATACAGTGAAAGCAGGGGTTATACTGTGGGGGAGGGACATACAAAGCAACAAACAAATAATCTTATAAATGTGTTAGAAACAAACACATGAAAGAAAAATATTTCAATACATAGGGTTCATGTCCCTAACATCAACTTATCTGACCTTTTCTGCTTGACTCAGACATATACTAGATATTGGAAATAAGGGAAACCATGAGACCTATGTTTCTTTGGGCCTGCCTTACTTCACTTAATATAATTTTTTCTAAGTCTTTCCATTTCCTAACAAATGGGGCAATGTCATTTTTCCTGAAGGAGGCATAGAATTCCATTGTGTATATATACCACATTTTCTTGATCCGTTCATCCTCTGGGGGGGCATCTGGGTTGGTTTAATATCTTAGCTATGGTAAATAATGATGCAATAAACATAGTCGTGCTGAGAGCTTTAATGTGCTCTTGTTTGTGATCATTTGAGTAAATGCCCAAAAGTGGGATTGCTGGGTCATAGGGGAGCTCTCTGTGGAGTCTTTTGAGGAACCTCGATACTGCTTTCCAAAGTGGTTGAACAAGTTTACACTCCCACCAACAGTGGAGTAATTCCCTTCTGTCCACATCCAGTCCAGCATCTGTTGTTATTAGAGTGCTTGATTATAACCATTCTAACTGGGGTGAGTTAGTATCTCAATGTTGTTTGATTTGCATTTCTTTTATGGCTAGAGAGGTTGAGCATTTCTTCATGTGTCTATTGGCCATCCTTCTTCCTTCTTCAGAGAAGTTTCTCTTTAAGTCTTTAGCCCACTTATTTATTGGGCAGTTGTTTCTTTGAAGATTTGTCATTGGGGGATTTAATTTTTTTGAGTTCCAAGAATATTTTAGATATGAGACCCTTGTCTGTTGTATGGCTAGTGAAGATCTTCTCCCAATCCGTGGGCTTTCTATTGATCTTGCTAGCTATGTCCTTTGCCATGCAGAAGCTCTGCAATTTCATGCAATCCCATTTGTCTAAACTTTCTTTGATTTGTTGTGTTTCTGGGTCTCTATTAAAAAAATTTCAGCCTGTGCCAAGGAGACTTAGGGTTTCTCCTATTCCATCCTGTAATGTTTTAGTGTCGGCTTTAACTCCGAGGTCTTTGATCCATTTGCAATTGATTCTGGTGCAGGATGATATATAAGGATCTAGCTTTAGTTTTCTACAAGTAGTTAACCAATTTTGCCAACACCATTTACTGAAGAGGCTGTCTGTCTTCCATTCTATTTTTTTAGCTCCCTTATCAAAGATTAGATGGCTATAGGTCTGTAGGTTCATTTCTGGGTCTTCAATTCTATTCCATTGGTCCTGAGGTCTGTTCTTGTGCCAGTACCAAGCTGTTTTGATTACTATGGCTTTATAGTAGAGTTTGACATTTGGTATTGATATTCCTCCGGCACTGTTCTTTCTGTTGAGGAGCGTTTTTGCTATTCGGGGTCTTTTATTGTTCCATATGAATTTTTGGATTGCCTCTTGTATTTCCTTGAAGGATGAGGTTGGAATATTGATAGGTATCACATTGAATTTCTAGATAGCCTTGGGTAGTATTGCCATTTTCAGGATGTTGATTTTTCCAATACAGGAGTAAGGAAGTTTTTGCCACTTTCTAAATCATGTTTTGATTTCCTTTTTCAGGTTATTAAAGTTTGCATCATAGAGATCCTTCACTTCTTTGGTTAAATTACTTCCTAGGTATTTTATTTTTTGTGTGGCTATTAGGAATGGAGTTGCTTTCCTGATTTCAGCCACACTTTTCTCATTGTTAGCATACATAAAAGCCATTGATTTTTGAGGGTTAATTTTATACCCTGCTACTTTGCCAAAGTTTTGAATCACCTTGAGTATTTTGGGAACAGAGTCAGTGGGATTCTTTAAATACAAGATCATGTCATCTGCAAAGACGGAGAGTTTTACTTCTTCTTTCTCTATTTGGATCCACTTTATGTCTGCATCTTGTCTTATTGCTGTAGCTAGAAATTCCAATACTATATTGAATAGCAGTGGAGAGTGGGCATCCTTGTCTCATTCCTGAGTTTAAAGGAAATGGCTTCAGGTTTTCACCATTGAGTATAATACTCGCTGTAGGTTTGTCATATACAGCCTTCATTGTGTTGAGGAATGTTCCATGGATTCCTAATTTTTCCAGAACCTTCATCCTAAATTGGTGTTGGATCTTGTCAAATGCTTTTTCTGCATCTATTGAGATAACCATGTGGTTATTATCCTTGCTCTTGTTGATGTGATGAATTATGTTAATTGATTTGCGTATATTGAACCAGCTTTGCATCTCTGAAATGAATCCTGTTTGATCATGATGTATGATTTTTTGGATGAATTGTTGAATTTGATTGGCCAAAATTTTGTTGAGAAGTTTTGCATCAATGTTCATCAAAGAAATGGGTCTATAGTTCTCTTTCTTTGATGAGTCCCTGCCTGGTTTTGGGATGAGGCTTATGATGGCTTCATAGAAACAGTTTAGTAGTGAACTTTGTCTTTCAATTTCATTGAAGAGTTGGAGGAGTATTCGTGTGAGTTCTGCTTTGAAGGCCTTTAGAATTCTGCTGTAAAACCATCTGGTCCTGGGCTTTTCTTAGATTGGAGGTTTCTTATTGCTGTTTCTATTTCAATGTGTGATATGGGCCTGTTAAAATGGTTTAACTCACCTTGGTTTAGTTTTGGTATGTCGATATTTGCTAGGAAAAGGTCCATTTCTGCCAAGTTCTCAAAATCATTAGCATAAAGATTTGAGAAGTATTCCCCTCTAATATTCTGAATCTTGGTTGTTTCTGTGGTGATGTTTCCATTCTCATCTCTGAGTTGATTTATTTGGGTATGTTTTCTTCTTTTTCTGGTAAGATTTGCTAAGGGTCTTTCTATTTTGTTAATTTTTTCGAAGAACCAACTCTTTGTTTTGTTGTTTCTTTCTATGTTTCTTCTGGATTCTAATTCATTTAACTCTGATTTAATTTTAATTATCTCTTTCTGTCCACTGGAATGGGGTTTATCTTGCTGCTCTTTTTCAAGGAGACTCAGATGTCTCATTGAATTGTTGGTTTCAGCTCTCTCCAACTTTTTGATGTAGGAACTCAGAGCTATAAACTTGCCTCTGAGTACTGCCTTTGCTGTGTCCCAGAGGAGCTGGTAGTTAGTGTGCTTATTTTTGTTGAATATCATAAACACCTGAATTTTTTGTTTCTAATCTGTTCCATGACCCACTGAATGGTTCAACAGTGTTTTGTTCAGCCACCATGTGTTACTGGACTTTCTTTGTTGGCTTTTGGTGTTGAGTTCTAATTTTATTCCCTTGTGGTCTGAGATAATGCAAAGTATAACTTCAATGTTTCTGAATTTGGACAAGTTTGCTTTGTGACCTAAAATGTGGTCTATTTTGGAAAATGTTCCATGTGCTGCTGAGAAGAACATGTGTTCTGATGCTGCTGGGTGAAATATTTGGTAGATGTCTGTTAAATCTAGTTGATCTATGCAGTTGTTTAGGTCTGTGGTTTCTCTGTTGAGTTTTTGCCGAGTTGATCTAGCTAGTGGGGATAATGGTGTGTTAAAGTCTCCGACAATTAATGTCTTTGGATCTATATGAGATTTGAGGGAAAGTAGTGTTTCTTGGATAAATTTGGGTACTCCATTGTTTGGTGAATAGTGATTTAGAATTGTAATATCCTCCTGAAGGAGAGATCCCTTAATTAGTATGTAGCCACCTTCTTTATCTCTTCTAACTAATTTTAATTTGAAGGCTATTTTATCTGATTTTAGTATTCAACTCGTGCCTGTTTATGGGGTCCGTTTGCTTGGTAGATTTTGTTCCAGCCTTTCACATTCAAAATGTTTTTGTTTTTATGGGCAAGTTGTGATTCCTGAAGGCAACAGATAGAAGGATCTTGCTTTTTAATCTAACTGGACAGTCTATATCTCTTAATTGAAGAGTTAATTTCAGTAATGATAAGAGATAGGACTGAGAGGTAATTGGGAGTTCCTGGCATTTTATCCACCTTCTTGGGGGCTGTGGCAACTGGGTTCTTCCTATGGTTCTTGGATTCTCAGTTTGGGTGCGGTTTCTTGGCCTTTGTTTGGTGTTGTTGGTTTTCTATGTATAGGGCATCTTTAAGTATCTTTTGTAAGGCTGGTTTGGTGAAGATATATTGTTTCAATTTTTCTTTGTTATGGAAGGTTTTTATTTGACCTTCGGTTATGAAGGAGAGTTTAGCTGGGTACAGTATTCTTGGTTGATAGTTGTTTGTCTTTAGGGCATGGCATACATCATTCCAGGCTCTTCTTGCTTTAATTGTCTCTGCTGAGAAATCTGAGGTCATTGTAATTGGTTTCCCTTTATACGTGATTGATCTTTTCTCCTTGACAGCTTTAAGGATGTTTTCCTTGGTCTGAATTGATCCTGTGGGGAGTATAATGTGACGGTAGGATGTTCCATTCTGGTCTGGTCTATTTGGAGTTCTAAAAGCTTCTTGTATCTGAATAGGCCTATCTTTTTGCATGTTTGGGAAGTTCTCTGCTAGGGTCCTGTTAAACAAATTTCCTAGACCATTAACTTCTGTCTCTAGGTGTTCCTCTACATCCATTATCCTCAGATTAGGCCTTCGGATGGTGTCTTTCAAATGTTGAATAGATCTATCATATTTCTTGGTTTGTCTTGGTTGGTTGTATGTTCTTTCTCTATACTATCTAGGCTGTCTTCAATCCCTGAGATTCGATGTTCTGCATGGTCTAACCTGCTGTCAAGACTTTCTACTTTGTTTTTTATTTCATTTCCTTCTAATTGGTTGGCTTTGATGGCTTCAAATTCTTTGTTGGAACTTTGTTCTATATCTTGTAAGAACTTCGTTACTTCCTTAATTTGGTGTTCAGTGTTTATTCTCAAATCACTTAGTTGATTGGTTATGGTTTCCTTCGACTCCCATTCCTTCTGTTGGGCTCCACTGCGCATTCCCTTTACGGTCTCCCTGATTTCTTTCAGCTCTCTGTTTATGGATTCTATGAATGCCTCCATTGATCTTTGTCTATTCTCATCTCCATCTCTCAGTTCCTGTATTTCTCTTTGATTTGCATCCTCACATTCACGCATTTCCTATAGTTGTCTTTGAGTGTTCTCAGCCTGTTCATGCCATTCCTGACTTTCTCTTTGTCTGTTCTCAGCCAGCTCACGCAATTCCTGTCTATCTCTTTGACTGATCTCAAAATGCTCACGCAATTCCTTAATTTCTCTTTGAGTGTTCTCAATCTGCTCATGAAATTCCTGAATCAATCTTTGAGTAGCTTCCTCACGTTCATGAGACTCCTGTATTGATCTTTGGTTTGCCTCTTCTCTCTCCCTATCATGTTCACATTGAGACCTTTACACTCTTTTCATTTACCCTGTTTACCTGTCATGTTTGTAGACCTTTTTGGGAACTCTCCTCTGGATTATTCATTATCTGTTCTGTCCCCTGATTGTCATGAGTGGGAGTTGAGATCCCAGGGCTTGCCATTTTTCTTGTGTTTTTCTGGCTTGTTCTGCCCATTTGGGATGAGAACCACACCAGTTTTGTGCTAGAACACCATTTTAAGGTTAGCATCAACCAAAGTCCGTAGTTGTACAGTTAAAAGTCTGCAGGTACAATCTGGTTGAAGAGATACAATCTATTGAACATCAAACACCTATGTCTTAATAGCCTAAGAACAGCAAAGGAGAATTTGGCAACCAGAAATTATTAGGTTTAGGCAAAAAAATGTGGGGGAAAATAGGATTAGAGGGATTTGGTGAGGGAGAGTGGAATTAACCAGGTCCTAATCTCAAAGAAGGAAATGGATTAGACAGAATGATAGCAGAGAGAGAAAAAAGGAAAAAGGAAAAAGAATAAGAAAAAAGAAGATAAAGAAAAAAAGAGACAAGGAAAAATGGAAAAACAAAAAAATTTTAAATTAAAAAGTGAAACCTTTAAAAACTGCAAGTTTGAAGAAGTAGTATTCAGAGAAGTATGGGGATGTGATGAGAGGAGGGGAGGGATAGAAAGAAGACATGAAAAACTAGAAAAATAAAAATGTTTTTAAATGTTATATGGGTATAAAGTGGTAATACTGCTGTTAAGGAATTTAAGTCTAAGAGGTTTTGAACTGAGTAATAAATGTCTGGATTAAGTGTGTACACAATGGAGTATCATATGTAATAATCGATGACGGGTATATTTGAGGGTGAGCAGAACAGCAATTAACTCACACAGAAATGAATGAAAGAGAAGTGAAAAGAATGAGAAAAGAAAGAAAGAAAAAAAGATCAAAAGTCAGTAGAGATAAAAAAAGGAAAAAAAGCACACACACACACTTACACCTAAAATAAAAATTATACAAGGAAGAAAAGAAAAAATAATAGAAAACATAAATTAAAAAAATTAAAAATTAAAAAAAATTAAAAATAAGGTACAAAAAAAAAGAAAGTTCTTTGATTTTTGAGGGGTGAGGATGGGAAGATTCCGTATCTCCCTTGTGTCTGTAACTAGTCTCTTGGTGGAGTCTCTGGTCTGCTTGTGGTGTTTGGTTTTCTTGTGGCTTCATTGGTTACTTAAGTCAGTTTGTTTGGGCAAGCAGAATAATGCTCTGCTTTACGCAGTATTTTGTGATTTTCCTCCCAGGCTAGTTCAGTGGGAGAGGGATCTGTTTTGAGTATAGCCAAAGAGGGAGATGGCTGTTTCCTCTAATTTGGAGATGATGAGATGAGGCTAGGTTCTGGGTAGAGTTGAGGCCTTTAAGCAAACAGTAGCTTTTCCCTGAGAGGCTAGCTTCTGAGACAGTCACAGAGCCCAGCCTGGGGCCTTTCTCAGGGTTTATGTTTACTGAATTTCAATTGATTGTCTAGGCTGCTGTAGGGAGGGGCAGCCTCTGGCTCTGTTTATCCAGTGAAGAAAGCCACTCCTGGAGGCAGATTTTCCTCTGCCTGGGCTGGGTGACTTTTTCCTGGGTGGAGTTGAGCCTGGCACGTCTGGGCAGGTTCCTGTGACCTGCTAAATGACTGTCTTGTTTTCTCCCAAGGCCTGAGTTGGAGCTGGCAGCTGAGCCAGGCCTTTGTCAGTATCAAAGATGGAGATCTCCGGTAGTGGGGTGGAGGATGGGTGCCTTCCCTTCTCTGCAGTGAGGATGTCAGGCCTCTACTCACTCCACGGGAGTCTTGGTTCCTGGGTCGTTTCTGGTCTGTGATCTGCAGGGTGAAGATATCTGCTCCTGGTCAGTTTTTGCTGGTGTTAAGTAGAATCTGCTCACCGGCTGCAGCTGGCGCCTTTGTCCCAGACTCTCTGTGTTGCAAGTATGGCGACTACAGTCTCCACTGCTGCTGCCGCCGCTGTCGCAGCTGCTGGCAAGTCTCAGATCTGTCTCCTTGTCTGGATTTTTCTTCTCTGGCCAAACTCTGTACTGTGATGGCACACTTGGTGTAATTCTCTGGCCTAGGACTGTTCACTGGAACACTGAAACTGCTTTCTATGCGAGAGCTTGTTTAGTCTTCAGCTTCTCCTCTACCATCTTCCTCTGATCAATCTACATTATCTTTTAATTTATTTATTCCATGTGATATTTGCTTTACATATTTCCTTAAGTTGTTATCTCAATTCATCACATACAGAGTTCTGTTTCCCACATGCGTCCTCAGCATTTATATGTATAGCAGATAGAATATGGAGTCCCTAAACTCAGAGCTTGTGAAGTGGAAGGCCAGGTCACACTCAAACAAAATGCATGAGTAGAGTATCAAAGTATATGAGGAACCAAATTCCAAACTGAAAAAAAATGTCACTGACTTTGGGTTCTACAATGTGTCCTCCCTTTGTGATATTCCCATCTGTCTTCACTGCAGATATGGCTGACAGTCAGGCTGACAAATTCCGTACTCTTTTTTACAGATTGCAAAGTTCTCATTTCAAGAGCAGTTTAGGATTGAGGTACGTGGGTCCAAATGAAACTTGCACTTACATAAAGGGAACATATCAATTGCACTGTTCATAAATTCCCAAACACCAAAGAACTGGAAGTCACATTTTCTAAAAGCTTATTAAAATCTGGAGGCCATTTTCATGAGCTGGAATGGAATTGGGGTATTAATATACATGTTGATTTTCACTTTGATTGGACAAGAAAAGAAGGCTTTTTAGTTAAGCTCTCAAGCATGACTTCTGGGGAATTAACTCTTTTATATTTGTAAAACTTTTCATGTTTCCTATTGCTTTACATAAGTTCTCATACTTTTTGATCAATGCTGTATTATAAAATAAGCAAAACAGATGTTGATAAAATTCAGTCATAATCAACAAACTTTAGTAAATGACCACTATGAACATCTTGTGTTGGTGATCTGTTACAATATACCTGCTTTACAAACTTCTGAAATTATTAAAATGGGCACAGCTTTTGATCATGCTATTATGATACTTAGACCATTGTAGTAAAAAAATGTAATGGGAATAGAAAGAAGGAAATGTTAATGTCATATGAATTAGAGGAAAAGGATTCAGAAAATCGGGGACATTTAACTTGGCCCTAGTGGGTAAACTGAGTTTTTACCTGGCAGATAAGAAAATTGGAATCCTAGACAAAATATCAGGAGAAGTAGAGAAGGAAAGATGTTCATGTGGATGACAAAATCTGGGGCAGGTAAAGTCTGTGTAGCCCAGGTCTGCAATATATAATCAGGAGTGATGGGAAATATAGCTGGAAAGAAAGTTCAGGTTAAGTTGGAAAGGGTATCAATAACATGCTGACAAGCCCACACTAATAACTCTTATTTTTAGCACTTCTCCTATGCCAGAAATTGTGCTATATTCTTAAGTATGCACTCTCATTCTCTCCTCACAAGCACTACATGAGTATTGTTTTCAACTCATTTTAAATTTAGCTCAGTACATAAATGTCAGGGCCAGAATGTAAGTCAGGTCTGTTGGATGCCACAACCTATGCTCTTAATCATTCTATTTCCATACTGCCTAACTACTAGTTTCTTGTTGGAATGGCACACCACTATGTGGGGTCTCATAAATACTTCGATGTTATCCCTTGTTCCCTCAGCAATTTCCTTTGGCCCTTTCATATTGAAACATTTCTTGATACAGCAAAATTATTTAGAAGGAATGATGATTAGTTCAAGTTCTAAATATAAGAATGGGTTGATAGGCCACTCTGGAAAGCAATGTGAAGGATCATCAAAACTATAATCATAGAACAACTCTATGAACTAGTAATTTCACTCCTTGGATATTATCCAAAAGAGTGCACACCAGGTTACAGTAAAGCCACCAGCACAACCATGTTCATTGAAGCACTATTCACCATAGCCAAGCTGTGGAAACAGCTCAGACACTCCTCAATGGATGAATAGATCAAGAAAATATGGTGTACACAATGGAGTCTTACTAATATACTAGAAATAATATTGTACCACTTGTAAGGAAATGGAAAGCCTTAGAAAAAATCATAAGTCACACCCAGAGATACTAAGTTGGCATGATTTCCCATATATGTGAAACCAAGAATAAGCCTATAAACAGATAATTAAGCACATTGTGTGGGATACAAGTGGTTACAAGTGTATTAATTGAAATATGGTAGATTCAAGGGAGAATTCAAATAGTGTATTTCTTTAGAAAGGCAAATTCAAATCTCAACAAAATAATCACCAGGATACAGATATTTGAAACGGGTAGGGTAGGGCCAAAGGAAGACTGGTAGACAAATGAGGAGAAGGGGAGAGAATGTAATCAACTCAAAGTATATAACACAAAATTAAGAAAAGTGAGGGAATAGTGGGCTATCAAGAGTGAGTGAGAATGTTAAATGGGGTGACAATGATCAGAAGGCATTGTACTCCTAACTGCTTTGTTAATTGACAACTCTTTTGTACAACTGCTTAAAGATAATAAAAATTAAATCATTATTAAAAATAATGGGTTTATGGACAAAAGAAATCAGCTATTCAACCACAAGGGAATAAAATTAGAATTCAACACCAAAAGCCACCAAGGAAAGTCCTGTAACACATGGAAGCTGAACAATACACTATTGAACCAACAGTGGGTCATGGAAGAGATTAGAAAGGAAATTCAAGTGTTCATGATATTTAACAAAAATGAACACACAAATCACTAGCTCCTCTGAGACACAGAAAGGCAGTACTCAGAGGCAAGTTTATAGCTCTGAGTTCCTACATCAACAAATTGGAGAGATCTGAAACCAACAATTTAATGAGGCACCTGAAGCTAAACCTCAATTCAGTAGATGGAAACAAATAATTAAAATTAAATCAGAATTAAATGAATTAGAGAACAAAAACCCATAGAATCAACAAAACAATTAGGTTGTTTTTCAAAAAAAAAAAAGAAAAGAAACTGACAGACCTATAGCAAATCTATCAGAATAAGAAGAGAACACACCCAAATAAACAAAGAGGTGAAAATAGAAACATCACCACAGAAACAACTACAAGATTCTGAATATTATAACGGAATATTTCTCAAACCTTATACCAATAAGTTTGAGAATCGGGAAGAAATGGATGAATTTCTAGCAAATATTGACATGCCCAAACTAAACCAAGCTGAGTTAAACAAATTTAACAGACACAAATCAAGCATAAAAAGAGAAATAGCAATAAGAGACCTCCCACCCAGGAAAAACCCAGAACCAGATGGACATACAGCTGAAAACTAAAAGGCCTTCAAAGCAGAACTCTTCAATGAAATTGAAAGTGAAAGTTCACTACCAAACTCTTTCTATGAAGCCATCATAACCTCATCCCTAAACCAGGCAGGAACTCATCAAAGAAAGAACTATAGACCCATTTCTTTGATGAACATTGATGCAAAACACCTAAAATAAAAATTATGAAAGAAAAAATATAGAATTTTTTAATTAAAAAATTAGGTAGAAAAAAGAGTTTTTTGAGGTGTTTATTCGGGGTGCGGGAGGATCTTGTGTCTCTCCTGTGTCCATAACCAGTCTCTTGGTGGAGTCTCTGTTTTGCTTGTGGTGTTTGGTTTTCCAGTGGCTTGATTGGTTTCTTAAGTCAGTTTGAGCAGGAAGAAAGAAGCTATGCCTTACCCAGGACTTTGTGATCCTCCTCCCAGGCTAGTTCAGTGGGAGGGAAATCTGCCTTGAGTATCACCAAAGAGGGAGATGGCTGTTTCCTCTAGCTTGGAGTTGCTGTGATGAGACTAGGCTCTGGGTGCGGTTGAGGCCTATCAGCTTTTCCTTGAGGGGCTAGCCCCTGAGACACTTTACAGAACCCAGCCTGGATCCATTCTCAGGATATATGTTTACTGAGTTTCAATTGTTTTTCTTTTGCCTCTCCTACTGCTGAGTCTGCTGCCTAGGCTGTAGTGGGGAGGGGCAGCCTCTGGCTCTGTTTACCCAGTGAAGAAAGTCACTCCTCCAGGGATGGAGCTTCTTCTACCTGCAAAGGGTGACTTTTCCCTGGCTGGAGCTGAGCCTGGCATGTCAGGTCAGGTTCCTGTGACCTGCTGAATAGGTCCTATTGTTTTCTTCCAAGTCCTGAGTTGGAGCTAGCTGCTTGGGCTAGGCCTTTGTCAGTATCAAAGATGGAGTTCTCTGGTGGTGGGGGAGGTTCTACCTTCCCACCGCTGCTACTGAGAAGGAGTGAGGATGTCTTGGGGTGCTCACACCAGTCTCTTGGTTTCTGGGCCGTCTATGGTCTACAATCAGCAGGATGAAGATTTCTGCTCCTTGTCAGTTCTTGCTGCTGGTGAATAGAATCCACTCACGTATTACATCTGGTGCTTTTGTCCCGGGCTCTCTCCGTTGATATGGCAGCTGTGGCCATATTCGCCTCCACTGCAAGGGACACCAGCAAGGGTTCAGATCTGTCTCCTTGACCAAGTTGCCTGGATATTTCCTCTCTGGCCAAACTTTCTGTACTGTGATGGTGCACTTGGTGTAATTCTCTAGCCTAGGACTATTCACTAGAACACTAAAACTGCTTTCTATGCTAGAGCTTATTTAGCCTCCAGCTTCTCCTCTGCCATCTTCTCCCAGGTTCTAACTTTTAAGGATTCCATTGTCTCTTAACATTATCCCACTGGGAACTTAGTTTCCAGCTTATGAATACCTGAGTCATGGACCTAAAACCACAGTATTCTCCAACTTTCCCTGGTAAAATTTTGCCTATGCCATACCCAATGATGCAACCATGTAAAGTTAACTCAATAGCTCTTGGCTGAGAAAAGGGAGGGTAGAACACAATTAACTCATTCATAACCTTTTCTTAGTATTTTAGGAGATCCATCAAGAATTTCAAAAGAAGGAAAGAAAGTCACAGCCACCTTCCCACTTTCTAATAACAGCCTAGCTCTTCTCAGTGAAGAAATTTCCCATTCCAGAGTGTGAATGTAATTTTCACTGCTTTAGAGCCTTACCCTGTAATCTGAAGAAGCTGACATTTTCTGTTCTGTAATAGGGTGAGGACATGGGTTTGATGATTTTCTTTTGCCAGAAGCTCTTTTTCTTTCATGGCATATGGTAGTCAGAGCTGAATCTTTTTTTAATGTGCTTTTCAAAATTTTTATTTTATGGTAAAGATTCTGTAGAGAGCGATTAGAGTTACATGAGTAAAGTGATGAGTACATATCTTATCAAACATTGTTATCTCCTTTGTTGCTCTCCCACTTCTCCCTCTCCCTATCCCACCTCCCTCACTCCCTTTCTCCTGAAGTTTTAAAGTTCATTTCCAACATAGTATCTGTGAATATCATTGGTGCAATGGGTTATCCTGTGCCCATGTTTCAGCATTTTCTAATTTCCCTTCCCCTCCTCAAATTAGATAAATGTATATATAAGATGCAGGGTACCGGGTCTCATAACTAAAATATACTTAGAACTAAAAAAATTAGATCCCCAACAACAAATCCTCAAAGAAGCAACTGCCTGACTAATAAGTGGGCTAATAAAGAGAGACTTCTCTGAAGAGGAAATAAGAATGGTCATTAGACATGAAGAAATGCTCATCTTCTCTAGCCATAAAAGAAATGCAAATCAAAACAACATTGAGTTTCCACCTCATCCTAGTTAGAATGTCTATAATCAAGAAATCTAATAACAACAGATGTTGGAATAGATGTGGCTAACAGGGAACCCTACTGCATTGTTGGTGGGCGTGTAAACTTGTTCAACCACTTTGAAAAACAGTATGGAGGTTCCTCAAAAGACTCCACATAGAGCTCCCTTTTGACCCGGCAATTTTGCTTTTGGGCACTTACACAAATGATCACAAACAAGATCATACCACAGCTACCAGCACAACCATGTTTATCACATTATTCACCATAGCTAAGATATGGAACCAACCCAGATTCCCCTCAGTAGATAAATGGATAAAGAAAATGTGATACATATATATATATATATATATACATAATGGAATTCTATGCCTCCATCAGAAGAAAATGACACTGCCCCATTTGTTAGGAAATGGAAAGAGTTGGAAAAAATTTATATTAAGTCAAATAAGCCCGGCCCAAAGAAACATAAATAGTACATGTCTAGGACAAGTAAAAAAAGTTCAAAAGCTATGTACATTGGAACATATAAGATGATGTTAAATGAAATTAACTCGAAGACAGGGACACAAGTGGTTTTTTATTTCCTGGTATTGTTTTTAATGCACTTATAACGCATTACGTGATTCTCATGTTTCTTTTGGTTGTTTTTCCCCCACGGTATAACGCCTGTTTTCACTGTATCCGTATCTTGTATATAAATTTTTATAATTTGGGGAGGGGAATGGATATAACAAAATGTTGAAATAAGAATACAGGTTAACCCATTGTAACAATGAGATGCACAAGACACTATGTTGAAAAAGAACTTTACAATTTCGGGGTGGGGAGGAGGGAAGAGTTGGGAAGGTGGGGAGGGAAGGGATGGTAGGGGAAAAACAAAGATGGAGGTAACAATGCTTGATAGGAAATGTACTCATTGACTATTCATGTAACTGTAACCCTCATGTACAGTATTTTTACAATAAAAATATATATGGGGTAAAAGATGAAGGGTACCAAAATCAAGTAAAGTGAAAACAGGGTATATACCATAGTGGGAAGAACATACAAAGGAAACAAATATAAAATCACATAGTACATTAAAAACATCAACAACAAAGAACGACCTCTTGTGTTCTAAGTGCCAAGAATTTCACATTCCTCTGGGGACAATTTTCAAAGACAGTGTCTTTAGAACTATTAATCCTCTATCTTGTTACAAGAATCAGTCCTTTAGGTTTTCAGCCCTGGTTTATTCTTGTCACCTGACTGGGGGTATATCAGTCACCTTATTGCAGCCACTGATTCACTGATATTTGATAAACATATATTATTTTATAAGAGGTTTTTTTTCATACTTACCAGCTCCATGCTTTTATTTTTATTTCATCTGTAAGATATGGCAGGAGAAGTTCCACTTGTATTTCCATAGGAGAAAATTCAAATATTAAAAAATTACCCTTTCCTCATTTGTAATAATTAGTATATGTCTAGGGTTATCCTAGCAGATGAGCAGAATAGCTCAATAGCCATGCACATATGACCATATAAGATGATGCTAAGCGAAATGAACTTCAAGACATGGAAACAAGAGGTTTTGTTTTGTTATTGTTATTTTAATGTACTATGTGATTTCTTTTTTCCTTATTTTTTTTCCTATGGTTTATCCCCCTATGGTCACTGTATTTGATTTTTCTATCCTGAGTATTGTATATACATTTGTCTGAATTAGGGAAGTGAAGGGAACAACAAAATGGTGAAACAAAGGACAAAGGGCAAACCAATGCAACAGTGATACTCAAGACAATATGTTGGAAGGGGGGATTGGAGGGATGGAAATGGGAAAAAATGAGAGAGAGGTAACAATTTAGACAAGAAATATGCTTACTACCTTAAGTATGTAATTATACATCACCTTGACAATATTTATTTTAATTTACCCTTTAAAATGAATACAATCTGGAATGGAAGCAAAATTAGAACTCAGGTTTCCTATTAGTGACATGGAGAAATTACTATATCATAGTGAGCAAGATACAGACATGTTGCTCTGACTTTATAAAACATTCGACTAATTTTTTTGGAGGGGGGGTCCAGTCATGGGGCCTGAATTCTGGGCCTGGGCGTGGTCCCTCAGCTCTTCAGCTCAAGGTTAGCGCTCTACCACTTGAGCCACAGTGCCACTTCCGGCTTTTTTTCTTTGCTTATGTGGTGCTGAGGAATCGAACCCAGGACCTCATGCATGCAAGGCAAGCGCTCTACCACTGAGCCACCTTCCCAGCCCTCGACTATTTTTATGTTTTTATTCTCTTATCACTGCAGTATCTCTAAGGCTCTGAGTATTCTAACCAAAAATCTGTATCCATTTATAGCTTACAAGAGATATGGAGAGGCCCTGGAAGGAGTTGATCCAGAGCTTAGTATACTGGTTATTCACACAATTTCAGTGTTAGGCTAAGTGAAATTAAGTTTCTTTTGTACCTAGTAACCAATAATATATAACATGTATGTACTGTTTTCTTTGTGCCAATGAAAGTCTAATGTGCTTGGTAGGGCTATCTCATCTACTCTCCTAATGATCCTATAAAGTAGGTAGAAGGTAGCATTGTCTTTATTTTTTATTTAATTTTATTGTCAAGGTGATGTACAGAGGGGTTACAGTTACATATGTAAGGTAGTGAGTACATTTCTTTTTTATGTTTTATATTGTAAAAATAGTATATAGTGGGGTTAGAGTTTCATGAGTAAGGTAATGAATACATATCCTCTTGAGCATTGTTACCTCCTCCTTGGTTTTTCCCTCACCATCCATTTCTTGTTGAACATTGTTACCCCTCCCTCATTTTTCTCCCACTTTCCCTCCATCCCTAATCACCCTTCCAAGTTGTGAAGTTCATTTGCAGCATTTCTTGTGAGTATCAATGTTGAATTGGTTCACCCTTTGTCCTTTTTCTTACCATTTGTTGTTCCCCTTCCCTTCCCAAATTCAGATAAACGTATATACAATACCAGGGTAGCAAAATCAAATAGAGTTACAAGCCAGAATAATTGTTTTTCATGTACTATGTAAGTAATTTCTTTTTCCTTTCATACTTTTTATTCCTTTATCCACTCTTTATTTTTATTTTCTTAATCATCTACATTTTGGTCATCTCAACACTAAAATGTAAAAGATCTTCTAAGAGACACAGACTGATATGGACGACATCAGACATAGAATTAGAGAAGGAAATATGCTTGATTCATAGCATATTTCCTTCTCTAATTCTATGTCTGATGGTTACTTTTACCAGATTATCAGATATGTCACATTATATAGGTAAGCCATTTCAAGGAAACAATTCAATGATTTTTTTTAGTATATTCACACCATTGTACATCCATCATGACAATCAGTTATAGAAACTTGTCATCAATTTCCACCAAAATGATTTTTCTCTTCTTCAGGTTTGTTTTAAAGTAAAGTGTGGGATCTGGCTAGATCCAATTCTTTCTTAGTTAAAGATTCTGAGGAAAGATTCAAAGACTCTACTCCTTCAGATAACACCAAAAAATTTCCAAGCATAAACTGTGGAGGGGACCATGGCAAATCAGATAGAGCCTGCCCTTGGGAAAAAAAGGAGCAGCTGTAATCCAGTCATGCTGAAATGTGGTCCCAAATGCTTTTCAAAAGTAAACCAGAAAAAAAAGTAAACCAGAAATACAGACTTGTATGAAATTCCCTGATTTTTTTTTTGGTGACAGCATCTGAACTAAAAAAAAGCTGTATAGACTGAAAATATAATTTGTTTCAGTTCTGTAGACATTATATTACCCTAGAAAGCTCCATCTACCTAATGGGGATTTTATTTCTCTGTCCATAGGGCTTTAATACAAATAGCTTTGTCTAAAGTAAAAATTAGGACTGGATAAATTCTTAAAGGGCCTCCCTTCATATTGTTTCATCTTTGAACTGTGCCCTCTTTTCTCAAAAAAATATTTGAATGGTCTTAGGATTTTAAAAAGTGACTGCATCTGGCAGGTCTTTCCTACTAAGGACCAAAGCTTGATGTCCAGATACAAGATATCTCTAGGAGTCAATGTACAGCAAAGGATGTGAAGTTCTTTTAGCTTCTAATTATACTCTTGAAATATAAACACTCTGATTTTCCATAAAGCATCTAGGATTGACTTGTGCCCTCCTCCTTTGGATTACACTGTCTACCACATGCTATTGCCTGCCCTTTACCATCAAGATGATTCTCAGGGCTGCACATATTTGAGTGTCTAACTTAAAGGTTTTGTTAAAAATTAAAATTTTTGTTCATAAGCCAGGTGTCGTTGGCTCATGCCTGTAATCCTAGCAATTCAGGAGGCTGAGATATGAGGATCGATATTCAAAGCCAGCCAGAGCAGGAAAGTCCGTGAGACTCTTATCTCTAATAAACCATTAGAAAACTGGAAGTGGCGCTGTGGCTCAAGCGGTGGAGTGCTAGCCTTGAGCTGAAGAGCATAGGGACAGAGCCCAATCCCAGAGTTCAAATCTCATGACCGACCAAAAAAAATTTTTTTAAGCCAAGAGTAGTGTATTCATGAAATCATCTACATATGACCTTACAAACAGATAACTCAGTATAGATAAAACGTGCAGGTTTTGTTGGCCAGAGTTACCAGGTATTTCAGAAATTTGTAGACAGGAAACTCACTAATGGCTTCAAGTCTGTGGGGCACATAGGCAGCAAAGATGGCGCTGAGAGGAAGTTGAGTGGGCAGAGCCTGAGTTGTTTACATTAAAATCTGATTGGATAAAGCTTAGGCGCATGATGGGGTGTGACCTTTACAGTGATTGGTTGGTTCCTTTTCCTCCCCTTTTATGCCGCACAGTTTTTCACTTTAAAAGGTGCTTGCTGTATGGTAATAAATGAGCTCCCTTATGACCCAGCAATCCCACTTTTGGGCATTTACCCAAATGTTCACAAACAAGACCACACTAAAGCTACCAGCATGACTATGTTTATTGCAGCATTATTTACCATAGCTAAGATATGGAACCAACCCAAAAATTTTTTTTTGTTCATGAAATATCTAGCATACTGCGTGACCCTTGGCAGGTGTTCATTTAAAAAAAAAGTACTGATTACAATTCCATTGAGGTTTAAAAGAAAACATACTTCTAGTGAGAAGAATAAAACTAGCAGCCCATGATCTTCCTGTCTTGCCAACAATAGAAATGCAATGTTTCTGACATACTGCACCCCATCTGCAGAATAAATAAATAACATAGACTTGCTCAATATGGGCCTAGACTGGAACCTATATCCCTCTCCCATAGTGGATATAGAATATGTGAATCCAATTAGAAAAATCAGCCACTGTTATAGATGTTTGAGTTGCTAAATCTACAAAGTAGATGGCATATTATTTTAGCAATGAACTTAGCACAGATAGTACATTCTTCTGTCAAGTCACTTTCAGGGTCTGTTCCTACAAATGTGTATCTCACAAGCATCAGCAATACAATTATAAAAAATTGAAATTTTAAATGATGTAGTGTATTTTTCTGTGATAAATTGATCAAAATAAGGAAGTTTTTATGGGTTAAATTTATCCTTTCAAAGTTCCCTTAAGGAATTCCCCTGTACCTGTGAATGTTTTATTCTGGTAGTACTCAAGACTTTCTGCTTGCTAAGCAAACACTCTACTGCTGAGTCACACCTCTAGCCTCTTTTTGCACTGATTATTTTTAGGATAGGGTATCACTTCTTTTGTAGGGATGCATCTGGATAACAAACCTATTTTATGCTTTCTGTTGTAGCAATGATGACAGACACATGTCATCACATCCAGCTTTTTTCCATTGAGATGGAGTCTTGTGGAATTTTCTACCCAGGTTGGCATAGAACAGCTATTGTCCTTGTTTCTGCTTCCCACAAACTAGGATGACAAGCTTGCACCAGTAAACTCAGCTATTGGTTAAGAAGGTATCTCTTGAATTTTTATACCTGGGCTGGCCTCAAATCATGATCTTCTCAGTCTCAGCCTCCTAAGTAGCTAGGATTACATGTTTGAGCTACTAGTGCTCTGCTAAATGAGACTTTCTTTGAAATGTAGGTTCTCATCTCTTTGGTATGACTATAATAGAATACCACTTATTGGACAATTTATAAAGAAATTTATTTTTCATAGCCCTACAGGCTAAGAAATCCAAAATTGATGGGGGCATCTGATTAGAGCCATTTGACTATGCCACAATATGACATAGAGCATGGCACGGTAAAAGAGCATGGATGGGAAATAATGGGGAAAAAAAAGAACATTGAAGAAATAGCTACGTTCAAAGACAAAGTTGCTCCTACAAAGATCAACTCACTGCCATGATAATGGCAACAATAAATTCATAAGAGTGGAACCCTCATGACTCAGTCAACTTTTAAATGTTCCACCTCTCAATATTGTCACTATTGAGACTTACTTAGTGTCTATATGAATTTTGGAATGGACACTCAAATAACAAGGTCTTCCTTTGCAGATGTTATCACATTGGCAACAAAATAGTAGGGGCCTTCAATCCAATATGACAAGTAGCCTTAGAAGAAAAGGTGAATAAATGTTGAGGTTTTAGCTCAGTGGAAGATCATTGCCTGGCAAGTGCAAGGCTCCAAGTTTAGTCCTAAGCACTGAAAAAAAAAAAAACTAAAAAGAAAAGAAGAAACACAGAGACAATCATAGAGGAAAGCCAGTTACTTAAAAGTATAGATGTATATTATTGCAGCCATGTGATGATGGAGGCATAGTTAACTAGTAGACCCTATCCCCCATTGTGTATACACTTAATCCACAAATTTATTACTCAATCCAAAACCTCTGAGACTTAAATTCCTTAATAGCAGTACTACCTCTTTATACCTATATAATATTTTAAGCATTTTTTAAGTTTTTCACATCTCCTCTATCCCCCTCCTGTTTTCTCATTATATTCACATTCCTCCCTAAATAGATGGTCTTTCAATCTCCATAACTATAATAATTTTTATGTTTCTAATTTTTTTTCTGGTCTCTCTTCATTTCCCTTTCCCTTTCTTCTTTTTCTCTCCCTCTCTACTTGCATCATACCCAACCTATTTCCTGCATTGAGATTAGGACATAGTTAACTCTCCCTGTACCTCCCCACACCAATCTATTCCTAATTTTTACCCACATCTCTCCCTAACCCTAAAAATTTCTGGTTTTCCAAATTCTTCTCTGCGGTTCGAAGCCCATTAACATATAGTTGTTTGATGTTGAATAGATGTATCTGTTGAACTAGATTGTATCTGTAGACTATTGACTGTATAAATGTAAACGTTGGTTGATGGTTGCCTTAAGATAGTGTTCTAGCACAAAACTGGTGCTATTTTCATCTCAAATGGGCAGAGTAAGCCGGAAAAACACAAGAAAAATGGCAAATCCGGGTATCTCAATTCCCAATCTTGACAATCAGGGGTCAGATCAGATAATGAACAATCCAGAGGAGAGTTCCCAAATAGCTCTACAAACACTGGTGGCAAACATGATAAATGAGAAGTTTGACAACTTACAAAGGACTCTGTATGTGCGTGATAGGGAGAGAGAGGAGGCATCCCAGAAGTTTATACAGGAATATCATAAGCGTGAGGAAGCTACTCAAAAAATGATACAGGATTTGCATGAACAACTTGAGAATACTCAAAGAGAAAGGGAGGAATGGCTTGAGCAGGCTGAGAACACTCAAAGAGAACTGCAGGAATCCCACGAACGGGAGGAAAGAGAACTGCAGGAATCCCACAAACGGGAGGAAGCTAATCAAAGAGTAATACAGGAATTGAGAGACCAGGTAGAGAACACAAAAGATCACTAAAGGCATTCATGGAATCCATTAACAAAGAGCTGAAGGAAGTCAGGGAGACCACAAAGGGAATGCTGAATGGAACCCAACAGAAGGAATGGGAGTCCAAAGAAACCATAACCAATCAACTAAGTGATTTGAGAACAAACACTGAACACCAAATTAAGGAAGTAAAGAAATTCATACAAGACCTAAAACAGAGCTTCAACAAAGAAGTTGAAGCCATCAAAGCTGACCAATTAGAAGGAAAAGAGATAAAAAACAAAGTAGAGAAACTTGACAGCAGGTTAGACCATGCAGAAGATCGAATCTCAGGGATTGAAGACAGCCTAGATATTATAGAGAAAGAACATACAACCATCCAAGACAAGTCCAAGAAGTATGCTAGATCTATCCAACACCTGGAAGACACCATCAGAAGGCCTAATCTAAGGATAATGGGTGTAGAGGAGCACCTAGAAACAGAAGTTAATGGTCTAGGAAATTTGTTTAACAGGATCCTAGCAGAGAACTTCCCAAACATACAAAAAGATAGGCCTATTCAGATACAAGAAGCTTTTAGAACCCCAAATAGACCAGACCAGAATAGGACATCCCACCGTCACATTATAATCCATACAGGATCAACTCAGACCAAGGAAAAGATCCTTAAAGCTGTCAAGGAGAAAAGGGTAATCAACTATAAAGGGAAACCAATTAGAATCACCTCAGATTTCTCAGCAGAGACAATCAAAGCAAGAAGAGCCTGGAATGATGTATGCCATGCCCTAAAAACAAACAACTATCAACCAAGAATACTGTGCCCAGCTAAACTCTCCTTCATAACTGAAGGCCAAATAAAAACCTTCCATAGCAAAGAAAAATTGAAACAATACATCTCCACCAAACCAGCCCTACAAAAGATTCTTAAAGATGTCCTACACATAGAAAACCAACAAGACCGCAATAAAGGCCAAGAAACTGCACCCAAACTGAGAATCCAAGAACCATAGGAAGAACCCAGTTTTCGCAGCCCCCAAGAAGGTGGATAACATGGCAGGAACTCCCAAATACCTCTCAGTCCTATCTCTTAACGTTAACGGACTGAACTCTCCAATTAATCGACATAGACTGTCTAGTTGGATTAAAAAACAAGACCCTTCTATCCGCTGCCTTCAGGAGTCACATCTTGCCCGTAAAAACAAACACCTTTTTAATGTTAAAGGCTGGAACAAAATCTACCAAGCAAACGGCCCCCATAAACAGGTGGGAGTTGCAATCTTAATATCTGATAAAATAGACTTCAAATTAAAATTCGTGAGAAGAGATAAAGAAGGTCGCTACATACTAATTAAAGGATCTCTCCTTCAGGAGGATATTACAATTCTAAATATCTATTCGCCAAACAATGGAGCACCCAAATTTATCAAAGAAACACTACTTTCCCTCAAATCTCATATAGATCCAAAGACATTAATTGTTGGAGATTTTAACACACCACTCTCCCCACTAGATAGATCAACTCGGCAAAATCTCAACAGAGAAACCGCAGATCTAAACAGCTGCATAGATCAACTAGACTTAACAGACATCTACCGAACATTTCACCCAGCAGCATCAGAATACACGTTTTTCTCAGCAGCACATGGAACGTTTTCTAAAATAGACCACATTTTAGGCCACAAAGCAAACTTGTCTAAATTCAGAAACATTGAAATTATACCTTGCATTCTCTCTGACCACAAGGGAATAAAATTAGAACTCAACACCAAAAGCCACCAAAGAAAGTCCAGTATCACATGGAGGCTGAACAACACACTGCTGAATCAAGAGTGGGTCATGGAAGAGATTAGAAAGGAAATTCAAATGTTCATGCTATTCAACAAAAATGAACACACAAATTACCAGCTCCTCTGGGACACAGCAAAGGCAGTACTCAGAGGCAAGTTTATAGCTCTGAGCTCCTATATCAACAAATTGGAGAGATCTGAAACTAGCAATTTAATGACACATCTAAACCTCCTTGAAAAAGAGCAGCAAGATAAACCCCAATCCAGTAGATGGAAAGAAATAATCAAAATTAAATCAGAATTAAATGAATTAGAATCCAAAAAAAACTATAGAAAAAATCAACAAAACAAAGAGTTGGTTCTTCGAAAAACTTAACAAAATTGACAGACCCTTAGCAAATCTTATCAGAAAAAGAAGAGAACACACCCAAATTAATAAACTCAGAGATGAGAATGGAAACATCACCACGGAAACAACCAAGATTCAGAACATTATAAGGGAATACTTCTCAAAACTTTATGCTAATAAGTTTGAGAACTTGATAGAAATGGACCTTTTCCTAGCAAATATTGACATGCCAAAACTAAACCAAGATGAGTTAAACCAGCTTAACAGGCCCATATCAAGCATTGAAATAGAAACAGCAATAAGAGACCTCCCAGCTAAGAAAAGTCCAGGAACAGATGGTTTTACAGCAGAATTTTACAAGGCCTTCAAAGCAGAGCTCACACCAACTCTTCAATGAAATCAAAAGAGAAAGCTCACTACCGAACACATTCTATGAAGCCATCATAACCCTCATCCCAAAACCAGGCAGGGACTCATCAAAGAAAGAGAACTATAGACCCATTTCTTTGATGAACATTGATGCAAAACTTCTCAACAAAATTTTGGCCAATCGACTTCAACAATTCATCCAAAAAATCATACACCACGATCAAACAGGATTCATTTCAGGGATGCAAAGCTGGTTCAATATACCCAAATCAATTAATATTATTCATCACATCAACAGGAGCAAGAATAAGAACCACATGGTTATCTCAATAGATGCAGAAAAAGCATTCGACAAGATCCAACACCCCTTTATGATGAAGGTTTTGGAAAAATTAGGAATCCATGGAACATTCCTCAATACTATAAAGGCTGTATATGACAAACCTACAGCCAGCATTATACTCAATGGTGAAAAACTAAAGCCATTTCCTCTTAACTCAGGAACAAGACAAGGATGCCCACTCTCTCCACTTCTCTTCAATCTAGTATTAGAATGCCTAGCTACAGCAATAAGACAAGATGCAGACATAAAGGGGATCCAAATAGGGAAAGAAGAAATAAAACTTTCCCTCTTTGCGGATGACATGATCTTGTATTTAAAGAATCCCATAGACTCCACTCCCAAATTACTCAAGCTGATTCAAAACTTTGGCAAAGTAGCAGGTTATAAAATTAACCCCCAAAAATCAATGGCTTTTCTGTATGCCAACAATGAGAAAAGTGTGGCTGAAATTAGGAAAGCAACTCCATTTGTAATAGCCCCACAAAAAATAAAATACCTAGGAATTAACTTAACTAAAGAAGTGAAGGACCTCTATGATGAAAACTTTAAAATCTTGAAAAAGGAAATCAACACAGAACTTAAAAAATGGCAAAACCTCCCATGCTCCTGGATTGGAAAGATTAACATCGTGAAAATGGCAATACTTCCCAAGGCTATCTACAAATTGAACGCAATACCTATCCAAATTTCAACCTCATTCTTCAAGGAAATAGAAGAGGCAATCCAAAAATTCATATGGAACAATAAAAGACCCCGAATAGCAAAAACGCTCCTGAATGGAAAGAACACTGCTGGAGGAATATCAATACCAAACTTCAAACTCTACTATAAAGCCATAGTAATCAAAACAGCTTGGTATTGGCATGAGAACAGACCTCAGGACCAATGGAATAGAATTGAAAACCCAGAAATGAACCTACAGACCTATAGCCATCTAATCTTCCATAAGGGAGCTAAAACAATAGAATGGAAGACAGACAGCCTCTTCAGTAAATGGTGCTGGCAAAACTGGTTAACTACATGTAGAAAACTAAAGCTAGATCCTTATATATCACCCTGCACCAGAATCAACTCCAAATGGATCAAAGACCTTGAACTCAAAGCAGACACTCTGAAAACATTACAGGATGGAATAGGAGAAACCCTAGGTCTCCTTGGCTCAGGCCGAAATTTTCTGAATAGAGACCCGGAAACACAACAAATCAAAGAAAGGTTGGACAAATGGGATTGCATAAAGTTGCAGAGCTTCTGCAGGGCAAATGACATAGCTAGCAAGATCAATAGAAAGCCCACGGATTGGGAGAAGATCTTTACTAGCCATACGACGGACAAGGGTCTCATATCTAAAATATACTTGGAATTCAAAAAATTAAACCCCCCAACAACAAATCCTCAAAGAAACAACTGCCCAATAAATAAGTGGGCGAAAGACTTGAAGAGAAACTTCTCTGAAGAAGAAAGAAGGATGGCCAATAGACACATGAAGAAATGTTCAACATCCCTAGCCATAAAAGAAATGCAAATCAAAACAACATTGAGATATCACCTCACTCCAGTTAGAGCGGCAAAAATCAAGAACTCTAACAACAACAGATGCTGGAGGGGATGTGGACAGAAAGGAACCTTACTTCATTGTTGGTGGGAATGTAAACTTGTTCAACCACTTTGGAAAGCAGTATGGAGGTTCCTCAAAAGACTTCACATAGAGCTCCCCTATGACCCAGCAATCCCACTTTTGGGCATTTACCCTAATGTTTACAAACAAGACCACACTAAAGCTACCAGCACAACTATGTTTATTGCAGCATTATTTACCATAGCTAAGATATGGAACCAACCCAGATGCCCCTCAGTAGATGAATGGATCAAAAAAATGTGGTATATATATACACAATGGAATTCTATGCCTCCATCAGAAAGAATGACATTGCCCCATTTGTTAGGAAATGGAAAAACTTGGAAAAAGTTATATTAATTGAAGTAAGCCAGGCCCAAAGAAACATAGGTCCCATGGTTTCCCTTATTTGTAATATCTAGTATATGTATGAGTCAACTGGAAAAGGTCAGTTAATGTGATGTCAGGAAAATGAACCCTTAGATGTGTATTTTAATGTTTTTTTTTCTTTCATGCATGTGTTTCTAACACATTTATAAGATTATCTCTTTGTTGCTTTGTATGTCCTTCTCCCACAGTATAACCCCTGCTTTCACTATATTTGATGTCAGTATAACTTGTGGAGGAGATGGGGAAAAACCAGTTGTTTAAGGATACAGGTGGACCTGTTGCAACAATGAGAAGTACAAGTTGTCATGTCCAAAACGAGGTTTACAACGTTGGTGCGGGGGGTGGGGGGCGGAAGGAGAAGTATTGGGATTGGGGAGGAGGGGGGAGGCTGGGAAGGGATGTGAAGGATAAACAAAGGAGGAGGCTGCAATGCTTCGTAAGAAATGTACGCATTATCCTGCCCATGTAACTGTAACTCCTCTGTACAGTATGCTCACAAATAAAATTAAATTAAATTAAAAAAAAAAAAAGAATTCCTAAGATAGTAATTTATAAGGAATACATACCCAACAGATATGCATACATTAGACTTTTCATCAAAAGAATGCTACAATAAACATTCCATATGTCAATTAACATTAAAATAAATACAATTAATTTTAGCATATATATGTATATATGTGTGTGTATATAACTATACATAACAAAGAGAGTAAAAATCCAAATGTGATCTTGAATGAGTGTCCAGAGACAAAGCAATTTCATAATTTATTATTACAAATATGTAAAATTGTAAACTCGGGCAAAACTAGTAGCTCCCTGTTGGATGTCCTAGTAGTGCTTCTCATCAAGAGAACGTAGTGACTGAAAGGATCATCACTGAGGCCCCTGAGGTAATGGTAACATTCCATCTCTAGACGTGGTGGTTGGTGATACAGCTGCATTTATTTTGAAAATTTGTCAAGCTATGTGTGTCTAAGTTATATACATTTTTGTACATCATATTCAATAATTTTTTAAAATTTTTATAGTATTTGACATAGTGATTCTGTGACTTAAAGGAAACTATGACTTAAAGGAAAACTACATGTATTCATGAAAATAACATTGCTGTGTGTGTGTGTGTGTGTGTGTGTGTGTGTGTGTGTAGATATATGTTTGTGTGTGTGTGTAGATACACATACTTTAACTGAATATTTTCAAACCCAACTGTCATAGACTGTTCATGAAAGATCTTCAAAATAGGCCAAACCTCTCAAATATGCCTCTGTATTTTTCCTTTATAAAGACTGAAAATGATGCCAAACATGTTTTTATACAAATCACATGTTTATGTTAAAAACAGAAGAAAATGAGTAAGATGAATTGGAGTGAGGCCATAAAACTGTTGGAGGTGGAAAAACAGTAGTCCATCCATCATATGATAGACACAAGGCTTTCAGTATACAGAGTTTCATTAATCAATAGTGCTGGACCAGCAGGCCACACATTTGGAGTAGAAAGGTATGTCATTATTTTCCTTCTTCTACCATAAAAAATCCCCACTGAAAAGGAAAATAACTGTAAAAGCAGCAGAAAATAACATAGGGAACGTCATAGAAATAATTTTGAAGTAGGGAAGGCATTTTTTTAAGCCAGAGTCAAACTTCTAAAGCCATAAGGTAAAAACTCACAAAAGTATTGAAAAATTCTTTAAGGAAAAACTAATACAATGGAAAGTTGTAGTAAACCGGCACAGAGAAGATTGTGTAGTAAAGTAAATTTTACTTTTAAATTAATAAAAGTCAAAGAAAACACAACAATAAAAATTAGAGAATATGGGGGGAGGGGGGGAAGGATTGGGTGGGGGGTAAGGGGGAGGTTGGGTAGGGAGGTGAAGGATAAACAAAGGAGGAGGCTGCAATGCTTGGTAAGAAATGTATGCATTATCCTGCCCATGTAATTGTAACCCCTCTGTACAGTATGTTCTCAAATAAAATTAAATAAAATTAAAAAAATTAGAAAATATTTGAAATCAAATGATGCTGAGCATATCACACATTGGAAATTCGAAGAAGTGTATAAATCCATTCAAGACAAACACACAACCCTAGAATACATGTATTAGAGAAGAAAAAAGGATGAGAATTGGTGGTCAAAGTGTTTTCAAGAAGGTGAAAACAATAGCAAAAGAGGACAGAGAAAAGAGATTAAGAAAATAATTTTGAAAATAGAATAGCAGCATTATGAATAAAAATGTAATAGTTAAGAGGGTAAGCAAACCTATAAATTGGCTCTTTGAAGAGATTAACAACGTTAATATGCACTAGTAATACTGATCATGAAAAAAAACAGAGGGGAAGCAAAACTTATCAGGATATTCTAATGTATCAACCACTTTCATTCTGTTTTATAGTCTGAATCCTGAAAATACTTCAAATCAAAAATCCAAGGTTAAATCATTTATTGATCTTCCTCTACAATGCCTTTTTTTCTATTAACCTATTTCACCAAAATCTATTGATTCTGTGTATTCCCATTTCTTCATTTCCACTGGTATAACCCTGGTCCAAGATACCAATTATCTGTCGTTTGAAATGTTACAATAGAGCTTGATAGAAGGTCTCACTGCTTCCATGCTTGCATCTTTCCCATCTGTTCTGCATTCAAAATCTAATTGATCTTTTTAAATGACATATCTAATCAATCTTTCCCCAAGATAAGGCAGTCAGATGGAGCAAATAAAATAAAGGATTCCTAGTTAAGATTTTACATTTGAGGTAAACAACAATGTTCTAGTATTTGTACATCTAATACTGTGGTATATTTTTACCTTTAATAGAGTATCATATATGAAATAAATATGAATAGTTGTCATGTATCTGGCAACTCTGCCTGGGAAGGAAAACCCTCACAGGTTCTTATTATTCTAAGAAAAACATTAACTTGATGTAATACATTTCATGACCATGCTCTTGCCAATGGCTACTATTACATTTCTTATAATTCACTCCCGTGTAGGGTACAATTCAACCACAATGATTTAATATTTCTTGTATGCTGCCACTTCTGTTTGGTATATCTCTTTACTATCTCCAATGCCTAGTGCCTGAGTCTCTCTTACTTAGTACCCAGGTCTTAGACCATACCTTACATCCTCAGGGAAAATACATCTGACCTCTATGACTAAAGTCAAATATTCTGTCTGGTGGTCTACTAGCATGGTATTGGGATACAGTGTCAAGAACATGTGCTCATAACAAATATCCTACATGATACTGATTTAAAAAAATTAGCAACTATTGGCAGGATTATAATTAGAATAAAACACCCATCTTGGCTATATACATTCTAAAATTCATTAAGTATTTATTCTAGGGATATGTCACCAAAAATCAACAATATTCAGCTGTGACAACTGGCAACAGAAACTTCCATGGTGCAAAGCTATGACTGGAATGCCATCAAAGTGTCTTTGTAGAAAATCTGAAATATTGCTCCACAATCCCTTTAGAATCCATTGGCAAGTTTGGCAGAACTTAAGCATCCTGATTTAAAGCACCAGCACAAGCCTTCCTTGTTCTACTATGGAAGCTTAAATCCCCTGGTCAGCTGCTTCTGTTGCAGTTGTCCAGCAAAATTCCCCAATTTCATTAGCAGAACAGAAAGACCTTAGAAGAAAAGAGGAAATGGAAAAAATGGAAGCTTTCAGGATAAGTGCCTTTTTGTGTGAAGGTAGAATATATTGAAAATATGTACAACTGAGCGGAAGCTCCAAATACCAAGTAAGGTAAGGGAGGTACAGAAAAGCAGTAAATTGGGTGGAACAAATATAGAATTTGCTTTTTGAGTTTGATCTATTTCTTAATTTTGATCAATAAATAATACAAAAATTTTCCTTTTGAATCTGGTAAAAAAAAAACCCTCAGCAATGGTCAAAAAGTAATTTCCATTCACCTTCAGGGCCCTAAGATAGTGGTTGTGGCAATAACACAAAATCCTTATTCCTCACATAAAGAATTGACCCAGAGCCCAGTACATGATAGTAAATGGCGATTTCATTCAACTTCACTGCCAGGAAGAAAATGAAGGGAAATAATGTGGACTGTAAATTGAAGAATATAGGATAAAACTCTAGGATAAAACGGGTTGACCACTTGTGGAAATGAGGGTTGCCTGATTTTTTTTTTATTATTATGCATCCAGAAAAGCTGGATATCAAAATGTTTCTGAAAATTTGTGTGTAGTCTTTTGATTTTTAAATACCGGAAATTTAGTTTGTTTGTTCAAAAACCAAGTTGTAACAGGAAAATGATTAAACTAAACCATGTGTTGGTTAGAGAGAATAAGTGGGAATGGCTCTTAAGCTGTGTGCAACCACTGAAATGAAGAACATTTAACACATTTCTGGTTTTCACCCAACAACAAGATGAAAACAAAAATGAAAGGAAAAGCCAGAGAACAAAATTAAGAATTGGATAAGAGGTGAGAGGAAAAGAGATTGTTCAGAATCCAAAAATAATAAGGACAGTATGAGATAGAGTACTGGCCAAAAATTATTTTAAAAAAGTGTATATGTCAACTTGGTTAGCACCTCAGAAAAGGAAAATTTCAACACTTGCACTTTACAGGTTACACATATAAGACAAAGCAGTTAACTGGGTTACAGAAGCTCAATCACTTAGTCCTTTGGTCTCATAGCACTTAGTCTTTTCACTGGACAAATTTTTCTCTAGGAAGACAGTTAATGAACATGTTAATTAATCATGTGCAGCAAAATAAATGACCAGTTTTGCACAGGTAACAGGCATGCCTATGGTTAGTTGTCGGTGTTAAGCTGAACAACACACTGTTGAATCACCAGTGGGTCATGGATGAGATTAGAAAAGAAATTCAAATGTTCATGATAGTCAACAAAAATGAACACACAAATTACCAGCTCCTCTGGGACTCAACAAAGGAAGTACTCAGAAGCAAGTTTATAGCTTTGACTTCTTGAAACTAAAAATTAGTGAGACATCTGAACTTCCTTGAAAAAGAGCAGCAAGATAAACCCCAATCCAGTAGACAGAAAGAAATAATTAAAATTAAATCAGAATTAAATGAATTAGAATCCAAAAACACCATAGAAAGAATCAAAACAAAGAGTTGGTTCTTTGAGAATATTAACAAAATTGACAGACGCTTAGTAAATCTTATCAAAAAAGAAAACACCCAAATTAACAAACTCAGAGATGAGAATTGAAACATCACCACAGAAACAACCAAGATTCAGAACATTATAAGGAAATACTTCTCAAAACTTTATGATAATAAGTTTGAGAACCTGGAAGAAATGGACAATTTCTGAGCAAAAATTGACATGCCAAACTAAACCAGGATGAGTTAAACCAACTTAACAGACCCATATCAAGCATCACCATACTAACAGAGATAAGAGACCTCCCATCTAAGAAAAGCCCAGGACCAGAAGGATGTACAGCAGGATTTTACAAGGCCTTCAAAGCAGAGCTCACACCAATACTCCTCCAACTCTTCAATGAAATTGAAAGAGAAAGTTCACTACCAAACTCTTTCTACGAAGCCATCATAACCCTCATCCCAAAACCAGGCAGGGACTCATCAAAGGAAGAGAACTTTAGACCCATTTCTTTGATGAACATTGATGCAAAACTTCTCAACAAAATTTTGGCCAATCGACTTCAACAATTCATCCAAAACATCATACACCACGATCAAACAGGATTCATTTCAGGGATGCAAAGCTGGTTCAATATACGCAAATCAATTAACATAATTCATCACATCAACAAGAGCAAGGATAAGAACCACATGGTTATCTCAATAGATGCAGAAAAAGCATTTGACAAGATCCAACACCTCTTTATGATGAAGGCTGTGGAAAAATGAGGAATTCATGGAACCTTCCTTAATACAATAAAGGCTGTATATGTCAAACCTACAGCCAGCATTATATTTAAAGGTGAAAAACAAAAGCCATTTCCTCTAAACTCAGGAAAGAGACAAGCATGTCTACTCTCCACTTATCTTCAATTTAGTATTAATACCTAACTACAGCAATAAGACAAGATGCAAAAATAAGATGGATCCAAATAGGGAAAGCTGAAATAAAATTCTTGCTCTTTGCAGATGACATGATCTTGCATTTAAAACACCCTGTGGACTCCACTCCCAATTTACTGGAGCTCATTTGAAATTTGGTAAAGTAGCAGTGTATAAAATTAACCTTCAAATATCAATGGCTTTTTTGTGTGCCAATAATGAAAAGAGCACTTCTGAAATCAGGAAAGCAATTCCATTCGTAATACCCCCACAAAAAATGAAATACCTAGGAATTGACTTAAAGTAATTAATGACCTCTATGATGAAAACTTTAAAAACCTGAAAAAGGAAATCAAAACAGAACTTAGAAAGTGGAAAAATCTATGCTCCTGGATTGGAAAGATCAACATCGTGAAAATGGCTATACTTCCCAAGGCTACAAATTCAATGGGATACCTATCAATATTCCAACCTCATTCTTCAAGGAAATAGAAGAAACAATCCAAAAATTCATATGGAACAACCAAAGATCCCGAATAGCAAAAACAATCCTTAATAGAAAGAATGGTGCTAGAGGAATATCAATACCAAATTTCAAATTCTACTACAAAGCCATAGTAATCAAAACAGATTGTACTGGCACAAAAACAGACCTCAGGACCAATGGAATAGAATTGAAAACCCAGAAATGAACTTACAGACCTATAGCCATCTAATCTTTGATGAGGGAGCTAAAAAAAATAGAATGGAAGAAAGACAGACTCTTCAGTAAATGGTGCTGGCAAAATTGGTTAACTACTTGTAGAAAACTAAAGCTAGATCTTATATATCACCCTGCACCAGAATCAACTCCAAATGGATCAAAGACCTCGAAGTCAAAGCAGACACTCTGAAAACATTACAGGATGGAATAGGAGAAACTCTAGGGCTCCTTTCCACAAGCCGAAATTTTCTTAATAGAGCCCAAGAAACAGAACAAAACAAAGAAAAGTTGGACGAATGGAATTGCATGAAGTTGCAGGGCTCCTGAATGGCAAAGGACATAGCTAGCAAGTTCAATAGAAAGCCCACGGATTGGGAGAACATCTTCACTAGCCATAAAACAGACAAGGGTCTCATATCTAAAATATACCTGGAACTCAAAAAATTAAATCCCCCAACAACCAATCCTCAAAGAAACAATGGCCCAGTAATAAATGGACTAAAGACTCAAACAGAAGCTTCTCAGAAAAGGAAATGAGAATGGCCAATAGACTTATGAACAAATGCTCAACCTCTCTAGCCATAAAATAAATGCAAATCAAAACAACATTGAGATACCACCTCACCCCAGTTAGAATTGCTAAAATCAAGAACTCTAACAACAAATGTTGGAGGAGATGTGGGCAGAAGGGAACCCTACTGCATTGTTCATCAGAATGTAAACTTGTTCAACCGCTTTGGAAAATAGTATGGAGGTTTCTCAAAAGACTCCGCATAGAGCTCCCCTATGACCCAGCAATCCCACTTTTGGGCATTTAATTCAAATGATAAGAAACATAACCGTACTAAAGCAACCAGCACAACTATGTTTATTGCATCATTATTTACCATAGCTAAGATATGGAACCAACCCAGATGCTCCTCAGTGGATAAATGGATCAAGAAAATGTGATATATATAAAATGGAGTTCTATGCCTCCATCAGAAAGAATGGCATTGCCCCATTTGTTAGGAAATGGAAAGACTTGGAAAAAATAATATTAAGTGAAGTAAGCCAGGCCCCCAAAAACTTATATCTCACAGTTTCCTTTATTTGCAATAACTAGTGTTTGTCTGATACAAGCAGAAAAGATCAAAAGCTATGACATATGACTAGATAAGATGATCTGAATTGAAATGAACCCCAAGATAGCGACACAGGTGGTTTTATCTTTCTTGCCATTGATTCTAACATATTTATAATATACCATGTGATTTTTTTGTTTCTTTGTATGTCCCTCCCCTACGGTATAACCTGTTTTTCACTGTATTTGATGTCGGTGCCCTGCATCTTGTATATACACTTCTCTAATTTGGGGAGGGGAAGGGAAAAACTAAAATGCTTTAATAGGGACACAGGTTAACCCATTGTAAAAATGAGATATAGAAGACAGTATGTTGAAAACGAACTTTACAATTTAGGTGGGTTTCAGGGGTGGGAAAGTGGGGTGCGGAGTGTAGTTGTGGAGGTGGGAAGGAAGGGATTGTAGGGGGAAAACAAAGGAAGTGACAACAATGCTTGATAGGAAATGTATTCATTACCTTGCTCATGTAACTGTAACCCCTCTGTACAGTATTTTTTCAATAAGAATGTATTAAAATAAAATAAAAATATAAAAATATAGTCAACAAAAGATAAAAAGCATTTTTCTTTCTATTTCAGCCAGAGTAAAGGAAGAGATGGTTGCAAAGTAGGTATGGATTTATTTTAACTGCATATACACAAAACCAAGAAACTTAGTTCCTTTTATTTCACTACTTCAGAAACCTAAGAATGAGTTCTGAGGGCAAAGAGTGAGTTTACAACTTTAAAATAATATTCATATTACTTATATTATTGAAAAGGAATTTGAGACATTTGATTGTATGTCATCCTTTCATGTTTCCTTTCTACTTTTCCATTATTTATCTGTTTTTGTTATTTAAAAAAAGGCTGATGACTATTGTTTTCTATTTTGTTTCTTAAATCTTCTGGTTCTTTATATTCTTAATAGTATCTGATTTTCCGTCCTGGAGGAACAATGACTAAGCACACTGTTTCTGTCTGCCTGCCTGTCTTTCTCTGTCCCTGTCTGTCTCTATCTGTCTCTCTCTCTGTCTCTCTCCCTCAATATTGAATGCTTATTCTTTTTCTGCAATTAACTCTGGCTTTGTGGCTGAAGCTATTCTGTAACACAGAAGCACAAATGATCCTCTCAACCAAGCCTCCCAAGTATCCATGACTTCATTTGTGAACCATAGACGGTTTAACCTTAAGTAATCAAGGTTTAGAGCATTTCATTTTTCTCCTTTTCCTTGTCATAATAATTCACTCACAGATTTCTCTATAAAGAATTGCCAGATGCATTAAGGAATGGAATATATGATACAAACAAAAGACTGGACATTGAAATAGGTCTGCATTCCAAAGGCTCATCTCAAACTTCTTAATGAAAGGTTTGTTTTGTTTTGTTTTGTTTTCTGAAAGATTAGGAACAGACAATGGATTAAAAAAGCACATGAGAATATCCACATAACAAGGATAAACATCAGCTTGAACTGTCTTAGGAGCCTGCATTGTCCCATGTACACATGCACAATGATTAGAATGGTCCAATTGAATGACTTTTTATAAATCAGTAATATTTCCTGATTAGTACCATGTACTTTAAAGAGTTGATATTCATTTTCTTTCTTTTCTTTTTTTTTAATTTAATTTAATTTAATTTGTGAACATACTGTACAGAGGGGTTACAATTACATGGGCAGGATAATGCGTACATTTCTTACCAAGCATTGCAGCCTCCTCCTTTGGTTTACCCTTCACATCCCTTCTCAGCCTCCCCCCTCCCCCCCAATCCCAATCCTTCTCCTACCCCCCCTCCCCCCCCCCCCCCGCACCGACGTTATAAAGCTCGTTTTGGACATGACAACTTGCTTCTCATTGTTGCAACAGGTAAACCTGTATCCTTAAACAACTGGTTTTTCCCCATCTCCTCCACAAGTTATACTGACATCAAATATAGTGAAAGCAGGGGTTATACTCTGGGGGAGGGACATACAAAGCAACAAAGAGATAATCTTATAAATGCGTTAGAAACACATGCATGAAAGAAAAAAACATTAAAATACATATCTAAGGGTTCATTTTCCTGACATCACATTATCTGATCTTTTCTGCTTGACTCATACATATACTAGATATTTCAAATAAGGGAAACCATGGGACCTATGTTTCTTTGGGCCTGGCTTATTTCACTTAATATAATTTTTTCCAAGTTTTTCCATTTCCTAACAAATGGGGCAATGTCATTCTTTCTGATGGAGGCATAGAATTCCATTGTGTATATATACCACATTTTCTTGATCCATTCATCTACTGAGGGGCATCTGGGTTGGTTCCATATCTTAGCTATGGTAAATAATGCTGCAATAAACATTGTTGTGCTGGTAGCTTTAGTGTGGTCTTGTTTGTAAACATTTGGGTAAATGCCCAAAAGTGGGATTGCTGGGTCATAGGGGAGCTCTATGTGAAGTCTTTTGAGGAACCTCCATACTGCTTTCCAAAGTGGTTGAACAAGTTTACAATCCCACCAACAATGAAGTAAGGTTCCCTTCTGCCCACATCCCCTCCAGCATCTGTTGTTGTTAGAGTTCTTGATTTTTGCCGTTCTAACCGGGGTGAGGTGATATCTCAATGTTGTTTTGATTTGCATTTCTTTTATGGCTAGGGATGTTGAACATTTCTTCATGTGTCTATTGGCCATCCTTCTTTCTTCTTCAGAGAAGTTTCTCTTCAAGTCTTTCGCCCACTTATTTATTGGGCAGTTGTTTCTTTGAGGATTTGTTGTTGGGGGGTTTAATTTTTTGAGTTCCAAGTATATTTTAGATATGAGACCCTTGCCCGTTGTATGGCTAGTAAAGATCTTCTCCCAATCCGTGGGCTTTCTATTGATCTTGCTAGCTATGTCATTTGCCCTGCAGAAACTCTGCAACTTTATGCAATCCCATTTGTCCAACCTTTCTTTGATTTGTTGTGTTTCCGGGTCTCTATTCAAAAAATTTCGTCCTGAGTCAAGGAGACCTAGGGTTTCTCCTATTCCATCCTGTAATGTTTTCAGAGTGTCTGCTTTGAGTTCAAGGTCTTTGATCCATTTGGAGTTGATTCTGGTGCAGGGTGATATATAAGGATCTAGCTTTAGTTTTCTACAAGTAGTTAACCAATTTTGCCAGCACCATTTACTGAAGAGGCTGTCTTTCTTCCATTCTATTGTTTTAGCTCCCTTATCGAAGATTAGATGGCTATAGGTCTGTAGGTTCATTTCTGGGTTTTCAATTCTATTCCATTGGTCCTGAGGTCTGTTCTTATGCCAATACCAAGCTGTTTTGATTACTATGGCTTTATAGTAGAGTTTGAAATTTGGTATTGATATTCCTCCAGCAGTGTTCTTTCCGTTGAGGAGCGTTTTTGCTATTCAGGGTCTTTTATTGTTCCATATGAATTTTTGGATTGCCTCTTCTATTTCCTTGAAGAATGAGGTTGGAATTTTGATAGGTATTGCGTTGAATTTGTAGATAGCCTTTTCTTGCTTTTCTTATGCCCATTGTTCTGTTCTCTTATATTCATGTTCCTTCCCTATGCACTTAAGTCCCAATTATTGCTTGAAACCAAACTCAAGCACCTCTTCCTTCATTAACATTTCACCTAATGCTTTAGTGGGATAGAGATGAAATAAAATGAAGTTAAGAAATCTTGTAGGTCACTACTGAGCTAAAAAATGTATGGAGAAGATAATTTGTCTTTTTAGCCAAGAAAAAGAGTTGGTACTTTATGTGTTCGAAACCAGAAAACTGTCAAAACATCTTTTAAAAGAATGAGAGTTGAAGCCAGGCACTGGTGGCTCATGTCTGTAATCCTAGCTACTCAAGAGGCTGAGATCTGAAGATTGCTGTTCAAAGCCAGCCCAGGCAGGGAAGCTCATGAGACTCTTATCTCCAATAAAACAGTAGAAAACTGGAAGTGGCGCTGTGGCTCAAGTGGTAGAGCGCTCACCTCAAGCTGAAGAGTGCAGGGACAGCGCCCAAGCCCAGAGTTCAAGCCCCACGACAGAACCCCCCCCCCCAAAAAAAAGAATGTGAGTTGATGACAATATTTAAGCAATATTACTCTGGAAGATAATGAAAGTTTAACTATTTTACATAGTGTTATCCAAATTGAAAAGAATGTAAAAATTAGAAAAAACAATTTAGAAAATGTCTAATAATGTTCTATATTTGAATGTAAATTTTTCTTACCATAATTATTTTTATTTTTGCAACATATTCTACTTTGTTATCAATCTTCCTTGCAAAAGATATTTGTGTCTTATTTAATTTTTTAATTTGTTTTCAGAGGGGTTACAGTTACCTACTAAAGTAATGAGTCTATTTCTTGTCAAACATTGTTACCCCCCTCATTTTTCTCCCACTATCCTTCCTCCTTCCATATTCCCCCAAGTTGTAAATTGAATTTGAAAAAGTATAAGTGATTTCTCTAATGTTACCTCATCAGGTAATTATCTACAGAGCAGAGATATAGAATACAGAATATCTGACACCTTAATAAGTGCACTTTGCACTACACCTAGCTTCTGAGTTGAAATGAGCAAGAAAATCAAATGACATTGTTAGACAAGGTAGACACATTCAGATGAATGAAGGCTATATTTCAACAAGTTGGATAGCTATCTGCATCCACAATGGTGGATGAACCTTTAAAGAGAGAACATTGAGATAAAAATAGATATTCCTAAACCAGATCCTGATGGCTCACACCTATAATCTAACTGTTAAAGAAGCAGAGATCTGAGTATCTTGGTTCAAAGCAAGCCTGTGCAGGAAAGTCAATGAAATTTTTATCTCAAAGAAATTACTCAGAAAAACCAGGAGGTGGTTCTCTAGCCATGAGCAAAAGAAGCTTAGAGACAGTGCACAGGGAGTGAGTTCAAGTCACAGTAAAGGAACACTAATGCACATGACAAAGAATAGAGATTCCTAGATTAAGAAGAACAACAGGTATAACTAAGAGGAAGTCAGGTGAACCAAGGAAATGGAGATTAAAAAACAAAAAATGGAAAACTTATTTTTAGCAGAACTAGATTTACCTTGAATGAAACAATTAAAAATGAACAAAATTCACAAATAAGAAGTCTTAGGGCATTAGACATCATACAATGTAATACAGTGATATCTGAGATGAAAAACACTTGAAAAAAGACTGTATAAGTCTGTATAGTATAACTCTAAAACATCATAAAGAGCTAAAGCTAATATAACAAGGAGAAGATACACCAAAATCATAAAAAAATTATCAAATCAAAGACAAAGCAAAAATGGTGGACAGAAGAATGAAAATAAATGGAGAAAACAGAAAACAAGTAGGTGATAGATTTAAAATTAACTATAAATTTATCATATTAGATGAGTGCTATGGGCTCAAGCTTATAATCGATCTGTTCAAGAGGCTGAGATCTGGAGGACTGCTGTTTGGAGGATGATTAGGCATAAAACTTCTAGACAGTATCTCCAAAATATACCGGGCAAACAGTATGTTTGAAGGTATGGCTCACATGGTAGAGCAACCAGCCTAGCAAGCAGGAGGCCCTGAGATTAAGCCCCATACATTATTATTATTATTATTATTAATGTTAAATGCTAGTGGTCTAAACATCAAAATCAAGAATACATCAGAAAAAAATTTAAAAGAGAAAAATCCAACTGTGCACTGACCAAAAGAAATTTACCTTAAATATAAAGAATACATGGGTTACAAATAAAAGGACTAGAAAGGCTATAAAAAGTAGAGCTATGGCTTAAAGTGGTAGGGCATTAACCTTGAGCAAAAGAGCTCAGGGATAGCACCCAGGCCCTGATTTCATGCCCCCCAACTGACACAAAATATTTCCAAACTGAAAAGGATATAACAGTTAATGCTACTCAAAGAAAGTTGGGGTAGCTATATTAATACTAGTCAATTTAAAGAGCTTAAATCTCATTTAATTATGAGAAAGTGGTTAAGTTATCCTAATGATTCTTAGTATGTATATTCCTAAAAACAGAGGTACCAAATACACAAAGTAAAATATGGTAGATCCACAGGGAAACAAAACAAGTGAAAAACTACATCCAGGTTTGTCATCAAACATCTATTACAAATTAATAAAAATAAAGATAAAATAAGTAATGATATAGAAGATTCATATAAATAACAAACCTTACCAAGTTAACATTCTCTATGCCACCCAACAACAGCAGACTACACATTCTTTACAAGTGTACATAGTCTATTTACCAAGATAAATAACATTCTGGGCATATAAAATTTAAAAAATGTAAAGAATTCAAACCATTCCAAGTATGTTATATGATCATAATGGAAAGAAACTAGAAAATGATATTAGAAAAATCTATGAAAATCCTAAAATATTTAGAAATGAAATTAAAAAATTCTAAAAATTATATAGATTAAAAAATATTTTATTTAAGTTAGAGTGAAAATTCTCAAGAAAATATATAATAACAGATGCTGTCAGGGATGTGGCCAAAAGGAAATGCTGGTGGAAATGATGGTGGGAATGTAAACTTGTTTAACCACTCTGGAAATCTGTATGTAGGTTCCTCAAAAGACTAAACATAGAGCTTCCTTATGTCCCAGCAATCCTACTTCTGGGCACTTGTTCAAATGACCACAAACCAGCTCCAACTAAAGCCACAACCACAAACATGTTCATTGCAGTATTATTTGCCATAACCCAAGACATGGAATCAACCCAAATGTCCCTCAGCAAATGAATGGATCAAGAAAAAGTGGTACATATATACAATGGAATTCTATGCTTTCGTCAGAAAGAATGACATTGCCCCATTCATAAGGAAATGGAAAGACTTGGAAAAACTTATAGTAAACAAAGTAATCAAGACCCAAAGAAACATAGGTTGCATAGTTTCCCTCATTTGTAATAATTATAATGTCTATAAATCCACAAGTTAATCCAATGGATAGTAAAATACAAATAATTACACTCAAACATGATTAATTAAACAGCATTATAGGCATCATCCTTTGATTTGTTCCCTTTTGTCACATTTTTTTTTTATTTCTGTACACTTTATCTTGTATATAAGTTTATGTGATTTGAGGAGGGGAAGGGGAATCACCAAAATGGTGGGACAAAGAATAAACCAATTCAGCAGTGATACTCACTAAACACTATGTTGGAAATGTACTTTACAACCTGAGATGGGCGGGGGGGGGGGGGGCGGGAAGTGGGAGAAAATGGAGAAACTAACACTGTTCAAAAAGAAATGCACTCATTATCTGACATGTAACTGTAACTTCTCTGTACATCATATTTACAATAAATTTAAATTAAAAAGTAGTTTGAGATGTATAAAATGGACATTGCATACTAAATTTGAGTGATGAAGGAAACAGTAGGTAAGAAGAAATTGATAGCATTTAAAAATGCATTAGAAAAAACAGAATGAAATCAACAAGTTTAAACCACCTTAAGAAACTAGAAAAAGAAGGCCAAATATAACCCAACAAATTAAGAAAGGAAATGAGTGAGACCAGAGGAAAGATTCACAAAATAGAAACTAGAAAAAACAATAGATACATCAGTGAAATTAAAGTGTGTCCATTGAGATGATTAGACTCAGAAAACCTTTATCCAAACTCTGTAGAAAAAAAAAGTGGGCCAAAGACAGATGCTCAAGCCTCTAATCTTACTGATGGAATTTGAAGGTTTGTGGTTTAATGCCTACTCAGGCACTGAAAGGTTTGTGTCTCAATTTCAAACAATGGCTTGGCACGGTGGTGCATGATTGTTATATAGCAACAAAAGGAACCCAAATAAGAAGATCACAGGCTAGTCTGGTACTTCAATAAAACATTGCCTCAAAAATAACCAACGTTCAAGAAGACTGGCTGAGTCAGGCATAAGTGGCTCAGGCCTAAAATCCTAGCTACTCAGGAGTCTGATATCTGAGGATCACAATTCAAAGCCAGTCTGGGCAAGAAAGTACATTAAGTTCAAATGTCCAGTGAAATTCAAAAAAACGTTGGCAGTTGAGCTGTGGCTCAAGTGGTAGGGTGATATCCTTAAGCACAAAATCTCAGAGAGAGCAGCCATGGGACCAGCACAGCACCCCAAAGAAAGAGACTGGCAGAGTGGCTCAAGTGGTAGAACTCTCAAACAAGACCCTTAGTTCAAACCTCAGTAGCAATATAATAACAATAACAATCATCATCATCATTATCATCATCATCATCATCATCATCCTCATCATAATCAAGTGAGCTGGAAGAAACAAGACATATACAATCAAAACTAGGAATGAGAGAGGTGAGATTACTGAAGTTTCTATAGACATTAAAATAATTGAATATAATGAAGAATTTTATTGCAGCTAAATTTAATAAATTAAGTGGTAAAATTCTGTGAAATGTATAGTCTGCCAAGATTACAAGAAACAGAAAATCTGAGCTATTTGTTGTTTAAAGAAATTTATGCTTTAAAATATTTGCACAAAGAGCACTCTTCATTCAGATGGTTTCACTGGGGAATTCCACCAAATACTTGAACAAGAAACCCTTCTGCAAAAACTTCCCCAGAATATTGAGGAGATGAGAACTGTTTTTTAGTCTATGAAACCAGTGTTGTTTAATAAAAGTGAAAACAAGGCATTACAATATCCTCCATGAACACATTGTGAAATAAATATGAAGTTTTAGCAAATCAGTTTAAATAACAAAAAAGTGTGACAAAGTGGAGATTGTCCCAGGAATGAGAAGTTGTAATATTCAGAAATCAAACTATGTAATTAACCACTTTATCATAGCAAAAGGTCAAAAGCATGCAAGCAGGTAATAAAAAGAAAGCCGCCAGGTGCTGGTGGCTCACTCTTGTAATCCTAGCTTCTCAGGAGGCTGAGATCTGTGGATCGTGGTTCAAAGCCAGCCCAGGCAGGAAAGTCCATTAGACCCTTACCTCCAATAAACCACTCAGAAAACCGGAAGTTGCACTGTGACTCAAGTGGCAGAGCACTCGACGTGAGCTGAAGAGCTGAGGGACAGCACCACGCCCAAAGTTCAAGTCCCACAAGTGACCAAAACTAAACAAAAAAAATCTTTGCTATACTGTATTGCAGCATCCATGCCTAATAAAAACAATGACCAATCTAGGCATGGAGGAAAATTTCCTTAAACTGATAACTACCATCAACAAAAAGGATTTAAAATATACTTACAGTTAATATTATGTTATAGTGAGACAATGATTTTCTCTACAATTGCCCTGACAAAGTAAAGATATCTACTTACAGTACTACTATTCTGCATTATAAGGGAAGATTAGCAATGCAGTAAAGTAATGTAATGTAATGAAAAACATCTGGATTGGGAAAGAAGAGTACATCTGTTTCTATTAGTAGACTATGTAATTGCCCATGTAAACAATCGTAAAGAATTTATAAGGAGCAAATATCTACAAAAGGCAAAACCTAAAATCTATAACTTACCAAGATTACAAAATGTAAGATTAATTTACAAAAATATATTTTATTCTACTTTTGAGTAACAAGTGATTGTAAACAAAATTAAAAATCATTTCACTGTATAATTGAACCAAAAGCATGAAAAATTTAAGTATAAATTTTCAAAGATATATGTAACATGCATGTGATGAAAAGTATTAAACACTAATTGAAAAAAGTCATTGATGACAAATAGCTATATATTATGCTCATGGATTGGAAGGTTAAAAGATGTTAAGATATCAGGCGCTTCCTTAAGCAAACTATAAATTCAAATTAGTTGCAACCAAATTTTCAGCTGGATTTTTTTGTTAAATTGTCAATCTGAATTTTAAATGCATATTCAGGAATTTCAAATGTGATCCAGAAGAATTCCAAGTAAATTATGTAGATGTTTCACTGCATAATTGATTTTGTGAATAGTGATGTCCTTACAAATAGAATTGAGGAGGGCAAAGGGCAGGATGGATTTAGAGGAGAAATACTGGCTTGTTACATGGTCAAGTCAATATACGTAGACATAAAACATATTTAAATGAAGTGACAAAATGCCACTTTATTTCTTTCATCTTCTTTCTCAAATCCCAGAGTCACAGTCTACTCATGAGAAAATCATGACACAAATTAGAAAATAGGGCATCCAGAAACATTAGTTCAAGATTTCTCACCATTTTCAAGATCTGAGAGACTGGAGGAAGATGGCAGAGGAAAAGCTAGAGGCTAAACACATTCTCACATAGAAAGCAGTTTTAGTGTTCCAGTGAATGGTCCTAGGCTAGAGAATTACACCAAGTGTGCCATCACAGTATAGAGAGTTTGACCAGAGACAGAAAATCCAGGAAGCTTGGTCAAGGAGACAGATCTGAGCACTTCCTGGTAGTCACAGCTGGGGCAGCTGCGGCAATGGCTACAGCCACCATACCAACAGAGAAAGTCTGGGACAAAGTTTCCAGACGAGCCATGCAAGTGGATTCTATTCACCACCAGAAAGAACTGACAAGGAGCAGAAATCATCCTGCTGATCACAGATGATGAATGGCTCAGGAAGCAAGAGTCTGGTGTGAGTAGTAACATCCTCATTCCTTCTCATGGAGCCACAGTGGGAAGGCAGCTCTTCCCCCACCACCAGAGAAGATCTCCATCTTTGATACAGACATAGGCTGGGCAGAGCAGCTAGCTCCAACCCACTCCTGGGAAGGAAACAATTGGAGCCATTAGCAGGCCATGGGAACCTGACCTGAAATGCCAGGCTCAGCTCCACCCAGGGGAAAGTCACCCTGTTCAGGTAGAAGTATCTCTACCCCCAGAGGAGTGACTTTCTTCACTGGGCAAACAGAGCTGGAGGCTGCCCCTCCCTAAGGCAGCCTAGACAAACAATTGAAACTCAGTAAACATAAACCCTGAGAATGGCTCCAGGCTGGGCTCTGTGAGTGTTTCAGGAGCTAGCCTCTCAGGGAAAAGCTACTGTTTGCTGAAAGGCCTCAACCCTACCTAGAACCTAGCTTCATCACAGCATCTCCAAACCAGGGGAAACAGCCATCTCCCTCTTTTGTGATAATCAAAGCAGAACTCCCTCCCACTGAACTAGCCTGGGAGGAGGATTACAAAGTCCTGGGTAAGGCAGAGCTGTCTGCCTGCTCAAAGAAACTGACTTAAGAAACCAATCAAGCCACAGGAAAACCAAACACCACAAGCAGACTAGAGACTCCACCAAGAGACTGGTTACTAACACTGGAGAGATACAAGATCTTCCTCCCTCCTATCCCCCCTCCCCCGCCAAAAAAAGTCAATGAATTTTTCTACCTATTTATTATTATTTTTAATTGTGTTTTATTATTTTTTCTTTCATAATTTTTATTTTAGGAGTGTATATGTATGTGTGCTTTTAAAAAAATCTCTTTTGACCTTTTGGTCCTTCTGTTTCTTTATCTTTTTCTTTTATCTTTCTTTGTTTTTTTGCATGACTTAATTCCTATTCTGCTCATTCCCAGATATATATTCATCATTAATTATTAGACCTTATCCCTCATTGTGTACATACTTAATCCAGAAACTTATTATTCAGTGCACAACCTCTTAGGCTTAACTTCTTTAATAGTAGTATCATTTCTTTATACCTATATAATTTTCAAGTATTCCAATTTCTTTTTTTTTGTTGTTTTGTTTTTTTGTTTTTTTGTTTTTTTGTCGGTCATGGGGCTTGAACTCTGGGCCTGGGCGATGTCCCTCAGCTCTTCAGCTCAAGGCGAGCGCTCTACCAAAGTATTCCAATTTCAATTTATTTTTTATTTTTTATTGTTTCATTTTTCCTTATCTTTCCCCTCCTCTCATAGTATCATTTTCTTCTTTCAATATCATTTCTTTATACTTAGATAATTTTAAGTGTTTCATTTTTTAAATTAAATTTTTGTTTTTCCATTTTTTCTTTTTTTTTTTTTTATCTCTCCTATCATTCTGTCTTATCCATTTCCCTCTCTGAGATGGGGACTTGGTTAAATTCACTCTTTCCTTTTACCTCTCCACATCCCTCTAATCCTATTTTCCCCAACAATTCTCCATAAACTTAATAATGTCTGGTTTGCTGAATCCCTCTTGAATGTTCTTAGCCCATTGATCCATAGTTCTTTGACGCTGAATATATTTTATCTGTTGAACTAGATTGTATCTGCAGCCATTTTGACTGTGCAAGTACAGGACTCTGGTTGATGCTTGCCTTAATATAGTGTTCTAGCACAAAATTGGTGTTACTTTCATACCAAATGGGCAGAATAATCCAGAGAAACACAAGGAAAATGACAAGTCCGGGTAGCTCAGCTCCCATTCAGGATAATCAGATGACAGAACACTTAAGGAATAATCCACAGGAGAGTTCCCAAAAAGCTCTACAAACACTACTGGTAAACATGGTAAATGAAAGGATTGAACATCTTCAAAGGACTCAGTGCAAGCTTGATAGGGAGTGAGACCAGGCAAACCAAAGATTAATACAGGAACTTCACAAGCATGTTGAGGCTAAGCAAAAATTACTACAGGAATCTCAGAAGGTGAATAAGGTACTCAAAGATTAATATAATAATTGCGTGAGCAGGCTGAGAAGAGTCAAAGAGAAAGACAAGAATTGCATGAGCAGGCTGAGAACAATCAGAGAAATACAGGAATTGCATGAGTGTGAAGAAGCTAATCAAAGAGTAATACGGAATTGCATAAGCAGGATGAGAGTAGACAAAGATCAATAGAGGCATTCATGGACTCCATAAACAGACAGCTGAAAAAATTCAGGGAGACCACAATGGGAATGATGAATGGAGCCTGTCAGAAGGTAAGGGAGTCCAAGGAAAACATAACTAATCAACTAAATCATTTGAGAGTACACACTGAACATCAAATTACAGAAGTAAAGAAGTTCATACAAGATCTAAAACAAAGCTCCAAAAAGAATTTGAAGCCATCAAAGCCTACCAATTAAAAGGAAAAGAAATTTAAAACAAAGTTGAAAGTCTTGACAGTAGGTTAGACCATGAAGTAGACCGAATCTCAGGAATTGAAGTTAGCCTAGATATTATAGAAAAAGAACTTACAACCATCCAAGGCATATCCAAGAAATATGATAGATCTATTCAACATTTGGAAGACACAATCAGAAGAACTAATCTGAGGATACTGGGTGTAGAGGAGCACCTAGAGACAGAAATTAATTGTCTAGGAAATTTATTTAACAGGATCCTAGCAGAGAACTTCCCAAACATGCAAAAAGATAGGCCTAGTCAGATACAAGAAGCTTTTAGAAGTGCAAATAGACAAGACCACACTGTCACATTATAATCTGCACAGGATCAATTCAGTCCAAGGAAAGGATCCTTAAAGCAGTCAGCGAGAAAAGATCAATCACCTATAAAGGAAAACCAATTAGAATAACTCGGATTTCTCAGCAGAGACAATTAAAGCAAGAAGAGCCTGGAATGATGTATGCCATGCCCTGAAGACAAACAACTATCAACCAAGAATACTGTACCCAGCTAAACTCTCTTTCATAACCGAAGGTCAAATAAAAACATTCCATAGCAAAGAAAAATTGAAACAATACATCTCCACCAAACCAGCCCTACAGAAGTTTCTTAAAGATGTCCTATATATAGAAAACCACATGACCACAATAAAGGCCAAGATACCACACCCAAACTGAGACTCCAAGAACTATAGGAAGAATACAGCTGTCCAAGCTCACAAAAAGTTGGATAATGTGGCAGGAATAACCAAACCCCTCTCAGTCCTAACTCTCAACATTAATGGACTTAACTCTCCAATTAAGGAACATAGACTGTCCAGTTGCATTAAAAAGCAAGATCCTTCTATCTGCTTCAATAGCCACACCTTGCCCATAAAAACATATTCTGAAAGTGAAAGGCTGAAATAAAATCTACAAAACAAACAGCCCCCATAAACCAGCGAGAGTTGAAATACCAATATCGGATAAAATAGACTTCAAATTAAAATTAGCAAGAAGAGATACAGAAGGTTACTACATACTAATTAAGAGATTTCTCCTTCTGGAGGATATTACAGTTCAAAATATTTATTCACCTAACAACAGAGCACCAAAATTTATCCAAGAAATATGATTTTCCACAAATTTCACATGGATTCAAAGACATTAATTGTTGGGGACGTTAACACACCACTATTCCCACTAGATAGATGAACCTGGCAAAAACTCAACAGAGATACAACAGATATAAACAACTGCAAGATCAACAAGATTTAACAGACATCTACTGAATATTTAACCCAGCAGCATCAGAATACACGTTCTTCTCAGAAGCACATGGAACATTTTCCAAAATAGACCAAATCTCAGGTCACAAAGCAAACTTTTCCAAATTCAGAAACATTGAATTTTTGCCATGCATTCTGTCACAAAGGAATAAAATTAGAACTCACCACCAAAAGCCACCAAAGAAAGCTCTGTAACACATGGAGACTGAAGAACACATTGTTGAATCACCAGAGGGTCATGGAAGAGATTAGAAAGGAAATTCAAATGTTTATGATATTCAACAAAAATGAACACATAAATTACCAGTTCCTTTGGGGCACAGAAAAGGCTGTACTCAGAGGCAAGTTTATAGTTCTGAGTTCCTACACGAACATATTGGAGAGATCTGAAACCAACAATTTAATGAGACATCTGAACCTCCTTGAAAAAGAGCAGCAAGCTAAACCCCAATCCAGTAGATGGAAAGAAATAATTAAAATTAAATGAATTAGAATTTAAAAACAGATAGAATGAACAAACCAGAGTTAGAAAAAATTAACAAAATCGACAGATTTTGTTAGCAAATCTTATCAGAAAAAGAAGAGAACACACCCAAATAAATAAACTCAGAGATGAGAATGGAAACATAGCCACAGAAAAAAACCAAGATCTAGAATATTACAAGGGAATACTTCTCAAACCTTTATGCTAATAAGTTTGAGAACCTGGAAAAATGGACAATTTCCTAGCAAATATCAACATGTCTAAACTAAACCAAGATGAGTTCAACCAACTTAACAGGTCCATATCAAGCACTGAAATAGAAACAGCAATAAGAGACATCCCATCTACAAAAAGCCCAAGACCTGAAGGATTTAGAGCAGAATTCTACAAGGCCATTAAAGCAGAACTCACACGAATACTCCTCCAAATCTTCAATGAAATTGAAAGAGAAAGTTCACTACCAAACACTTTCTATGAAGGCATCATAACCTCATCCCAAAACCAGGCAAGGACTCAACAAAGAAAGAGAACTGTAGACCCATTTCTTTGATGAACATTGATACAAAACTTCTCAACAAAATTTGGTCAGTATGTTAGGTGAAATGAACCCGAAGATAAGAATTCAAATGCTTTTGCTTTCATGCAATTGTTTCTAACATATTTATAAGATGATTTCTTTGTTGTTTTGTATGTCCCTCCCCCAAGGTATAACCCCTGCTTTCACTGTATTTGGTGTTGGTATAATTTGTGGAGGGGCAAGGGAAAAAAATTTTTAAATAGAGATACAGGTGGACCCATTGCAACAATTAGATATAGAAATCATTATGTCAAAAAATGAACTTTACAACTTTGGTGAGGGGGAATGGGGGGGGGGAAAGGGGGAGATGGAAAGGGATAGGAAGGGGAGACAAAGGAGGAGGCAATAATGCTTGATAAGAAATTACCTTGCCGCGGGGCTGGGAAGGTGGCTCAGTGGTAGAGCGCTTGCCTTGCAGGCCTGAGGCCCTGGGTTCAATTCCTCAGCACCACATAAGCAAAAAGAAAAAAGCCAAAAGTGGCGCTGTGGCTCAAGTGGTAGAGCGCTAGCCTTGAGCTGAAGAGCTGAGGGACAGTGCCCAGGCCCAGAGTTCAGGCCCCACGACCGGACCCCCCCCCCCAAAAAAAAAGAAATTATCTTGCCTATGTAATTGTAACCCCTCTGTATGGTATTTTCACAATAAAAAAAATTTCAAAAAACAAAATTTGGCCAATTGACTTCAACAATTCATCCAAAACATCATACACCACGATCAAACAAGATTCATTTCAGGGATGCAAAGCTGGTTCAATATACACAAATCAATTAATGTAATTCATCACATGAACAAGAGCAAGGATAAGAAGCACATAGTTATCTTAATAGATGCAGAAAAAGCATTTGACAAGATCCAACATCCCTTTATGATGAAGGCTGTGGAAAAATGAGGAATCCATGGAACCTTCCTCAATACAATAAAGGCTGTATATGACAAACCTACAGCCAGCATTATACTTAAAGGTGAAAAAACAAAAGTTATTTCCTCTAAACTCAGGAAAGAGACTTCACTTTTCCTCAGTTTAGTATTAGAACACCTAACCACAGCAATAAGACAAGATGCAAACATAAAATGGATCCAAATAGGGAAAGTTGAAGTAAAACTCTCCCTCTTTGCAGATGACATGATCTTGTATTTAAGGAATCCCACAGAATCCACTCCCAAGTTATTCAAGCTGATTAGAAAGGTTGGCAAAGTAGCAGAGTATAAAATTAACCTTCAAAAATCAATGGTCTTTCTGTATGCCAACAATGAGAAGAGAGTGGCTGAAATCAGGAAAGCAACTCCATTCCTAATAGCCCCACAAAAATAAAATACCTAGGAATTAACTTAACCAAAGAAGTAAAAGACCTTTATGATAAAAACTTGAAAAACCTGAAAAAGGAAATGAAAATAGAACTTAGAAAGTGGGAAAACCTCCCATGCTCCTGGATTGGAAGGATCAACATCGTGAAAATGGCAATACTTTCCAAAGCTATCTACAAATTCAATGCGATACCTATCAATATTCCAACCTCATTCTTCAAGGAAATAGAAGAGGGAATCCAAAAATTCATATGGAACAATAAAAGACCCCGAATAGCAAAAACGATCTTTAACAGAAAGAACAGTGCTAGAGGAATATCAATACCAAATTTCAAACATTACTACAAAGCCATAGTAATCAAAACAACTTGGTACTGGCACAAGAAGAGACCTCAGGACCAACGGAATAGAATTGAAAACCCAGAAATGAACACACAGTTGTATAGCCATCTAATCTTTGATAAGGGAGCTAAAAAAATAGATTGGAAGAAAGACAGCCTGTTCAGTAAATGGTGCTGGTAAAATTGTTTAATCACTTGTAGAAAACTAAAGGCATATCACCCTGCACCAGAATCAACTCCAAATGGATCAAAGACCTCTGTGTCAAAGCAGACACCCTGAAAACATTACAGGAAGGAATAGGATAAACCCTAGGTCTCCTTGGCACAGGCTAAAATTTTCTTAATAGAGACCCAGAAACACAACAAATCAAAGAAAGGTTAGACAAATGGGATTGCATGAAGTTGCAGAGCTTCTGATGGCAAAGGACATAGCTAGCAAGATCAATATAAAGCCCACGGATTGGGAGAACATCTTCACTAGCCATCTAATGCACAAGGGTCTCATATCTAAAATATACCTGGAACTCAAAAAATTAAATCCTCTAACAACAAATCCTCAAAGAAACAACTGCCAATAATCAAGTGGGCTAAAGAGTTACAGAGCAACTTCTCTGAAGAGGAAAGAAGGGTTGCCAATAGACACATGAAGAAATGCTCAACCTCTGTAGCCATAAAAGAAATGCAAATTAAAAAAAACACTGAGATACCATCTCACCCCAGTTAGAATGGCTATAATCAAGAACTCTAATAACAACAGAGGCTAGAGGGGATGTGGGCAGAAGGGAACCCTACTGCATTACTGGTGGGAGTGTAAACTGGTTCAACTACTTTGGAAAGTAGTAGGGAGGTTCCTCAAAAGACTCCACGTAGAGCTCTCCTATGTCCCAGCAGTCCCACTTTTGGACATTTATCCACATGATCACAAATAAGACCATACTAAAGCTACCAGCACAACTATGTTTATTGCAGCATTATTTACCATAGCTAAGATATGGAACCAACCCAGATGCCCCTCAGCAGATGAATGGATCAAGAAAATGGGGTATATCTACACAATGGAATTCTATGCCTCCATCAGAAAGAATGACATTGCCCCATTTGTTAGGAAATGGAAAGACTTGAAAAAAATTATATTAAGGGAAGTAAGCCAAGCCCAAAGAAACATAGGTCCCATGGTTTCCCTTATTTGCAATATCTAGTATATGTCTGAGTCAAGCAGAAAAGGTCAGATATGGTGATGTTAGGGAAATGAACCCTAAGATATGTATTCAAATATTTTTCTTGCAATAACTAGTATATGACTAAGACAAGCAAAAACGATCAGATAAGAAGATGCTAGGTGAAATGAACCCCAAGATAAGGACACAAGTGGTTTTTACTTTCTTGCTATTGTTTCTAACATATTTATAAGGTGATTGTTTTGTTGCTGTGTATGTTCCTCCCTCCCTCACAGTATAACCCTTGTTTTCACTGTATTTATTGTTGGTATAATGTGGGGAGAGGAGGGAAAATTTGTTTAAATAAAGATACAGATGGACCCATTGCAACAATGAGATGTACAAGATGCTATGTCGAAAACGGTCGTTACAATTTAGGCGGGGTGAAGAGATGTATTTATGGCGGTGGGAGGGAAGGGAACGTAGGGGACAAAGAAATGAGGAAGCAAAAATGCTTGATAAGAAATGTACTCATTACCTGGCTCATGTGATTGTAAACCCTCTGTACAGTTTTTTTTCACATTTAAAAAACTCATTAAAAAAAATCAATGAAAATTAGGAAAATCAGAAAATCTCTTAGTCAAGAGGAGATAAGAACATGGCCATCAAATGTAATGTGTCATCCTGAACAAAATCTCAGAAAAGAAGAGTATTTTATGCAAAATATTAAGGGATCTGAAAAAGTATAAACATCAAATAATAAAAATTTGCCAATATTGTTTGATTAGTTGTGAATCATAAAGAAAACTAAAAGAGTTTTAATATGGGAACTGTATAGTATCTGCTAATTTTTCTATAAATACAAATTGTTTTGCATATAAAATCTATTTAAAAATTAAGTACATATGGATATTATGAATCTTGAAATTAATTGCCTTAAACAAGTGCTTTCTGAAAAATTTTGTTGCTTAATTTCCCTCCCCAGTAAACCTAGCCATCCTCATGGAGATAACACAGATGAGTTAAAAAAAATGTGAACCCCTGAATATCTTTAAAGTTTGAACTTTCCTCAAAAGGACTATTTATGCATTAATTTGTGGGGATTAAACTTTGATTTTACTACCCACTAACCCTTCTGTAATTACTGTGTGTAGTAATTTTAGCAAAATGTCAAATTAAATATTGACAAAGTAAATAAATAAGTCCACTGGAAAAACCCTTATATGATTACTTCTAGATCTTTTGACTAAGATCAAGAGAAAATTTATTATATGAAAATATTCAGTATATCCCTTATAAAGGACTGTTTCTAAAATAAAGATTTGTTGAAAGTCACTAATAAGACATCATAAAACAGTAAAGATAGGGAAAAAGAGAGTTACATGAATGAATGGCAAAGAAGCACAGGAAAAGATGATAAATTACTAGTCATTAGGGAAACAAAATCAATTTTGTCAGCCAAAAATGTCTGTAAAGAAAATATGTCAAATTAGACAGTCTGTTCAATGTGAATATTTACTATCCAGCTTCAATAATTAAGAGTGCATACTGTCAGTGGGAGGACAGACACATAGAACAAATAAACACAGTAGAACATCTACATGCAGACCTCCACATATGTTATGATCACTAATTTTTGACAAAAGCATAAAATAATAACATATGGATGGTCTTTTCAACAGATGTTACTGAAACCACTGGCTTCAAGCCATACACAACATGATGGTAAAAAATAAAAATAAACTTTTACCCATTAGACAAGAATTACTTCCAACTGAATTATTCTTAAATATAGAGATCCTAACTCTCAAACTTCTAGAAGAAAACATAAGAAAAATTTGAGAGATCACATATTAAACTAACATTTCTTAGATGTAGCACTAAATACATGATTCAAAGAAAGAAACAAAAAAGATAAATCCTTTCTGTAGAGACATTAGAGAAAATGAAAAAAGAAGCTAAGATTGGGAGAAAATACTTTCAAAACATATATATCACAAAGGACTTGCTTTCAGAATAAAAAGCTGTCTAAAGTAAATGATAAACAACTATAAAAATGAGCAAAAGATCTGAAAAGATACCATACTAAAAGAGTTATATAAACGGGAAATAAACATGTGAAAAATAATATTTTAGTGATAAAGGAAATTCAAATAAAGTATGCAATAAGATATTATTATACATAGTAAAATGGTTAAAATAAAAAAGGTTCACAATATACCAGTATCTGACAGATGCAGAGAAAGTAGAACCCAATCACTGATCATGCTAATATAAATGCTTTTGCCATGTTTGAAAATATTGGATAGCTCTTATAAAGTTTAGCAAACTTCTAGATATAACATGGAAATCCCACTCTATTTATTCATGCAACTGAAATAAGTAGTTAGATTTCCATGAAAATTCCATACAAAAATATATGTAGTGGTTTGATTTATAATCACAAGAGGTAGATATAAAAACCAAACTTCCCTCAATGATTGTATGGGTAAACAATGTTTCTTTCTAGAAATGAGCTACCACTCTGCTATGAAAGGAAAATCCACTGATCCCCATACTTAACAAATTTCAAATCCATTATGCTTAGTGAAAAGAGTCAAAATCAAAACACTCCCTATTGTATGATTCAATTGATATGACATTTTGTAAAACTCAGAGATTAGGACTTTGATGATTTTATTACAATTAAGATCACGGGGAAACTTTTCAAGACATAACATTTTCCTGTATCTTTATCAATAAGGACTGTCAATGGATTGCTTTTCTTTGCTGAAAATCAGGACTCTACACAAAATGAGTGAAATTTATTGTATGTAAACTAAAATATAGCATAAAAGTCTTTCTGCTAAAATATGTCTACTACATCTATATTATAAAGAGAAAATTATTATGATCATGCTCGTAAAGATATGATGTGTTTGACAAATGTCCACAGATATTCAGAAACAAAAAAATCATTAAAAATAGAAGAACAAAATCTCTAATCTTATCAAAATGTATTCAAGCATATACAGCCAACATCATATTTGAGGTAGAATATAAATTGGACATGCTTCCTACAATAATTTATATTCAGCATTGTACTTGGAAATCTTAGTTCCATTTGACAAAAGATATAAATAGCAGAAGAATTGTAAAAGAAGACATAAAAATGCCATTGTTCATGGATAATATGTTTATGTAAGTAGAAATTGCAGAAAGAAATCTGCTTTTGAGAAATGACTAGAATTAGCAAGTAAATCTTTAAAAAGCTACAGGAATCAAAGTAAGTATAGTATACAAGAGTTAAATGTGTGTATTTAAACCAGCAACAAATAATTATGACATAGTTTTTTAAAGATATTGCTATTGTTTGGATATGTTTTGAGTGTGTCTAACAATGATTCATATGTTGGAAGCTTTGTCCTCATTGTGATGATGTTAAGAAGTGAGAGTCTTTTCTAAGAGATGAGGACTAGTGGAAGGTGATTAGGTCTCTGGGGTAGCTGTCTTTGTAAGTGGTTATGGTAGTTTTTAATAGAACCACAGTTATTTCCCATTAGATTAAATTGCTATAAAAAGAGTAAACCTAGACTCTGAAGTATCCTAAGCTTCCTATCTCACTGTGTTCTCTCCGTCTTATACATGCTCATGCCATAATGCCAATTATCATGTGTTTATGCAGTCAGAAGATTATAAAAGTATTTAAAACCTTGATTATGGTGACCTACACATTTGTCAAAATTCACTGAACAGCACATTTAAAATAGGTAAAATTTTATTGTATAAATTGCATTTTATATATTATATAAGTTAAACCTCAGTACATCTATTATCCTAAAAATGAGACATTATTATCAAACTACAGAATGAGAGCCAGTATCTCTATTGTATACAAGTTCAAGGGATCATTTCTATGATTTCCATATAATTCTTAGAAATCAGTATGAGAAAATTAATAACTCAATATAAAATGGGCAGTCTAGAGAGGGACTTTATATACAAAGCTAAAAAGATACAAATGAAGATATTCTCAATAAAAACTCGCTAAATTTCAACAAGTTGGTATCATATTCCAACAAGAATATCCAAGATTATAACAATAGCAAATGATACCAAATATTGGCTAGAACTAATACCTACTACTGTTGGGAGTGGAAAGTAGTAAAATACTTTGGAAAACTAGAGGTGTATACTGAAGCTAAACATATACAAACATGACTGTCAATAATGTTACTTCTTCCCTCTCATTCATTGTTGCAATGAAACAAAGGAGGGGGGACAAGAAATGTACTCATTACCTTACTCATGTAACTGTAAACGCTCTGTACAGCATCTTTACAATAAAATAAAAATTTAAAAAGATATTAATAACAGCAGTATTAACCACCTCAAATAATGTTACTTCTTGAAATTGATAAAAATATTCCTAGCAGAAATATGTATATGAGAAGAATTATCTCCATGAATTGCCTGGAGCCTGACTCTCTGGAATCAGTGAAAGTCACAATCAAAGTAAAATAAATATTCCAAAGAATGCCAAGTGTTTCCAAGGAGAGATACAGTAAAGAATGTTTTCACATTTGGCACAAGAGAAAGAGGTGCCCACCATACATACACATAAACAGGTAAAATGAAATAAACTAAAATTGTATTATATTTTTATGGGTAAGTATGGCTGAAAGAATCCTTATGGAAGACCTAAGAGTCCTAGACTAAAAAACCAACTCTCTTCTAGGGAAATATTCACAGAAATCATGTGATTGGTTCAGATAGGCAAAAAACCCAATTGTTGTTAAGAATACTTGTTTCTTACAAAGTGAACGTTAAAGTGGTAGTGATAAAGTAACAAAGAATGAAGCAGGAGACATAATAATTGATGTCAAAACACAGTACAATTATCTAACAAATGAAATGACATGGTATTGGCATAACAAGAACATAGATGAAAGGAAGGGAACTGAAAGCATGAAAGTAAAATCATACATCTAAAACTGTCAAGTGAATTTGATGAAGATGCAAAGAACACACATTAGAGAAAGGCCAGTCTTTTCAGTAAATGATCTTTGGAAATCTGGATATCCACGAGTAGATGAATAAAGTTAAACAAGTATCTTTTCCAGTAACAAAAACAACCTCAAATGGGTTGAAGACTTAAATGAAAGGCCTGAAGTCATGAAACTACTAGAAGAAAACAATTATTATTTCCATACTGGTCTTTGAATACAGGTCCTTTTAGTTGCTAGGCAGGTGCATCTCAACAGAATAATGTCATGATGACATGTACTTACATTCAAAACCCTATCTAAAAAATAATGACAAGTCTGTCACTGGTGGAGCACATCAGTACTTCTAGCTACTCAGTATGCTGAGATCTGAGGATCATGGTTCAAGGCCATCCTGGGCAAGAAAGTCTATGGGACTCAACCTCCACTCAGAAGAAGCCTGAAGTCATGTTATAGCTCAAGTGGTAAAGCACTAGCCTTGAGCACAAAGAAGCTCAGGAACAGCACCCAAGCCCTGAGTTGAAGCCGCGGGACCATAAAAAAAAATAATCACGGGACCATAAAAAAAATAATCACAATGAAATAGGCTTGATGCATGAATCAAGCAGTATAACATCTGCCTCTGAAAGCTTGAGTTGAAGCCCCATCAAAAAGAAAAATGCTATTGTCAAAAAGACTTCAGGGCTGGGAAGGTGGCTCAGTGGTAGAGCGTTTGCCTTGCATGCCTGAGGCCCTGAGTTCAATTCCTCAGCACCACATAAGCAAAAAGAAAAAAGCAGGAAGTGGCACTGTGGCTCAATTGGTAGAGCGCTAGCCTTGACCTGAAGAGCTGAGGGACAGCGCCCAAGCCCAGGGTTCAGGCCCCACGACCGGACCGCAAAAAAAAAAAAAAGACTTCAAATAACAAGTGCCAGCAAGGATGTGGGAATAGGAACCCCTTGTGGACTGTTTGTGAGAATGGATATAAGTGGACTGTTTGTGAGAATGGATATAAGTCCAACTATTACAGGAAACAGTGTGAAAAAAATTTTTTAATGAAGCATAATGAAAAACGAAAAACACTTAAAAATAGAGCTACCATGATCCAGAAATCCCAGTACTAAGTATACAGTGGGAACAGAAAATGTACCTGGGGAAAGAGGTGAAATCAGCATGTTGAAAACATATCTTTACTCCTGTGTTCCTTATAGCACTTTTCATAGTAGGCTAGAAATAGAAGTAACATAAGTATTCACCAACTAATGAGTGAACAAAGAAAATGTGGTGCATTTACCCAATGGACTGCTTATTCAGCTATCAAGAAAATTGAAATGGCATTTATAACATGGAGAGAATTCAAGATCACTGAGCTAAGTGAAATGGGACATGCATAGAAAGACAAATGCCATTTCTTTGACTCAGATGTGGATTTTCAGAAATTTGATGTCATAGAAGTTGGGAGGAAAATGGTGGTTGCCAGAAATTGGAGAGAGTTGGGGGCAGGAATAAGGAACTGTTGATCAGTGGGTTCCAAATTGCAGTAAGGACTTCTAATGTTAAACTGTACATTTCAAAAACCTAGAAGAAATCATATTAAAAATTTTCACCTAAATAAGTGCTATTTCAGAAGATAATGTGTTCACTTTGATTTAAACATATAAAATATATATGCATGTATCAATCACAGCATGGTAAACTTTTAATATGTATAACTAATGTGTTTTATCAGTTAAAATTTAACTTGTAGGAAAAATTAAATATGCAAATTATTATTCTCACAGGCTATGAATTAGAATCTAAATATTTCCAATTAAATTTAACTTCTAATTGAGATGCTTTTTAGAGTGCTACTCAATATTGTGACAGATGAATAGAAATGGACTTTTGAGCATTACATACCTAGGTTAATAATTTCACTTCATGAATAAAAATAATTTGACATATTTAGACATAAGAAACAACATAAGAAACAACAACTCCATTAATAAAAGGGCTAAAGACATAAAGAGAGACTTCTCAGAAGAAGAAGTAAAAATGGTCAACAGACACATGAAAAGATGTTGGACAGCTCTAGCCATAAAAGAAATGCAAACTGAAACTACATTGAGATTTCACCTCAATCTAGTTGGAGTGGCCATTATCAAGAAACAAATAATAGCAGATACTGGCATGGATATGGCCAAAAGGGAATGTTACAAATTTGTTGGTGGGAACGTAAACTCATTCAACCACTCTGAAAAGTAGTATGGAGGTTCCTCAAAAGATTAAACATAGAGCTTCCCTAGGACCCAGCAATTCCACTCCTGGGCCTTTATTCAATTGGCCACAATCCAGGCCACACTAAAGCCACAAGCACAACCAGGTTCACCACAGCATTGTTTACTATAGCCAAGATATGAAATCATCACTGATGCAGCTCAGTAGGCCAATGGATGAAGAAAAGGTGATATATATGGTATTTCAGAAGATAAATGTGTTCACCTTGATTTAAACATATACATATATATACTATGTATATATAGAGAGAACAGAATTATATGCTTCTATCAGAAAAAATGACATTGTCCTATCCATAAGTAGATGGAAAAACTTAGAAAAAATTATATTATATTAAGCGAAGTAAGTCAGACCCAAAGAAACATAGGTTACGTGTTTTCCTTCATTTGTAATTATTAGACCGTGCCTATAAATCTATAAGTAAACTCAATGGATAATAATAGGCAAAAATTTTTACTTGGATGTGATAAATTAAATAATACTGTAAACCTTCACGTAGAGAGACCAAAGGAGAATATTCTTAGAAGAAGATCACAAAGACTCAATAGCTATGTTCAAATGATCATATAAAAGATGCTTATGGAGATGAACTCAAAGAAATGGAAACAATAATTTTTTATTTTACTTTTTGTGTTTTTTTTTCTACTTTTTTATCTTTTGTCTCTGTATTTGATTTCTGTACCTTTTGTTTTGTATGTAAGTTTATCTGATTTGGGGAGAGGAAAGGAAAACACAGAAATGGTGAGAAAAAATATAAACCAATTCAGCAGTGATACTCACTAAACACTATGTTGGAAATGAACTATACAACTTGGTGGGGAAGAGGATCATGAGGGAAAAATGAGAGAAAATGATGATGAGGAAGTTCAAATACGTACTCAGTATCTGACAGGTAACTGTAATTCCTCTGTACTTCGTCTTTACAATAAAAGAGAAATTGAAATGATGTTGCTATTTTGAAGTTTAAATATTTACCTAGTTTATTGGATATTCTGATAACATTTGTCTTGCTTTTAAATATAAGTGTATGTTCTGTCATAAGATTTTAGATTAATTTATTTTGTAGAATTTAGCATCAAAACAGAGAAAAGGTGTTTGGCTAAGAGTACATTCCAAACTTCTAAAACAAGTCCTTAATCTCTTTTCAACTTATAACAATAACAGAACAGTCTGCAATTAATAAGTTTTGGGTTGTATGAAAAATGTGCCTTTCTTTTGTGGTTTATTAAAGGGAAACACTAAAAAAAAGATGGAAAAAAATATGGCATGACACTCTCACTACATAGATTTAGGTAAAAAAAAAAAAAAAGCACCAAAATTTGAGAATATGACAATTGATTTTCTTAAATGTACTTTTATGTCCCTTGGGAAGTTTTCACGTACATCTAAAGTTATCTACATCCCACTCTGAAATCTGTTACCTTAGAAAACATGCTTGTATCTGAATGAAGAGCTCCATTGTATGAATTACCTATGCCACTGTAGCCATAGAACTGACAAATCAAGACAGATGAACTCAGAGCCTGCAGAACCACAACCAATGTGAAGTGTACCTAAACAGTTTCAAGGACATCACTACCAATTCTGAGCACACTGGAATTTATAAGATAGAGCTTAGAACATAGTGACCTTGGAATAATACTTTGGACAGGATATTTGCTGTTTCTATTTTCCCACTGCTCCAAACTCTGTGTCTGTTCCCCAAAAGGAATAAAGGAGAGGAAGTGCCTTTAAAGCAATAGAAGTGTCCTCATCATGCTAAATAGTGTGTAATAACTTGGGTGTGGCTCTCCTACACAAAATAATACCTACTGCCTGAGCCATTCAGTCTGTAACCAATAACTGAAAGATGCACAGAGGAAGGCAAATGCTTGCTGTTCTACGAATCAGGGAGATAATGGTGCCTCCCCCTCCCTTGCTAAAAGCAAACTGACAGATGACAGCTTGCATTTAAAACTGCTTTTCAAAATATTTGCATATGAATTATGCAGAGAAAAAAATCTCTTCACCGTGGTTAAGAATGGATTCTTATTTGGCTGGGATTAATAATCATTATATTAACCTGGAGGAAATTATAAATATTTATATCCAAGTAACCTCTTGAGGTTTAAGTATCACATGGAGGATTTAGATGTTATTTTTGTCAGGGGATTACACAATGGGATATAGTTCAGAGAACTAAGCTTGAAGTCTCAGCACAAATCTGAGGATGCTGCTGGGGGTAGTTATGCTTACCCCAAAACCCATACAGGCAGGGTTAGACTCTGGTCAAATGATAAAGGCCTATTAATATGGATAACCCAGGGTCCAGCTCTTGGTTCTTTTTCTACCTGTTTACCTTTTATGATAGTCTCATCCAGTCTCAGAGCTTTTATATATTTATCCCACACCTCTGTCTGACCACTATTATACAAGCATTTCTTGATATTTATCAAGTGAATAATACATAACTCATAAAACTCAAAATGAAACCAAAAAAACCATCAATAACATTCCTCATCTCAACAATCAGCAGCTAGACACTTTTTGTTACAGAGCCCCTGAAATCTTCGGGGCAAATTAAAGTTATCCCTTCTCTTAATAGTTACTTGTGGGGCCTAATGTAACAAAGGTTAATTTGAATGAGGTGAAACACTTAGGATAATATAGGTGGGCCCTTGAAGGGAATAATGGGACCACAGCTTTCTCTTCTTTTTCATTTTTTACATGCCATCCACCACTCAATTGATTATCACTAGGTTGTACTGTTTTGCCACAGCCCCCACAGCAATGAGGTCAATTAACCACCTACCACAACATACCAAAGCTTTGAGTATTTTTCTTTATAAATTCAATATCTCAGATATTTGTTTCAGTACTTAGCTGAGTAACTCATATGCTAATAATGTTTATATTTATCTTCTTTTTGCCTTTCCAATGAATGCAGGGGTTCAATTTGACGCCCAAATATAGAAACCTCGTTTGCTCATTTATTCATTTAAGAAGTATTTATTTATTAAATATGTGCTATGAAGTAGCAGCGCATCAAAATAACCCTCAAAAAACAATGGTTTTTCTGTATGCCAACAATGAGAAGAGAGTGGCTGAAATCAGGAAAGTAACTCCATTCATAATAGCCCCACAAGGGGCTGGGAAGATGGCTCAGTGTTAGAGCGCTTGCCTTGCATGCCTGAGGCCCTGGGTTCGATTCCTCAGCACCACATAAGCAAAAAAGAAAAAAGCCAGAAGTGGCGGTGTGGCTCAAGTGGTAGAGTGCTAGCTTTGAGCTGAAGAGCTGAGGGACAGCGCCCAGGCCCAGAGTTCAGGCCCCACGACCGGACCCAAAAAAAAAAAAATAGCCCCACAAAAAATAAAATACCTAGGAATTAACTTGGCCAAAGAAGTGAAGGACCTCTATGATGAAAACTTTAAAAACCTGAAAAAGGAAATGAAAATAGAACTTAGAAAGTGGGAAAACCTCCCATGCTCCTGGATTGGAAGGATCAACATCGTGAAAATGGCTATATATCCCAAGGCTATCTACAAATTCAATGCCATACCTATCAATATTCTAACCTCATTCTTCAAGGAAATAGAAGAGGGAATCCAAAAATTCATATGGAACAGTAAAAGACCCCGAATAGCAAAAACGATCTTTAACAGAAAGAACAGTGCTGGAGGAATATCAATACCAAATTTCAAACATTACTACAAAGCCATAGTAATCAAAACAACTTGGTATTGGCACAAGAAGAGACCTCAAGACCAACGGAATAGAATTGAAAACCCAGAAATGAACCCACAGATGTATAGCCATCTAATCTTCGATAAGGGAGCTAAAAAATAGATTGGAAGAAAGACAGCCTGTTCAGTAAATGGTGCTGGTAAAATTGTTTAATCACTTGTAGAAAACTAAAGGCATATCACCCTGCACCAGAATCAATTCCAAATGGATCAAAGACCTCTGTGTCAAAGCAGACACCCTGAAAACATTACAGGAAGGAATAGGATAAACCCTAGGTCTCCTTGGCACAGGCTAAAATTTTCTTAATAGAGACCCAGAAACACAACAAATCAAAGAAAGGTTAGACAAATGGGATTGCATGAAGTTGCAGAGCTTCTGCATTGCAAAGGACATAGCTAGCAAGATCAATATAGAGCCCACGGATTGGGAGAACATCTTCACTAGCCATCTAATGCACAAGGGTCTCATATCTAAAATATACCTGGAACTCAAAAAATTAAATCCCCTAACAACAAATCCTCAAAGAAACAACTGCCAATAATCAAGTGGGCTAAAGACTTACAGAGCAACTTCTCTGAAGAGGTAAGAAGGGTGGCCAATAAACACATGAAGAAATGCTCAACTTCTCTAGCCATAAAAGAAATGCAAATTAAAAAAAACACTGAGATAACACCTTACCCCAGTTAGAATGGCTATAATCAAGAACTCTAATAACAACAGATGCTGCAGGGGATGTGGGCAGAAGGGGACCCTACTGCATTACTGGTGGGAGTGTAAACTGGTTCAACAACTTTGGAAAGTAGTAGGGAGGTTCCTCAAAAGACTCCATGTAGAGCTCTCCTATGACCCAGCAGTCTCACTTTTGGACATTTATCAAAATGATCACAAACAAGACCATACTAAAGCTACCAGCACAACTATGTTTATTGCAGCATTATTTACCATAGCTAAGATATGGAACCAACCCAGATGCCCCTCAGCAGATGAATGGATCAAGAAAATGTGGTATATCTACACAATGGAATTCTGTGCCTCCATCAGAAAGAATGACATTGCCCCATTTGTTAGGAAATGGAAAGACTTGGAAAAAATTATATTAAGTGAAGTAAGCCAGGCCCAAGGAAACACAGGTCCCATGGTTTCCCTTATTTGCAATATCTAGTATATGTATGAGTCAAGCGGAAAAGGTCAGATGATGTGATGTTAGGAAAATGAACCCTTAAATATGTATTTTAATGTTTTTTTTTCTTTCATGCTTGTGTTTCTAACGCATTTGTAAGATTATTTCTTTGTTGCTTTGTATGTCCCTCCCCCACAGTATAACCCCGACTTTCACTATATTTGATGTCAGTATAACTTGTGTAGGAGATGGGGAAAAACAAGTCGTTTAAGGATTCAGGTGGACCTGTTGCAACAATGAGAAGTACAAATTGTCATGTCAAAAAGGAGCTTTACAATGTCAGTGGGAGGGGAGGGGGGGAAGGATTGGGTGGGGATGGGAGGGGGGAGGCTGGGAAGGGAGGTGAAGGGTAAACAAAGGAGGAGGCTGCAATGCTTGGTAAGAAATGTATGCATTATCCTGCCCATGTAATTGTAACTCCTCTGTACAGTATGTTCATAAATAAAATAAAATAAAAACAAAGGAGGAGGCAGAAATGCTTGATAAGAAATGTACTCATTACCTTGCTCATGTAATTGTAACCCCTCTGTATGGTATTTTTACAATAAAAAACTTATTATTAATAATAATAATAATAAAAGAAAAATCTCAGGAAAAACAAAACATTTGTCCAAGCATCTTGTTGCCCCATACTCAAAGGAAATTCAATTGATTTGGGGTGAGAAAAAAAAATATACCTGGAACTCAAAAAATTAAATCCCCTAACAACAAATCCTCAAAGAAACAACTGCCAATAATCAAGTGGGCTAAAGACTTGCAGAGTAACTTCTCTGAAGAGGAAAGAATGGTGGCCAATAGACACATGAGGAAATGCTCAACCTCTCTAGCCATAAAAGAAATGCAAATTTAAAAAAACACTGAGATACCATCTCACCCCAGTTAGAATGGCTATAATCAAGACCTCTAATAACAACAGATGCTAGAGGGGATGTGGGCAGAAGGGGACCCTACTGCATTACTGGTGGGAGTGTAAACTGGTTCAACTACTTTGGAAAGTAGTAGGGAGGTTCCTCAAAATGCTCCACTTAGAGTTCTCCTATGACCCAGCAGTCCCACTTTTGGACATTTATCCAAATGATCACAAACAAGACCACACTAAAGCTACCAGCACAACTATGTTTATTGCAGCATTATTTACTATAGCTAAGATATGGAACCAACCCAGATGCCCCTCAGCAGATGAATGGATCAAGAAAATGGGGTATATCTACACAATGGAATTCTATGCCTCCATCAGAAAGAATGACATTGCCCCATTTGTTAGGAAATGGAAAGACTTGGAAAAAATTATATTAAGTGAAGTAAGCCAGGCCCAAAGAAACATAGGTCCCGTGGTTTCCCTTATTTGCAATAACTAGTATATGACTGAGACAAGCAAAAACGATCAGATAAGATGATGTTATGTGAAATGAACCTCAAGATAAGGACGCAAGTGGTTTTTTTCTTTCTTGCTATTGTTTCTAACATATTCATAAGGTGATTATTTTGTTGCTTTGTATGTCCCTCCCCCACAGTATAACCCTTGTTTTCACTGTATTTATTGTTGGTATAATTTGGGGGGGAATTTTTTAAATAGGGATACAGATGAACCCATTGCAACAATGAGATGTAGAAAATGCTATGTCAAAAAACAAACTTTTCAACTTTGGTGGGGGAGTGGAGATAAAAGGGAGGGATGCTAGGGGAAAAACAAAGGAGGAGGCAACAATGCTTGATAAGAAATGTACTTATTATTTTACTCATGTAATTGTAACTCCTCTGTATGGTATTTTCACAATAAAAACTTATTAAATATAAATATGTGCTATGTGTTGTGAAAATCTGAGGATATTTTATCTCACTATTAAAATGGTTGTGGAAGATTCTGAGTGGTAATTCTATAGCGTTCCACCGATGGCCTAGATACCAATTCCCTTGGATAGATAGCCCTGAGAATGAGACAAAAAAAATATTAAAATGAAAAAATAATACCTGCTATCATATTCAAACTATATGTAAAGCCAAAACAATATGAAATCTCTTGATCTAAGTTGAATACTACACAGGTCCTTCACCTTTGCTCCCACACATAGGGGCACAAATAAAGAAATTATGTTGATTGCAGGAAGTAGATGTGTCAGGAATGATTTTTCACCAGCTCCCATTATTTCTGTCCTGTTCCTGCTGCCATAAAGTACAGGTAGGCACACTTTATATTGGCCAAAACACCAGACAATGCATAGTATAACTCTCTTGATGATGACAATTGTGTAGATGTACACTGAGTACCATCTGCTTATATATGCCAAGTATTTATAACACATGATTTACCCCTGTAGTATTTAAAACTGGTTTGTTATCCAGATCATATATACTAACATCTGGTTATTAGTTACCATTTTAATTGAATAATGTATCACTTATTTAGCTGTTTCACAAAAGAGATTTGTCTAGATCAGTAGAAATGATCTCCAATATTGTCAAAATGTAAACAAGCACCCTAAGTTTGTACACACATGAGCTTTAAAGATACCAGTTGGAGAGGTTCAGAGAAGATGGTGGAAAGATAACAGGGAACCAATTAAGCTCTCTTTGAATATGCAGTCTTAGGGATTCAACAGGCTTTCCACGTCTAGGCAGTTACACCAAGTAAGCTATAATTATACAGAGATGTATACCAAAGAAGAAAGTTATAAATTATCTCCACAAGAAGACATATTTTAAGTGTCCACCAGTAATGGAGGTGGTAGTGGTGGCAGTGCTGCTGACAATGTCAGTAACTCCAGCAGTAGTGGCTGAGAGAGCAGGGAAGCCAAGAAAGTGGGCTTTCCACATTCCTCCAGCATGAATTTAAAGACCAGAAATGGGAGATGACAGTCACATTGGGACACAGAGACAACTTGTCACATTGTAGAAAGTCTGCAAGATATCCTCTCATTCTCCCAGAGAACAGAATCTGGAAGGAAACTTCTGCCCCTACCCAAGAAGAGCACCATTTTTGAAATTGGCAAAGAGCCTGTCATAACACCTGGCCAGAAATACTTGTCAGAGAAGCAGCACCTTTTCGAAAAGCGCAAAGGAACCTAATACACAGGCACCAATGCTGTCCGGCAGAAAACAAAAAGCCCGCCCAAGGAGAGGCAGCCACACACAGGGAGAGGTGGCCCTGACCTCAGCAGCCAGCAAGGACAAGCTCAGCATTCCAGACATATTGGGCCTCAGTTCTCAGTCAGCCAACAACGTAGGAATTACAAAAATTAGTCTCTAAAATCTCAGTGAAAAAAAAAAAAACAAACTGGGCAGCACATAAAAGCTGTGGGCAATTTCAGGCTGGGCTAAGAGGAAGGTCTCAGGAGATAGCCCCTCTCAGGGGAAACCACTGATTCCAGATACAATGCAGTACCGCCCACACCAAAGCACACTTCAGAGATTCTAGGTGGCAGTAACCTCTTTTCTGTTGTAGCACACAAAGCAACTCCTCCCTCCCACTAAGTTAGGCTGGAAAGAGGCCAGCAAACACTCTAAATTTGTAAGGCAGAAGTTTATTCTGGCCATTCAGACAAACTGATTTGAGAATTCATCTGCTCACTTTGAGTTATAAATTAGGTTCAGAAATTCCTGAGGGTGGGAATCGAGGTAACAGAGGCACCTCCATATCAATAAAGCATCTGAATCCAAGTGCACCGAAAGGACAGCTGATCACTAGAAGGAATTCAAAGACTTCACTAAGAGATTGAATAGCAGACATCTGGAGGCACAAAATCCCCAATTAAATTGGAGAACAATTTTCTTCCTTTTCCGTTGCTGTTCTGTTTTGTCCTATAGTCTACAGTGATTACTAGGCCTCTTTGTTAGTATTGGGAATAGTTAATTCTGGCTGTATTTTTATTGCTCAATTTTCTATTTCTATATTTTTTCTTAGTATTTTATTTTATCATAATAATTATAATTTATGTAAATATATATTTTTTATTTTGGGGGGATTTTAGGTCTTAGTTTTAATCCTTCTTTTCCTCTCCTTTTCTTTATTCTTCTATTATTATTTGCTCCAATCTCCATTTTTCATATCCCTAAATTTCTACTTTAATTTGTTTTCTTTTATTTCTGGCCCTTCTCCCCTTCTTCCTTTAGTCTGTTGAGCCTTAGTTGTTTGTGAGCTAGACTGTGTTTGGTTCCATTTTGACTCTGTTTAATTGGCTTATTCTGTTATCCTTTTGGTTTGGATTGTTTATCAATAACAGCAGATTTGCTCACTGGCTACAATTATATATATATATATTTATATTATATTATATATATTTATCTATATAATATATATAGATAATATAGATAAATATCTATATATATATATATAATCTCCTTTCCTGAAGCACAATACTCTTCCTCAAACACAAAACGAGTCTTTACATAGGGGAATACCTATTTATGATTTTCAAACTCTGAAGTCTATGCAATTAAAAGCATTTGGCATTTTTTTTTTAATTTTATTTTATTTTATTTGAGAACATACTGTACAGAGGGGTTAAAATTACATGGGCAGGATAATGCGTACATTTCTTACCAAGCATTGCAGCCTCCTCCTTTGTTTACCCTTCACCTCCCTTCCCAGCCTCCCCCCTCCCTCCCACCCAATCATAACCCCCTACCCCCCCCGACATTGTAAAGCTGGTTTTGACATGACATTTTGTACTTCTCATTGTTGCAACAGGTCCACCTGAATCCTTAAACGACTTGTTTGTCCCCATCTCCTCCACATGTTATACTGACATCAAATATAGTGAAAGCGGGGGTTACACTGTGGGGGAGGGACATACAAAGCAACAAAGAAATAATCTTATAAATGCGTTAGAAACACATGCATGAAAGAAACAAAAACATTAAAATACATATTTGAGGTTTCGTTTTCCTAACATCACATTATCTGACTTTTTCCGCTTGACTCATACCTATACTAGATATTGCAAATAAGGGAAACCATGGGACCTATGTTTCTTTGGGCCTGGCTTACTTCACTTAATATAATTTTTTCCAAGCCTTTCCATTTCCTAACAAATGGGGCAATGTCATTCTTTCTGATGGAGGCATAGAATTCCATTGTGTATATATACCACATCTTCTTGATCCATTCATCTACTGAGGGGCATCTGGGTTGGTTCCATGTCTTAGCTATGGTAAATAATGCTGCAATAAACATAGTTGTGCTGGTAGCTTTAGTGTGGCCTTGTTTGTGATCATTTGGGTAAATGCCCAAAAGTGGGATTGCTGGGTCATTGGGGAGCTCTATGTGGAGTCTTTTGAGGAACCTCCATACTGCTTTCCAAAGTGGTTGAACAAGTTTACATTCCCACCAACAATGAAGTAAGGTTCCTTTCTGTCCACATCCCCTCCAGCATCTGTTGTTGTTATAGTTCTTGAATTTGCTGTTCTAACTGGAGTGAGGTGATATCTCAATGTTGTTTTGATTTGCATTTCTTTTATGGCTAGGGATGTTGAACATTTCTTCATGTGTCTATTGGCCATCCTTCTTTCTTCTTCAGAGAAGCTTCTCTTTAAGTCTTTCGCCCACTTACTTATTGGGCAGTTGTTTCTTTGAGGATTTGTTGTTGGGTGGTTTAATTTTTTGAGTTCCAAGTATATTTTAGATATGAGACCCTTGTCCGTTGTATGGCTAGTAAAGATCTTCTCCCAGTCCGTGGGCTTTCTATTGATCTTGCTAGCTATGTCATTTGCCCTGCAGAAGCTCTGCAACCTTATAAAATCCCATTTGTCCAGCCTTTCTTTGATTTGTTGTGTTTCCAGGTCTCTATTCAGAAAATTTCGGCCTGAGCCAAGGAGACCCAGGGTTTCTCCTATTCCATCCTGTAATATTTTCAGAGTGTCTGCTTTGAGTTCAAGGTCTTTGATCCATTTGGAGTTGATTCTGGTGCAGGGTGATATATAAGGATCTAGCTTTAGTTTTCTACATGTAGTTAACCAGTTTTGCCAGCACCATTTACTGAAGAGGCTGTCTGTCTTCCATTCTATTGTTTTAGCTCCCTTATCGAAGATTAGATGGCTATAGGTCTGTAGGTTCATTTCTGGGTTTTCAATTCTATTCCATTGGTCCTGAGGTCTGTTCTTATGCCAATACCAAGCTGTTTTGATTACTATGGCTTTATAGTAGAGTTTGAAATTTGGTATTGATATTCCTCCAGCAGTGTTCTTTCTGTTGAGGAGCGTTTTTGCTATTCGGGGTCTTTTATTGTTCCATATGAATTTTTGGATTGCCTCTTCTATTTCCTTGAAGAATGAGGGTGGAATTTTGATAGGTATTGCGTTGAATTTGTAGATAGCCTTGGGAAGTATTGCCATTTTCACGATGTTAATCTTTCCAATCCAGGAGCATGGGAGGTTTTGCCATTTTTTAAGTTCTGTGTTGATTTCCTTTTTCAAGATTTTAAAGTTTTCATCATAGAGGTCCTTCACTTCTTTAGTTAAGTTAATTCCTAGGTATTTTATTTTTTGTGGGGCTATTACAAATGGAGTTGCTTTCCTAACTTCAGCCACACTGTTCTCATTGTTGGCATACAGAAAAGCCATTGATTTTTGGGGGTTAATTTTATAACCTGCTACTTTGCCAAAGTTTTGAATCAGCTTGAGTAATTTGGGAGTGGAGTCTATGGGATTCTTTAAATACAAGATCATGTCATCTGCAAAGAGGGAGAGTTTTATTTCTTCTTTCCCTATTTGGATCCCCTTTATGTCTGCATCTTGTCTTATTGCTGTAGCTAGGCATTCTAATACTAGATTGAAGAGAAGTGGAGAGAGTGGGCATCCTTGACTTGTCCCTGAGTTAAGAGGAAATGGCTTTAGTTTTTCACCATTGAGTATAATGCTGGCTGTAGGTTTGTCATATACAGCCTTTATTGTGTTGAGGAATGTTCCATGGATTCCTAATTTTTCCAAAACCTTCATCATAAAGGGGTGTTGGATCTTGTCGAATGCTTTTTCTGCGTCTATTGAGATAACCATGTGGTTCTTATTCTTGCTCCTGTTGATGTGATGAATAATATTAATTGATTTGCGTATATTGAACCAGCTTTGCATCCCTGAAATGAATCCTGTTTGATCGTGGTGTATGATTTTTTGGATGAATTGTTGAAGTCGGTTGGCCAAAATTTTGTTGAGAAGTTTTGCATCAATGTTCATCAAAGAAATGGGTCTATAGTTCTCTTTCTTTGATGAGTCCCTGCCTGGTTTTGGGATGAGGGTTATGATGGCTTCATAGAATGTGTTCGGTAGTGAGCTTTCTCTTTCAATTTCATTGAAGAGTTGGAGGAGAATTGGTGTGAGCTCTGCTTTGAAGGCCTTGTAAAATTCCGCTGTAAAACCATCTGGTCCTGGACTTTTCTTAGCTGGGAGGTCTCTTATTGATGTTTCTATTTCAATGCTTGATATGGGCCTGTTAAGATAGTTTGCCTCATCTTGGTTTAGCTTTGGCATGTCAATATTTGCTAGTAAGAGGTCCATTTCTGTCAAGTTCTCAAACTTATTAGCATAAAGTTTGGAGAAGTATTCCCTTATAATGTTCTGAATCTTGCTTGTTTCCGTGGTGAGGTTTCCATTCTCATCTCTGAGTTTATTAATTTGGGTGTGTTCTCTTCTTTTTCTGATAAGATTTGCTAAGGGTCTGTCAATTTTGTTAAGTTTTTCGAAGAACCAACTCTTTGTTTTGTTGATTCTTTCTATAGTTTTTTTGGATTCTAATTCATTTAATTCTGATTTAATTTTGATTATTTCTTTCCGTCTACTGGATTGGGGTTTACCTTGCTGCTCTTTTTCAAGGAGGTTTAGATGTGTCATTAAATTGTTAGTTTCAGATCTCTCCAATTTGTTGATGTAGGAGCTCAGAGCTAAAAACTTGCCTCTGAGTACTGCCTTTGCTGTGTCCCAGAGGAGCTGGTATTTTGTGTGTTCATTTTTGTTGAATAGCATGAACATTTGAATTTCCTTTCTAATCTCTTCCATGACCCACTCATGATTCAGCAGTGTGTTGTTCAGCCTCCATGTGATACCGGACTTTCTTTGGTGGCTTTTGGTGTTGAGTTCTAACTTTATTCCCTTGTGGTCAGAGAGAATGCAAGGTATAACTTCAATGTTTCTGAATTTAGACAAGTTTGCTTTGTGGCCTAAAATGTGGTCTATTTTAGAAAACGTTCCATGTGCTGCTGAGAAAAATGCGTATTCTGATGCTGCTGGGTGAAATGTTCGGTAAATGTCTGTTAAGTCTAGTTGATCTATGCAGCTCTTTAGATCTGCGGTTTCTCTGTTGAGTTTTTGCCGAGTTGATCTATCTAGTGGGGAGAGTGGTGTGTTAAAATCCCCAACAATTAATGTCTTTGGATCTATATGGGATTTGAGGGAAAGTAGTGTTTCTTTGATAAATTTGGGTGCTCCATTGTTTGGCGAATAGATATTTAGAATTGTAATATCCTCCTGAAGGGGAGATCCTTTAATTAGTATGTAGCGACCTTCTTTATCTCTTCTCACGAATTTTAATTTGAAGTCTATTTTATCTGATATTAGGATTGCAACTCCCGCCTGTTTATGCGGTCCATTTGCTTGGTAGATTTTGTTCCAGCCTTTAACATTGAAAATGTGTTTGTTTTTACGGGCAAGATGTGACTCCTGTAGGCAGCAGATAGAAGGGTCTTGTTTTTTAATCCAACTAGACAGTCTATGTCACTTAATTGGAGAGTTCAGTCCGTTAACATTAAGAGATAGGACTGAGAGGTATTTGGGAGTTCCTGCCATGTTATCTACCTTCTTGGGGGCTGTGAAAACTGGGTTCTTCCTATAGTTCTTGGATTCTCAGTTTGGGTGCAGTTTCTTGGCCTTTATTGCGGTCTTGTTGGTTTTCTATGTGTAGGACATCTTTAAGAATCTTTTGTAGGGCTGGTTTGGTGGAGATGTATTGTTTCAATTTTTCTTTGCTATGGAAGGTTTTTATTTGGCCTTCAGTTATGAAGGAGAGTTTAGCTGGGTAGAGTATTCTTGGTTGATAGTTGTTTGTTTTTAGGGCATGGCATACATCATTCCAGGCTCTTCTTGCTTTGATTGTCTCTGCTGAGAAATCTGAGGTGATTCTAATTGGTTTCCCTTTATAAGTGATTACCCTTTTCTCTCTGACAGCTTTAAGGATCTTTTCCTTGTTCTGAGTTGATCCTGTGTGGATTATAATGTGACGGTGGGATGTCCTATTCTGGTCTGGTCTATTTGGGGTTCTAAAGGCTTCTTGTATCTGGACAGGCCTATCTTTTTGCATGTTTGGGAAGTTCTCTGCTAGGATCCTGTTAAACAGATTTCCTAGACCATTAATTTCTGTTTCTAGGTGCTCCTCTACACCCATTATCCTTAGATTAGGCCTTCTGATGGTGTCTTCCAGGTGTTGGATAGATCTATCATATATCTTGGACTTGTCTTGGATGGTTGTATGTTCTTTCTCTATAATATCTAGGCTGTCTTCAATCCCTGAGATTCGATCTTCTGCATGGTCTAACCTGCTGTCAAGACTCTTTACCTTGTTTTTTATCTCTTTTCCTTCTAGTTGGTCAGCTTTGATGGCTTCAAGTTCTTTGTTGAAGCTCTGTTTTAGGTCTTGTATGAATTTCTTTACTTCCTTAATTTGGTGTTCAGTGTTTGTCCTCAAATCACTTAGTTGATTGGTTATGGTTTCTTTGGGCTCCCATTCCTTCTGTTGGGTTCCATTCAGCATTCCCTTTGTGGTCTCCCTGACTTCCTTCAGCTCTTTGTTAATGGATTCCATGAATGCCTTTAGTGATCTTTGTGTGTTCTCTACCTGTTCTCTCAATTCCTGTATTACTCTTTGATTAGCTTACTCCCGTTCGTGGGATTCCTGCAGATCTCTTTGAGTGTTCTCAGCCTGCTCACGCCATTCCTCTCTTTCTCTTTGAGTATTCTCAAGTTGTTCACGCAAATCCTGTATCAGTTTTTGAGTATCTTCCTCACGCTTATGATATTCCTGTATAAACTTCTGTAATGCCTCCTCTCTCTCCCTATCACGCTCATACAGAGTCCTTTGTACGTTGTCAAACTTTTCATTTATCATGTTTGCCAGCAGTGTTTGTAGAGCTGTTTGAGAACTCTCCTCTGGAGTATTCATTATCTGTTCTAACCCCTGATTATCAGGATTGGGAATTGAGATACCCGAATTTGCCATTTTTCTTGTGTTTTTCCGGCTTACTCTGCCCATTTGAGATGAAGATAGCACCAGTTTTGTGCTAGAACACTATCTTAAGGCAACCATCAACCAAAGTTTGCATTTGTACAGTCAATAGTCTACAGATACAATCTAGTTCAACAGATACATCTATTCGACATCAAACAACTATATGTTAAAGGGCTTCGAACCGCAGAGAAGAATTTGGAAAACCAGAAATTATTAGGGTTAGGGAGAGATGTGGGTAAAAAATAGGAATAGATTGGTGTGGGGAGGCACAGGGAGAGTTAACTATGTCCTAATCACAATGCAGGAAATAGGTTGGGTAGGATGTAAGTAGAGAGAGAGAGAAAAAGAAGAAAGGGAAAGGGGAATGAAAAGAGACCAGAAAATAAAATAGAAACGCAAAAATTAATGTTATTTTAGAGATTAAAAGACCATCTATTTATAGAGGAATATGAATATGTTGAGAGAAAGGGAGGGACATAGAGGAGATGAGAAAAACTTTAAAAAAAATGCTTAAAATATTATATAGGTATAAAGAGGTAGTACTGCTATTAATGAATTAAGTCTCAGAGGTTTTGAATTGAGTAATAAGTTTGTGGATTAAGTGTGTACACAATGGGGGATAGGGTCTACTGGTTAACTACGGGTTTATCTGAGGATGTGCAGGACAAGAGTTAAGTCACATAAAGATGAACAAAGAGGAAAAGATGGAAAGGATAGGAAAGTGAGAAGAAAAGATCAGAAGTTCAGTAGAGCTAGAAAAAAAAACAAAAAGATAATTAAGAATGAAAGAAAAAGAGAAAGAAGACAAGAAAAGAAAAGAAAACACACATTCACGTATTCCTAAAATAAAAATTATAAGAGGAGAAAAAAAAAAAAGTTAATGGAAAACAATTATTTTTTCAGAAGAGGCAAAAATTAAAGATTAATAAAAGATTTAGAAAAGCAAAAAAAAATTTTATATATATATAAGGTAACAAAAAATGAAAAAAAAAAACAAAACAAGGAAAAGAAAAAAAAGAAAAGAAGAAGAAGAAAAAAAAAGAAAAAAAAAGTTCTTTGACTTTTTTTTGGGGGGGGAGGGGTGGGAAGAGTCCTGTATTTCCCTTTTGTCTGTAACCAGAGTCTGGTTGGAGTCTCTGGTCAGCTTGAGGTCCTGTGGCTTGATTGGTTTCTTAAGTCAGTTTGTTGGAACAAGCAGAAAAATGCTCTGCTTTACCCAAGATTTTGAGATCCCCCTCCCAGGTTGGTTTACTGGGAGGGTGATCTGCTTTGAGAATCACAAAAGAGGGGGATGCAGTGATGAGGCTAGATTCTGGGTAGAGTTGAGGCCTTTCAACGAACAGTAGCTTTTCCCTGGGGCTATTTTGTGAAAAAAAACTCACAGCACCCAGCCTGGAGCCATTCTCAGGGTTTCTGTTTTTCAATTGATTGTGGTGGCTGCTAGAGGGCGGGGCAGCCTCTGGCTCTGGTTACCGGGTGAGGAGAACCACTCCAATGGCTGGCGCCTGAGCTGGGTGACTTTTCCCTGGATGGAACTGAGTCTGTGAGGTCACTTTGCCGTTAAGTTCTTGTGACCTGCTAAATGACTAGTTTTATTCCAAGGCCTGAGCTGGAGCTAGCCGCTCCTCCGAGCTTTGTTGGTATCCAAGATGGAGATCACCGGTGCTGGGGGGGGAGGGGTGGCCTTCCCTCCTCTGCTCCCAGAGAAGGAGTGAGGAAGTGGGGCTTCTACTCACGCGGAGTCTTGGATCCCGGGTCGTCTCTGGTCTGCAAAGTGCAGGATGAAGTTGTCCGCTCCTTGTCGGTTCTTGCTGGTGTTGAGTAGAATCTGCTCGTCTGCTGCGTCTGGCTCCTTCGTCCCGGACTGCGTCTCAGGTATGCCTCCGCGGCGGTGGTCGCCGCTGCTCAGATGTGTCTGCTTGGCTTCCCCTCTCTTGACTAACTCTCTGTCCTGTGATGGCACACTTGGTGTGATTCTCTGGCTTGGGACTGTTCACTGGAACTCTGAAACTGTTTTCTATGCAAGAGCTTGTTCAGATTCCAGCTTCTCCTCCGCCATCTTCCTGTCTACCCATTTGGCATTTTTTTACTTTAAATTGTGTTCTGTTGTGGTTTTGGATTTGCTTTCATTTCCAAATGGGCAGAACAAACCATAGAAACACAAGGACAATGGCAAATCAAAGAACCTCAACTCTCATGCAAAATAACCAGGAAATAGAGCAGTCAATGAAAGATCTAGAAGATAGTTCTCCAAATGCTTTAAAAATACTGCTGATAAATACATTGAATGAAAAGGTAGAAATTCTGCACAATGCTGCACATGAATGTGATGAGACTAAACAAACATTATTAGAGGAATTCTTGGAATCCACAAAGAGAAAGTTAAATGAATTCCAAGGGAAAGAAAAGGAGTGCAATTCAAAAATAAGCACGCAGTTAAGGGATATGTAAAGCATAGAAAATCAAATCTAGGAAGAAGTCCACACAAGACCCAAAACAAAAGCTTCAATAAAGAGATTGAAGCCATCAAAATCATCAAATGTAAGGCAAGGAAATGAAAGAAAAAGTAGAATGCCTTGACAGCATATTAGACGACGTAGAAGACAGAGTATCTGGAATCAAATATAAACTAGATATGATAAAGAAAGAACAATTATTCAAAACAAATGGAAGAAACAAGAAATATACTAATAGGAGCTTCAGGTATCAGTCACAATACCTAATTTAAGATCAATAAGTATTGAAGAAAGTCAAGAGAAGGAAGCTAAAGGGATAGGAAATATATTTAACAGAATTCTAGCAGAGAACTTAGAGAACATCCAAAATGATAGGCTTGTTACTATACAAGGAGCCTTTAGAACCCGAACAGACCAGAACAGAACAGAACATTCCACCAACACATTGTAATCCAGACAGGATCAGTAGGTGCTAAGGAATTGATCCTCAAAATTGTCAGGAGAAAAGATTATTTACCTATAAAGGAAAACCAAACACATTAAAGATTTCTCAGCCGAGACCATGAAAAAGGCAGAGCCTGGAATGAGGTATGTCACACCCTAAAGGCAAAGAGCTACCACCAAGAATAGTACACCATCAAATCTCTCCTTTATAACTGAAGGAAAAATAAAAATCTTCCACAAAAATGAAAAAAATGAAACGATTTATCTCCACCACACCAGCATTACAGAAGATATTTAATGATGGACTACATATAGAAAATCAACAAGAACACCAACATCAAATACAGTGAAAATAGGGGTTATAATGTGGGGGAGGGACATATAAAGCAACAAAGAAATCATCTTATAATATGTTAGAAACAATTGCAAAAAGAAAAAAATATTTGAATCCTTATCTTGGGGCTCATTTCGCCTAACATCAACTTATCTGACCATTTCTGCTTGTCTCAGATATATGGGGGGATGGGGGGGAATGGAAAGGGATGGGAAGAGGAAACAAAGGAGGAGGCAACAATGCTTGATAAGAAATGTACTTATTACCTTGCCCATGTAATTGTAACCCCTCTGTATGGTATTTTCACAATAAAAAAAGAAAGGTTTGGTAGACCCCCCCCTCCAAAAAAAAGAAAATCAACAAGAATATGATACTGTCAGTGAAACAGCCCTTTAACAAACAATCAGATTAACTAGGAAATGAAGAGGCATAGAACCTAAGAATGTAGATAATATGGTAGGAACTACCAAGTCATTCTCAGTCCTAAGTCTCAAAGCTAATGGACTTAATTCTCTAGTTAAATGAAATAGATTGATGAATTGGATCAAAACACAAGCTCCATCCGTCTGTTTTTTCAAAAGACATATCTATCCCACAAAGGAAAACATATTCTGAAAATGAAAGGCTGGAATAAAATCTATCAAGCAAACGGTCCTTATAAACATGCCTGAGTTATAATACTAATATCAGATAAAATAGACTTCAAATTAAAACTAGAGAAGACACAAAGAACATTACATAGTAATAAAGGGATCCATCCTTCAGGAGGATATAATTCTAAACATTTATACACCAAATGGTAGTGCATTCAATTTCATCAAATACTACTTACCCTAAAAACACAAATGGATCCAAACATATTGATTATTGGTGACTTCAACATATCACTGTCACCTCAAGAAAGAAACCTCAAAACTCAATAACTGCATTGACCAATTTGACTTAACAAACATATACAGAATATCAAACCCAACAGTGTCAGTATTATATGGAACATTCTCCAGAGTAGATCATATTTTAGGCCACAAATCAAACGAGTAAATTCAGAAATATTTAAATTATTCACTGCATTCTGCCAGGCCACAATGGAATAAAATTAGAGATCAACACTAAAAGCCACAGTAGAAAAATGTTCAACTCATGGATACTTACAAACACATTGTTAAATTACCATTGGTTCATTTGAAGAGATCAGAACAGAAATTCAAATGTTTATGGGATGTAAATAAAGTAAACATACAAAATACACGCTCCTTCTGTGCACAGCAAAGGCAGTTCTCCAAGTAAAATGTAAAGTTCTGAGTACCTATATCAACAAATTGGAGAAATCTCAAACTAAGAATTTAATGATGCACATTATGCTCCTTGAAAAAGAGAAAGTAGACAAACCCAAAACCAGCAGACAGAAGCAAATAATCAAAATGAAATCATAAATGAATGAATTAGAGACTACAAAAACATAGAAAGAATTTTAAAAGTTGGTACTTTGAAAAATTAACAAAATTTACAGACCATTGACAAATCTGTCTTAAAAAAAGAGAACACACACAAATAAGTAAAATTAGAGATGAGATTGAGAACATCATGACAGAAAAAAAACAAGATCCGGAATATTATAAGGGAAGACTTTGTAAACCTTTATGCTAACAAATTGGAGAACATAGAAGAAAAAGAAGAAATCCTAGCAAATATTGATATAGCCAAAGTAAACAAAGAAGATATAAACCAACTAAACAGACACATATCAATTAATGAAACATAAATAGCAATAAAAGAACTTCCATCCAAGTAAAGCCAGGGCCAGATGGATTTACAGCCAAATTGTATAAAGCTTCCATTCACTCCAATATTCTTCAAACTATTCTATGAAATTGAAAGCAAAATATAACAACCAAACTCATTATATGAAGCCAGCACAACCCTCATCCCCAAACCAGATAGGGACTCATCAAAAAAAGAAAACTATAAACCCATCTCTTTGATGAACATCAATGCAAAATTTAATAAAATTCTGGCCAACCTACTTTAACCACTAAGCAAAAAAAATCACACACTATGACCAAAATGGATTCATTCCAAGGATGCAAAGCTGAATCACTATGCCTAAGACAATATAATTCAACACATCAACAGAGCAAGGACAAGAACCACATGATCATCTCCATATATGCAGAAAAACATTTCACAAGCTTCAATACACCATTAGGATAAAAGCTCAGGAGAAGCTAGGAATCCATGGAATATTCCTCAATATAATAAAGACTATCTACTGAGGGGCATCTGGGTTGGTTCCATATCTTAGCTATGGTAAATAATGCTGCAATAAACATAGTTGTGCTGGTAGCTTTAGTGTGGTCAACCCAGATGCCCCTCAGTAGATGAATGGATCAAGAAAATGTGGTATATATACACAATGGAATTCTATGCCTCCATCAGAAAGAATGACATTTCCCCATTTGTTAGGAAATGGAAAGGCTTGGAAAAAATTATATTAAGTGAAGTAAGCCAGGCCGAAAGAAACATAGGTCCCATGGTTTCCCTTATTTGCAATATATAATATATGTATGAGTCAAGCGGAAAAGGTCAGACAATGTGATGTTAGGAAAACGAACCCTTAAATATGTATTTTAATGTTTTTTTTTCTTTCATGCATGCGCTTCTAACGCATTTATAAGATTATTTCTTTGTTGCTTTGTATGTCCCTCCCCCACAGTGTAACCCCGCTTTCACTATATTTGATGTCAGTATAACTTGTGGAGGAGAGGGGGACAAACAAGTCGTTTAAGGATTCAGGTGGACCTGTTGCAACAATGAGGAGTACAAATTGTCATGTCAAAAACGAGCTTTACAATGTCGGTGTGGGGGGGGGGGGAGGGGGAGAAGGATTGGGTGGGGGGGGAGGGGGAGGCTGGGAAGGGAGGTGAAGGGTAAACAAAGGAGGAGGCTGCAATGCTTGGTAAGAAATGTATGTATTATCCTGCCCATGTAATTGTAACCCCTCTGTACAGTATGTTCTCAAATAAAATAAAATTAAATTAAAAAAAAAATAAAGACTATCTATGACAAACCTATAGCTGGCATTATTTTAATGATCAAAAGTTAAAACCTTTTACTCTAAAATAAGGAATGAGATAAGGATGTCCACTCTCTCTACTCCTCTTGCAATAAGGAAAGAGGCAAACATAAAGGGGATGTAATAGGTAAAGAAGTAAAAATACATGATCCTGTATTTAAAGAACTTCATAGATTCATCTTCCAGAAAAGTAGTAGGGTGTAAAATTAATCCACAAAAATCAGTAGCTTTTGTGTATGAGAAGAGAGATGCTGAAATCAGGAAATCAATTCCATTTGTAATATCTTCAAAAAATACTTAGAAATTAATGTGAACCTCTGTGATGAAAACTTTAAAAACCTGACAAAAGGAAATTAAAACAGATTTAAGGAAATGGAAAAACTTCCCATGTTCCTCTATTGGAAGGATTAACATCCTGAAAATGGCAATACTACCCAAACCTATCTACAATCTATACCCTGGCAACATTCTTCAATTATATAGAAGAAGCAATCCACAAATTCATTTGGAATAATAGTGTATCCAGAATAGCAAAAACAATCCTTTCCAGGTACAACAGTGCTGGAGGAATATCAATACCAAACTTCAAACTCTATTATAAAGCCCTAGTTATAAAAACAGCTTTGTACTGGTACATGAACAGGCCTGAGGACAATGGACTGGAATTGAAGACCCAGAAATAAACTCACAGACCTATAGCCATCTATTCTTTGATAAGGCAGCAAAAATAGGATGGATGGAAGAAAAACAGCCTCTTCAACAAATGTTGCTGGCAGAATTGGTTATACATATGCAGAAAACTGAAGTTAGATCCTTATATATCACCTGTACCAGAATCATCTCCAAATCAAAGACCTAAATGCACATCTAGATACCCTGAAAATATTACAGGTATAAGGGAAATACTAAAGCTCTTTGGCACAGATCAAAACAGTAAAGATGCAGAATCACAACAAATCGAAGAAAGGTTGGATAAATGGGATTGCATCAAACTGAAGAGTTTCTTCATAGCAAAGGACATAGCAAGATCAACAGAAAGCCTACAGACTGGGAGAAGACATTTACTAACTATGTATCAGACAAGGGCTATATATTTAAAATATACTCAGAGCTCAAAAAATTAAACCTCCCAAAAACAGAACCTCAAAGCAACAATAACCCAATTAATAAATGGGCTAAAAATTGAAGAGGAACTTCTCTGAAGAAGAAATAAGAACAGCCAATGGATACACGAAGAGATGTTTGACATCTCTGGGTATAAAAGAAATACAAATCAAAACAACATTGAGATTCCACCTCACCCTAGTTGTAACAGCCATTATCAAGAAAACTAAAAATAACAGATGCTGGTGGGAATGTGGCAAGAAGGGAATGTTAGTATTTTGTTGGTGGGAATATAAACTTGTTCAACCAGTCTGGAGGTTCCTCAAAAGACTAAACATAGAGCTTCCCTATGACCCAGCAATTCCACTCCTGGACATCTATCAAACTGACCAAAAAACAGGCTACTCTAATGTTAATTGCAGCATTGTTTACCATAGACAAGATATGGAATCAACCCAGATGTCCCTCAAAGGACAACTGGCTCAAGAAAAATGTGGCATGCATACAAAATGAATTGTATGCTTCCTTCAGAAAGAAATACATTGCCCCTTTTGTAAGGACATGGAAAGACTTGGAAAAAAATATATTAAGCAAAGTAAGCCAGACCCAAAGAAACTGGCTGCATGGTTTTCCTCATTTGTAGTAATTAGAATGTGTCTATAAACCTACATGTAAACCCAATGGATACTAAAAGACAAATAATTATACCTGAGCAAAATTAAATAAACAACAGACTAAACATTCACACAGTGAGAAAAAAAAGAGGATATCCTCAGGAGAGAATTTCAAGGACTCAATAATTATGAGCACATGATCATATAAAATGGTGCTTATCGAAATGAACTTCAAGTAATAGAAGCAAGATATTTTATTGTAGTGTTTGTGGTTCTTTTTCTTTCCTTCTTTCTTTGGTTTATTCCCTTCTGTTGATATTTATGATTTCTGTTCACTTTGTCTTATATATAAGGTTATCCTATCTGGGGAGGCACAGAAACAGTGGGACAAAGCGTGAACTAATTCATCAGTGAAACCCACTAGACATTATGTTGGAAATGAAATATAAAACTTTGGGGAAAGGGAATTTTGGAGGGGAAAACCTGGGGGAGAATGAGGTAGGGGTGACACTGTGCAGAAGAAAACATGCTCTTTACCTAACATATAACAGTAACCCCTCCGTATATCACATTTGTAATATTTTTTAAAGAAGGTACCTGCTTACCTAGTCCATATCCTTCCTGTTATCTATCACAAGGATTTGCATCCCTGGTAGAACGGACATTTCAGGTCAGATGATTCATCGTTGAGAGGAAGGTGCTGTTCTGTACTTTACAAAATTCATTGATATCCAAAGTCTCTACCGATTAGATTATAATAATTACTCATCTCCTATTCAAATGTACTCTGGGTAGGGGCTGGTTCTCTATTGAGAACCAATGATTTTGTCAAAATACATCATTTCAACAATAAAGACAATGAACTTGATCCGCAAACTAGTTTTTAGCTAAATATTGACTACCGAAGGAAATGGTCCTACCACCAACTAATCTGTTTCTGTTGCCCATGATAGGAAATTGGGCATAACCTGACTTGTGTGTATCACCCAATAGATATTTCCTATGTTCTATATTTATGGTTTTCCAAATTTCTCTAAAATCACTTTCTCACCATCAGCATAGCCACATCATATTCATATAGGCTGTCATTTTTACATGAATGGATGATTTGAAGAGTCATCCATTTACTCTACCTTGTTCCCACAAACCTGGTGTTCACATTATGGGTAGATTAAATGGTGTGTGTGTGTGTGTGTGTGTGTGTGTGTGTGTGTGTGTGTGTGTGTGTGTGTGTGTATGTGTGTGTGTGTGTGTGTGTGTGTGTGTGTATGTGTATACCACTTGAGCCATAGAAGTTTCTCTTCCAACTTTTTAATAGGTAATCAGAGATAAGAGTTTGATGGACTTTCCTGCCGAGGCTGGTTTTGAACCACAATCCTCAGATGTCAGCCTCCTGAGTAGCTAGGATTACAGGGGTGAGCCACCATCACCCAGCCAGAATGAATGTTTTATCCTTAAAAAACCAAATCATGTTACTAAGAACCTTATTTTTTCACAGTTTTCTAGTGTCTTCATGAAAATTGTCAAACATTTTACAATTATGTGGCACTTATTCATCTCTCCCTTTTCACCAAAGAAATGACTTGCAGTTCTGTAAATATGTCATTGTCTTTTTTTGTTTTCACTCCATTGAATATGATGTGCCCAGTGAATAGAACTCTTCACCCTCACTTATTTTTTTTTTTTATCTAACTTACTGTCTTAGATAGACATATCCTATAGGAAATTTTCTCTAGTATCTAGGTTAAGTGTCAAACCTATGTGGTCCTTATTACTTGGAATTGGTATCTATTCCAGTTTCCAATTTTTTTTCCTACTGGAATATGCTCTCCTGATGACAGAGATATATTTTATTTACTCTTGCGTCCCCAGTCCAAAAAACACAGCAGAGTGCTTACTTCATATTTTATTAATAAAATAATCAATGGGAGAGACTTGGGATCCTTTAGTTTCAGTGTCTTTAAGGCATGCTGTATCCTTTTAAAATTAAAAGTATACAAACAAAAACAGCTTGTTATAAAGGTCTATACTGCCTTACAGAGACGGTATCCAAAATAATTTAAGGATTTTCTTGATAACTTGTTGTCATCATTAAATATAGTATGGTGCTTGCATGTAATGACGTCTTTAGGAACTACCAAGGCAGTTATTGTTATTGTATCTAACATTTAAAAGTCACAAACAGCTGGAATGTTCTTTTCTAGAGCCTTTTTAGTGATTAGTTTCTACTTCTATGTTATTTGATATAGCTGTAAGTGTGATTGATGCTAATAACCAAGCAATAGAAGTGAGGGAGCCCTATGATATGTTTTTTTTTCAGTTTTGCTATATAAAGGGAAAGGAAGTGACCAATTTCATATGACAATTGTATTAAAAATGAAACTACAGTGGCATAGGTTGAGGATGGAGGAATCCTCTTCCTCTGTGAATGATGTGAATATTCAGAATTATAGTTGCAGTTGCTTTTTTGACCATTAGTAGCTTATTTTTCAGCATTTTTAATTCACAGTGTTACTCCAGGAAGGTTAAGCAGCCAAAAAACAGATATTTATTCATTTCCAGTACCTCCACAGCAAAAGATCTATGGACTTTTTCTGTGGGTTCAGACTATCCCTCCGAGGATTTTATTATACCTTTGAAAAAAGCTACTCCAGTCTAGGCTTCAAGACTTGGTATTTGTCTCTTTAGGTATCAACCAAAGAAGTAAGATCCTTTGTTATCTTTGCCTTTTGATATTAAAAGTACACACACAAAGAAAAAAATCACAGGTGTTATTTGAAAATGGTTTTAGCACAAGCCCATTTGAAGTTTGCACAAGTTTGTGGAGTGTAGCTATAAAAAATTAGCAGACTGTCTTCAAAACAAGAATTTGGAAGACAGAGGTACATGAGAATTGTATGTCAGACAGCAGGGATAGGCTGTCTAGCATATTAATGAAATATGCCATTGAATAAAGATATTTAATTCAGAACAGCAGAACAACCGAATTATAGATGTAAACAATCTAATATGAATTCTAGTATCACAGTTCATATTTCCTAAGGCGGCACCTGGAATGGTGAGATTTGTGGCATATCTGGCACTTGTCATCAGCTACATACAGATGCATGTATCTGAGTATATGATGTGTGTACCATATGTCAGGTTGTATATAATTGTAGTGGTAGTGATATGACAATGGTAATAACAATAATTGTTACCTTATTTTTTCTGATGATTCTACTTTTCACAATAATTTTTAAATAAATTTATGTTTTATTGGAAACATAATGTACACAGGGGTTACAGTTACATGACTAAAGTAATGAGTATATTTCCTATAGAGAATTGTTACCCCTCCTTTGTTTTTCCCCTACAATCCCTTCCCTCCCCAAATTCCCAACTCATCCCTCCCCCGTCCCAAAATTGTAAAGTTTGTTTTCAACATAGTATCTTGTACATCTCATTGCTGCAATAGGTCAACCTGTATCCTTATTTCAGCATTTTGTTTTTTCTCATCCCACCCCAAATTATAAAAATGTATATATGTATACATATATATACATACATATGTATATATACATACATATGTATACAGATATACATATATGTATAAATGTATAGATGCAGACACAGGAATTGGATACAGTGAAAACAGGGGTTATGCCATGGAGGAAGAACATACAAAAGAAACAAAAAATTCACAGAGTACATTGTAAGTACATTAAAAACTACAGCAACAAAGATAAAACCTCTTGTGTCCCTACTTGGGGTTCATTTCTTTAACATCATCTTATATGGTCATATGTATAAAGCTTTTGATCTTTTCTGCTTATCCTAGACATATACTGGTTATTGCAAATAAGGGCAACCAAGGGACCTATGTAACTTTTGGGCCTGGCTTAAGTTACTTAATATGATTTAATCCAAGTCTTTCCATTTCCTAACAAATGAGGCAGTGTCTTTCTTTGTGATGAAGGCATAGAATTTATATATGTGTGTGTGTGTATGTGTGTGTGTACCACATTTTCTTGATCCATTCATCAACTGTGGGGCCTCTAGGTTGGTTCCATATCTTAGCTGTGGTGAATAATGCTGCCATAAACATAGATGTGCTGGTAGCTTTAGTAGGATCTTGTTTGTGATCATAGGGGTAAATATACAAAAGTGGGATTCCTGTGTCATAGGGGCAATCTATATGTAGTCTATTGAGGAATTGCTTTCCAGAGAGATTGAACAAGTTTACAATCCCACCAACAATGCAGTAGGGTTTGATTTGGCCACATCCCCTCCAGCATCTGTTGTTATTAGATTTCTTGATTATACAATTCTAACTGGGGTGAGGTGGAATCTCAATGTTGTCTTGATTTGCATTTCTTTTATGGCTAGAGAGGTTAAGCATTTCTTCACGTGTCTATTGGCCATTCTTATTTCCTCTTTTCAGAGGAATCCCCTTTGCAATCCCCTTTGTCCAATCTTGCTTTGATTTGTTGTGTTTCTAGGTCTCTATTAAGAAAATTTCAGCCTATGTCAAGGAGACCTAAGGTTTATCCTATTCTGTCCTGTAATGTTCTCAGGGTGTCTGCTTTGACTTGGAGGCCTTTGATCCATTTGGAGTTGATTCTGGTGCAGCATGATATAGAAGGATCTAGCTTTAGTTTTCTAATTGTGTTTAACTATTTTTTCCAGCACCATTTACAGAAGAGGCTGTCTTTCCTCCATTCTATTTTTTTAGCTCCTTTATTTAAGATTAGGTGGCTATAGGACTGTAGGTTCATTTCTGGTTCTTCATTTCTATTACATTAGTCCTCAGGTCTGTTCTTGTGCCAGTCCCAAGCTTTTTTGATTACTATGGCTTTGTAATAGAGTTTTAAATTTGGCATTGATATTCCTCCAGCGTTATTCTTTATGATAAGAATTGTTTTTGGTATTCGGGGTCTTTTATCCTTCCATATAAATATTTGGGTTGCTTCCTCTATTTCATTGAAGAATAAGGTTAGAATATTGATGGGTATCACATTGAATTTGTAGACAGCCTTTGCCATTATTGCCATTTGAATGATGTTAATCCTCCCAATACAAGAGAATGGGAGGATTTTCTACTTCCTAAGTTCTGCTTTAATTTCCTTTTTCAAGTTTTAAAGTTTTCATCATAGAGGTCCTTTACTTCTTTAGTTAACTCCTAGGTATTTTGTTTTTTTGGAGGGGCTATTACAAAAGGAGTTGCTTTCCTGATTTTAGCCATGCTCTTCTCATTATTGGCATTCAGAAAAGCCATTGACTTTTGAGGGTTGATTTTATACCTGCTACTTTACCAAAGTTTCAGATCAGCTCACGTAACTTGGGAGTGGAGTCCGTGGGGTTTGTTACATACAATTTCATGTCATCTGCAAAGAGGGAGCGTTTTACTTCATCTTTCCCTATTTGGATCCCCTTTATATTTACATGTTGTCTTATTGCTCTAACTATGCATTCTAATATTAAATTGAGGAGAAGTGGAGAGAGTAGGCATTCTTGTCTCCTTCCTGAATTTAGAGGAAATGGCTTTAGCTTTTCAACATTAAGTATAATGTTGGCTATAGATTTGTCATACTAACCCCGTATTATATGGAGGAATACTAAACGGATCCCTAGTTTTTCCAGAGCTTTCATCATAAAGGGGTGTTGAATCTTGTCAAATGTTTTCTGGATCTATTTAACTAATCACATGTTCTTATCCTTGCTTTTGTTGATGTGATGAATTATAATTTATTTGCTTATATTGAACCAGCTTTGCATCCCTGAAGTTAATCCTATTTGAACTTGGTATATGATTGTTTTAATGAGTTGTTGAAAATGATTGGTCAAAATATTGTTGAGAAGTTTTGCATCAATGTTCATCAAAGAAATGGGTCTATAGTTCTCTTTCTTTGATGAATCCCTGCCTGGTTTGGGGATGAGTGTTATGATGGCTTTTTAAAAAGGGTTTGGTAGTGAAATTTCCCTGAAGATTTGGAGGAGTATTGGTGCAAGTTCTGCTTTGAAGACCTTGTAGAATTCAACTGTGAATCCATCCGGTCCTAGCCTTTTCTTGCGTGGGAGATCTCATTGCTATTTCTATTTCGATGCTTGATATGGGTCTGTTAAATTGGTTAAATCATCTTGGTTTACTTTTGGCATATTGATATTTGCTAGAAAATCATCCATTTCTTCCAGTTTTCAAACTTATTAGCATAAAGGTTTGAGAAATATTCCCTTATAATGTTCTGAATTTTGGTTGTTTCTGTGCTTATGTTTCCATTCTCATCTCTTGGGTATGTTCTCTTCTTTTTCTGATAAGATTTGCTAAGGGTTTTCCAATTTTGTTAATTTTTTCAAAGAACCAACTCTATGTTTCTTTGATTTTTTTTCTATGGATTTTTGGACTAATTCAATTACTTCTGATTTAATTTTAATTATTTGTTTCCATCTCCTGGATTGGGCTTAGTTTGTTTCTTTTTTTCAAGGAGTTTTGGTTGCCTCATTAAATTGTTGATTTCAGATCCCTCCAATTTGTTGATGTAGGAACTCAGAGCTATAAATTTGCCTCTGAGTACTCCCTTTTCTATGTCCTAGAGAAGCTGGTAATTTATTTGTTCATTTTTGTTAAATATCATGAATGTTTGAATTTCCTTTCTAATCTCTTCCATGACCCACTGGTGGTTCAACAGTGTGTTGTTCAGCCTCCATATATTATAGGATTTTCTTTAGTGGCTTTTGGTGTTGAATTCTTATTTTTTTCCCTTCTGGTCTGAGAGGATGCAGGGCATCATTTCAATGTTTATGGATTTGGACAAATTTGCTCTGTGACATAAAATGCGTTCTATTTTGGAGAATGTTCCATGTGCTGTTGAGAAGAATGTGTATTCTGATGCTGCTGGGTGAAATATTCAGTGTATGTCTGTTAAGTTTAGTTGATCTATGAAATTGATTAGATCCAAGGTTTCTCCATTGAGTTTTTGCTAGATTGATCTATCCAGTGGGGATAGTGATGTCTTAAAATCCCCAACAATTAATGTGTTTGGATGCATGTGAGTTCTGAGGGAATGTAGTGTTTCTTGGATAAAATTGGGGGCTCCATCATTTGGTGAAAAGATATTCATAATTGAAATATCCTCCTGAAGAAGAGATACCTTAATCAGTATGCAATGAACTTTATTTCAACTCGCTAATTTTAATTTGATGCCTTTTTTATCTGATGTTAGGATTGCAACTCCCGCCTGTTTATGGGGGCTGTATGTTTGGTAGATTTTATTCCAGCCTTTCATTTTCAGAATACTTTATTTGTGGGCAAGTTGTGTCTCTTGAAGGCAGAAGATAGAAGAATCTTGCTTTTTGATCCAACTAGACAATCTGTCACTTAATTGGAGAGTTAAATATTGAGAGTTAATACGGAGTGGTGATTGGTAGTTCCGGCCGTGTTATCCACCTTCTTGGGGGCTGTGCCAACTGGGTTCTTTCTATGCTTCTTGGATTCTCTGTTTGGGGGCTGTTTCTTGGCCTTTATTGTGCTCTTGTTGGTTTTCTATGTGTAGGACACTTTTAAGTATCTTTAGTGGGGGTGGTTTGGTGGAGATATATTGCTTCAAATTTTCTTTGCTGTGGGAGGTTTTTATTTGTCCTTCCATTATGAAGGAGAGTTTAACTGGGTACAGTATTCTTGGTTGATAGTTGTCTGTCTTTAGGGGGTGTCATATATTATTCCAGGCTCTTCTTGCTGTCATGATCTCTGTGGAGAAATCTGAAGTTATTCTGATTGGTTTCCTTTTATAGGTGATTGATCTTTCTTCTCTGACAGTTTTAAAAATCCTTTCCTTGGTCTCAATTGATATTGTGTGGTTTACAATGTGATGGTGTGATGTCCTGCTCTGGATTGGTCTACTTAGGGTTCTGAAGGCTTCTTGTATCTGAATAGGCTTATCTCTGTGCATATTTGGATATTTCTCTGCTAGGATCCTGCTAAATAAATTTCCTAGACCTTTCACTTCTGTCCCTCGGCCCTCCTCTTCACCCATTAATCTTAAATTAGGCCTTCTAATGCTGTCTTTTAAATGTTGAATATATCTTTCTTATTTCTTGGCTTCATCTTGAATATTAGTATGCTCTTTCTCTATAATGCCTTGACTGTCTTCCATCCCAGATATTCAGTCTTCCACATGGTCTAACCTACTGTTAAGGCCTTCTACTTTGTTTTTTATTTCATTTCCTTCTAATTGGTCAGATTTGATGGCTTCAAATTCTTTGTTTTAGATCTTTTATGGAGTTCTTTACCTCCTTAATTTGGTTTTCAGTGTTCATTCTCAAATCCCTTAGTTGATTGGTTATAGTTTCGTTGGACTCCCTTTCCTTCTGTTGGGTTGCATTCAGCATTCCATTTGAGGCCTCCCTGGATTCCTCCAACTTTTTGTTTGTGGATTCCATGAATGTCTCTATTAATCTTTGTTTATTCTCATCCCATTCAATCAATTCCTCACTGAGTCTTTGATTAGCCTCCTCAGGCTCACAAATTTCCTGTATTAATCTTTGGTCAGCCTCATCACACTCATGCAATCCTTATCACAATCACACAAAGTCTATTGCAGGCTTTCAATCTTTTCATTCACCATGTTTATCAGTAATGTTTGTAGAGCATTTTGGGAACTCTCATCTGGATTATTTATTAACTGCTCTTTTGTCTCATTATCATGACTGGGAGTTGAGATACCTAGACTTGCCATTTTTCTTGTGTTTCTCCAGTTTGTTTTGCCCATTTGGGTATGAAAGCAAAACCAATTCCATGCTAGAACACTATTTTAAAGGAAGCATCAACCAGAGCCCTGTAATTGCACAGATTGTTATACTCAGTCAAAATGATTACAGATACAATCTAGTTCAACAGTTAAAATCTAGTTCAGGGGGGGAGGATTGGGTGGGGGGACAGGGGAAGGCTGGGAAGGGATGTAAAGGGAAAACAAAGGAGGAGACTGCAATGCTTGATAAGAAAAATGTACTCATTATCTTGCCCATGTAATTGTAACCCCTCTGTTCAGTATGTTCATAATAAAAAAATAAATAAAAATTTAAAAAAATCTAGTTCAGAAAAAAAAACACCTAAGGGATCAATGGAGTAAGAAAATCAAAGGAGTCAACAGACCTGAAATTAATAGATTTAGGGAGAATTATGAGTAGAAAATAAGTTTAGAGGAATGTAGGGAGGGAAAGGGAGAGAGTGAATACAAGCAAAACCTAAATGCCGAGAGAGTAAAAGGATAGAAGTAAAGAAGAGAGATAAAGAAAAGGAAAAATATAAAATTTTAAAATGAAACACTTAAAATTATATAAGTATGAAGAAATAATACTACAATAAATTTAGTTAAGTCTGAGAGCTTGTAAATTGTGTAATCAATATCTGAAAAAGTATGCACACAATGAAGGATAAGGTCTAATAATCGAAGAAGGGTATATTTGAGGATGAACAGAACAGCAATTAAGTAAAGCAAAAGAAAAATAATAATAAGGACCAAATGGGAAAAGAGTGAAAACAGAGTTTTTTTTTTAAAAAAAACTAAAATAAAAATGATGAAAAAAAATTAATTTTTTTAAAAATTAGGTAGAAAAAATTGTTCTTCCATTTTTTGAGAGGAGGATCATGTGTCTCCCTTGTGTCCATAACCAGTCTCTTGGTGGAGTTTCTGCTTTCCTTATGGTGCTTGGTTTTCCTGTGGCTTGACTGGTTTCTTAAATAAGTTTGTTTGAGCAAGCAGAATGAAGCTGTGCCTTACCAGAGACTTTATGACCCTTCTCCCAGTCTAGTTCAGTGGGAAGGCAATCTGCTTTGAGTATCACCAAAGAGGGCTGTTTCCTCTGGCTTGAAGTTGCTGTGCTGGGGCTAAGTTGTGGGTAAGGTTGAGGGCTGTCAGTAACCCTGATGGGCTAGCTCCTGAGAGACTCAAGCAGCCCAGCCTGGACCCATTCTCAGGATTCATGTGCATTGAGTTTCCAATTGTTTTTCTTTTATATTCCTGCAGCTAGGTCTGCTGCCTATTCTGCAGTGGGGTGGGGCAGCCTCTGGCTCTCTTTATCCAGTGAGGAAAGTCACTCTTCCCTAATCAGAGCTTCTCTGCCTGGGAACATCAACATTCCCCTCGGTGGAGCTGAGCCTCACAGCTCAGATTCTTTTGATCTGTTGAATGGCTCCTATTGTCTTCTTCCAAGGCCTTAGTTATGTGCTAGCCGCTCTGGTCAGTCTTTTTCAGTATCAAAAATGCAGTTCTTCTCTGGTGGTGGGGGAGGGGCTCCCTTCCCACAGCTGCTCTGTGAGGAGTGAGGATGCCTTTGGGGTACTCATGCCTTTCCCTTGGTTTCAGGATTGTCCACAGTCTGTCACTATATGGGGTCAGCAGGATAAAGATTTCTGTTCCTTGTCTGTTTTTGCTGGTGGTGAGTAGAATCCACTTGCACATCACCTTTGGTACCTTTATTCAGGGCTCTCTCTGTTTATATGACAGTCACAGCAGCAGCAGCAGCCACCACTGCCTTCACAGGAGACACTAGTGAGTGATGGAATCTGTCTCTTTAACCAAGCTGCCTGAATTTTTCCTCTCTGGCCAAACTCTCTTGATTATGATGGCACACTTGGTGTGACTCTCTAGCCCTGGACTTTTCACTGGAACACTAAAACTGTTTTCTACATGAGAACTTGTTTAGGCCCCAGCTTCTGCTCCACTATCTTCCTCCAGACCCCTGGAAATACTTTTATATCCATAATTTCTTTCTTTCCCACAAGAAAACCAAGACAAAATACAAATAATTTACTCAGAGTCCTACAGCCAGGAAGGAGATTTGACTTATACATCTGCAGATGTGTACTCACTTTCAACGTAAATGTACCACTTTAGTCATCATAATGTATGACTATTATTTAATGACAATTGAGATATGATTCTACAGATCCTTCAGGAAGATCAAAACACCTATGTAGTTATAATAAGCCAAAAATTAAAGCAGGATCTTAGAATCCCAGAGGGCATCTGAGGTGAACAAAATAAATAGAATCTACTTCACTTAATATAATTTTTTCCAAGTTTTTCCATTTCCTAACAAATGGGGCAGTGTCATTCTTTCTGATGGAGGCATAGAATTCCATTGTGTATATATACCACATTTTCTTGATCCACTCATCTACTGAGGGGCATCTGGGTTGGTTCCATATCTTAGCTATGGTAAATAATGCTGCAATAAGTGAAGTAAGCCAGGCCCAAAGAAGCATAGGTCCCATGGTTTCCCTTATTTGCAATATCTAGTATATGTATGAGTCAAGCAGAAAAGGTCAGATAATGTGATGTTAGGAAAATGAACCCTTAGATATGTATTTTAATGCTTTTTTATTTCATGCATTTGTTTCTAACGCATTTATAAGATTATCTCTTTGTTGCTTTGTATGTCCCTCCTCCACAGTATAACCTCTGCTTTCACTATATTTGATGTCAGTATAACTTGTGGAGGAGATGGGGAAAAACAAGTCGTTTAAGGATACGGGTGGACCTGTTGCAACAATGAGAAGTACAAGGTCATGTCGAAAACAAGCTTTATAACGTTGGTGCGGGGGTGGGGTGGGGAGAGCATTGGGGGGGGTAGAGGGGAGGCTGGGAAGGGATGTGAAGGGTAAGCAAAGGAGGAGCCTGCAATGCTTGATAAGAAATGTACACATTATCCTGTCCATGTAATTGTAACCCCTCTATACAGTATGTTCACAAAAAAATTAAATTAAATTAAAAAAAATAAATAGAATCTAGTAGGTGCCCTGATCCAAAAGATCCAAAGTCATCCTGAGCTTCCAGTGTTGCTCAGCCAGGACATCAACTGTATCAAAAGGGGCATCTGGCATGCATAAAGAGAGCAGTATTTGAGAATCTTAACTTGGATTCCATTGGCTGTATAGAGACATCAGTGACCAACAGAAACCTTTCTAGATGAAGTTAGGCTTATTGCCTATATGGCTGAATTTTTAAAATCCCTAATCTGCTTATATGTGGGCAGGTATCATAGGGTTATAAAAGTAGCATGGGAATAAAAGCTAGATAATCTTAGCAAAAAATGGGCCTTAAAATCATAAAAGACATTAACACCAAGCTCTCTTGATAATACTTAGTAGCTTGAATCAGATGATTTTCTCAGAAAATCTACAAATGTCATATTTAAGTGGTTTGTTTAAAAAATAATACGCTGGTGGAGGAAATCCTTAATCTATGATCCTGACATAACAGTCTCTTCCAATAAGATTAATGTAACTGGTTGAAATATGTTGAAAGTATCTCACCACAAAAAGACAGACCTGGAAGAACTCATATGACATCACTGCCTTCCTATAGCTCTTAAGATAAAATCTAAGTTATTCATATGATCCTGATTATCTCCCTAATCCAGTCTCTTACCTCCTACTTCATTGCACTGTGTTCTAAACAAAGTTGTTTTCAGTTCCTTGATAATGTAGACTTCTCTTTGCCTGGAACTCTCTTCTCACCCTTCTCAAATCTCTTTGGCATAGTTCTAGTGATTCTTCAGACATAACACAGAAGTATACTCCTCTGAGAGGCTTTTTTAGAGCCTATACAAGTCTCCATATCCTTTACCCAATTAAGTACCCACTATCATATGTTACATTACATTAATTAAAATTACAAATTACCTTATCAACCAGATTGTAAGCTTCATAAACACTTCTGTCATTTTCATATGTGTGTGCTTAGGGTTATGTGTTACACATAAGAAATCTTAGTTTAATTAATATCCACTTTGATTTGACCTCAGAAAATGAATAGCATCATAAAACATTCATTGTAATTGGATATTAGTTTAAACAGGCAGAAGAAGATATACTTCATGTAACCTAGTTAATATTTTTCTTATACCTGGATCATTCATTATTTATATTCATCTTTTTTGTGGGTTCTGGGGCCTGAACTCTGGACCTGTCTGCTGTCCCTCACCTCTTCAGCTCAAGGCTAGCACTCTAACACTTGAGCCACAGCGCCACTTCCAGCTTTTTCTGCTTATGTGATGCTGAGGAGTGGAACCCAGGGCCTCATGCATGCAAGGCAAGCACTCTACCACTGAGCCACCTTCCCAGTCCCTATTCATCTTCTTTTTATCTTTGAATATTACTTTCTCCTCTCTACTGTTTCCCAGTTTCTAGCCCTATATATACCCAAAGAAGCTCCTGTCATTCCTCTGGCTCTTTTCAGCAATACTGAATATGTTGGAGTTTATCTCTACTTCTTATATTCCCACTATAACTACACTTACCAAAAAGTTTCATCTTTGCCAGGCACCAGTTGCTGATATCTATAATGTAAGCTACTTGGGAACCTGACATCTGAAGATTACAGGTCAAAGCCAGCCTGGGCATGAAAGTCAGTCAGACTATCTCTCACAATCAAAAAGTCCAAACTGGATGTGTAGGTTACATGATTGAATAGTAGCCTTGACAAAAAAAAATAAGGGACATCATACAGACCCTGAATTCAATCCCCAGCACCAACATACATGTACAAAATAATCTTAATTCTGCAGATATCAATGAAATGTTCTATGAGGAAAGCAGTTAATTACTAAATTGTACTGATATGCTATTATCCAAACTAACAGTCATTCTGAGCATATGATTTCTATACTGTCATATATGAACATTTTAAGAAAAAAATCTGAAATATTGTTGTTTCAATCAGGATTCATATTTAGGAATGAATAATGGTGGAGAGGGAGGGGTATGTTCAGGAGAGGTTTCTATCAAAGCACACAATGCCCTAAGCAACAGTTTCTATGGCCTCACTGAAATTGCAGCTTGGTCCAAGAAAAGCACAAAATGGAAAAATCTAAGCCATTTATTTCTTTGTCATGAACACAGGAGCTCTGCTAAAATTAAGCTTGCAGCTACTGGATAAAGTGGATTGTTATTATGTATGTATGCACTTCCTGTTCCACTCAGTTCAACAAATCTTGAGTGCCTGCCTATGATAAGTCCTGAGATTCTGTCTGTAATATCCATGGTACTTATTGATGAAAACATTTGGGCTGATACTAATGTTCCAGAAGCAACAAATAATTGTGTTTCTATAATAATTAAAAATCCCATTAGTAACAAATTACTTTCTTCTGCCTTTATCCTTACCCACCTCCTACAAAATTCCCCTACCATCACTCTATCTACCTCACCATCTGACTTGTATCTTGTGTGATCACCTCCTAAATGTCCTGATTAGGGATCAGTACTCAAGCTGATGAACAGTTTGTGTTTAATATGGAGAATACATTATATTTATGTTAATGGTGCTGAAGGTTAATGGTGCTTCAGATAATGAGCTTTTATTTTAAAAAATGTATCAGCCCAAACAAGAGCATCTTAAATGAAGGACACTTTAAAAAATGCAATTGAGCAGAGAGTATTTATTTTGCAGAAAAATCTGTGGTTCAACTTCTGTCTCTTGCTTATATCTTCCCAATGATTGTAATTTGTATGCAAGAATCAGTGGTTTTCCATTGATTGATCCTTCCTAGGGAATATAACAAAGCTCCCTAGATCTGTGGTCAATTAACAAACTGCTATGGACTCTTGGAGATGATACCAGAGGAAAGATGTTTATCTTTCAGGTGAATTTCCCTGTGAATTCCTCTGCTGCTTTTTTATTTAAAAGTGGCATGTCTTAATTTCAGTACATATAGCACTTTTCCTTGGAGACCTTCCAAGCATTTAATAGGAACAATAATGATGTATTTTACATTCCCTGCAGATATGAAGGGTCATAGAACCTTTCAGAGCCGGCCTACTTCCAAGTTAATGCTGCTTGGCATCAGCTGCTTGGCATTGCTGTCAATCTGTAAGCTTCATATTCCTTTCCACTGACTTCTAAATGTTTCCATCAGAAAGTCTGTTTCACACATGGTAACTCTGTAAGTCTTAAACCAACTTGTCTTCCACTTCTATCATTGCCTTACCAAATAGCTTTTTCCTTAGAAATAGAAACAGAACTGAGACTTGAAATGAAAGAAGGGAGGTAATGTGGACTTCAGAACATACTTTGTACTTTGTTTATGCAACCTTGGCAAAGATAAAATTCAAGTCTTGGAATGCTCTTTCTTCATGCTACGAACAAAGAATTAAGCTATGATAAGAAGAGTAACAGTTCTGATTTTCCTAGGACTGAGGAATTTTCTGAGAAGTTTCTATGCAAACACCAAAACAGTACTAGAAATATAACTAGATTGTTATGGGTATGGACTGAGAAAGTGTGCTGGACAGAAGAAACTAAGGTAAGCTATATGCTAAATCATAAGCTATCTTATTTTTTTTATTCATTCTGCTCCAGCCACTTTGATCTTTCTGTTAAGTTTGCAATCTCTGCTGAAAATAACATTTCTTTAGATCTTCACATGATTTCTAATTCATCTTTCAGGTGCTGACATTATCAGAGGTCTTCCTTTACTCTGCTCCTCAATAGCTCAGTCTCTAGGATATTATTTTCTTCATACTCTAAAATATTACCATAACTGATCATATTAAACTATTTACTTATTTATTATTTCTCTGCCACCACATTAAAGCTTGATAGTTGCTAGAAAAATACTGTTGTTATTCATTAAGTTAGCAACAGCACCCAAAGCACTACCAAAAGCTCAACTTTTATGTGTACAATGAATGGAAAAATGCAAATACCCATGCTTTGGGTGGCAATATTATAAGGTGATTGCTGAGATTCTTGTAGTTTTTATTCATGGATCACATATAAGTAACTTCTTTTATTGTGCTAGTCTTGGAGATTAAACACTGGGCCTGGCTTCTCTTTTTTCAAGGCTAGTGTTCTACTATTTGAGCCACAGTACCACTTCTAGATTTTTGTGACTAATTGTAGTAGAGAGTCTCACAGACTTTCTTGCCTGGGCTAGCTTTAAGCCACACTAATCAGATCTCACCTTCTGAGTAGCTGGAAGTAAAGTTATGGGTGAAGTGGTAGAGCATTATCCTTGAGCAAAAAAAGCACAAGGTGAGCTCCTAGGCCCTGAGTTTAATCTTAAAATCGACAAACACAAAAAGAAAGAAATAAAAGATATCTGAATATCTATTTGTCTTATAAATACACTCTGTGTAATAGTAGAAGTAGAAGGGAAAAGAGGTCTATATTCATTTTGAATGGCATTCACCTTTGATAGAACTATAATGTTGAATCTGGGAAATGAACTTAGCTTTCAATTCCAATTCAGAGAACAGACCTCACTACCTCCTCCCTTCCCACCCCTGGAATTGGTAGGGGCTGTAAATAAGTACAAATTGGAAAGGTTTGGGGATAACCTCCCCTAATATCAGAAATTTTAATTAACTAAAATGATACATTGTAATGAAATAAGAATAAGGGAAAGAGATTAAAATAATTAGGGATTTAAATAAGACTTAATCACACAATTCTTTGGCTAGAAATTCTCATGGAAAATATTACATAAGATTGCATAGTCTTAGCAGAAAAATCAATCCCCTGGATTAAAAAATTGGAGTGTGTAAGGGTTACATTACAGGGTAGGAGAAGGAGAAAAGAAAAGACAATAAAAAGTCCACAAGATCATTAATAACAAATTTCTGGAGCTACCTCTGTAAAGGAAATTGCCAATCAGAACCATAATGCAGCCCCCAAATTTTAATTTAGAAAAAAAACATGAAAAGAAATAAAGTTATAACTCCTTAAAACTGTTTTAGAGACTAAAACAAAAAAGAAAACTGTAATAATTACATATCCCCAAGGGTAAGCTTAGGAAGAAATGAGAAAGAAGCAAGTAATGGCTAAAAATAGAGACTCTAGGGATAATAAGAGAATTAGAGAAATTCTTAGTTGAAGCCTTCTAACACTATAAACTAAAACTGCTGCTAATTATGTGTATTGTACATGTGTTTGTCTTAGCATATACCACATGTCTTGTTTCTAATGGGTATAGCAACTTACTGAGAAAAATTTTCTCCGTAGGAGAAAGACAGCTGTTCAATGGGGAAAAAGTTCACAAACAAATTTTAGAGTGAGCTTTAATGTAAGATGGTGCATTTGTATGTGTTTAACTTTTGTGAATGTTTTCTTTCTTTTTTATATGCTAGCTAACATGAAGTTGATTTGATTTAGAAGAACTAAATATTTTTATTTTTTCCTGTTTCTCTACTGTAATACAGAGTTCTCTGCCACTTTAGGCCATAAATAACTTCAGGGACATTGTAAAATGGCAAACTATTATGTATTGGGTTTCATAACTATTTTATTTTATTTTTCATAACTATTTTAAATGACTCATTGTGCCTATCAAGTTTAATGAAATGCTTCTTTGCAATTTTAAAAGGTAGAATAGAGGAAATGTCACAAAATACTGAGGAAAGGAATGATGAACTCCCTTGCCATAATATTCATGTGAACAAAAGCCAAAGAAATATGTTGAACTGCGTTATAAAAAGATAATAAAAATGCAGAAAGCTATATATTGATATAGTGTGATGACTGAAGACAGACAAAAATGTCAAAGACCTGTGCAATGAATATAAGCAAGAGTCAAAGTAGAAATATTAAGATTGCATATTTTGTGCTTTGAAATAATTCTTGAAAGCACTGAAAACAAGAGGCAGAGTGCTTGAGTTCTATAGTTTCTCTCCTTGTATTCTGGAAGTCCATGTTTCATTATTGATCTCAATTCTTTCACATTTGTGGGATATCAGTAGGCTTGGATACTTGCTACCCTTGGGATACAAATTGAATAGTAGAACAAATGAAAAAATTCTGAGACCATTGGCTATCAAACTCTTTACAGCTATCAGTGGCACCTGATACACCAAAAAAAGGAAGCTTCTAAAGCATCCCTCAGTTAGACAAATGACCCTTGAACATTCATGAATTCAGCCAACATATAGCATCAACCTGTACACTAGTAACTATAAGAGACTCTAACTAGCTTTCTTCTTTCTTTGTGGTACAAAAGAGTGGGCCTGATTCCTGGAGGACCTGGGCACAGATTAATCAATATTGAAAAGCTACATAATAATCCTGACAGTGTTGCATTCTCTCTAAACATTGAGAATAGTGTAAGTAGTGTAAGTAGAAGAATCCAAATGATTAAAACTTCTAACTTCCAATGACTTGATACACACACACACACACACACACACACACATCTCCTGGTGAGGAACGCAAAATATGAAAAAAGACAGCATGAGTCCTCCAATTCATCCACAATAGTGGAATCTAATTATATGTGGATCAAATCTCAGACACAGAATTTAAAGAATGGTTAAAAATTTTAAAAATCATGAATAAAATATCTTAATATTTTCCAAGAGAATGTAAGTAAACTCTAGAATGAAAAATGCAATGCAGAATAACATAGAGGAATTCAGTAAAGATGCAGAAATCAAATAAATATTCTGTAAATGCAAAGCAAATAAATTAGTTGAAGCCTCATTAATAGAGTGGATGAAACTGAAGACAAATTATCAAGTTTGAAGATGAGGTAGATTAATTAGACATTTAGATAATGATAAGAAAAAATAAAGTACAAATTGGACATAAAATATCTCAGGATTCATTAAAAGACAAAATATGCTAACTAAAGGCAAAGAAAGTATGTTCAATAAAATAATAACAGAACATATCCTAAATCTTGGGAAAGAGGTAGACATTCAGATACAAAAAGTTTTAGAATCCCAAACAAGTAAGACAAAAAAGAACCTCTCCATATTACATTTTATTAAAACATTGATCATGAAGAACAAAAAATATTAAAACCTTAAAGAGAATAGCAATATGTCATATATTATGAAAAAACTATCAGAATAATAGATTACTCAGAAGAAAATCTAAAATTAAGGAAGGCATGAAATAAATTTAAGCCCTGAAAAAACTGCCAATGTATTACTATAAACAGCAAAGAAATTCCTTCATGAATGAAGAATTTAAAGCCTTCCATAATAAGCAAAAAAGTAAAACAATTAATGACCATTAACCCAGCACTACCAAAGGAACTTATAAGACTCATACACAAAGAAAATAAAAACAACCATGAAAATATGGGAAAAAATAAGGTGAGTAAATAATGAAATAAGGATTAAAAAAAACAAGATATTATAAAAACAACAAAATGATAGGAATTACTACCTGCCTTTCAACTGTGAATGTTAATGGCACCAATTATTCAATCAAAAGACACAATGTATTGGATTAAAAAGTAAGACTCAACCATTTTTTGACTATGAGAACTGCACCTCACTGGCAAAAAAACATAAGCACAAGCATAATGTCAGAGGATGAAAAGAGGGTATACTAAACAAATAGAACCTGAAAGCCAGAAGTTGCAGCTATACTCCTATCTAACAAAATAGACATGAAATAATATTTTTTCAGAACAGACAAAGAAGATCATTTTATGTAGATAAAGAAGCAATTCACCAAAGGGTTGTAACAGTTGTAATCATGTATCCACTAAATATTGGCACACCTAATTTTATAAAACAAACATTAGTGGGCATTAAACCTCAGACAGACCTAAAAAAATAATTATATTAGGTCTATTTAAGGATCCAACTCTCACCAATAGATGCATCATGTAAACCAAAAAAAAATCAGTAAAAAAACTTCAACATTAAATGACAATATATACCAAATGAACTTTACAGACCCTTATATGATATCCCACCAAATACTACACATGATTCGTATTCTTCATAGAATCCCATGGAATTGCCCCCAATAAATCATATTTTAGGGAATAAAGCAAAAATCAACAAATATGAAAATATTGAAATAACTTCCTGTATGTTATCACATTGAGTGCTATACACTAAACAGTAAGAAAAAGTCCAGAAAACAAAAGACGCACAGAGACTGAACAACATATATTTCCATGAAATAAGGGAAGGGGATGAACAACATACATTTCCATGAAATAAGGGAAGGGGATGAACAAATTTGCCACAGGAGGCTGAGGAAGATGGCAGAAGTGAAACTGATTGCTCTCCAAGAAACCAGCTTTAGTGTCCCAGCAAATAGTCCATAGCTATAGAGTCACACCAAGTGACCCATAATAGTACAGAGATTTTGGAAAGGGAGGAAAAATTCAGACAGCATGCTTCAGAAGACAGATTTGAGCACACACCGGTGACCAGACAGAGCCAGGACAAAGGCACTAGAGTCAGATTGAGCACGGATTTTCACTAACTTCTAGCATGAATTAGATGACTAGAACTGGATTTAAATCCACATCCTGCTGGCCACAGTTAGAGGCAGAGGGAGGATGGACCGAAACACCAAAGGAAAGCATGAGTACCCCATAAAAGATATCCTCATGTCCTTTCATAAAACATCTTCCAGAAGGTATCCCTTCCCATCTCCTGAGAAGAATGTCATTTTTCAAACTGGTATAGAACCTGCTAGAGCAGCTAGCAGATTACTCAGGCTGGAGAAATAGAAGTTTTGGCCCCATTTTTCAACAGGGCAAAGGAATCTGGCCAGTGAGAGTCAGCTCCACCTAGGGAAAGGTTGCACCAACCAGGAGGAGGAAGCTCTTTCCATGGAGTGACAACTTTACCTGGCTGGAAAAAGCAAAAGCAACTCTGCCCCTCTGCAGTGAACAGACATTCCAGTCACTCCACACCAAAAACCCCTATAGAAAGTTCTGTAACTCATGGAGACTGAAGAACACATAGTTGAATCACCAATGAATCATTGTTCAGCCATAAAGAAAAATGAAATTATTTGCAAGTAAATTAGTGGAACTGAAGATTATCATGTTAAAAAAAATAAGCCAGATTCAGAAAGACAAAAACTGCATGTTTTCACAAACAATAGACCTGAAACAGGGAAAAGTACATGAATGTAAAATGGGAAATGCTCAGTGAGACAATCAAAGATGGATGGTTGTTAAAAAGGTAAGAAATATACAAAATTAATGAAAGAAGTGATTTGAATTAAGTTAATTGTATGGATGCATATAATAAATTCCCCTTGTACTAACAGATGTATATAGAATTACTCTTAATACTGTTCTTCTCTGGTCTTTTAGACAAAGTGTTGCCTTTTGTCTTCTAAAGCATCTTATGATAATTTCATTGTCTTAAATATTAACTAAAAACAATCCAAGTTGTTTATTTGAATCATTATGATGTGGGTGTAGGTTTTAATATTGCATTCATAAATAGAAACTTGGACTTGAGACATGAGATAAAGACCAATTACTGAGTGTAGAACTTCATTAAATTCTTTTGTTCCCAATCCATAACTTGGTTAAGAAAGAGTTGGAATAGGAGTGAGTAAAGTCAGTATTAGAAGTACTCAAAGGAGACAGAGGATCAATAGTTGAACTGTATATGCAAAAAGATAGTAATAGACCAGAAATCACAGAGACAATCACAAAGCTGGTATGAGATTGATAGTGGAGGCTCTGCCATATGAGGCTTAATGCATTCAACTAATGTGAAAAAAGAGCTAAAAGATTATATTTATGGGCTGTGAAGGTAGCTCAGTGGTAGAGTGCTTGCTTTGCATGTATGAGACCCTGGGTTCGATTTCTCAGCACCACATAAGCAGAAAAAGCCGGAAGTGGCTCTGTGGCTCAAGTGGTAGAATGCCCTGAGCTGAAGAGCTGAGGGACAGTGCCCAGGCCCAGAGTTCAGGCCCCACGACTGACAAAAAAAAAAAAAAAAGATTATACTTACATCACCAGTACTTGTGTATTGCAGTTGCTATCGTAATAATTATTCTACATTAAGTGTATATAAGAGACTCTGGTAATTCCTACAAGAACTTCACTCTGATTTAGTAAATTACTGCTTCCATTTGAAAAATTGTACCTTTCAGAATGTGCATTAGCCCTGCTCAGGGGCGATGTATAATGCCTGCATCAAGATGCTGTGCAGTATTGTGGCACCTACAAAAGTAGTTTCAGGGAACTCATAAATATGCTTCATTAAAATCTCTAGATTTCAATGCCTCTCACAATGGCCAGCTGGAGTTAGCTAGGAGAGAATTGATAGAAGCTCCAATTAATTAAAAAAGAAAAAGAAAAAAAGTAAGATTTTTGCTTATTTTTCCTTAGTCCAATGCAAGTCAGGGTAGAGACAAAGAGAAATTATTTCCTTCCTGGTTATAGAGTCTTGAACTGGGGAAAGGGAAAAATTGTAAAAGAAATTTTACTTACATAGGTTGGATTTTCATTAATTAAATAAAAGTAAAAATGTAACCTATAAGCTGCTCAATCCTTTCAAATATCATTGTGGGGTAAGAAAGGGACAAAAATATACATCTTTAAATCCTGTTTACTCTTTATTAAACAATAGATGGCGGAATTTAATCATTTTAATTGAAAACATAAAACTGAAAATAACAAAATTGGAAAAATAATAGTTAAATAAAAGATACAATTTTATACTTTTGGTGTACTGGGGACATACTCTTTATAGTAGCTAAAAATAAACTTTTGTTTTTCTTAAGCCATGAGGTAGAGAGATTAGAGCTGCTAAGTATTCATCATGCTAAACACAAAGATGAAGATAGTCCTAGAGAAAGCATAGTGAAAAGATACAGAGAAATATTTGGGTTGTCATGTCATTGAACTGTTGGACCAAGATGTTTACACCTGAAATTTTAAGCTCTGTAATCCCTTCATATTCCCTTTACTATACAAGTTAATTTGATTTATATTTTCAGTCTCTAAAAATATACAATAGTAATGGACAAATTAGTTTTATTTTGGTTTCTTTACACAAAAATGGCCCTATTGCATTGAATATGTTATACCTACCATTTATTTTTTTATTGTAAAGATGCTGTACAGAGGGGTTACAGTTACATGAGTAAGGCAATGAGTACATTACTTGTCAATCATTGTTACCCCTTCCTTTCCTTGTTGTTGTCCCACTATCCCTTCCCTCCTCCAGCTCCCACACTCACCCCACACCATTTAAATATGAGTAGCTATTCCACAGATGCATCCTAGGATTGGTTGAAAGTGAGTTTGTGTAATTCACCAGAAATTCATTCTCATAAATACAAAGAAAAACATTAAAGCACAAAGTCTATGTTTGTAGCATATAAATAGAATTAATTTTATGGACATGAGAGACTCTGGGCACAGAATCCCTTCATATTAAAATGTTTCTATATAATCCTTGTGGTGGTAGCAATCTGAACATCTGAGACTGGGTCATATGTCAGATGTTAATGTTTAAAAGACCTGTAAAAAGCCTGTCTAGTACAACTACTTTAAAATACACATGAGAAAACTGAGGTGTAGAGAGAGAATATCATTAGACTACAGAATTAATACCCAAAACAAACCCTGATTATATTAACATGTATATGTGTTTGTATATATATATATGAAGATACTAGGAAGGCTTCTTATTGAAGCAGTATGCTTGGTGTTTTATTTGTATGCTGCCATAGAAGCTAGGTAACTATCAGCTTGATTATGATACAAAGGGGATTAAGGCATCATCCTTTTAATTTTATGTGTGCCAATAAGTAAGCAAGTAAGGTTATTTTAGTTGACCAATATCTTCTTTCCTAGTTTAAGATCCCATCTCTTCCTTTTTGGCTTAGTCCTAGCTTCATAAATTGGATTCATTCATTGGATCGACCAATGAAAGTAGATCATCCTGCTACTCTTGCTTCTGAGTAATTGGCTTAGGGGTAAACAGATGGTACAACCAGTTAAATTGAGAAGAATCCTATGACATTAGCTACTGGGAATTATGGGAGATTGGTTTTGATGGAATTGTTGGACTAGTAGAAAAGAAGTTTGGAGATAGAGAATGTATTTTCTAATTTTCTAGGAATAGTTTTCAGCACAAAGGAAAACCATGCTGAGAGAACATATAGAGAAATATAAAGATAGTATTTAAATCCTTAAGTCCTACTCCTGAAACTTGAAGTTAGATGATCAAATATATAATCAAAGTTCTTCATTAAACGAGTTTGAAATGTGCATTCTGTTACCAAAACAGCATTGCCAATGCAGCCTTTTATTATTTTCTTATTCATAGATGGCATAGCCAAGTCTACTTGTTTGAAATTACCAATAAAATAGTACTTTAAAATGTGGTATTATTCTGTTGCTGTTTTTTTTTCTCCAACTGTACTGAGTGAGTTGTCCATAAATTGCTACTGACAAAAAAGATCCACAGATGTGTGGAAGCACTGGACTACACAGCCAATGATCTCAGTGTAGAGAATCCTAAGCTCCTTGAAGTTCTAGCCACATCTCACCCACTTTCTCTCTTTAATTACTTTCTAAGTTTGCTCATGGGACCAGTGACTAAAAATGACAAGAATTTTTTTTCTCAGTCATGGGACCTGAAATCTGGGCCTGGACACTGTCCCTAAGCTCTTCACCTCAAAGCAAGTGCTCTACCACTTGGTCCACAGTGCTACTTCTGGTTTTCTGGTGGTTAATTGGAAATAAGAGTCTCACGGACTTTGCTGCCTGGGCTGGCTTTGAACTACAATCCTCAGATCTTAGCCTCCTGAGTAGATAAGATTTTAGACATGAGCCACTAGCACCTGGCAAGAATATTTAATATAATAGAATTACCCAGGAATTCAACTATTGGCCCCCAAAGAATTAACTCTGTTGGAATGAAAGAAATGTTCTAGTCTTTCTTCCGGACTCCAGAACTTTCTCAAACGCTCTTTCTTTTGTTCTCTCCTCCTCCCATTTCCATGTTTTATGCTGCATGAGTATACTTAGGCAGAGTAAATACCAGCCAACATGGAGTGATTTGAGGGGTCTTCAATAAATTTGCCTCATTTATGTCCCTAGAGTGAACTAACTACATTACTAGAGATTATTTGTTTATAGGCATGCTCTTTCATGTAAGCCTCCCAGAGTCCCCCTCTTAAAATTTAAATATGCTGTAGAAAAGGAATCTATTGGAGTTACTATTAGTCACTAGCACAGTATAGTATAAAATAGAAGCCTTTTATCTCATGTAGTCAGGAGGGAGTAAAGAGATTACAAGACAAAGTAACAATACTTACACAGAGAATATGGCAAGAATTGTATCGAGAATTTACTATCTCCTTTGGTTCCAGGAAGATGGCGGAGGAGAAGCTGGAGTCTAAGTTAGCTCTCGCATAGAAAGCAGTTTTAGAGTTCCAGTGAACAGTCTTAAGCCAGAGAATTACACCAAGTGTGCCATCACAGGACAGAGAGTTAGGCCAGAGAGGGGAAACCCAGGCAAGGAGACACTTCTGAGCTCTTGCCAGCAGATGCCGCAGCGGCGGCAGCTGTGGCGGCTGCAGCGAGTGCAGGAGCCATACCTGAGCCACAGAGAGTCCAGGACAAAGGAGCCAGATGCAGCAGGCGAGAGGATTCTACTAAATACCAGCAAGAACCGACAAGGAACGGACATCTTCATCCTGCAGTTCGCAGACCAGAGACGACCCAGGAACCAAGACTAGGCGTGAGGAGAAGCCTGACGTATTCACTCCTTCTCAGGGAGCAGAGGAGGGAAGGCCACCCCTCCCCCCCTCCCAGCACCGGAGATCTCCATCTTGGATACCAACAAACCTCAGAGGAGCTGCTAGCTCCAACTCAGGCCTTGGAATAAAACGAGTCATTTAGCAGGTCACAAAAACTTAATGGCAGCGTGACCTGCCAGACTCAGCTCCACCCAGGGAAAAGTCACTCAGCTCAGGCGCCAGCCCTAGGAGTGACTTTCTTCACTGGGTAATCAGAGCCAAAGGCAGCCCCTCCCTCTAGCAACCTCGACAATCAATTGAAAATCAGTAAACAGAAACCCTGAGAATGGCTCCAGGCTGGGCTCTGTGAGGTTTTCACAAACTAGCCCCCTGGAAAAGCTACTGTCTGTTGAAAGGCCTCAACTCTATCCAGAACCTAGCCTCATCACTGCATCTCCCTCTTTTGTGATACTCAAAGCAGATCTGCCTCCCAATGAACTAGCCTAGGAGGAGGATCGCCAAATCCTGGGTAAAGCAGAGCATTTTTCTGCCGGTTCGAACAAACTAACTTAAGAAACCAACCAAGCCACAGGATCACAAGCAGACAAGAGACTCCAACAAGAGGCTGGTTACGGACACAAGGGAGATACAGGATTTTTCCCACTCCTCCCAAAAAAATCAAAGAACTTATTTTTCTTCTTCTTCTTCTTTTTATAATTTTTTATTTTTGGTACCTTATATAAAAATTTTTTTTTCTTTTCTAAAACTTTTTTTAATCTTTAATTTTTGCCTTTTTTGAAAAAAATTGTTTTCCAGAAACTTTTTTTTCCTCTTATAATTTTTATTTTAGGGATACGTGAGTGTGCGTTTTTCTTTCTTTTTTGGTTTTCTTTCTCTTTTTTTTTCTTTTTTAATTATCTTTTTGCTTTTTGTTTAGCTCTACTGAACTTCTCATCTTTTTTTCTTCCTTTCTTATCCTTTTCACCTCCTTCTCTCTTTCGTTCTTCTTTATGTGACTTAATTCTTGTCCTGCACACCCTCAGATAAACCTGTAGTTGACTATTAGACCCTATCCCCTGTTGTGTACACACTTAATCCACAAATTAATTACTCAATTCAAAACCTCTAAGACTTAAATTCCTTAATAGCAGTACTACCTCTTTAAACCTATATAATATTTTAAGCATTTTTATTTTTAAGTTTTTCACATCTCCTTTATATCCCTCCCCTTCTCTCAATAAATTCACGTTCTTCTCTAAATAGATTGTTATCAGGTCTACATAATTTTATTAATTTTTACTTTTCTATTTTTTCTGGTCTCTTTTCTTTTCCCTTTCCCTTTCTTCTTTTTTTCTCTCTCTCTACTTTCATCCTACCCAACCTATTTCCTGCTTTGAGATTAGGACTTAGTTAACTCTCCCTGAGCCTCCCCACATCAATCTATTCCTATTTTTTACCCACATCTCTCCCTAACCCTAATAATTTCTGGTCTTCCAAATTCTTCTTTGCGGTTCATAGCCCATTAACATATAGTTGTTTGATGTTGAATAGATGTATCTGTTGAACTAGATTGAATCTGTAGACTATTGATTGTGCAAATTCAGACTTGGGTTGATGCTTGCCTTAAGATAGTGTTCTAGCACAAAATTGGTGCTATTTTCATCTCAAATGGAGAGAGTAAGCCAGAAAAACACAAGAAAAATGACAAATCCTGGTATCTCAATTCCCAATCTTGATAATCAGGGGACAGAACAGATAATGAATAATCCAGAGGAGAGTTCCCAAATAGCTCTACAAACACTGCTAACAAACATGTTAAAAGAAAAGATTGAAAGCATACAAAGGACTCTGTATGAGCGTGAAAGGGAGAGAGAGGAGGCAATCCAAAAATTTATACAGGAATATCATAAGCGTGAGGAAGCTACTCAAAAACTGATACAGGATTTGCGTGAGCAGCTTGAGAATACTCAAAGAGAAAGGCAGGAATGGTGTAAGCAGACTGAGAACACTCAAAGAGAACTACAGGAATCCCACGGACAGGAGTAAGCTAATCCAAGAGTAGTACAGGAATTGAGAGAGCAGGAAGAGAATACACAAAGATCACTAAAGGCATTCATGGAATCCATTAACAAAGAGCTGAAGGAAGTCAGGGAGACCACAAAGGGAATGCTGAATGGAACCCAACAGAAGGAATGGGAGTCCAAGGAAACAATAACCAAAAAACTAAGTGATTTGAGAATAGAAACTGAACATCAAATTAAGGAAGTAAAGAAGTTCATATAAGATTTAAAACAGAGCTTCAACAAAGAATTTGAAGCCATCAAAGCTGACCAATTAGAAGGAAAAGAGATAAAAAACAAAGTAGAGAGTCTTGACAGCAGGTTAGACCATGCAGAAGATCAAATCTCAGGGATGGAAGACAGCCTAGATATTATAGAGAAAGAACATACAACCATCCAAGACAAGTCCAAGAAATATGATAGAGCTATCCAAAACTTGGAAGACACCATCAGAAGGCCTAATCTAAGGAAGATGGGTGTAGAGGAGCACCTAGAAACAGAAGTTAATGGCCTAGGAAATTTGTTTAACAGGATCCTAGCAGAGAACTTCCCAAACATGCAAAAAGATAGGCCTATTCAGATACAAGAAGCTTTTAGAACTCCAAACAGACCAGACCAGAATAGAACATCCCACCGTCACATTATAATCCACACAGGATCAACTCAGAACAAGGAAAAGATCCTTAAAGCGGTCAAGGAGAAAAGATTAATCACCTATAAAGGGAAACCAATTAGAATCACCTCAGATTTCTCAGCAGAGACAATCAAAGCAAGAAGAGCCTGGAATGATGTATGCCATGGCCTAACAACAAACAACTATCAACCAAGAATACTGTACCCAGCTAAAATCTCCTTCATAACTGAAAGCCAAATAAAAACCTTCCATAGCAAAGAAAAATTGAAACAATACATTTCCACCACACCAGCCCTACAAAAGATTCTTAAAGATGTCCTACACATAGAAAACCAACAAGACCGCAATAAAGGCCAAGAAACTGCACCCAAACTGAGAATCCAAGAACCATAGGAATAACCCAGTTTTCGCAGCCCCCAAGAAGGTGGATAACATGGCAGGAACTCCCAAATACCTCTCAACCCTTTCTCTTAACGTTAACGGACTGAACTCTCCAATTAAGAGACATAGACTGTCTAGTTAGATTAAAAAACAAGACCCTTCTATCTGCTGGCTACAGGAGTCACATCTTGCCCAAAAAACAAACACATTTTCAATGTTAAAGGCTGGAACAAAATCTACCAAGCAAACGGCCCCCATAAACAGGCAAGAGTTGCAATCCTAATATCAGATAAAATAGACTTCAAATTAAAATTTGTGAGAAGAGATAAAGAAGGTGGCTACATACTAATTAAGGGATCTCTCCTTCAAGAGGAAATTACAATTCTAAATATCTACTCGCCAAACAATGGAGCACCCAAATTTATCAAAGAAACACTACTTTCCCTCAAATCCCATATAAATCCAAAGACATTAAATGTTGGAGATTTTAACACACCACTCTCTCCACTAGATAGATCAACTCGGCAAAAAGTCAACAGACAAACTGCAGATCTAAACAGCTGCATAGATCAACTAGATTTAACAGATATCTACCGAACAATTCACCCAGCAGCATCAGAATACACGTTTTTCTCAGCAGCACATGGAACATTTTCTAAAATAGACAACATTTTAGGCCACAAAGCAAACTTGTCTAAATTCAGACACATTGAAATTATACCTTGCATTCTCTCTGACCACAAGGGAATAAAATTAGAACTCAACACCAAAAGCCACCAAAGAAAATTCCGTAACACATGGAGGCTGAAAAACACAGTGCTGAATCACGAGTGGGTCATGGAAGAGATTAGAAAGAAAATTCAAATGTTCATGCTATTCAACAAAAATGAACACACAAATTACCAGCTCCTCTGGGACACAGCAAAGGCAGTACTCAGAGCCAAGTTTATAGCTCTGAACTCCTGCATCAACAAATTGGAGAGATCTGAAACCAACAATTTAATGACACATCTAAACATCCCTGAAAAAGAGCTGCAAGATAAACCCCAACCCAGTAGATGGAAAGAAATAATTAAAATTAAATCTGAATTAAATGAATTAGAATCCAAAAAAACTGTAGAAAGAATCAACAAAACAAAGAGTTGGTTCTTCAAAAAATTAACAAAATTGACAGACCCTTAGCAAATCTTATCAAAAAAAGAAGAGAACACACCCAAATAAATAAACTCAGAGATATGAATGGAAACATCACCAAGAAAACAACCAAGATTCAGAACATTATAAAGGAATACTTCTCAAAACTTTATGCTAATAAGTTTGAGAACTTGACAGAAATGGACCTTTTCCTAGCAAATATTGACATGCCAAAACTAAACCAAGATGAGTTAAACCAGCTTAACAGGCCCATATCAAGTATTGAAATAGAAACAGCAATAAGAGACCTCCCAGCTAAGAAAAGTCCAGGACCAGATGGTTTTACAGCGGAATTCTACAAGGCCTTCAAAGCAGAGCTCACACCAATACTCCTCCAACTCTTCAATGAAATTGAAAGAGAAAGTTCACTACCGAACACATTCTATGAAGCCATCATAACCCTCATCCCAAAACCAGGCAGGGACTCATCAAAGAAAGAGAACTATAGACCCATTTCTTTGATGAACATTGATGCAAAACTTCTCAACAAAACTTTGGCCAACCGACTTCAACAATTCATCCAAAAAATCATACACCACGATCAAACAGGATTCATTTCAGGGATGCAAAGCTGGTTCAATATACGCAAATCAATTAATATCATTCATCACATCAACAGGAGCAAGAATAAGAACCACATGTTTATCTCAATAGATACAGAAAAAACAATTGACAAGATCGAACATCCCTTTATGATGAAAGTTTTGGAAAAATTGGGAATCTATGGAACATTCCTCAATACAATAAAGGCTGTATATGACAAACCTACAGCCAGCATTATACTTAATGGTGAAAAACTAAAGATATTTCCTCTTTACTCAGGAACAAGACAAGGATGTCCACTCTCTCCACTTCTCTTCAATCTAGTATTAGAATGCCTAGCTACAGCAATAAGACAAGATGCAGATATAAAGGGGATCCAAATAGGGAAAGAAGAAATAAAACTCTCCCTCTTTGCAGATGACATGATCTTGTATTTAAAGAATCCCATAGACTCCACTCCCAAACTGCTCAAGCTGAGTCAAAACTTTGGCAAAGTAGCAGGGTATAAAATTAACCCCCCAAAATCAATGGCTTTTCTGTATGCCAACAATGAGAAGAGTGGGGCTGAAATTAGGAAAGCAACTCCATTTGTAATAGCCCCACAAAAAATAAAATACCTAGGAATTATCTTAACCAAAGAAGTGAAGGACCTCTATGATGAAAACTTTAAAATCTTGAAAAAGGAAATCAAAACAGAACTTAGAAAATGGCAAAACCTCCCATGCTCCTGGATTGGAAAGATTAACATGATGAAAATAGCAATCCTTCCCAAGGCTATCTACAAATTCAATGCGACACCTATCAAAATTCCAACCTCATTCTTCAAGGAAATAGAAGAGGCAATCCAAAAATTCATATGGAACAATAAAAGATCCCAAATAGCAAAAACGCTCCTCAACGGAAAGAACACTGCTGGAGGAATATCTATACCAAATTTCAAACTCTACTATAAAGCCATAGTAATAAATACAGTTTGGTATTGGTATAAGAACAGACCTCAGGACCAATGGAATAGAATTGAAAACCCAGAAATGAACCTACAGACCTATAGACATCTAATCTTCGATAAGAGAGCCAAAACAATAGAATGAAAGAAAGACAGCCTCTTCAGTAAATGGTGCTGGCAAAATTGGTTAACTACTTGTAGAAAACTGAAGCTAGATGCTTATATATCACCCTGCACCAGAATCAACTCCAAATGGATCAAAGATCTCGAAGTCAAAACAGACACTCTGAAAACATTACAGGATGGAATAGGAGAAACCCTAGGTCTCCTTGGCTCAGGCCGAAATTTTCTGAATAGAGACCCGGAAACACAACAAATCAAAGAAAGGTCGGACAAATGGGATTGCATGAAGTTGCAGAGCTTCTGCATGGCAAAGGACATAGCTAGAAAGATCAATAGAAAGCCCACGGATTGGGAGACGATCTTCACTAGCCATACAACAGACAAGGGTCTCACATCTAAAATATATTTGGAAATCAAAAAATTAAATCCCCTAAAAACAAATCCTCAAAGAAACAACTGCCCAATAAATAAATGTGCTAATGACTTAAAGAGAAACTTCTCTGAAGAAGAAAGAAGGATGGCCAATAGACACATGAAGAAATGCTCAACCTCTCTATCCATAAAAGAAATGCAAATCAAAACAACATTGAGATACCACTTTACCCCAGTTAGAATGGCAAAAATCAAGAATTCTAATAACAACAGATGCTGGAGGGGATGTGGACAGAAGGGAACCTTACTTCATTGTTGTTGGGAGTGTAAACTTGTTCAACCACTTTGGAAAGTAATATGGAGGTTCCTCAAAAGACTCCCCATAGAGCTCCCCTATGACCCAGCAATCCCACTTTTGGGCATTTGCCCAAATGTATACAAACAAGACCACACTTAAGCTACCAGCACAACTATGTTTAGTGCAGCATTATTTACCATAGCTAAGATATGGAACCAACCCAGATGCCCCTCAGTAGATGAATGGATCAAGAAAATGTGGTATATATACACATCCATAATATATATATATATACATCCATCAGAAAGAATGACATTGCCCCGTTTGTTAGGAAATGAAAAGACTTGGAAAAAATTATATTAAGTGAAGTAAGCCAAGCCCATAAAACATAGGTCCCATGGTTTCCCTTATTTGTAATATCTAGTATATGTATGAGTCAAGCAGAAAAGATCAAATAAGGTGATGTTAGGAAAATGAAACCTAAGATATTTATTCAAATGTTTTTTTCTTTCATGCATTTGTTTCTAACGCATTTATAAGATTATTTCTTTGTTGCTTTGTATGTCCCTTCCCCACAGTATAACCCGTGCTTTCATTGTATTTGATGTCGGTATAATTTGTGGAGGGGAAGTGGAAAAACAAGTCATTTAAATAAGGATACAGGTGGACCCGTTGCAACAATGAGAAGTACAAGTTGTCATGTCGAAAATGAACTTTAAAACTTTGGTGGGGGGGATTGGGTGGGGGGGCTGGGCGAGGCTGGGAAGGGATGGGAAAGGTAAACAAAGGAGGAGGCTACAATGCTTGATAAGAAATGTACTCACTATCTTGCCCATGTAATTGTAACCCCTCTGTACAGTATTTTCCCAAAAAAAAAAAAAAAGAAGAAGAAGATAGCATTACAACTTTTTTGGGTTTTTCTTGCAAGAAGGTCTTAGCTTAAATATTTTATCTACCTTCTCTGGGTAATTTTAGACACTAGATGATCTCTCTGAATACATGAATTCATTCAGTATGTGGATTGTCTTTATAATCCTCATTAGATTTTCCAAACACTTTTTGAAAAAATTAAGCTCAACTGCTTATATGACAACTATAATTCAACTTGTTTGCTTTTGTTCTTTTCAATTCCTTTGTTGAGTATATAAGCACAGTTTGTGGTAATTTGGGCAAATGCCCAGGAATGGGATTGCTGGATTATAGGAGAGCTCTAGGGTTAGTCTTTTGAGGAACCTCGGTACTGCTTTCCAGTTTAAAATTCCCACTAAGAGTGTAAAATCTTTCCTTTTTGGCCACATCCTCTCCAGCATGTATTGTTATCAGATCTCTTTATAATAGCCATTTCTTACTAGGGTGAGATAGAATCTCAGTGTTTTTTAAATTTTTATTTCTTTTTTTATTTTTTATTGTGAAAATACTGTACAGAGGGGTTACAATTACATGGGCAAGATAATGAGTACATTTCTTATCAAGCATTGTAGCCTCCTCCTTAGTTTCCCCTTCCCATCCTTTCCCATCCTCCCACCGCCCCACCACCCAATCCTCCTCCCCCCCCCACCAAAGTTGTAAAGTTCATTTTCGACATAACGGCTTGTACAACTCATTGTTACAATGGTTCCACCTGTAACCCTATTTAAACAATTTGTTTTTTTCCTTCCCCTCCACAAATTATACCGACATCAAATACAGTGAAAGCAGGGGTTGTATTTCTTTTATGACCAGAGATGTTGAGCATTTCTCCATGTATCTTTGGCTAGTCTTATTTCCTATTCAGAGAATTCTCATATCTATAAGTCTATCGCCTACTTGTTAATTTGGGGGTAGTTATTTCTTTGGAGATTCGTTTTGGGGGTACTTAATTTTTTGAGCTCTAAGTACATTTTAGATGTGAGGCCCTTGTTTGTTTTATGGCTAGCGAAGAGCTTCCAGATGACCACAAATGAGGCCATACTAATGCTACCAGCACAATCATGCTCATTGCAGCATTATTTACCCTAGCTAAGATGTGGAACCAACCCAGATGCCCATCAGATGAATGGATCAAGAAGATATGGTTTACATACACAATGGTGTCCTATCCTTTCATCAGAAATAAATATTATTGTCCCATTCATAACGAAATAGAAAGATCTGGAAAAAATTATATTAAGCAAAGTAAGCCAGGCCCAAGGAAAAGTAGGTTGAATGTTTCCCCTCATTTCTAATAACTAGAATATGTCTATGATATTCTTAACAGGGGATTTAATAGCTCAATTGCTAAGTGTATAGGATCATATATAATGAAGTATATTAACATGAACTCCAAGAATTGGAAACAAGAGGTTCATATTATGTCCTATATGCAGTTCCCTTTTTTTTGGTTTTAGTTTTCTGGGTGCTGTGCCTAAGCTCTTTTTCTCGACTAGCTCTCTACCACATTGAGACACAGCTCCACTTCCAGTTTTGGAATGGTTAATTAGAGATAAGAGACTCACAGAGACTTTTGTGCCTGGGCTGGCTTCGAACTGCAATACTCAGATCACAACCATCTGAGTAGCTAGGATTACAGGCATGAGCCACTGGCTCCCAGCTGTTTCTACTTTTTACTTCATCACAATTATTTAATGTCTTCAGGCCTCAGTTTCCTCTTCTGGTCGGAAAACAACTTCAAAATAAGTTACTTTGAAGAGTGAATGCCAAACCTACTCAGGAGACTGAGATCTGAGGAGAGCAGTTCGAACTCAGCTCATGCAGGAAAGTCTGAGACTCTCAGGTTAAGCACTAGAAAAGGTGGAAGTGCATCTGTAGCTCAAGTAATACATTGTTAATATTGAGCAGAAAAGCTCAGGGATAAAACCAAAGCCCAGGGTTCAAGTTCTAGGACTGGCACACACACACACACACACACACACACACACACACACACACACAACAACAACAACAAAAGAAGAGTGAGATAACTAATTAATAAAACTAATAATTGATTTCTACAAGATGGATTTGCATGTCAGTATATGACATAGAAACACCTGATTTCATCTTTACTTAATTTGTCAATTACAAACTCATATTTGGTTCACATTTTAAAAAATCAATCCAAATGTTTCTCAGACCTTTTTCTTTTTTCTTTTCATAATTATCTTTAAGTAGTTATGATTCCAATAAACACATATATTTTGATAAATTAATGATTAAAATTTGGTTCCTCAAAAGACTCCACATTAGAGCTCCCCTATGACCCACCAATCCCACTTTTGGGCTTCACCCAACCTATCACAAACGAAGCTATACTAAAGCTACCAGCACAACTATGTTTATCTCAGCATTATTAGCTAAGACATGGAACCAACACAGATGCCCCTCAGTAGATGAATGCATCAAGAAAATGTGATACACACACACACACACACACACACACACACACACACACATTGGAATCCTGTGCTTCCATCAGAAAGAATGATATTGCCCCATTTGTTAGAAAATGGAAAGCCTTGGAAAAAATTATATTAAGTGAAGTAATCCAGGTCCAAAGGAACATAGGTCCCGTGGTTTCCCGTATTTCCAATAACTATTGGAAGTCTAGGACAAGCAGAAGAGGTCAAAATCTATATACATATGACCACATAAGTTAAGTGAAATGAACCCTCAAATAGAGACACAACTCTTTCTTTCTTTCTTACTATTGTTTTTAGCATATTTAAAATGTACTATGTGACTTTTTTCCTTCTTTTGTATGTGCTTTCCCCATAGTATAACCCTTGTTTTCATTGTATTTGATGTTGGTGTCCTGCATCTGGTATATGTATTTTTCTAATTTGTGGAGGGGAAGGGAAATAACAAAATGCTGAAATAAGGATACAGTTTTACCCATTGCAACGATGAGATGTACAAGACACTATGTTGAAAATGAACTTTACAGCTTCATGTGGGGAGGGAGGAGAAGTTGGGGAGGTGGGGAAGGAAGGCATGGTAGGGGAAAAACAAAGAAGGAGGTAACAATGCTCAATAGGAAGTGTACTCATTACCTTACTTATGTAACCATAACCCCTTTGTAGTATCTTTACAATAAAAATATGTATTTAAAAAAAATTGGGAACAGGGAATTCTGACAACACCGTCAACTAAATATCATACCTTTCCACTCAATCCCAATTGTAAGTTATTTGTTCTTCTGAAACTAAATGGGTACTTGTATTAATGGATAAATGGCATAAATCAGGCCTTAGATTGTTAAGTCCTAGTAAGAAAGTTGATATCAGATTTTCTCCTCCCCCATCTACTATGTAAGTGTATGGAGACCATCACCAGAAAACCTGTATGTGAAGATTAAACTGCTAGATCTTGACTTTTATATATGTATGAATTCTTGTGAAAAGGCTGAAAATAGCTTTGCATGAGATCTTAAACTCCAAGGAAAAAAAACTGAAAAAAAGTGATAGCAGTCCTTTCTATGCAAGGTAGAAGGACTACATAAAAGTGTATAAGCCAGGCACTGGTGACTCACTCCTATAATCCTAGCTACTCAGGAGACTGGGATATGAGGATCATGGTTCAAAGCCAGCCAGTCAGGAAAACCTATGAGACTCTTATCCCCAATTAACCATCAGAAAACTGGAAATGAAGCTGTTGCTCAAAGTGTTAGAGTGCTAACCTTCAACAAAGTAGCTAAGGGATAGCACCCAGGCCCTGAGTTCAAGCGCCACAACAACAAACAGCAAACAAAGAAAAACAAGAGCACATAGAGAATTCATTCATATGCTTTAACAAGAGAGAGTCACTCCATCTACTTTCATACTCCTAACTTACAGACCAACATAATAATTTGTGTGAATAGTAAATCCATGGACAAATAGTACATGGCAATTCCCAACTTCCCAAAAACCTGATAGGAGAAATTGACAACCTTATCTCCAAATATCTAGCAGGCAATGGCAGAATAAATTGAACATATATTATGAACTACAATTGCTAGAAGTAACAAACAAAATAGTAAATAAAAAGTAAGAACACTAGGAAGGCCAAGTACATTATAGAAAACATGTTTGGAATGAAAATTTTTTGTATCTGATTCTGTAAAGAAATTTTGAAAAGATGTTCACTGTTACACATGAATTAACACATGTACATTGGGACAAAGTAGGAATATGTTTTAAATGTTTCATAAAGACACAGTACATGAAGAGTTTATCTTAAAAGAAACTATGCTATTGTTTAATATTTACTACATGACTTTTACAGAAAGTTTATCATTACTTAGTTTAGATCAGTTTTATCTAATCCTGGATAATTAGGAGGATGAGATTAGAATATCTCCCTTTAAAACCACCTTGCGTAAAAATGGTATAAAGCTCCATTTCCAAAATGACCAATAAAATGCTAGACTACAGTTGCACCTCAAATGGTACAGTGCAAGGTAAGTGAAAAAGACAAATAAGCAGAAGGACTTAATTTCAAACCTTGGTCCTGAAAAATAAAGTGAAAAAAAATTACACTGGGAAATAATTTATGCCTTTGTTAGTTAAAATACCTAGAGTAAACAAAAATAAAAATAGTGGAAATGAAGCAAATCTCAACAAACTTGGCTATATTTTTAAAAATAGAATACATTATTTTTATGTCCATGGAATTTAAACAAGTGTTCAAGTTTCTATTCACAAAAAAGCTAGTAGTGCAAGGAAAAATATGAATTTTATTGGTTATAATATTTGATCATAATTTAACAGAATTAAAGATTACAAGATGGGAATAAAAATTGTACAAATTCAGAAACAATTCTGAAAGATTTCTGCAATGAACTGAGTACAACTGCAATCCCGTTTATTCTGGAGATGGGGACAGGAAAATCCTGAGTTGGATGTGAGTCCAAAGAAAGTGAAACTATTATCAAAAGCAAAATGAAAACATAAATGTTAGGGGATAACTCTAATGGCAGAAATCTTGTCAGACACAAACAAGGCCATGAGTTTAATCCTCAATACCAGAAATAAATAAATGAAAATAAAATAATATAAAGGGCTGGGGATGTAGATCAGTGGTAGAACTCTTGTCTAGCATGCACGAGTCCCTAAATTCAATCTGTAAAAACTAGAATGAACAAAGAATGAAAGAGGAGATATTACTAGTAAACTTCTAGAGTGTTAAAGAAATATAAGATAGTACAATGAATAATTATACAACAAAAATGAGATAAACTAGATGATTCAGTTCCAAGGTAGACACAAACTACCAAACCAAAAGATTCAATAGAATGGTTGAATAAACCAATTTGGCAAAAGTGATATTTGATAAATTTCTCACAATGTAAGGCCAAGAACTACATAGCTTAAGTGTTGAGTCTACAAGATCTAATGAAGAATTATTTTTAAAACTCTCTGTCTCAAAAAAAAATAACTGGAAAAACATATCACCATACATTCTATGTGGCTAGTGAGTTATAATCTGATACACCATGGTTGAGTAGAATTTTTATTAGACATAAAAGTGATATGTATTTCATAGAATCTTTCAAAAGGCAAAAAAATAGAAAAATACAACATCCTTAATGACAAAGTGCTTGATAAAATAGGACTAGAAAGGCATATCCTGAACATAAACAAGATCTTTTTGGACACTAGTGGCTCACACCTGTAATCTTAGATATTCAGAAAGCTGAGGTCTGAGAATCATGGTTTGAAGTTAGCTGAGGTAAACTCTTATCACCAATTAACAAAGAAACATAGGCTCCATGGTTTTCCTTATTTGCAATAACTAGTATATATCTGAGACAAGCAGAAAAGGTCAGATAAGTTGATGTTAGGTGAAATGAACCCCAAGATATGTATTCAAATGTTTTTTTCTTTCATCCGATTGTTTCTAACACATTTATAAGATGATTTCTTTGTTGCTTTGTATGTCCCTCCCCCACTGTATTTGATGTTGGCATAATTTGTGGAGGGAAAGGGAAAAAACAAATCGTTTAAATAGGGATACAGGTGGACCCATTGCAACAATGAGATGTACAAGTCGTTATGTTGAAGAACGAACATTACAACTTTGTTGGGGGCGGGGAGGAGGGAGGGCGACGTACGTGGGATATGGGAGGGTGAGGGGGAAAATGGGAAAGGATAGGAAGGGGAAACAAAGGAAGAGGCAACAATGCTTGATAAGAAATGTACTCATTATCTTGCCCGTGTAATTGTAACTCCTCCATTGGGTATTTTCACAAAAAAAAAAAAAAAGTTACAAAGCAAAAGATAAAACACACAAATAAAAAATGCTCAGGACCAGCACACATACACACACACACACACACACACACACACACACACACACACACACACACACACACACACACATTTTCTATAAGACTCAAAATAATACTTAATGGGGTGAATGGCTGAAAACATTCCCTTTAAGATAAGAATAAAGTCAATTTGTTCACTCTACTCATTTCTATTCAACTTTTTAAACTGAAGGTTCTATTTAGGGTACTCAGGACAATTATTTGAAAGAAACAATAAAAGTGATTCTATCTGAAGATGACTGGTTTCATACATAGAAAATTCTGCACAAAAAAGAGAATTGACAGTAAATTAATTCAACAAGTTTTCAGAGTACAAGGTCAGCCTATAAAAATCAATTGTATTTCTATGCAGTAGTAATGATAAACCCAGCAAAATAAAGCTAACAAGCTGATTTGCAATAGTATCAAAAATAAAAAATGCTTAGTAATAAGTTTAATCAGAATGAAAGACATACTAAGACCATAAAATACCATTGAAAGAAGTAAACAGGAAGATAAATAGAAAGGTAGGGATATTTGTTAGATGAGACATATACTAGGATGGCAAAATTCCTAAATGTTTCCATTGATTCAACTCAATCACTTTCAGAACTTGTGTTTATAATCTTTTATGAAAAATTGACAAGCTGATCCTAAAATGCATACAGGATTCAAAATAGCCAAAACATGGCTAGTGAAGATCTCCCAATCTGTGGGCTTTCTATTGATCTTGCTAGCTATGTCCTTTGCCATGCAGAAGCTCTGCAGTTTCATGCAATCCCATTTTTCCAACCTTTCTTTGATTTGTTGTGTCTCTGGGTCTTAATTAAGAAAATTTCAGCATGTGCCAAGGAGACTTAGAGTTTCTCCTATTCCTTCCTGTAATGTTTTCAGGGTATCTGCTTCGAGGTCTTTGATCCATTTGGAGTTGATTCTGGTTCAGGGTGATATATAAGGATCTAACTTTAGTGTTCTACAGGTATTTAACCAATTTTGCTGTCATCATTTACTGAAGAGGCTGTCTTTCTTCCATTCTATTTTTTTAGCTCCCTTATCAAAGATTAGGTGACTACAGGTCTGTGGGCTCCTTTCTGGGTTTTCCATTATATTCCATTGGTCTCAGATATGTTCTGCGGCCAGTACCAAGCTGTTTTGATTACTATGGCTTTGTAGTAGGGTTTGAAATTAGTATTGATATTCCACGAGCATTATTCTTTCTGTTAAGGATTGTTTTTGCTATCCGGGGTCTTTTATTGTTCCATATGAATTTTTGGATTGCTTCCTTTATTTCATTGAAGAATGAGTTTGGAATACTGATAAGTATCACATTTGTAGATAGCCTTGGAAAGTATTGCCATTATCAGACTTTGATCCTTTTGATACAAGAACATGGGAGGTTTTGCCACTTCCTAAGTTCTGCTTTGATTTCCTTTTCCAACTTTTTGAAGTGTTCATCATAGAGGTCCTTCACTTCTTTAGTTAAGATAATTCCTAGATATTTTAATTTTTGTGTGGCTATTACAAAATGAGGTGCTCCCTGATCTCAGCCATGCTATTCTCATTGTTGACATACAGATAGCCATTGATTTTTGAGGGTTAATTTTATACCCTGCTACTTTACCAAAGTTTCGAATCAGCTTGAGTAATTTGGGAGTGGAGTCCATGGAATTCCTTTTTTTTTTTTTTGAATTTTTTTTATTGTGAAAATACTGTACAGAGGGGTTACAATTACATGGGCAAGATAATGAATACATTTCTTATCAAGCATTGTAGTCTCCTCCTTTGTTTCCCCTTTCCATCCCTTCCCATCCTCCCCCTTCCCCACCACCCAATCCTCCTCCCACTCCCACCAAAGTTGTAAAGTTCGTTTTCGACATAACGACTTGAACATCTCATTGTTTCAATGGGTCCACCTGTATCCCTATTTACACTATTTGTTTTCTCCCTTCAGGGGTTATACCATGGGGACATACAAAGCAACAAAGAAATAATCTTATATATGTGTTAGAAACAATCCCATGAAAGAAAAAAAAAACACTTGAATACATATCTTAGGGTTCATTTCCCTAACATCAACTTATCTGACCTTTTCTGCTTGACTCAGACATATACTAGTTATCGCAAATAAAGGAAACCATGGGACCTATGTTTCTTTGGGCCTGGCTATAATTCTCTTTCTTTGATGAGCCCCTGCTTGGTTTGGGGATGAGGGTTATTATGGCTTCATAGAATGAGTTTGGTAGTGAACTTTCTCTTTCAATTTCATGGAAGAGTTGGAAGAGTATTGGTGTGAGTTCTGCTTTGAAGGCCTTGTTGAATTCTGCTGGAAATCCATCCGGTCCTGGGGTTTTCTTAGATGGGAGGTCTCTTATTGCTTTTTCTATTTCAGTGCTTGATATGGCTCTGTTAAGTTGGTTTAACTAATCCTGGTTTAGTTTTGGCATGTTGATATTTGCTAGGAAATCATTCATTTTTTCCAGGTTCTCAAAATTATTAGCATAAAGTTTTGAGAAGTATTCCCTTATAATGTTCTGAATCTTGGTTGTTTCTATGGTGATGTTTCCATTCTCATCTCTGAGTTTGTTTATTGGGTGTTTTCCCTTCTTTTTCTGATAAGATTTAATAAGGGTCTGTCAATTTTGTCAACATTTTTGAATAACCAACTCTTGTTTATTCTCTCTATAGTTTTTTCAGATTCTAATTCATTGAATTCTAATTTAATTTTAGTTATTCCTTTCTGTCTACTGTATTGGGGTTTAGCTTGCTGCTCTTTTTCGAGGAGGTTCAGATGTCTCATTAAGTTGTTGGTTTCAGCTCACTCCAGCTTCTTGATGTAGTATCTCAGAGCTATAAACTTGCCTCTGAATATTGCCTTTGCTGTGCCCCAGAGGAGCTGGTAATTTGTGTGTTCATTTTTTGTTGAATATCATGAACATTTGAATTTCTTTTCTAATCTCTTTTATGACCCACTGGTGATTCAACAGTGTGTTGTTCAACCTCCATGTGGTATGGGACGTTCTTTGGTGGCTTTTGTTGTTGAGTTTTAATTTTATTCCCTTGTGATCTGACAGAATGCATGGCATAACTTCCATGTTTCTGAATTTGTAGAAGTTTGCTTTGTGACCTAAAAAGTAGTCTAGTTTAGAAAATGTTGTGTACTGCTGAGAAGAAAGTATATTCTGATACTGCTGGGTGAAATATTTGGTAGATGTCTGTTCAATCTAGTTGATCTATGCAGTTGTTTAGATCTGTGGTATCTCTGTTGAGTTTTTGCCAGGTTCATCTATCTAGTGGGAATAGTGGTGTGTTGAAGTCCCCAACAATTAGTGTCTTTGGATCTATGTGAGATTTGAGGGAAAGTCGTGTTTCTTGGATAAATTGGGGTGCTCCATTGTTTGGCGAATAGACATTTAGAATTGTAATATCCTTCTGAAGGAGAAATCTTAATTATTATGTAGTGACCTTCTTTATTTTTTCTCGATAATTTTAATTTGGATTCTATTTTATCTGATTTTAGGATTGCAAATTCTACCTGTTTTGGTTGGCCATTTGGTTGGTAGATTTTATTTCAGCCTTTCACTTTTAGAATATGTTTGTTTTTATGGGCAAGGTGTGACTCTTGAAGGCAGCAGATAGAAGGATGTTGCTTTTTAGTCCAAGTAAACTATGTCGCTTAATTGGAGAGTTAAGTCCATTAAAATTGAGAGTTAGGAATGAGAGGTGTTTGGTAGTTCCTGCAATGTTATCCACCTTCTTGGGGTCTATGCCTACTTGGTTCTTCCTATGGGTTTGGATTATTGTGGTCTTTTTGGTTTTCTATGTGTAAGACATCTTTAAGTATCTTTTGTAGGATTGATTTGGTGGAGATATATTGTTTCAGTTTTTCTTTGTTCTGGAAGGTTTTTATTTCACCTTCCATTATTAAGGAGAATTTAGCTGGATACAGTATTCTTGGTTGATAGTTGTTTGTCTTTAAGGTGTGGCAATCATTCCAGGCTCTTCTTGCTTTAATTGTCTTGCTGAAAAATCTGAGGTTATTTTAATTAGTTTCCTTTTATAAGTGATTGATCTTTTCTCCTTGACAGCTTTAAGGATCCTGTCCTTGGTGTCCATTGATCCTGTGTGGATTATAATGTGATGGTGTGATGTCCTGTTCTAGTCTGGTCTATTTGTAATTCTAAAAGCTTCTTGTATGTGAATAGGCCTATCTTTTTGCATGCCTGGGTAGTTCTCTGCTAGGATCCTGTTAAATCAATTTCCTAGACCATTAAGTTCTGTCTCTAGGTGCTTCTCCACACCTATTGTCCTCAGATTAGGCCTTCAGGTGGTGTCTTCTAAATATTGAATAGATCTATCATATTTCTTGGATTTGTCTTGGATAGTTGTATGTTCTTTCTCTATACTATCTAGGCTGTATTCAATCCCAGAGATTCGATCTTCTGCATGGTCTAACCTAATGTCAAGACTTTCTTCTTTGTTTTTTTACTTCTTTTCCTTCTAATTGGTCGGCTTTCATGGCTTCGAAGTCTTTTTGGAGCTTTGTTTTAGAACTTGCATGGACTTCTTTACTTCCTTAATTTGGAGTTCAGTGTTTCTTCTCGAATCCCTTAGTTGATTGGTTATGGTTTCGTTGGACTCCCTTTGCTTCTGTCGGGCTCCATTCAGCATTTTCTTTGTGAACTCCCTGGATTCCTTCAGCTCTATGTTTATTGATTCCATAAAATGTCTCTCTTGATCTTTGTCTATTCTCCTCCCACTCACCCAATTCCTGTATTACTCTTTGATTAGCTTAGTCACCCTTTCGCAATTCCTGTATTTCTCCTTGACTGTTTTCAGCCTGCTCATGCAATTTCTGTATTACTCTTTGACTGTTCCCAGCCTGCTCACACAATTCCTGTATTAATCATGAGATTCCTATATTAATTTTTGGTTAGCCTCATCATGCTGGTGAAGTTCCTTTATTCATCTTTGTATAGCCTCATCTCTCTCCCTATCATGCTCACACTGAGTCCATTGCAGGCTTTCAAACTTTTCATTTGATCAGCAGGATGAATATTTCTGCTCCTTGTTAGTTTTTACTGGTGTTGAGTAGAATTTGCTAGCACACCATGTCTGGTGCCTTTTCCTGGGCTCTCTCTGTTAATATGGTGGCTGCAGCAGCCACCACCACTGCTGCAGAGACCCCAAGTGCTCAGATTTGTTTCCTTGACAAGCTGTCTGGATTTTTCCTCTCTGGCCAAACTATCTGTAATGTGATGGCACACTTGATGTGATTAGCCAGCCTTGGACTGTTCATGGGAACACTAACATTGCTTTCTATGTGGGAGCATGTTTAGCCTCCAGCTTTTTGTCTGCCATCTTTCTTGGGGACAGAAACATTAAATTCTGAGAATGTAGGTCAGTTGTAAAACTTGACTAAGATGCTCAAAATCTTTTGCTAAGGAGATGTACAAAGTCAATGCATAATGAAATACACACCCTAGAGAGAGGGGAGACCAAGATGGCAATGGGGCAGTAGGGAAATGCCACAGCTCTCTCCAACCAAAAAAAGAGTTCGAGTTGCAATGCTTAATCTCCCCAAGAGACTGACAACAAAAAGATGAACACTCAGAGAAAAACAGGAGGTGGAAAATAACAAAAAAGAAAGAGAGAAAAAGAAAAATTTCAGAACAGAGAAGAGCGAAGACCCCCTCCCCCAACCTTTACTGGCCGCGCGGCAGCGCGCCAAGCCGCGGCCAGCCAGCCCAGCGGGGGCTGCCAGAATCCCAGAGACACAGGGGGCTGCCTGCAGATAACCTGCGCAGAAGCCGCCTGAGGTACCGGTGTCAGACCCGCCGATTGCGACGAACGGAGAAACCTCCAAGCCCGGAACCCAGCCCCACGACAGGAGCTCCAGAGCTACATGGGATGCCCACAGAACTCCAGAGCAGAAGACCTGCAAGGAACTGGTGCTGATCCGGAGAGTGCAAACAGAGACAAACCCCAGCACTCAGAACCTGTACCGAGGCCCCGCCCCCACACCTCACTCATGGTGGCATATATGCTTTGGACCCGACAGCGTCGACAGAGGCAAAGACAGAAGAGACTCACACAGAGCCACCCAGCCCAGCCCGCAACCACCTCAACTGAACTTTGATTGCAACGGCAACTGACGACCTACATCACATAGAAGCAACTAGCTACAGGGTGAGTACCCTACAGGGAACAGTGTATCCCTCAAGGGAGACCAGTGCTGGTGGGAATCCCCAGACCCTGACCCAGGCTCCCTACCTCAGCACCTGGACCACAGGACCCACTAAAAGCTGGGAACTGTTCAAGAGTTCCACCAACCCGTGGAGCACACTCTGCTGGCTAGGCTAGAGCAAGAGCGCCCCTGGAAGAGGGCTTAAACGCCCAAGCAAGGAACAGCGCCCCTGGGTCAAGACAACCAACAGTAGAAGAAATTTGAACTGTGTACCCCAGGCTGCATAACCTAGGTGGTATACACAGCAGCACAGGCCCAACTGGCATGCCCCAATCAGGGGGCCGGGACCAGGCCTGGGGATCCGGCGCCTGAGCAACACAACCAACTCCTCCCAACTGAAGTCAAAAGCTGAGCATATGCCTCAGCAGAGGGGAACAACAACCAAGCAAAGACAAACACACCAAAACAAAATTTCAGATTAGTCTCCAATAATCCTTGAATCCCCATGCAAAAATCACAGAGAAAAATTACAAGGTTTATCAACACCCAGGATAGCAAGCTATACCCAACAGCCAGCAGCCACGCAGGGGAGAGCCCCAGTGGGAGCAAAGCAGGAATGAAAGACAAAAGCTACATCCAAGGGATGCTGGAGGCAATGACTCAAGAAATAAAGCTAGAAATAGACCAGAAATTGAAAGAGCACAAAGATGAACTATCAAAAGAGATGCAGGATATCAAACAGGAGATGCATGCAAAAATAGAAGCAGCACACACCTCAGTAAGAAGTGAGATAAATGCCAAAATAGGGGCAGTACATACCTCATTAAGAGGTGAGATCAGTACTTTGAGAACCAACATCGATTCCATAAAGGAGTCGATTTCCTCCATGCAAACCACAATGGAAGCCTTAGTTAACAGAGTGAATGAAATGGAATGTAGAGTGTCAGATACAGAAGACAGAATACACCAACTGGACCAAAAAATGACAGATATGGAAAAATCACTCTAAATTATGCCAAAGGGAAATTCAAGAGCAAGCAGATAGAGCCAAGAAATTTAACTTCCGTATAATTGGAGTGGAACAAAGGTGAGGAATATCAAAGCAAGGGAATGCAACATCTATTCAACAAGATAAATGGTGAAAATTTTCTCCATCTCAAAAAAGAACATCTTACCTACATAACAGAAGCATATAGAACACCTAACAAGCAAGATCCCAGGAGAAACACTTCTCAACACATTATAGTAAAAATGATAGATCTGAATAATGAGGAAACAATCTTGCATGCAGCAAAAATGAATAAAGAGCTATACTACAATGCGAAAAATTAGAATCACTGCAGATCTCTCCACACAAACACTGAGTGCAAGAAAGGCCTGGGAAAGTACCATACGAGCCCTGAGAGCCAATAACTGCCAACCCAGACTGATATACCTGGCAAAGCTAGCATTCACATTCGATGGAGAACTGAAAATTTTTAATAGCAAAGAAAAACTAATGAATACATAAACATTAAGCCAGCATTACAAAGAATACTAAGAGGGGGTACACAACCTGAAGAAAGCAACCAAGAACTGGGACCTGCACACACAGGCATTAATTGAAGTCTAACTGAGCAAGCACAGGAGGAAAGGAAAGAAGAAAAACTGAGGAAAACAGGGAATGACAGGGACCACAGTGCATCTCTCTATACTATCTCTTAATATTAATGGGCTTAATTCACCAATCAAAAGAAAAAGAACTGCAGATTGGATCAGAAAACAAGACCCATCCATCTGTTGCCTTCAGGAGACCCACCTCTCAGCCAAACATACAAACTCAGAGTAAAGAGTTGGAAAAGGATCTACCAATCAAATGCTCCCAGTAAAAAAGCAGGTGTAGCTATCCTGATATCTGACAAAATAAACAGTACAGAAAGACAAGGACGGACACTACATATTAATACAGGGAACAATCCAAGAGGAGGATATTACCATCATCAACTTATATTCTCCAAACATTGGTGCACCCAGATATGTTAAGCAAATACTCTCAAAATTACAGAATAAAATAAATCCCAATACGATAATACTAGGAGACTTTAACACCCCACTCTCACCAAAGGACAGGTCTACCAACCAGAGGATTGGCAAAGAAGCTACCGAATTAAGTGAGGCCATACTTCAAGCGGAATTAACTGACATCTACCGAGTATTTCACCCTAAAACAACACAGTACACATTCTTCTCAGCAGCTCATGGAACTTTCTCCAAAATAGACCATATCATAGTTCATGCAAGGAACTTAAGCAAATACAAAGGGATCGACATAATCCCCTGTATCTTATCTGACCACAGTGGAAGCAAGCTAGTTCTCAATAACAAAGCATACCGCAGAAATGTCTCTAATACATGGAAATTGAACAGCATACTCCTAGCAATGCCTGGGTAATGGAAGAGATCAAAGAAGAAATAAATCATTTCCTACAACTCAATGAAAATGTAAACACCTCACAAAGAAACCTGTGGGACACAGCAAAAGCAGTCCTGAGGGGCAAATTTATTGCCCTCAGTGCCCACATCAAGAGAATGGAGACAGAACAAGTAAATAATCTCATGTTGCAATTAAAACAGCTAGAAAAACAAGAAAAAATGGAACCTAAAGTTACTAGACGGAGCCAGATAACTAAATTAAGAGCAGAGATTAACCAATTCGAAAATCAGAAAATTATAGCCAAAATTAACCAAACAAAAAGCTGGTTCTTTGAAAAAATAAACAAAATTGATGGACCGTTGGCAGGATTAATTAAAAAAAGAAGAGAGGAAACCCATATTAACAGGATTAGAGATGCCACAGGAAAAATCACAACACGTACCCAAGATATCCAAACAATCCTAACGGACTACTTTCAAAAGTTATACTCTCTAAAGGAAGAAAACCTGGCAGAAATGGATGCATTTTTAGAGAAATACAAGTTGCCCAAACTGAGCAAAGAAGAAGTAAACCAATTAAATAAGCCAATATCCTACAATGAGATACAGAAAGCTATCAAAAGTCTTCCAACAAAAAAAAGCCCAGGACCAGATGGATTCACAGAAGAATTCTATAAGACCTTTAAAGAAGACCTAATACCCATACTCAAGCTCTTCAGAGAAACAGAGAAGGAGGGAGCTATCCCAAACTCATTCTACGAAGCCAATATCACACTCATCCCCAAACCAGGCAAAGACCCAAACAAAAAGGAGAATTACAGGCCAATTTCCTTGATGAACACAGATGCAAAGATCCTTAACAAGATTCTAGCTAACAGAATCCAGAAACACATAAAAAAAAATCATACACTATGACCAGGTAGGTTTCATCCCAGAGATGCAGGAACGGTTTAACATAAATGTAATCCAACACATCAACAGAGCCAAGGTCAACAATCACATGATTATCACCCTAGATGCAGAAAAGGCCTTTGATAAAATTCAACATTCATGCTAAAAGCTCTGGAGAAAATAGGAATAGAAGGAACATTTCTTAAAACAATTAAAGCCATTTACGACAGACCAATAGCCAATATTGTACTTAATGGGGAAAAGCTACAACCAATTCTCCTAAAATCAGGAACAAGGCAAGGATGCCCACTGTCTCCACTCCTCTTCAATATAGTCCTGGAATCCTTGGCCAGGGCAATAAGGCGAGAAAAAGACATTAAAGGGATCCGCATAGGGAAAGAAAAAGTTAAACTATCCCTTTTTGCAGATGACATGATACTATACCTTCATGATCCCAAAAACTCCATCCCCAAACTCTTAGAAATCATAAAACCCTTCAGCAAAGTAGCAGGATACAAAATCAACCCACAAAAATCAGTTGCCTTCCTGTACACTGACAATGTACAAGAAGAGAGGGAAATAAAAGGAGCAAACCCATTCACAATAACCTCCCAAAAAATATTTAGGAATTAACCTAACCAAAGATGTAAAAGAACTATTTAATGAAAACTATAAAAAGTTAAAGAAAGAAATTGCAGAAGACACTAGGAAATGGAAAGACCTCCCATGCTCTTGGATAGGCCGACTTAATATAGTGAAGATGGTAATACTGCCAAAATTAATATACAAATTCAATGCAATTCCTATTAAAATCCCAATGACGTACATCACTGAAATACAGAAAATAGTCCAAAAATTCATATGGAACAAAAAAAGACCTAGAATAGCCAAAACAATTCTAAGGAATAAAGACAACTTGTTTTGAAAGGCAAAGGCTGTTTGTTTATTCGTATTTGGATACTAGAACTGAAAGATAAACATATATACAAATACATGCAGGATCATATATATATATATATGGTTATATAGGTATATAATATGTTTGTAATAATGGACTGTTTGTAGGATTGGGGGAGGAAGAAAGTGTTAGAGGGTTAAAAATAATAGAAACAATGCATCTGTGAATGAAGATAGTAAATGAAACTCACTGAAAACTGCTAAATAATAGGAGTAGTAGGAATGGGAAAATGAGAGTAAGCAAAGTACTTACATACACATGTAAAAATTCCATGTGAGGCCGCTTTGGACAATTAAAATTCACTTTAAAATAAATTACAGATATGTAAAACAAGACCTGTAGGTTAGTATGTACATGTAGAAGGTGGAAGGGCAAGTGGAGAGAGTAAAGTAAGGTGACTCTAGTCAAATATTTTTGTATATGTATGAAAATAGAACATTAAATTTCTTGAAATTGGTTTGGAAATAGGGGAGGGAGAGGGAATGACAGAGGGAGTGAGACTGATCAAGGTTATCATATGAATATATGGACATATTAAGGTATAACGCCCTAGTATAACTAGTTGATGCCAATAAAATGTAGAAAAAATTTAAGAGTGATAGGAATCAGAATGAGGCATTTGAAAAACCACAAGATCTTGAGTCAGACAGATGCTTTAGTTCCAGCTCTACCACTAACTGTGTAACCTTTAGCAAGTTATCTAACTTGTGTGTCTCAGTCTTGGCATTTATAATATGGTTATAAAAGTACTTTTCTCACACAGTTGAGAGGATATTAGAGGCTGTAATTAAAATGCTGAACACCATGTCTGACACATACTTGATAAAAGTAGCCTCCTTTCATTCCTTTCACAGGCCTGGTGCTTTAAAAGTAGACACATATCATCAAGTTTAACTCACACAGTAGTTCCATAGAAGGAGCCGAATCATGGTGAACTGCATTTAATGTTAACATTCAAATACTAAAGGAAAGGAAAAGTGAAGCTATTACACTTAGCCATTCAAAGGCTAAAGTTTTGTGGTATTGAGGACTGAACCCCTGGAGCTAGACACGCTAAACATACACTGCCATTGTGAGCTAAGCTCTCAGACTGGATAACTTGAAATCATGAACAGGAAGAAAGCCTTTTCCTCTAAAATTAAAATTGCATTGGACTTCCTCTAAAACCAGAAATGAAACAAGTTTGTCTACTCTCATTCTTATTCAATATACTGTGTGAAATATTACAGCAATAAAGCAAGAGAAAGAAATAAAAAGGCCACAAACAGGAAAGGAAGAAGTGAAAGAACCCTAAAGACTTCACAAAATTATCTTTGATCTGGGAAACACATTTAGTCAGGTAGCAAGATACAAAATAAACACAAAAATCAGTACCTTTTTGTATATAAACAAGGCATTTACTGAAAAAGAAGCTAATAAAAATCCCATTGATAATAACCTCAAAAATATGTAAGCAAATTTATCTGATTTTAGGAGGGGAAGAGGAAACAAAGAAATGCTGGGACAAAGGGTCAACTAATGCAACAGTGATACTCACTAGACACTATGTTGGAAATGAACTATACAACTTGTGGGGAGGAGGAGAAGGAGAGAGAGTGAAAACTGGGAGAAAATGCATGAGGTGATGACACTTTTCAAAAAGAAATATATTAATTACCTGATTTCTATAACTGTAACCTCTCTGTTCATCACCTTTACAATAAAAATGTAAAAAATGTAGGAGAATATTAATCAAAGTTAAAGTTCTCTGAAATTAAAACTATAAGGCATGAGAGAAAAAAATATAAAAGACACAAAAATTTAGAAAGACCTCCATGTTCATGGAGAAGCAGAATTAATGTCACAAAAATACTCATATTACCAAAAGAGATATATAAATTCAGTACAATCCCCCATCATAATTCCAATGACATTCTTTATAAAAATGTAAAAAATCAGTAAAAATATTACAGATTTCAAATACTCAAAGCAATCCTAAACAAAGAGTATTGGTGGAGGTATGACAACATTTGACTCCAAATTACACTACAGAACCATAGTAACAGGAACAGCATGAAAATGACACAGAAATAAACATATTGGTCAATGAAATAGAAGTTCTAGAAATAAACCCAGGCAAGTAATGTCATCTGATTCTTAACAATGGCATCAGAAACATGCATGTGGAAAAAAGTCAGCTTCTTTAACAAATGGTGGTAAAAAAATTGGATATTACATGTAGAAAATTAAAATTAGTTTCCTTTTTCTCATGCTATATAAGTATCAATTAAATATATTTCAAATAGTTCAATTTAAGAATGAATATATGTTGGGGCTGGAAAGGTGGCTCAGTGGTAGAGTGCTTGCCTTGCATGCATGAGGCCCTGGGTTTGATTCCTCAGCACCACATAAGCAAAAAGAAAAAAGCCGGAAGTGGCGCTGTGGCCCAAGTGGTAGAGTGTTAGCCTTGAGCTGAAGATCTGAGGGACAGCCCAGGCCCAGAGTTCAGGCACCACAACTGGACTCCCCCCCAAAAAAAGAATGAAAATATGTAAATATCCTTTCGCAGTATTGCCATTCTCATGAGGTTTTTGAAGTGTTCATCATAGAGGCCATTCACTTTTTAAGTTAATTCATAGGTATTTAATTTTTTGTGGGGCTATTACAAAAGGAGTTGCTTTCCTGATTTCAGCTGTGCTCTTCTAATTATTGGCATACAGGAAAGCCTGAAAACCCCATGGATATCCCTACATAATTCTTCAATGAAATAGAAGAAGCAACCCAAAAATTGATATGGTACAATAAAAGACCCAGAATAGCAAAAATAATCCTTAGTAGAAAGAACAGTGCTGGAGGAATATCAATACCAAATTTCAAACTCTATTACAAGGCCATAGTAATCAAAACAGCTTGGTACTAGCACAAGAACAGACCTCGGGACCAATGGAATAGAATTGAAAACCCAGAAATGAACCTACAGACCTATAGCCATCTAATCTTCGATAAGGGAGCTAAAAAAAAATAGAATGGAAGAAAGATAGCCTCTTCAGTAAATGGTGCTGGCAAAATTGGTTAACTACTTGTAGAAAACTAAAGCTAGATCCTTGTATATCACCCTGTGCCAGAATCAACTCCAAATGGATCAAAGACCTTGGAGCCAAAGTAGACACTCTGAAAACATTACAGGATGGAATAGGAGAAACCCTAGGTCTCCTTGGCACAGGCCGAAATTTTCTTAATAGAGACCCAGAAACACAACAAATCAAAGAAAGGTTGGTCAAATGGGATTGCATGATATTGGAGAGCTTCTGCATGACAAAGGACATAACTAGCAAGATCAACAGAAACCCCAGGGATTGGGAGAAGATCTTCACTAGCCATACAACAGACAAGGGCCTCATATCTAAAATATACTTAGAACTCAAAAGTTAAATTCTCCAAAAACAAATCCTCAAAGAAACACCCACCCCATTAACAAGTGGGCTAAAGACTTAAAGAGAGACTTCTCTGAAGAGGAAATAGGAATGGCCAATAGACATGAAGAAATGCTCAACTTCTCTGGCCATATAAGAAAGGCAAATCAAAACAACATTGAGAGGCTGGGAAGGTGGCTCAGTGGTAGAGTGCTTGTCTTGCATGTTTGAAGCCCTAGGTTCAATTCCTCAGCAACAAATTAGCAGAAAAATCCAGAAGTGGTACTGTGGCTCAGGTGGTAAAGCACTAGTCTTGAGATGAAGAGCTCAGGGACAGCGCCCAGGCCCAAAGTTCAAGCCCCATGACTGACAAAAAAAATTGAAATTCCATCTCACACCAGTTAGAATGGCTATAATCAAGAAATCTAGTAAGAGCAGATGCTGGACGAGATGTGGCCAAAAGGGAACTCTACTGCATTGTTGGTGGGAGTGTAAACGTGTTCAATCACGTTCAAGCTTTCGGGAGGTTCCTCAAAAGCCTACACATAGACCTCCCCTATGACCCAGCAATCCCACTTTTGGGCATTTACCCAAATGAAAACAAACAAGATCATATTAAAGCTATCATCACAACTATGTTTATCACAGCATTATTCACCATAGCTAAGATATGGCACCAACCCAGATGCGTCTCAGTAGATAAGTGGATCAAGAAAATGTGGTATATCTACACAATTCTATTCTGTCACAAAGAATGACCTAGTGCCATTTGTTAGGAAATGGAAATACTTGGAAAAAATCATATTAAGTGATGTAACCCAGTCCCAAAGAAATTTAGGTCCCATGGTTTGCCTTATTTGCAATAATTAGTATATGTATAGGATAATTTTATCAGATGAGCTGAAAAGCTCAAAAGTTATGTACATATGACCATATAAGATGATGCTAAGTGAAATAAATCCCAAGTTATGGACACAAGATTTCTGTGTTTGTTGTTTTAAATGTACTATGTGATTTTTTTTGTTTCCTTTTATGTTGTTCCTGCTCTGGTGTATCCCCTGTTGTCACTGTACTTGATTTTGATACCCTGCATCTTGTATATACATTTGTCTAATCTGGGAAGGAGAATAACAAAACGGGGAAACAAGGACATAGGATAACCCATTGCAACAATGATACCCACAAGGCAGTATGTTGGAAATGAAATTTACAAGTTTGGACGGGGAGTATGAGAGGTGGGGAAGGAAATGGATAGTGGTACAACAAGGAAAAGGGTAACAATGATCAACAAGTAATGTACTCATTGCCTTACTCTAACCACTCTGTACAGCATCTTTACAATAAAATAAAATTAAAAAGAAACAGAATACATAAAAAGAATGAAAATTGGAAACTATTTGAAAAATATAAGGTAAATACTTGAAGTCATTTCATATAAAATGACTACCTTAATAAAACTTCAATAGTTCAGGAAATAATAATCCAATTGCAAAATGGATTGTATCAAATTTAGAATATTCTAAAACAATAAAGGGACAATTTATCAGAAATAAAGGACATCTTATAGTTTGAGAAAAAAATATTTTCCAGATATTCATCTGATAGGGATTTTGTATGTAGAATGTGTAAAACTAAAATTGAAACAAGAGTAAATAATACAGTCAATAAGTAGACAAATTAATAGAACACACAGTATTCAAATGAAGAAGTACAAATGATCCATAAATATGACAGTGTTTAAAATCATTAGTCATCAGTAAAATACATATTGAGCTGGGTGCTTATGGCTCACAGATATAATCCTAGCTACTCAAGAGGCTGAGATCTGAGGTTCATGAATCAAAGCCAATCCAAACAGACTCATCACTACCCAGCAAAAATCTAGAAATGGAGATGTGGTTCGAGTGGTAGAAAATGTAAGCTATGAGGAAAAAATTGGAGTTGAGTGTGAAACCCAGAGTTCAAGTGCCAGTATTCGCACAAAAATAAACACAAATCACAATACATGGCCATTACCTCTCTCTTCATTCAATAGGCTAACTTCAGGGTAAGAACAAGTGGTGGCAAGCCTTTGAGAGGAAGGAGGAGGAAGGCACTCTTACTCATTGTTGGTAGAATGTACATTAGTCTAGCCACTATGGAAATAAGTATGAGAGGTTCCTCAAGAAATGAAAAAATAGAACTTCCATATGCTCCAGTCAGTCATATGTAAAGGGGTGAGTATAAGATGTAGAAATACCTAAATACCTATATATATTATGACACTATGTACAATAGTCAAACAATGGAACCAACTCAGGTGCCTATGAAAGGATGATTAAATAAAATATTATAAATATACACAATAAAGTTTTATCCAAACATACAGACAAATAAAAAATTGAGCCTATAAGGAAGAAGGTGGAAGGGCAAGGGAAAGGGTAGGAGAGAATAAGAGGAGGTGAATATGATCAAAATACATTATGTGACTTATGAAAAGATATAATAAACCACTCACTTTATATAATTGATATCTATTAATAAAAAGAAAGCATTAGTTTTCCTTGAGAGTCCTTACTACCAGGCAAAGAATGCATATCAGTCCAATGTGGAAATAGACAAAAGTAGCATTAATAAAGTCATCAATAATTGCCTCTAGTATTTTTGAAGTATCCTTTGGATAGTCACATTTATTTTTGAACTATATGCACTCAATAAGAGACTTTTCCTGCAAAAAACTGTAATTTCATGTTGTAACTTAATATAGCATTACTGAATTTTAACATACTTTGCTTAGTTTTTTTTTTGTTGTTGTTATTTGTTTCCTTAAAGGCTAAAGCAGGAAAGGCTTAGTAATTAGTTTTTCTCTTCTTGACACAAAAAGAACACAAATAGCTTTTATTTGGGCAAAAGGATAAGTACCATGTGATTGTCAGACTATAATGTTATGTTATTATTCTCATTTGCATTTCATATTTATGGTGGCATGTGGTTGAACTCAAGCTTGTCTTTTAATTTTCCCTTTGTTCTGATTGGGTAGAGCAAACTTTGATAGGTCTGTAATTTAATCAAATGCTATGCTGGAGACTAAAGAACAGCAGGAAAAAATTGGCATCATTCTGTTCACATGCTAGGAAGATAGTGTATAAAAGATAGTTTACTTCTTTGGTTGGAAGAAGTAGGAGGGAAGAAGGTGGACTGGTAGAGGAGAGCAAATTGCTACAACATAAAAATGAAATGAATGGATTTTTTGTTGTTGTTAAAGGAAGGATTAATACAAAAGGGAAATATAGTGTTTGATGGCTCAAGATGACATAATTTGAATCACAAAATGTTAATCCCTGAAGGGTTCTTAGAGATTATGTAGTACAATCCTGCTTTAAAGATAAAAGTAGAAATCAGCTTTTTTAATATCATACACCTAATAACTACTTAAAACAATATATGCCCACAGACCTGATTTAGGTGTGTCAGGAAAATGCAATGAACAGGATTAATTTAAACATTGTTTTCTTTCTTTCTTTCTCTTTCTTTCTTTCTTTCTTTCTTTCTTTCTTTCTTTCTTTCTTTCTTTCTTTCTTTCTTTCTTTCTTTCTTTCTTTCTTTCTTTCTTTCTTTCTTTTTTTTTTTTTGGAGAGCTGAGGTCTGAACTCAGAGCTTTGAACTTTCCAGGCAAGTGTTCTTCCACAGAACTAAATCCCCAGCCCTATAATTTGAACATTCTTAATTCTTGGACTATCAAACTTACTACAGACTGGTCATATAATATGAACACGATTCACTCATAATGACAAAATATTTATTGATCTATTACTTTATGCCTTTCAGTATGGTAAAAAATTAAAGAATTCAGATAATTCCAAGATTGAAAAGAATGTAGTATGGACAAACTATAGCTAGTTTGAGTCAAAACTGTACAGCTCACTTCAGAGAAGAATCTAACATGATATATCCTCATGAAGAAAACACGGATTTTATGGCCTAGAAATTTTTGCTCTGTTGTATATTCCAAAAAATTGTCACAGAGGCCCATATGGAGATATTTATACAAAGATGATCTCTGTATCTGTTCCTGGGAGACAGAAAGTTGGTGGCTAAGTGAATGTTCTTCCCTGGAAGTGTGGATGAGTAAATTGTGTGAATGTAAATGCTGGAAGGTAATACCTCGGAGTAGCATCAGTTAGATATATGGATGAATTTTATATTACAGTGTTAAAAGGAAAAAATAAAAATAAAAGGAGACACATAAAATGCCATTTCCATAAATCAAAAATGTGTGCACATGAAGCAATATATTTTTGAATAATATATTCACTAAAAAGATATCCAAAAACATATATGAACATAGTTGTCTATGCCAGGGAAAAATGGGAAGGGGAAGGGAATTAAGGGGAAATAAAATGAAAATTAAATAACCAAGAGCTTGAATGTCAGATTTGCACATGATTTTTACAAGGAAACAGTAGATCTCAAATAAATTTACCTTTGTGTCTAGCTTTGGATCATTTTTCAAATCCTGTGGAGAGTAGAAGAGGAAAATGTCAGGGAGGTTATCAGTTGTGTCCTTTGAGCTACTTTGCTGGAGGAATTGAGAGACTCTGAGCTACTCGATATAACTTTGGTTTTTCCCTTACAGATCAGAGCATTTAACCTGTTCCCTCCCCTAGAGCTGTTTCTTTTTCACACTTCCAGGGATGTCTGGCTAATGGAGTTTACCAGAGATAGGTTTTACCACTCCCCAATTTACACTTGGTCCCTTTGCTTCTGGGGGGAAATTTTCCCTCTCCGGTCACCCACACACTCACTTCAAGAGCTTTCCCTTCTGAATAATGAAAGGCTAATTTTGTTCTTGCCTTCCAGAAGGGTTTGCTGTGTAAACTGCCCCTGTGTATTTACTTTTAGGCAATAGGAAACAATTCATTATGGAAAATGACAGTCTATGGTTGCTTTACAACTTCCCCACTGTATAACATAGAGGAGTGTTACTAAAGCTACAAGTTCCAGAATCTTGCTATAGAAGGAAGACAGAAGAACAGGTCCTCTACTCCATCCATCATGATCACTGAAAGGGTATGGCAAAGAGGAAGGGTTTTATATAACATAAAAATTTGATAAAAGACTGTGATTAAAGTAGGGCTAGGAGGACAGTTCTTGAGGGAGCTTATAAAAAACACGGTGATGAGGGAAGGGAAAGAACACTTTATAAGCAATCATATTTTTAGAAAGAAACCAACCTTTCAATTGAGTTAAGTGTTTGCAATCTGCCTGTCAATTCACCTGTGCCCCTAAGCCCCCTTACCCACACTTCCTGAAAGTGTCTAAGCTGTCAAAAGCACACCCTACGCTTTCCTTTTCCAAGTAGGATTTAGGAAATAGGACCTACAAAATAAAGAGCTCATCGAGGGAAGTGTCATGGGAAAGTAAAGAAAGACAATACAGTCTCCATGAGTTCTATTTGTGAGAAAGGTTTGGTGAGAATTTTATTAAAAGAAAGGGGACATGGACACAGATATGGAGTGAAAAATATCCTTGCAGAGTGCCTGGAATTTCATAGGGAATTTAAAAACAATCCTTTCTATTCCTTTTGAGTATTCAGTTGTCTCTTGGCATCCTTGGGAGAATTAGTTCATAAAAACACTTAGATACCAAACTAGAGGATGATCCAGTCTCTTATTAAAGTAGTGCAATATATACATAACCTGTTCTATACTTTATATTTTATTTTTTATTATTTTGTTGGTCATGGGGTTTGAACTTGGAGCCTGGGTGCTGTCTCTGAGCTTTTTGCTCAAGGCCAGTGTTCTACCACTTTGAGCCACATCTCCACTTCTTCAAATCATCTTTAGATTACTTATAATATCTAATATAATGTAAATGCTACATAAAGTTTTGTTACACTGTGTTATTTAGAGAAGAAAGACAATAATAAAGTCTGTACATATTCAGTACAGATGTATTTTTTTCTTAATATTTACAATCTGTGGTACATTGCATCTGTGAATATAGAAGGCAAACCAATCAGAAGACATACAAATGTTTTGGGCAGTATAAAGAAATCTTGCAATGACGACTTAAACTGTTATTCAACTACTTTTTAAGTGTGTCTTGTGTTGTTTTGATTATAATACTCTGAGACATTGGGCTTTATTCAAATTATATAGTAAGATCCCTTAAACCAAGTCAAATGATTTTCTATAACCACTGCATCATTCCCTAAAGGAATGAACAATTTTTTTTTGTAAGAATACTGTACAGAGGAGTTACAATTACATGGGCCAGATAACGAGTAGATTTCTTATCAAGCATTGTTGCCTCCTCTTTGTTTTCCCTTCCCATCCCTTCCTATACTTCCCCCACCTCCCCCCACAGGATCCCCCCCACATCAAAGTTGTAAAGTTTTTTTTTGACATAATGACTGTACAAACAATTTTTAACTGTAAAGTTTTTTCAAAGTTCTCCCAGGAATCCTAGGTATTTCCTCAAAATGCATCAATTTATTCTATAGCTGAAAGTCAGGCCCTGCTCTTTTTTCGGTTTTATATATATATATATATATATATATATATATATATATGTATATATATATATATATATATATATAACTTCCAATATGAATCTTAGATAATTAATGACAAGCTGTCATTTTCTGTTAGCTTGTTACAGATAACATCTCATTTAGTTCTTATAATAACTCTGGTTCATCAGAATTATCACCCTTATTTTACAGATAAGAAAACAGACCCAGAGATTTCAAGTGACTTTACCAAGGTCACACAGCAAAGCCATAATTCAATGCCAAATTTTCCCAATGCCATGATCTGTGGTTTCAATAATAATAACAATATATTGTGACCTGGAAAGGGAATAATAGATTACTTATCCTGGGAATATAAACATCCCCAGAATAATGCTATGGAAAGGTAGTTACAGTAATAATTTTGCACAGAGAATTCTTAAAATAAGCCTTGGGGAAACCACTTCTTGTCTTTGAACCTTGGTTTCCTCAACTCCTAAATAAGAATACCAATACCTGACACACAAGATTATGTACATTATTAAACATAAAAAAGGGCAAAACAATGCTACAGAGATACGCAGAAGACAGTATGTTGGAAATGAACTTTACAACTTAGGTGGGGGGGGACCGGGGTGATGGAAAGTGGGAGAAAAACGAGGTGGGGGTAAAAATGTTCAACAAGAAATATACTCACTACCTTATGTAAACCATCTGTATATCACCTTGACTATAAAATTAAATAAAAACATTTAAAATGTAATGAAATTGGTATTCAATAAACGATAGCCATTTATTCTAATGCTATTATTATTGCTAAGAGAATTAATACATTTTTCCAGAGGAATCTGTTCATTCAAGTTCAGTAGCACTGGTTGTAGACAAGTTGCCACATGTCCAATAGCAATTATTCTTAATGAGTGAAATTAACAAGAAACAACAGCTTGGGTTGAGAAGATTAGAGTAGCTTCTCTGGGACAAAGATAGACCTTTCTGAATGAAAAAAGGCAACACAAGGGAAGTTTTTGTGAAATTCTAGAAAGGGAATAAAGAGACAGTAAGGAAATACATGTCAAAAAGGAGGAAAATCCAAGGAGGAAGCTGAATTAAGAGGCAGGCCAGAGCAACCACAAGGAAGGTTTTAAAAGAAGTCTCAGGAAATCTTAAATGACCGATGTGTAGAAAATATTGCCTAATCTGCAACTAACCTTGTCCTTGGGTATAAAGAAAGACATATGTACTTTTTTTTCTTTTGTCGGTTGTGGGGCTTGAACTCTGGGCTTGGGCGCTGTCCCTGTGCTCTTCAGCTCAAGGCGAGCGCTCTACTGCTTGAGCCACAGCACCACTTCTCGTTTTCTAGTGGTTTATTGGAGATAAGAGTCTCATGGACTTTCTTGACCGGGCTGGTTTTGAACCGCAATCCTCAGATCTCAGCCTCCTGAGTAGCTAGGACTACAGGCGTGAGCCACTGGCGCCCGGTGGCATATGAATTTTTTATTTAACACTCTATGACTACAGCAGTGAAAAGAAAAACAGTAATTTTGAACTAAGGGACTTACAGTGACAGCTGCTTCCACCTGCACTTTTAGAAGGTTTAAGTGAGGTATTGCATAATTATTCTGATATAATGGTCCCTATCCCCACCCCTAGAAGTGAATTTTGTGGGGATACAGTCATTAACTATGTTTCTGGAACTCATTTGAGAAATATTTTAGGAATGCAGCCAATAACCCATGAAATACACAGGGAATCAATGGAAGAGGAGGTCTCAGGAAAGCCAAAGTCCTCTCAACAAACTGAAAATGGGAAAAAGAATAGTCAAGAGATCCAGCTTTTGAGTTCTTCCCCTTGAGACCCACTGCCCATTCATATTCACAAAGTTTCCTCTTAAATCTTTCACTCATATTCAGGTGTAAACTATTCCTAACCCTCACATAGTTTCTACTATACATAACTCTAAGGATCACCATTTATATTGGAGCAACTTACCTAGCCATAGCACTCCCTCTTAAACTTTGTTCAAGCACTCTAAAACAGAGGTGAAACTACACACTGTCAGATTAAGAAAAACGCTTAAAGTGGTTTGTGGCAAGACTAGAAACTGTTTTCTATTTCTTATTTTATTGTAATATATAAATATGAACTTCATTCCATTAGATACTATTGGAGACTGAATTTTATCTCTTCAAATTAATATGTTAAAGCCTGAATTTGTGATACTATTACATTTTGAGATGGGCCATTAGGGGGTAATTATGTTTAGATGAGGTAATGAAAATGGAAACCTCATGATGAGAAGAGTATCTTTATAAGAAGAAATAACAGAAATTCTTTCCCTCTTTATCATGTGAGGGAATAGAAAAGGTAGCTCTCTTCAACCAGGGAAGAAATCTCTCTCTAGAGAACCAAGGAATCCCAGCATCTTGATACTGGAATACCTACTCTCCAGAGCTGGAAAAATAAACTCAGTTCATGAAAGCCACAGAGCCTATGGTATTGTGTTATGGCAGCCCATACTCACAAGTACCAATGCTTAATTCATTTTACAGGTAATGGTTCAAATTATTGAAAAGGTCAAAACTTCCCTTTTCCCAAATCATGAAGTAAAAATGATACTTCAGAAATGTTTCCCCCAATTAACCTTGTCAAGTGCTTGTTTGGTCAAGCACTCGGTCAATGCATAGGCATTGATGCCACTCTTGCTCATACTTTCAGGCTAGAAGCATTTGTGTTTCAACAGGAAGCAAACTCTATTTGAAGGATCCTGTGTAGCACAAAGAAAATACACTTTAGAGTTCCGGGAAGATGGCGGAGGAGAAGCTGGAATCGGAACAAGCTCTTGCATAGAAAGCAGTTTCAGAGTTCCAGTGAACAGTCCCAAGCCAGAGAATCACACCAAGTGTGCCATCACAGGACAGAGAGTTAGTCAAGAGAGGGGAAGCCAAGCAGACACATCTGAGCGCTTGCCAGCAGCTGCCGCTGCGGCGGCAGGGTCGCGGCGGCGACCACCACCGCGGGGTCATACCTGAGACACAGTCCAGGACAAAGGAGCCAGACGCAGCAGACGAGCGGATTCTACTCAACACCAGCAAGAACCGACAAGGAGCAGACATCTTCATCCTGCACTTTGCAGACCAGAGACGACCCAGGATCCAAGACTCGGCGTGAGTAGAAGCCCGACGTCCTCACTCCTTCTCAGGGAGCAGAGGGGGGAAGGCCACCCCTCCCCCCCCAGCACCGGTGATCTCCATCTTGGATACCAACAAAGCTCGGAGGAGCGGCTAGCTCCAGCTCAGGCCTTGGAATAAAACAAGTCATTTAGCAGGTCACAAGAACTTAACGGCGAAGTGACCTCACAGACTCAGTTCCATCCAGGGAAAAGTCACCCAGCTCAGGCGCCAGCCATTGGAGTGGCTCTCCTCACTGGGTAACCAGAGCCAGAGGCTGCCCCTCCCTCTAGCAGCCACCACAATCAATTGAAAAACAGAAACCCTGAGAATGGCTCCAGGCTGGGTGCTGTGAGTTTTTTTCACAAAATAGCCCCAGGGAAAAGCTACTGTTTGTTGAAAGGCCTCAACTCTACCCAGAACCTAGCCTCATCACTGCATCCCCCTCTTTTGTGATTCTCAAAGCAGATCACCCTCCCAGTAAACTAACCTGGGAGGGGGATCTCAAAATCTTGGGTAAAGCAGAGCATTTTTCTGCCTGTTCCAACAAACTGACTTAAGAAACCAATCAAGCCACAGGACCTCAAGCTGACCAGAGACTCCAACAAGACTCTGGTTACAGACAAAAGGGAGATACAGGATTCTTCCCACCCCTCCCAAAAAAAAAAAAATCAAAGAACTTTTTTTTTTCTTCTTCTTCTTTTCTTTTTTTTTTGTTTTTTTTTGTTACCTTATATATATATAAAAAATTTTTTCCTTTTCTAAAACTTTTATTAATCTTTAATTTTTGCCTCTTCTGAAAAAATAATTGTTTTCCAGTAACTTTTTTTTTCTCCTCTTATAATTTTTATTTTAGGAATACGTGAATGTGTGTTTCGCTTTCTTTTCTTGTCTTCTTTCTCTTTCTCTTTCATTCTTAATTATCTTTCTATTTTCTGTCTAGCTCTACTGAACTTCTGATCTTCTCTACTCACTTTCCTATCCTTTCCACGTTTTCCTCTCTTTTGTTCTTCTTTATGTGACTTAACTCTTGTCCTGCACATCCTCAGATAAACCCGTAGTTAACTAGTAGACCCTATACCCCATTGTGTACACACTTAATCCACAAACTTATTACTCAATTCAAAACCTCTGAGACTTAAATTCATTAATAGCAGTACTACCTCTTTATACCTATATAATATTTTAAGCATTTTTTTAAAGTTTTTCACATCTCCTCTATGTCCCTCCCTTTCTCTCAATATATTCACATTCCTCTCTAAATAGATGGTCTTTTAATCTCTATAATAACATTAATTTTTACGTTTCTATTTTTTTCTGGTCTCTCTTCATTCCCCTTTCCCTTTCTTCTTTTTCTCTCTCTCTCTACTTGCATCCTACCCAACCTATTTCCTGCATTGTGATTAGGACATAGTTAACTCTCCCTGTGCCTCCCCACACCAATCTATTCCTATTTTTTACCCACATCTCTCCCTAACCCTAATAATTTCTGGTTTTCCAAATTCTTCTCTGCGGTTCGAAGCCCTTTAACAGATAGTTGTTTGATGTCGAATAGATGTATCTGTTGAACTAGATTGTATCTGTAGACTATTGACTGTACAAATGCAAACTTTGATTGATGGTTGCCTTAAGATAGTGTTCTAGCACAAAACTGTTGCTATCTTCATCTCAAATGGGCAGAGTAAGCCAGAAAAACACAAGAAAAATACAAATACGGGTATCTCAATTCCCAATCTTGATAATCAGGGGTTAGAAGACATAATGAATAATCCAGAGGAGAGTTCCCAAACAGCTCTACAAACACTGGTGGCAAACATGATAAATGAGAAGTTTGACAACATAAGGACTCTGTATGAGAGTGATAGGGAGAGAGAGGAGGCATCCCAGAAGTTTATACAGGAATATCATAAACGTGAGGAAGCTACTCAAAAACTGATACAGGATTTGCGTGAACAACTTGAGAATACTCAAAGAGAAAGGGAGGAATGGCGTGAGCAGGCTGAGAACACTCAAATAGAACTGCAGGAATCCCATGAACGGGAGGAAGCTAATCAAAGAGTAATACAGGAATTGAGAGACCAGGTAGAGAACACACAAAGATCACTAAAGGCATTCATGGAATCCATTAACAAAGAGCTGAAGGAAGTCAGGGAGATCACAAAGGGAATGCTGAATGGAACCCAACAGAAGGAATGGGAGTCCAAAGAAACCATAACCAATCAACTAAGTGATTTGAGGACAAACACTGAACACCAAATTAAGGAAGTAAAGAAATTCATACAAGACCTAAAACAGAGCTTCAACAAAGAACTTGAAGCCATCAAAGCTGACCAATTAGAAGGAAAAGAGATAAAAAACAAAGTAGAGAATCTTGACAGCAGGTTAGACCATGCAGAAGATCAAATCTCAGGGATTGAAGACAGCCTAGATATTATAGAGAAAGAACATACAACCATCCAAGACAAGTCCAAGAAATATGATAGATCTATCCAACACTTGGAAGACACCATCAGAAGGCCTAATCTAAGGATAATGGGTGTAGAGGAGCACCTAGAAACAGAAGTTAATGGTCTAGGAAATTTGTTTAACAGGATCCTAGCAGAGAACTTCCCAAACATGCAAAAAGACAGGCCTGTCCAGATACAAGAAGCCTTTAGAACCCCAAATAGACCAGACCAGAATAGGACATCCCACCGTCACATTATAATCCACACAGGATCAACTCAGAACAAGGAAAAGATCCTTAAAGCTGTCAAGGAGAAAAGGGTAATCACTTATAAAGGGAACCAATTAGAATCACCTCAGATTTCTCAGCAGAGACAATCAAAGCAAGAAGAGCCTGGAATGATGTATGCCATGCCATAAAAACAAGCAACTATCAACCAAGAATACTGTACCCAGCTAAACTCTCCTTCATAACTGATGGCCAAATAAAAACCTTCCATAGGAAAGAAAAATTGAAACAATACATCTCCACCAAACCAGCCCTACAAAAGATTCTTAAAGATATTCTACACATAGAAAACCAACAAGACCGCAATGAAGGCCAAGAAACTGAGAATCCAAGAACCATAAGAAGAACCCAGTTTTCGCAGCCCCCAAGAAGGTAGATAACATGGCAGGAACTCCCAAATACCTCTCAGTGCTATCTCTTAACGTTAACGGACTGAACTCTCCAATTAAGCGACATAGACTGTCTAGTTGGATTAAAAAACAAGACCCTTCTATCTGCTGCCTGCAGGAGTCACATCTTGCCCGTAAAAACAAACACATTTTCAATGTTAAAGGCTGGAACAAAATCTACCAAGCAAACGGACCCCATAAACAGGCGGGAGTTGCAATCCTAATATCAGATAAAATAGACTTCAAATTAAAATTCGTGAGAAGAAATAAAGAAGGTCGCTACATACTAATTAAAGGATCTCTCCTTCAGGAGGATATTACAATTCTAAATATCTATTCGCCAAACAATGGAGCACCCAAATTTATCAAAGAAACACTACTTTCCCTCAAATCCCATATAGATCCAAAGACATTAATTGTTGGGGATTTTAACACACCACTCTCCCCACTAGATAGATCAACTCGGCAAAATCTCAACAGAGAAACCGCAGATCTAAACAGCTGCATAGATCAACTAGACTTAACAGACATCTACCGAACATTTCACCTAGCAGCATCAGAATACACGTTTTTCTCAGCAGCACATGGAACGTTTTCTAAAATAGACCACATTTTAGGCCACAAAGCAAACTTTTCCAAATTCAGAAACATTGAAGTTATACCTTGCATCCTCTCTGACCACAAGGGAATAAAATTAGAACTCAACACCAAAAGCCACCAAAGAAAGTCCGGCATCACATGGAGGCTGAACAACACACTGCTGAATCATGTGGGTCATGGAAGAGATTAGAAAGGAAATTCAAATGTTCATGCTATTCAACAAAAATGAACACACAAATTACCAGCTCCTCTGGGACACAGCAAAGGCAGTACTCAGAGGCAAGTTTATAGCTCTGAGCTCCTACATCAACAAATTGGAGAGATCTAAAACCATTAATGACACATCTAAACCTCCTTGAAAAAGAGCAGCAAGATAAACCCCAATCCAGTAGACGGAAAGAAATAGTCAAAATTAAATCAGAATTAAATGAATTAGAGTCCAAAAAAACTATAGAAAGAATCAACAAAACAAAGAGTTGGTTCTTCGAAAAACTTAACAAAATTGACAGACCCTTAGCAAATCTTATCAGAAAAAGAAGAGAACACACCCAAATTAATAAACTCAGAGATCAGAATGGAAACATCACCACGGAAACAACCAAGATTCAGAACATTATAAGGGAATACTTCTCAAAACTTTATGCTAATAAGTTTGAGAACTTGACAGAAATGGACCTCTTCCTAGCAAATATTGACACGCCAAAACTAAAGCAAGATGAGTTAAAGTATCTTAACAGGGCCATATCAAGCATTGAAATAGGAACAGCAATAAGAGACCTCTCAGCTAAGAAAAGTCCAGGACCAGATGGTTTTACAGCGGAATTCTACAAGGCCTTCAAAGCAGAGCTCACACCAGGTCTCCTCCAACTCTTCAATGCAATTGAAAGAGAAAGCTCACTACCGAACACATTCTATGAAGCCATCATAACCCTCATCCCAAAACCAGGCAGGGACTCATCAAAGAAAGAGAACTATAGACCCATTTCTTTGATGAACATTGATGCAAAACTTCTCAACAAAATTTTGGCCAACCGACTTCAACAATTCATCCAAAAAATCATACACCATGATCAAACAGGATTCATTTCAGGGATGCAAAGCTGGTTCAATATACGCAAATCAATTAATATTATTCATCACATCAACAGGAGCAACAATAAGAACCACATGGTTATCTCAATAGACGCAGAAACAGCATTCGACAAGATCCAACACCCCTTTATGATGAAGGTTTTGGAAAAATTAGGAATCCATGGAACATTCCTCAATACATTAAAGGCTGTATATGACAAACCTACAGCCCGCATTATTCTCAATGGTGAAAAACTAAAGCCATTTCCTCTTAACTCAGGAACAAGAAAAGGTTGCCCACTCTCTCCACTTCTATTCAATATAGTATTAGAATGCCTAGCTACAGCAATAAGGCAAGATACAGACATAAAGGGGATCCAAATAGGGAAAGAAGAAATAAAACTCTCCCTCTTTGCAGATGACATGATCTTGTATTTAAAGAATCCCATAGACTCCACTCCCAAATTACTCAAGCTGATTCAAAACTTTGGCAAAGTAGTAGGTTATAAAATTAACCCCCAAAAATCAACGGCTTTTCTGTATGCCAACAATGAGAAAAGTGTGGCTGAAATTAGGAAAGCAACTCCATTTGTAATAGCCCCACAAAAAAAAAAATACCTAGGAATTAACTTAACTAAAGAAGTGAAGGACCTCTATGATGAAAACTTTAAAATCTTGAAAAAGGAAATCAACACAGAACTTAAAAAATGGCAAAACCTCCCATGCTCCTGGATTGGAAAGATTAACATTGTGAAAATGGCAATACTTCCCAAGGCTATCTACAAATTCAATGCAATACCTATCAAAATTCCACCCTCATTCTTCAAGGAAATAGAAGAGGCAATCCAAAAATTCATATGGAACAATAAAAGACCCCGAATAGCAAAAACGCTCCTCAACGGAAAGAACACTGCTGGAGGAATATCAATACCAAATTTCAAACTCTACTATAAAGCCATAGTAATCAAAACAGCTTGGTATTGGCATAAGAACAGACCTCAGGACCAATGGAATAGAATTGAAAACCCAGAAATGAACCTACAGACCTATACCCATCTAATCTTCGATAAGGGAGCTAAAACAATAGAATGGAAGACAGACAGCCTCTTCAGTAAATGGTGCTGGCAAAACTGGTTAACTACATGTAGAAAACTAAAGCTAGATCCTTATATACCACCCTGCACCAGAATCAACTCCAAATGGATCAAAGACCTTGAACTCAAAGCAGACACTCTGAAAACATTACAGGATGGAATAGGAGAAACCCTAGGTCTCCTTGGCTCAGGCCGAAATTTTCTGAATAGAGACCCGGAAACACAACAAATCAAAGAAAGGTTGGACAAATGGGATTGCATAAGGTTGCAGAGCTTCTGCAGGGCAAATGACATAGCCTGCAAGATCAATAGAAAGCCCACGGATTGGGAGAAGATCTTTACTAGCCATACAACGGACCGGACAAGGGTCTCATATCTAAAATATACTTGGAACTCAAAAAATTAAACCACCCAACAACAAATCCTCAAAGAAACAACTGCCCAATAAGTAAGTGGGCGAAAGACTTAAAGAGAAGCTTCTCTGAAGAAGAAAGAAGGATGGCCAATAGACACATGAAGAAATGTTCAACATCCCTAGCCATAAAAGAAATGCAAATCAAAACAACATTGAGATATCACCTCACTCCAGTTAGAACAGCAAAAATCAAGAACTCTAACAACAACAGATGCTGGAGGGGATGTGGACAGAAAGGAACCTTACTTCATTGTTGGTGGGAATGTAAACTTGTTCAACCACTTTGGAAAGCAGTATGGAGGTTCCTCAAAAGACTCCACATAGAGCTCCCCTATGACCCAGCAATCCCACTTTTGGGCATTTACCCTAATGTTTACAAAAAAGACCACACTAAAGCTACCAGCACAACTATGTTTATTGCAGCATTATTTACCATAGCTAAGATATGGAACCAACCCAGATGCCCCTCAATAGATGAATGGATCAAGAAAATGTGGTATATATACACAATGGAATTCTATGCCTCCATCAGAAAGAATGACATTGCCCCATTTGTTAGGAAATGGAAAGGCTTGGAAAAAATTATATTAAGTGAAGTAAGCCAGGCCCAAAGAAACATAGGTCCCATGGTTTCCCTTATTGGCAATATCTAGTATAGGTATGAGTCAAGCAGAAAAAGACAGATAATGTGATGTTAGGAAAACGAAACCTCAAATATGTATTTTAATGTTTTTGTTTCTTTCATGCATGTGTTTCTAATGCATTTATAAGATTATTTCTTTGTTGTTTTGTATGTCCGTCCCCCACAGTGAACCCCCGCTTTCACTATATTTGATGTCAGTATAACATGTGGAGGAGATGGGGCAAACAAGTCCTTTAAGGATTCAGGTGGACCTGTTGCAACAATGAGAAGTACAAAATGTCATGTCAAAACCAGCTTTACAATGTCGGTGTGGGGGGTGGGGGTGGCTGGGAAGGGAGGTGAAGGGTAAACAAAGGAGGAGGCTGAAATGCTTGGTAAGAAATGTATACATTACCCTGCCCATGTAATTTTAACCCCTCTGTACAGTATGTTCTCAAAATAGAATAAAATTAAAAAAAAAAAGAAAATACACTTTAGATTTATTGGAATCATCTAAACCTCCTGCATTCCATGCTTATTCCATCTAGGTTTTGGGAAATATTAGCTTCAAGGGATACTTGATAAGAACTGCACAAGCTGGCACATTTAATAAGCCAATCTGCTATCTAAATAGATTCATTTACTTAGTTTCTACTATGTGCCAAGAAGTAGACTAGATACAGAAAATACTGAGAATAACAAGAGAATCAAGTGAATAACTCTGACTAGGAAAACATATCTGTTACCAAGATAAAAAGTAATATCATCTCTTATTCTTAGGCCCAACCTGCCTTTCAACTCCCTTTGTACTAGTCCTTTATCTAAACAGAGAACAGAATTCTTACTTTTAGTGTCCTGAAACACTGTAGTGACAGAAAGATGAGAGTCTCACTATAGCTCATTTTTCACAGCACTGACTTCTAAATATTGTTAGCTATGTATTTTCCTTTGACATTCCCATTTATTATGTCAGTAGGAAGATCAAGACCATAAACATGAAGGTCTTTGAAAGAAAGCTTACCAGACTCTCAACTTGGCTTTAAATCAAAGTGTTGATTTTCTCTCATTTATTTCCAGTAGGTAGCAGGTTTAAGACTGCTTTGAAGGCTACCTTAGAGGCCACCCTGACCAATCTATCCTTTTCTAATTCTTTTGCTTTAGCAAAACACATAGAACATGGGGTGGATTAAATACAATGATTAGGGAATGCTTGAAAACAATTCTTGTGCAGAGTAATAAAAGGGCTTTCATATGGGACAAAAACATGTGTAATCCTCTGTAATTCACTTGAGACTTGAGCCTCAGTTTTCTCACCTACTAAGTGAGGCCATTAAAATTGTTACTATCTATCTCACCAGAGTGGTGTATTAGCTGAAGAATCCCTCCTGTGAATGAATGATGAAGAGGAGGTAGAAAAGACAGTAATAATTATGAGTACAAATGAAAAGTACTTCTTGTTGAAAGAAAGGGAAATTAAACAGTAACAGAAGGAACCGCATGGAGACATTAAGAATGCGTCTCACTACTCATAGTTTGAATAACCAGCCTAAAGTAAATTATGGATCACATGTGAATGTAAACTGAAGGCAACATAAACTTTCACTGACAGTTTAACTAAATGAGTACTAAGAAGCGGATCACATTATTGAGGAGAGGGAGGTTAAGTTCAGGGGTGCATATCACTGGAGAGAAAAAGACAAGGTAAATACAGTCATAGTGTTCAATATACATATGTGGAAATAGACCCAGGTAATAGAGTGTAGGTAGGTTTCGAAGATATGGGAGAGAATGAAGGAAGGAAGGCATAGCATTAACGAAGATGCCTTGTGCTCATAACTGACATGGTGAATTGAAACCCCCTTGTACAACTACTCAAAGAATTATTTTTAAAAAGTAGTAAAGCAAAGCTCTGTTTCTTCACCAAGAAACTATTGCTCTTCTTTTCCAGAAACTTCCCCCTCCTTTCCCTTCACACCCCTTTACCCCACCCCCACAGGAGTCAGGATGGTGCTATGTGATGTATTAGCCCCTTCCTGGTCAGGGATTGGCTGGCTGGGAGTGACTTTCTGACGTAACAATCACTAAGGGTGTGCCCACTCTGTGCTAGGGGTATATATTTGAGTGCCTGGGGGCCTGGAGGTCAGACAGCTGCAGGGTACAATAAAGAAAAGATGGTGATGATCACACGGAGCATGGCTGCTGCTGCAGCTGCGGCTGATGCCCAGGAGGGAACCTCATTCGAGCGGGCTGAAGATGATGCCCAGGAGGGAACCTCACTCCAGCAAGGAACAGGAAGATCAAAGAAATGCGGAAGAAACAAAAAGAAGACCTTTTCTCCTCGTCGTCGTCGTCGTCGTCGGTCTAAAAGAAAGGTGAGGTGACACATTCCAGGTCCTCCCCTTGTGCCCTTCACTTCTTCCCCAAGATACTCCCTGGCCTTGCAGGGCACAAAATGTTCCCAGCCCTCACCCCTCCTATGGATTCCCTGTTCCCATCTCCCTTCTACTCTCTCCAGCCCATGCCTAACAACTTCTCGTTCTCCTTCTAGGCCAGGGCAACAAATGCAGTAGCCGGTCGTCTCAGGCGCCGTGGGCAGTCTGGGCAGTGGAGAGTTATTGTCACCCGTAGACCTCCTTCACCCATACCCGACGAGGAGCCAGGACCATCACCAATTTGTGGTCGTGTTACTAAGAAGCGCCTCCCTAATAAGCGCCTGCACCAACGTGAGCTAACAAAAGACCAGATCAAGAGAGGTCCATTATCACTAGTGACCATGTCGGTAGCTAGTAACATGAAAGCCAAGCCAGGGCTATCCTGCCGGTCCTTCTGAGAGGTCACGAGGACCCTCACCACCGGCGAGTGGTCCATCCCCTTCCTTGTTCTCGTGAATCTAACGGGACAAAGGATTATGATAATAAAATCACGATCATGAAAGTGATGAGATATGTTTTTCTGTGTGCTCTTTGATGGTGGGGAGGGAAAGGGAAGGAAAAGAGAGAAGGTATGAGTGGGAAGGGAGGGAGGTGAGTCCTCTGGGGGTGGTTGTGCAAGTGACAAGTGCACAGAACCTGACATGGAGAAATAGGACCCATAGGAGGACAAAGGGAAGACAACTTTCTCCCTTAGCACTTTGACCCCTAAGAGAAGGAAACGATGTTTCTTGTGTGGGTGCAGGGAGTGAGATTCAGGTTAGCAGAGCTGTTAGAGATGTAATCTCACCCAAAGGGGTTAATCTGGAAAGAGTAGCAGCATGCGGTGAGCTGAGACCCCCTCTCCCCCCCTCCCCCGCTAAAGTGGTAGGCACACACAAAAGAGACAGGAATTTCCAAGGACAGATTCTTCATCTTTCAGGACTTAGCTACTCTCTAGTTACATACCCAGATGGTACTGGAACAAACTACCCTCTGTGACCGTTATAGGAACCTTTCTACTTTTTTCCCTATTGGTCACTCAATGTGTGAAGTTTCCAACAGAGGTGGCAGGGAGTGTTAAATACCATGGGGAGACTCTGATCACCTGGGACTAGGCACATAATGCCAGCATAAGGAAAAAGTATTTACCAAGCCTAGTGCCTGCCCAGTTGAGGTGAGAGACTCCATTTTTTTTCATTCCCTTCTCCATAACTACTTCTTATAGTACTTGATCAAGTTCAAATAAAAATGTGCTGGTCAAGAGCTCTTGAATCATCCTGACTAGATTGAAAGCTGGCACTTCTAGCTAGCCTTGGACAGGTCATGAAATGTCTCTTAGGCCTGGTTTTTCTCACTTGTAAATAGATTTTCTTTACAGGATCACTTTCAGGCTCAAGTGAGATGAAACGTTAAGTTTTGCAGCATATCTATACATAAGTTCTAGATAGGTGATGGATATAGTTACTCAATTTTCACATTATTTTCTTAACTATCTCACCATAGCTCACTCTGAAGTATAAAAAGAAACATTGTACATGTGCTTAAAAGACAAGTAAGTATTCATTGTGAAAAGCAATCTGCAGTTTGGAAGAAGAGGCCAGGTATAGAAATGGTCTTATGAAAAGCCATCCAAAATTATTTTCTACTTTCAAATCTGTCATCTCCCCACCTCTGAAGCATAAATGATCCCTAGGCTTTGAAGGAAAGCATGTTTTCTGTATTTCCTAGCTCTTCTCACCCACAAGTCACCACAAAGGGGCAATAATCACATCAGCAGCAGATCACAAAATTTTAGATCAGGAATGGTAAGGTCACTGCAGGTCACATAGTAAAACTTTGTCCCACAGCAGGCCCATAGCTGAGCTGGCAGCTGAATTCAAACCTAATTCTTGTACAACTTCCCAGTAAAGGTAGTATATGACAAAAGCTGAAAATTGTTAAATGTCCCTCTTTAGAGTACAGTACTGGCTGTACAATGGCATATATTATACAGGGAGTAACAGTGGTTTCTTTTTTCCTCTGCTGAGCTGTTTGGAAAGATTTCCATACCGAAAAAGGTGTAACTGTAATACACTGAGTATTCCCCCTACCCTTCATGAGCATGCCATGTGTTCAACAATTTGTTTGACTGTAGATTACGGCCAATAGACACATGAAGAAATGCTCAACCTCTCTAGCCATAAAAGAATGAAAATCAAAACAACATTGAGATACCACCTCACCCCACTTAGAATGGCTATAATCAAGAACTCTAATAACAACAGATGCTGGAGGGGATGTGGACAGAAGAGAACCGTACTACATTGTTGGTGGGAGTATAAACTTGTTCAACCACTTTAGAAAGCAGTACAGAGGTTCCTCAAAAGACCCCACATAGAGCTCCCCTATGACCCAGTAATCCCACTTTGGGGCGTATACTGGAATGATCACAAACAAGACCATACTAAAGCTACCAGCACAACTTTGTTTATTGCAGCATTATTTACCATAGCTAAGATATGGAACCAACCCAGATGCCCCTCAGTAAATGAATGGATCAAGAAAATGTGATATATATACACAATGGAATTCTATGCCTCCATCGGAAAGAATGACATTGCCACATTTGTTAGGAAATGGAAAGACTTGGAACAAATTATATTAAGTGAAGTAAGCCAGGCCCAAAGAAACATAGGTCCCATGGTTTCCTTTATTTGCAATAACTAGTATATGTTTGAGACAAGCAGAAAAGGTCAGATAAGATGATGTTAGACGAAATGAACCCCAAGATAAGTACACAAGTGTTTTTTTTCTTTCTTGCTATTGTTTCTAACATATTTATAAGGTGATTGTTTTGTTGCTTTGTCTGTTCCTCCCCCATGGTATAACCCCTGGTTACCCTCTATTTGATGTTGGTATAATTTAGGGAGGGAAAGGGCAAAAACAAATTGTTTAAATAGGGATACAGATGGACCCATTGCAACAATGAGATGTACAAAATGCTATGTTGGAAAACAAACTTTACAATTTTGGTGGGGTCTGGGGGAGTGTAGTCGTGGAGATGGGAGGGCAGGGATGGTAGGGGAAAAACAAAGGAGGAGGCAAAATTTCTTGATAAGAAATATACTTATTACATTGCTCATGTAATCATAACCCCTCTGTATGGTATTTTCACAATAAAAAACATTTTAAAAATCTAGAGTTGCATTTTGTATTTACCCATTTAGATACTATGAACAGCTGTCTAAACAGCCAAGTACCTTTACAGTACCCTAGTGATGACATACTTACATACATATGCACACACACACACACACATGCACACACACACACATACACATACCTGCAGTTGGCATATTTCTTTAAAAATAATCATTAGGAAAACTAGAATTCCATTCTATATTTGCTCATTTAGATGCTTGTGAATACCTTTTCAAACAACCATGTACTTTTGCCATACCCTAGAGATAACATACAAGCTTATACACCACACACAAACACATATCTGCAGTTGTCATATTTCTATGTGAAGTGCCTTGTGGCCTCAGAGCTACAAAAGGATGGGACAAGTCATGTTCAGTATCCTTAGGCTAGCCTTGTATGTCCATCAGCCACCACAAGAATTAGGTCATTCGCCTTGAGAATTACAGGCCCCACGCAAAGTTTTAAATAAGAGAGAGACCAATATTAGCTTCTATAAAGATTAAATGCAACACTGGGAAACAGTAGCTAGTAAAATGAGTTTGCAAGTACTAAATGATGTTGGAATATTAATTGCAGTAGAGATACACCTATATAACAAAGTATTCCATAATTAATATAAAATTTTAAAATCTTTATTTGGTTATTATATGTAGAAAAATCACAGTTCATTTCAAGTTCATTCTAAAGTCCCAATCACTTTTCCTAAATATTATTAATACTCAACTATTGTTACAGCCCATAAAAGATTTACAAATAATGTATTGCATTTTAAATGTCAAAGTATAATTGTTTAATATGTAATTAAGTCATTACTAGGTAATTTATGTTTAACAGAATGATTTATAACCCTGGGAGCAAATTATAATCATATTAATAGCACTCTGATTAAGATAGTGTCCTTATCCCTACTTTTAAGATAGGAAAAACAACTCCCAGTATTTCAAAGGAGTTTGACAACATTATACAATTTCTGCATAAGAGCAACAGACTTTAATCCCTGTTTCCTATCAATTATTATATACTATGCCATACATGCTTTCTACCTCTCATTAAATTTTTTTTATAAATTTTTATTTTATAAATATTTTTATTGTAAGAGGGGGTTACAGTGACATGAGCAAGGTAATGAGTTATTCTCCTGCCGAGTTCTAAAGACAATTTTCTGATACTTTCTATCAGAGACCTATAGAAATTCTCTACCTCAGAGCCTTATGAATTCCTGGTGCATGATTTTATTGTCGCTATTAAGTTCTTAAAAGCCATGATGTATTTTATCCTAATAGCACAATAATTTACTATACACCAATCAGACCCTATACTAAGTAGTAATTTATCTATGATTTCATTCTAAACTTCACAGCACCAGATAAGTCTTTGTCATTATAATTCCCATTTTACAAATGAGAAAATGGAGATATGGAACACTTATGTAAATTATTAATCAAATATCTTTGAACCCATATATGTTGGATACAAGGCACATATTCTCACTCACCAGCCCACTTTGATGACTACTTGGCAAATCAGATAATATGATAAAACATCATATGTTACTGATGCCTTACTGACTACTATCTTTTAAGACCGGCAAGAATCCCATCTTCTTTTCTTGGCATCTGGAAATCCAACTTTTCCTACATATTTTATCCAGTTCACACTCAGTTGAATTCCTCTGAGAATCCTTCTCCAGAAGGATTTTTTCCTCAGCTAGGTCCCCCTCAGTATATTCTGTATGACTCTCACAATGTTGTCAATTCCTATTGCCCAGCACTGCTCACAGACTTAACTGGTATATTGCCATCTATGGTATGTCAAACTGGACTGAGAGGCCTAGAGCTAGGCCTAAGCCCACAGGTTCTGGCACTTTCTCTGTAAGCTGGCACAATGTAATTAGGAAAGTAGGAACAGCAGTATGACCATCCTGTGGTATAACAGCCACACCTGCTCCTACTTTGCTTATAGTATTGTGCCTGTCGTGCCACAGGATGGACACAAATCTGCTTTTGAATATATATATATATATATATATATATGTATATATATATATATATATGTGCGTGTGTGTGTGTGTGTGTGTGTGTGTGTGTGTGTGTGTGTATACATAAATATAATGGAATGCTACTCATCCATTAGATATATAATATTGTACCATTTGTAAGGAAATGGAAAGATGGGAAAAATAGTTTAAGTGAAATAAATGAGACCCAGAGAAAAGTAGGTTGCATGGTTTCCCTCATTTGTGGTATATAGATTCTACCTACAAGTAAACACACTGGGTGGTAAGCAAGGGGTTACAAATGAATTAAGTGAAGTATAATAGACTCTACAGAGAGCACAAATTGTGTAATTCTTTAAAAAGACTAAGTCAAAGCCCAGCAAAATAAGTAACATGAAATGGGTACATGCAAGAGAGGTGGGGTGGGACTAAGGGGAGAGGGGTGGGACTAAGGGGAGTGGGGTAGAACAATGAAGGGGAAAGTGGGGAAGATATAGGCCAAGAATTCATTGTATGGGGCTGGGAAAGTGGCTCAGTGGTAGAGCGCTTGCCTTGCATGCCTGAGGCCCTGGGTTTGATTCCTCAGCACCACATAAGCAAAAAAGAAGAAAAAGCCGGAAGTGGCGCTATGGCTCAAGTGGTAGAGTGCTAGCCTTGAGCTGAAGAACTGAGGGACAGCGCCCAGGCCCAGAGTTCAGGCCCCACAACTGGACCCCCCCCCCAAAAAAGAATTCATTGTATGTATTACAGAATTGAGAAATATAATGAAGGGGTGAATCAAAGGTGGATAAAGATGCTGAACTGGTGACACAGATCAAAATTCATTCTATACATAAATTGCTTTGTTAAATGGCAAAAATTCAATACATAATCTAAAATTAAGTAAGGAATGGGTGGGGTTGGGAGAGATTGGTGAGAATGTTGAAATAGGTGACATTTATCAAGATGTACTACATTTATAAACTGCTTCAGTGAATGGCAACTTCTTTAGAAAGCTATTTAAGATAATAAAAGTATTCAAAAAAGAAAGAAAAAAGAAGAAAATGATTTTGGTTGTATTGCTTTTCTAATTACTAAAATGAGACACATTTAGTGTTCACTGAAACATGCTACAATGTGGAAGAATCTTGAAAACATATACTAAAATAAATACCACATGAAAGATCACATATTGTATGATAGGAAATGTTTACATTAAGTACATCAATAGAAACACTAAGTAGATTAGTGGTTGTCTGAGGCTAGGCATGTTGGGGTGAGATGGGGAGTGTCAGTAGTATAGATTTCCTAGTAGGTTGATGATATGCTCTGAACTGATTGTGATGATGGTTGCAAAACTGAATATACTAAAAACCCACTAAAATATATTGACATTTATTTAAAAGGGAAAAATATATGGCATGTGAATTACTAAAAGAATACATAAAGCAAAAATGGAGAAAAATTGAAAACTCTGTCATCCAACCATGTAGACAGAACCTTTTTATCAGTTGAACAGTTTAGTGTGCATCCTTTCAGATGGATTCTAAGCATGTATGCTTACATTTTTTATCCAAGTTTCAAACTATTCAAACTAATATGTAACCTGCTTTTCCTGTGAAAAATCACAGTAAACATTTTGCAAATGCAAAATGCAAATGTTGCGGCTGGAAAGGTGGCTCAGTGGTAGAGCACTTGCCTTGCATGCCTGAGGCCCTGAGTTCGATTCCTCAGCACCACATAAGCAAAAAGAGAAAAGCCAGAAGTGGCACTGTGGCTCAAGTGGTAGAGCGCTAGCCTTGAGCTGAAGAGCTAAGGGACAGCACCCAGGCCCAGAGTTCAGGCCCCACGACCAGACCCAAAAAAATGTAAATGTTTTTATACTTTTTTATTGTAAAAATGTTGTGCAGAGTGGTTACAGTTACATGAACAAGATAATGAGTACATTTCCTATTGAGCATTGTTGCCTCCTCCTTTGTTTTCCCCCTACCATCCCTTCCCTCCCACAGCATGATTTCAAGACTCTGTCATGTTACACCATGTAAGACAAGTTGATTTAGTAACTTAACATTTAGATTGTTTCAACTTCTTTCCTATTCGGTTAATTGGAAGGAACATAAATATTATCGATTTAGAAATAATTAAATAAAATGTGGCACAATGATTCAATAAACTACTATGCAGCTGTTGCATAGCTTGATGTGGATTATTACGTGATGACATGAAATAAGTACCAAGATGTATGGAAGTCCTAAATATGTACTTTTGGGAGTATATATATATATATATATATATATATATATGCAACAATACCAGTCATTTTACTTGGGGAGAGGTGTTGGGCAAGCAATGGGGAATGGAGTTTGTTTTTTTAAACTAATTTGTTTGAAATGATCAATTATTTTATCTTGTGCATCAAACACACATATTTCCACTAACATGATTAAAAACTTTGTCATTAAACATTTATTTATATTGCTTATAGGTGATTATATGTTCAGTAAAACAAACCAAAGAGGAGTGACACTGGTACTCAGTGTCCAACAGCTGTGACAAAGGATATCCTGTCAGAAAGAGTCAACAAGTTTCATGGGAAGACCCAAAAACCATGTTATGTACTACTGTTGAGTTGCTAGAGGCTAGTTTCACAGGGGGATGAACTATTACAGACCAAAGCCTAGAAGGGGAGCAAGACTTTGAATTCTATCTCTAAAGACAGATACTTCTCAGCTGTGCTCTATGAATCCTCAACATCTGCCAAGGGCCGGACACTGGTGACTCACACCACTCAGGAGGCTGAGATCTAAGGAGCATGGTTCAAAGCCAGCGCAGGAAAGAATGTCTATGAGATGCTTGTATCCACTTAAACACCAGAAAACTGGAAGTGGAGCTTTGGCTCAGGAACAGTGCCCAGACCCTGAGTTCAAGTCCCATGGCCTATTTGAAAAAACAAAACAAGACAAAACAGAATACTAAGCTTCCAGGATCTTGTTGACATGTTCTCAAAGCAAATTCACAGGTTAAAATTTAAAATTTTTCTAAAATGCAAATTAGATATACCACCTTAACAATTTGTAAGTACATGATGGTTGTAAGAAAAGTCTTCACCTTTGATCTGATTTGTACATTGTAGCTCCATAGTTAAAAGATTATCTGGTAACTAGAAACACAGAACGTACTAACCTTTCCAGAACATAGAAAATGATAATGTTTATATACCACACTAGAGTGAAAGTAAAATGATGAGTTTGCTCATGGCCAGAGGCAAAGACTTCATGGACTCTGGCTGCCTCCATAGCCTACAAGACCACCTGGAAGGATAAATAGCTCAGCACACCTGTAACTTGATCAGGGCACATCAGTATGCTACAATTTCCCAGCTGGAAAGCAAAATTCAAAGAACTGAAGAATTCAACTTCCAAAAGTCAGAGTTAAATAAAAATGCCAGTGTTAAATGTCCTATCTTGAATGGCTTGTGATTGGCAAGAGCAGCTTGCAAAAGGAAAAAGGACAAATTGGGCTAAGTGAAAGTCAATTTTTTTAAAAGATGACTTCTGTTATTACTATCACATATAGATGTTTAAGATACACAAGGTCTTTTTTCTGAGATCTAGCACAGCATAGAAGTCAAATTATTAGCTTGCTGGGGCCAGAGGCAGACTGCTCACGGAAACTGACTACCCTAGTGGCTACAAGGCAATCTGGAGGGATAAATAGCTCAGAATGTCTGCAACTTGCTCAAGGCACATCAGTATGCTACAATTTCCTAGCTGCAGAGCCCTTCTCCTCCTCTAGGGGGATTCATCTCTCTCATTCGAATTACAACAAAGTTAGGACAAGTCTGGAGTCAGTACACTCAAACAACCTATTTCTCAGAGGGCTAAATGTTAAGACTCAGACCACATATCCTTCTGTTGAAATACTGACTGAAGTTCCTGTAGAGTAAGGAATAGAAGAGGATCCTATAGAGAGAAAACTCCCAGGAATAGAAACTCAAGAAGTAGATGTCCGATTATTAACAATGGAGAGTTAGAACCAGATTGAAATCTAGACACAAAACCCCGTAAGTATACCCAGGATATTCCAAGAGGCCCTCCTTCTCTCCTTCTTCTACTCCCTCCCTCCTTCCCTTTCTTTTTTCCTTTCCTCTTTCCTTCCTTCTGTCCTTTCTTCCCTTCCTCCTCCTTCTACCTTTCCTTCCTTCCTTCCTTCCTTCCTTCCTCCCTTTCTTTCCTTCCTTCCTCCCTTCCTTCCTTCCTTTCTTTCTTTCTTCCTTCCTTTCTTTCTTCCTTCCTTCCTTCCTTCCCTCCCTCCCTTTCTTTCTTTCTTCCTTTCTTTCTCACTTTTTCCTTTCTTCTTCTATTATTTCTTTCGTACTTTCCATTTTCTTTCCTTCTTACCATAATAACTAATTCTAATGAGAATTTTCTTTTTAAAAATATATATTTTTATTATAAACACAGAGGGGTTACAGTTACATGAGCAAGGTAATGAGTCCATTTCCCATCTAGCATTGTTACCCACTCCTTTGTTTTTCCCCTACCATCCCTTTCCTCCCCAACTCCTCCCTCCCCCTCACCCCACCCCCAACAAAGTTGTACAGTTCGTTTTCAACATAGTATCTTGAACATCTCATTATTATAATGGGTCATCCTGTATCCTTACTCTAGTATTTTGTTATTTCCCTTCCCCACCCCAATTAGAAAAATGTATATACAATATGCAGGATACCAGAATCAAATACAGTGACAACAGGGGTTGTACCATGGGAAAGAACATAAAAAGAAACAAAAAAATCACATAGTACATTATCAGTACAAGAAAGATAAAATCTCTTGGATCCCTATCTTGTGGTTCATTTCACTTACCATCAGGTTATATGGTGTACATAGCTTTTGACCTCATTGCTTGTCCTAAACATACACTAGTTATTGCAGATAAGGGAAACCATGGACCTATGTTTCTTTGGGTCTGGCTTACTTCACTTAATATAATTTTTTCCAAGTCTTTCTATTTCCTAACAAATGGGGCAATGACATTCATTCTGATGGAGGCATAGAATTCCATTGTATATGTATACACAATAAACATAGTCGTGCCGGTAGCTTTAATGTGGTCTTGTTTGTGAACATTTGGGTAAATGCCCAAAAGTGGGATTACTGGGTCATAGGGGAGCTCTATGTGGAGTCTTTTGAGGAACCTCCATACTGCTTTCCAAAGTAGTTGAACAAGTTTACACTCCCACCAACAATGCAGTAAGGTTCCTTTCTGTCCACATCCCCTCCAGCAATCGGTTGTTATTAGAGTTCTTGATTATAGCCATTCTAACTGGGGTGAAGTGGTATCTCAGTGTTGTTTTGATTTGCATTTCTTTTATGGCTAGGGAGGTTGAGTATTTCTTCATGTGTCTATTGGCCATCCTTCTTTCCTCTTCAGAGAAGTTTCTCCTTAAGTCTTTTTTTTTTTGGGGGGGGGGTCATGTCCTGGGGCCTGAACTCTGGGCCTGGGCGCTGTCCCTCAGCTCTTCAGCTCAAGGCTAGCACTCTACCACTTGAGCCACAGCGCCACTTCCGGCTTTTTTCTTTTTGCTTATGTGGTGCTAAGGAATCGAAACCAGGACCTCAGGCATGCAAGGCAAGCGCTCTACCACTGAGCCACCTTCCCAGCCCTCTTTAAGTCTTTAGCCCACTTATTTATTGAGCAGTTGTTTCTTTGAAGATTTGTTGTTGGGGGATTTAATTTTTTGAGTTCCAGGTATATTTTAGATATGAGACACTTTTCCGTTGTGTGGCTAGTGAAGATCTTCTCCCAATCAGTGGGCTTTCTATTGATCTTGCTAGCTATGTCCTTTGCTATGCAGAAGCTCTGCAATTTCATGCAATCCCATTTGTCCAACCTTTCTTTGATTTGTTGTGTCTCTGGGTCTCCATTAAGAAAATTTTGGCCTGTGTCAAGGAGACCTAGGGTTTCTCCTATTCCATCTGTAATGTTTTCAGAGTGTCTGCTTTGACTCCGAGGTCTTTGATCCATTTGCAATTGATTCTGGTACAGGGTTATATATAAGGATCTAGCTTTAGTTTTCTACAAGTAGTTAACCAATTTTTCCAGTACCATTTACTGAAGAGGCTGTCTTTCTTCCATTCTATTTTTTTAGCTCCCTTATCAAAGATTAGATGGCTATAGGTCTGTAGGTTCATTTCTGGGTTTTCAATTCTATTCCATTGGTCCTGAGGTCTGTTCTTGTGCCAGTACCAAGCTGTTTTGATTACTATGGCTTTGTAGTAGAGTTTGAAATTTGGTATTGATATTCCTCCAGCACTGTTCTTTCTGTTGAGGATCGTTTTAGCTATTCGGGGTCTTTTATTGTTCCATATGAATTTTTGGATTGCCTCTTCTATTTCCTTGAAGAATGAGGTTGGAATATTGATAGGTATTGCATTGAATTTGTAGATAGCCTCGGGAAGTATTGCCATTTTCATAATGTTGATCCTTCCAATTCAGGAGCATGGGAGTTTTTGCTACTTTCTAAGTTCTGTTTTGATTTCCTTTTTCAGGTTTTTAAAGTTTTCATCATAGAGGTCCTTCACTTCTTTGGTTAAGTTAATTCCTAGGTATTTTATTTTTTGAGGGGCCATTACAAATGGAGTTACTTTCCTAATTTCAGCCACACTTTGCTCATACAATAAATGTAAGTTAAAATGTAAATGCACACTACTTGAGTACAGAGGAAAAAACAGCCTTAGAAAGTTAGGCTTCAAAAGGCTAATTCACAGCCCAACAAAATAAATACCAGGAAATCAGTACTCAGAAGTTGGGATAAAGTGCTGGGGAGTAGACAAATGAAGAGAGAAAGGGGAAAAATACAGTCATAAAATTCAATGCATATTAAGATATTGAGTTGTGAGGGATGAGGAAGTATGACAAAAGGGGTGACATTGATCACGATGCATTGTACTTATAAAATGCTTTGTTGAATGACAACTATTGAAAGATAATAAAATAATCTCCACAGTCTAAAGTGGACAAAATATTGTTGATTATTAATGTTTGAGATAATTTACACCCAGAAAGGTGAAGTAAAACTCATGTAAACTCAAATCAAAAGGAAAAGGCAAAATTGTGAAATAAGCATTCTGATTCCAAATTTCTGAACTATACTTTCTCATCTATAGCCAGCTAGTCAACCAATGAACTAACCAAACAGTGTGAACATACTTCTATACACATATTTAGTATAATGTTTTAAAAATTTTTTGTCAGTCTTGGCGCCTGAACTCTGGGCCTGGGTGCTGTCCCTCAGCTTTTCAGGCTAAGTGTAGTGCCCTACCAGTAGAGCCACAGTGCCACTTCCAGCTTTTTCTGCTTATGTGGTGCTGAGGAATAGAACCCAGGGCCTCATGCATGCACAGCAAGCACTCTAACATTGAGACACCTTCCCAGCCCAGTGTAAAATATTTTGCATACATACATGATTAACTCTCAGACCCTGAGTTTAAGAAACAAAGTCTAGTTCAGCAATTCTCAGCCAGAGAAGACAGTTATAGCTGGCACTGTTAGGAATGTCTCACAATACACAGCCCATTGTTTCCATGTTGCACCTGTATTACCCAAGTCAAGCAGGATCATGAGAAATCTAGCATAAATCACATGTGTATTTCACTATAAAATAGCTTATATCCATGGTCTTTTGGGGAGACAAACTTGGGACCAGTAACTATAATAAGGTCTGTGCCATGTTATAATTCTATTTAGGGTTGAGGGTAGAAAACAGAGGATCCAGAATAAAGGACATTATCTTCTTTTCCAAAACTCGGTAATAGATTAGACAGAGTTCACTGCAAGGAAGGGAAAGATATTCAGCACTGGAACAGGAAAAGAGAAAAAGATGGACACAATCTGTCTTTCTGTTTCTACCACATCCTATTGTCTAGACCTAAGACTATCCTAGGCAAAGAAAGAGAAAACAAAGGAAAGAAATTCTCAAGAACAGTGAACTCAGAAGAAAGGGGAAGGAAGAGAAAACAAGAAATTAGGGAATGGTGTTCTAAATCATGTTAAGAACCACTGCCTGTATGAGTATTGTGGAATGAGCTGTGTGTGTTTGTGTGTGTGTGTGTGTGAGAGAGAGAGAGAGAGAGAGAGAGAGAGAGAGAGAGAGAGAGAGAGAGAGAGAGAGGGAGAGAGAGAGAGAGAGAAGAGAGAGAGACAGTGAGACAGAGAGACACAGAGACACAGAGAGACAGAGAGAGACAGAGACAGAGACAGAGAGAGGTGATGAAGGGGGGTCTCAGTATTTCTGAGTTTGATGGAGAGAACAAAAAATAGAGTATAATGAAGATAAAGGGAACGTATTTGATTTTACCATAACTATCGAGCCATATCCAGGAATCCTAGAGTGCAAGGTTTGAGATGAATCTTTGGAAAACTCAATAATTCACCAAGTAAAGAAGGAATGGGCCAATAGCAATAACCAAAGCACTAAGACAACCAAGAGCATAATACAGTTGATAAATTTTAGGTTCTTTGAAGTAGCTGGAGTTTAGGAGGAAAATACAAGTGGAGCGATAAGGTATTAGACTGGCTACAGAGGGGAAAGAAGACAAAGGGACTTAAACACTGTTAAGGTAGGCTATGGTACCTGTCCCTTCCTTCAGGGCCTCAACTTCCATGAATGGAAAACACATTTTATGCTTCTCTCTTCCACATGGTAGAAGACAATCAAGAAGGTAGCCAGAGTTCATTTTAATGTAAATGAGTGTAGTTTAGCAATATTTCTCAGTAATATAGTTCAACAACATATAATACAACTGATTATTGTCACTTACATGATTTTGAATGGAGACTTTTGGATGCAATCTTCATACACTTGAACATAAAAATACTGTGTGCAAATTGCACAGTAATTCCAACAGAAAAAAAAAAGAATGTAAATGTAATGAGCTGTACCCAGAGTTCTTGATGAAGCTGGAGTTACAGATGATAAAGACGGGAAAGGAAATAGACCCATTAAGCTCATTTGCTCTGAAAACTTTCTCATCAGCCATAGCTGAAAATAATTTGTCATAATACTGTAAAGTTCATGGCACTGAAGTTTTCTCTCAGGGTTGAAGTTGTAGAAGAACATTAGGAGAAGGGAGATGCTAGCAGTTCTCTTTGTGTCCTTGTGGTCCCTGATTTACACTGGCAGGAATGCAGTGATGAAGGTGGGTAATAGCTTAGAATGGCCTTTTTAGCACAAGGACTTGCTAAAGCCACTTGAAAGCAATAAGCAACGAGAAGCAGAGTGTACATTCTTCAAGTGAGAATGCATAAAGGGATCCCATGAATAGCACCAAAAAGTCATAATATCCTGGAAGCCATAGAGTACAAGCATTGCTCAAAAGATTGAGAAGGCAAAAGTATGGAATAAAGTGAAAAATACTGAGAGAAAGGAAATGATACAACATACCAGCTCTTGTCTGGAGAGGTTTAACTCAAGGTCTATATGAGGCATTTTTGATGCACTCAGAAGCGATAAAGTCGTCTTCAAGCAGCAGGAAATTCTTGTTGCCTCTAAAAAATCTTCTATAGTTAAACTAATGGACACACTGTGATTCAATGCTTTCAACCTTAGAAGGCAGATCTTGGAAACAAAAAGAAATTATGTTGTAAAACTTGAATTTTAACAAAGTGTACTTGTAGCAGTATCTGATTAAGGTAGATAAACAAGGGCTTGCTCAGTCAGATTAATCTTTCCCATCTTAGGTGGGGGCTACTATGTTGGGATTATTAACTAGAGCATTCAGATAGGTCATCTATTATTTAGCAGTCTGAACAGGTATTGTACTTGTTAATTACTAGTTAAATAAAATTAATAAGTTAGTCATATAAAATATCAGGAAAAATGCATGGAACATGTTATATATTGTCAGAAAATTGAGGTCCAAGTGTTGGGGTACATAGCAGTATGAGATGTTAAACTACATATCAAGTACTGAATACCAGGGATACACAAAACAGGGATACAAATGGTTAAATTTTCTGATAGCCCTAAGAAAAACAAAAATTATTAGCTGCACTATTCTTATTTCCCAAGTCTCTGATTTCCTTATGGGTCTCAAAGCTTCTTAGGCTGAAGCATTCAGCAATTTTAGCACAGATTCTCTGGCATGAGATTTATAAAGGAAGTGTGCCTACCATAATTGCCTAAAAAATAGGTGCACATAGATCTTTCACTGGAAGGAGAATAGGATTCTCTCAATTTATTCCCAAAGTGATCATAAGCCCCACAAAGGTAAACATTTAATGGACTAATATCACTTTATTTAAATAAATTCAGGTTTACCTACAAACTAATGAGGTAGCATATATAGAATTTACTTGTGGTAAATTAGAAACTTTTGCCATTTACACATTAGTATTCAGTCTAATATTTATAATAACTACTAGCATCATGATGAGAGCTATTTTCAAGTCTAATACTTTAGAGACTGTCTTTTAAACAGTGCAGATTAACAGCAGTTTGTGACCAGAAAATACTACAGATTAGAAGCCACTATGCTTTTGGTTAGATTTCTGTTATTGTAAGAAAAGGAACTGATTTTAACCAAAAACCATTCTACCTGCTTTTGCTTTGTCTGAAAGTAGGCAAAATTCTACCAGATGACCTGTTTAGAATACTATATAGGAGAGTGTTTATTATTGATTGAATATCAAATTTGTCAGCAGGTAATACTCAAAATTTTCAGATAATATTAAGGAAATCTCACTGCAATAAAGTATGTGAATCATTTTTTTGTTGTTGTTGTTTTTTTTGGTTCCAGTCGTGGAGCCTGAACTCTGGGCCTGAGCTCTGTCCCTCAGCTCTTCAGCTCAAGGCTAGCACTCTACCACTTGAGCCACAGCGCCACTTCTGGCTTTTTTTTTCTGCTTATGTGGTGCTGAGGAATCAAACCCAGGGCCTCATGCATGCAAGGCAAGCGCTCTACCACTGAGCCACCTTCCCAGCCCATCATTTTTTAAAATCTAAAAATAAATAAGTTAAAAATCTGAACAGTTTAGATTCTAGATTAGATTCTATAGAGTTGGAAAATTAAAGGCAAGAACCATGCAAACCCAAACATGGACAAGGAGAATGTACTGTTTAATGTACCAGGTATAGTCAGAATTGGGTGTATATCTAGAGAGGTAAACTGTATGCGACTCATCTAGACATGGAGTGAGTCACAGAGACACAAGTATTTGGGAAAGAAGGGACATTATGTCACATCTATCTCTTCAACAGTTTTGCCCACATGGAGGATATTGGCTGTCCCTACCACAGAGTCACATGAAAAAGATCAGAGTACTGCTTGAGGTCCACATTGGTTGGCCCTTTGATTCTCTGCAGGCATCCTGCTTTGCTTTTAGCAATTCTTTGGACAGAAGCTTTCATAAGCACAGTAGGAAGCTCAAATATGCCCTCTTTACACAATGGATATGTTCTTGTGAAGTCTGGTATGAATCTAAAAGTCAGTTAGTAGCAGACACTTTGTTAACCAAATACCTTATTAAATATTTTATTGGCAAATATTAATTGTGTGGCAGGGTTTCATGGTGATTTTTCCATCTATACATAATATATACCTCAATCAACCTCATCTACTACTTCCAACACACTCTCTCTCTCAACCTTCCTCCCCTCTGTTGAAAACAATTTCAACATGTTTCATTGTTCTATTTTCATATACACAAACAAAGTACTTCAACCATATTTAACCTCATTCACTTTCTCTGTTCACTTTCCAGCCCTTACACTGGTAATTCACTCCCCTGATTAGAGCCCTGTTTTACTTCCCTGATATGCAATTTTTTAAATTCTTTGGATAAATTAATACAAATTAAATGAATGCTGTAATTTACTCATATATCTCTTTTCAAAAAGGACACACACATAAAACATATAATTCATGCTTTTACATGATATAGGCCTATATTTTCCTGCTACATACCCCCTCCACATACACACACATTTATGTTACACTTTTAGGGATAAAATCTTTAGGGTATTTTACAACTCAATTAGAAAACAAATATTTACTCTGTGTTAGGTTTGAGTTTTATGAAAGAGCATTTTCGAAAATTTCAGTTCATGGAATTTTTTATTTAATTGGCTTTGTAAAGTAGGCCTTTTGTTAAATGCTTATTTAAAGGAAATCTCTGGGCAAAGAATCATCTTTTGATCTTTGAGTTAATGGCAAGCACTGAAATTTCATGAAACTGGATATTCAGTATTCTGTTTATCAGGTGTTGTTGGAAATGGAAGGACATGGGTATTCAGTGTAGAGAACAGGCTTCTGAGGTCCTTTTTGTTAATCAATACTCAGAAGCACCATCACTTTCCTTAACTTGGGGAAAGGAGGTCATGGGGGTAGAATGGACTACAGATAGTTTCCCATTCCTAAATAGCACAGGGAACAGAATAGAAGCAAAGGGAATCTAAAGACCGTTTGTCCTTACTTGGGTGAGGAAAATAATTCTATTCTGGGACCCCCACCTAGCCTCAAATCAGAAGTGTATGGGAGCACCAGAAATGCTAACACATTTGGAGATTTTCAGAGATTTGAACAGAGGCAAAAAGTGGAGAATACAGAAAATGCACATTCACTCCAGAGGTTATTGATGAGATTAATTACCTCATAACTGCTGTAATAAAATGACTCCAAGCATATTGCAACTATAATTATCCATAAAAATCTGAATGAATTCAATTTCTCCAGAAATCACCCTGATGTAACTGGTGAGAAGAAGAAAAGTGGGGAAGAAGGCAATTCCACTCTTAGAAAAGAATGAAAGATGGCTTGTGGAACAAGAGAGTGTCTAATTAGGTCAAATGAGTAGGGCTGGATGGTGTTTATCCTGGCTTTCACCTTGTGATTTTTCAAATTGATCTATAAGACTCAGTCTTAGATGTTTATTTTTACAAGAACCACAAACAGATCTGTAACTTCGCTTTTGTTTCCCACTGCCCCACCAGTGTATGCTCGCATATGCAAATATATATATAATATCATATTATATATATATACATATATATATATACACACATATCACACATATAATTCATGAATTTGGTTCCCATCCAGTGTTCCAAAATACACACCATAAAAGGGTACAAGCTCTCATCCTGGTCAAACTAAGAGTAAAGGACTGTTGACTTTGGGCAGTTTTCCATACTTTCAACATCTTGCTATCTGTTGGCATACCACTCCTGCCCCCAAGTCTATCATGTTACCTACAGGTGACTTAGGGCCCTTTCCAATTTCCATTTCCCAGGAAACAACCCTCTTAGAGCCACTCCTGCCTTTCTCTTGCTTATGAAAAGTATGCCTCTCCTTAGTCCTATAACCTGTAACTCCTAATATCCCCAAGCCATGTTTCTTAAAATGAAATAATAAAGGATTTTTGTTTTAGACTGGAAATCGAAATGACCCTGCATCACTCAATGACCATGAAATTAGGGGGAGGTGAGCAATCACTTCCTTTCCACAAGTTTCAATTCCTCAGAATGTGTTTCCTTCTTTAAAAACAAAAGGTTTCAATAGTTGATTTTGCTCACTCTACTTTGTAAGGGGATGAAATGAGATGTAGCAGAAAAGTACTATCACTTATGGAGTGCATTCACAGATTTCACAGCTATTGCCTCCATACCAAAAACAACTCAGTAACAAGTTCTCTATTGGTATAACTCACAATATAAGTTCAGAAGTTTCAAATTAGAAGGGTCCACTAAGTACCCAAGTTACCACAAATGCATGTCTATTGCTTTTGTTTGTTAAAATATATATATTTCATTGTAAAGATACTGTACAAAGGGGTTACAGTTACATGAGTAAGGTAATGAGTATATTTCCTATTCAGCCCCTCCTTTGATTTTTCCCTATAATCCCTTCCCTTTCTAACTCCCCAAATCCTCACTCCCCAACCATGGATGTAAAGGTCATTTTCAACATAGTGTCTTGTACATCTCATATGGGTCAACATGCATCCTTATTTCACCTATTGGTTATTTCCCTTCCCCTCCCCAAATTATAAAAATGAATATACAAGGGGCTTGGCACCTAGATCAAACACAGTAAAAACAAAGGTTATATCACTGGGGAAGAACATTCACTAGAAAAAAATATATATCACACGGTGCATTATAAGCACATTAAAAAGAACAACAAGAAAGATAAAATTTCTGTGTCCCTATCTTGGGGTTATTTAGCATCAGGTTCTATGGCCATATGAACATAGCTTTTGACTTCTTCTGCTTGTCCTAGACATACACTAGTTATTGCAAATAAGGGAAACCATAGGACCTAAGTTTCTTTGGGCCTGGCTTACTTCACTTAATGTAATTGTTTCCAAGTCTTTCTATTTCCTAACAAATGGGGAAGTGTCATTTTTTTCTGATGGAGGCACAGAATTCCATTGTAAAAATACACATGACATTTTCTCTATCCGTTCATCTACTGAGAGGCATCTTGGTTGGTTCCATATCTCAAATAATGCATCTTTTGAGATACTCATATGGTTCTTATCCTTGCTTTTGTTAGGAGGTGAATTCTATTCATTGATTTACGTATATTGAACCAGCTTTGCATCCCTGAATTGAATACTGTTTGATCTTGGTATATGATTTTTTTAATGAGTTTCTGAAGTCTATTGGCTAAAATTTTGTGGACAAGTTTTGCATTGATGTTCATCAAAGAAATGTGGCTATAATTCTCTTTCTTTGATGAGTCCATGCCTGATTTTGGGATGAGGGTTATGATGGCTTCATAGAAAGAGCTTGGTAGTGAAGTTCCAGTTTCAATTTTAGTGAAGAGTTGGAGGAGTGTGTATGAGTTCTGATTTGAAGGCCTTGTAGAATTCAGTTGTAAATTCATCCAGTCCTGGTCTTGTCTTGGATGGGAGGTCTCTTATTGCTTTTTCTATTTCAATGCTTGATATAGGTCTGTTAAGTTGGTTAAATCATCTTGCTTTAGTTTGACCATGTCTCTTTTTGCTAAAAATTCTTCCATTTCTTCCAGATTCTCAAACTTACTAGCATAAAGGTTTAAGAAATATTCTCTTATAAGGTTCTGAAAATTGGTTGTTTCTGTGGAGATATTTCAATTCTCATCTCTGAGATTATTTATTTGGGTGTGTTCTCATCTTTTTCTGATAAGATTTGCTAAGAGCCTGTCAATTTTGTTAATTTTTTCAAAGAACCAACTGTTTTGTTGATACTTTTTATGTTTTTTTGGACTTTAATTTATTTAATTCTGATTTAATTGTAATCATTTGTTTCTATCTACTGGACTGGGGTTTAGCTTGTTGCTCTATTTTTGGGGGGAGGGGTCCGGTCGTGGGGCCTGAACTCTGGGCCTGGGCACTGTCCTTAAGCTCTTCAGCTCAAGGCTAGCGCTCTACCACTTGAGCCACAGCACCATTCCTGCTTCTTTTCTTTTTGCTTATGTGGTGCTGAGGAATCGAACCCAGGGCCTCATGCATGCAAGGCAAGCACTTTACCACTGAGCCACTTTCCCAGCCCCTTGTTGCTCTTTTTCAAGGAGCTTCAGGTGCTTTATTAAACTATTGTAGTCAGATCTTTCCGAATGGTGATGTAGGAACTCATAGCTATAAACTTGCCTCTGAGTACTGCCGTTGCTGTGTCCCAGAAGATCTGGTAATTTGTTCATTTTTGTTGAACATCATGAATATTTGAATTTCCTTTCTAATCTCTTCCATGACCCACTGGGGATTGAACAGTGTGTTGTTCAGCTTCTATGTGTTACAAGATTTTCCTTGGTGTCTTTTGGTGTTGAATTCTGATTTTATTTCTTTTTGGTCTGAGAGAATGCAAGGTATAATAACTTCAATGTTTCTGAATCTGGACAAATTTGCTTTGTGACCTATAATGTGGTCTATTTTGGAGAATGTTCCATGTGCTGCTGAGAAAAACATGTATTCTAAATGCTGCTGGGTGAAATATTCAGTAGATGTCTGTTAAGTCTAGTTGATCTATGTAGTTGTTTAGATTCGAAGTTTATTTGTTGAGTTTTTGCCAGGTTGATTTTTCCAGCAGAGATAGTGATGTGTTGAAGTCACCAACAATTAATGTCTTTGGATGTATGTGAGATTTGAGGAAAAGTACTGTTTCTTGTATAAATTTGGGTACTCTCTTATTTGGTGAATAGTTATTTAGAATTGAAATATCTTCTTGAAGGATAGATCCCTTAATTAGTATGTAATGTCCTTCTTTATCTCTTCTCACTAATTTTAATTTGAAATCTATTTTGTCTGATATGAGGATTGCAACTCCCCACTGTTTATGGGGGCTGTTTTCTTTGTAAATTTTATTCCAGCCTTTCACTTTCAGAATATGTTTGTTTTTATGGGCAAGATGTGTCTCTTGAAGGCAGCAGATAGAAGGACCTTGCTTTTTGATCCACCTAGACAATCTATGTTAAGTCCATTAATATTGAGAGTTAAGACTGAGAGGTGTTTGGTAGTTCCTGTCATGTTATCACCTTCTTGGGGACTGTGCCAACTGGGTTCTTCCTATGGTTCTTGGATTCTCAGTTTGGGTGCGGTTTCTTGGCCTTTATTGTGGTCTTGTTGATTTTCTATGTGTAGGATATCTTTAAGTATCTGTTGTACTGCTGGTTTGATGGAGATATATTGTTACAATTTTTCTTTGCTCTGGAAGGTTTTTATTTGTCCTTCTCTATGAAAGACAGTTTAACTGGGTATAGTATTCTTGGTTGATAGTTGTTTGTCCTTAGGGTATGGCATACATCACTCTAGGCTCTTTTTGCTTTCATTGTCTCTGCTGAAAAATCTGAAGTTATTCTGATTGGTTTCCACTTATAGGTGATTGATCTTTTCTCCCTGATAGCTTTAAGGATCCTGTCCTTGGTCTCGATTGATCCTGTGTATATTACAATGTGATGGTAAGATGTCCTGTTCTGGTCTGGTTTATTTAGGGTTCTAAAGACTTCTTGCATCTGAATAGGCCTATCTTTTTGCATGCTTGGGAAGTTCTCTGCTAAGATCCTTTCCAATAAATTTCCTAGACCTTTCATTCTGTCTCTAGGCCATTCGCTATATCCATCAGCTTTAAATTAGACCTGATGGTGTCTTTTAAATGTTGAATAGATCTATCATATTTCTTGGGCTTTTCTCCAATACATGTCTGGTCTTTCTCTATCATGTCTAGGCTGTCTTCAATTCCAGAGTTTCGATCTTCTGCATGGTCTAACCTACTGTCAAGACTTTCTACTTTGTTTTTTATTTTCTTTCCTTCAAATTGGTCAAATTTGATGGCTTCAATTCTTTGTTGGAGATTTGTTTTAAATCTTCTATGGACTTCTTTACTTCCTCAGTTTAGTTTTCAGTGTTCATTCTCAAATCCCTTAATTGGTTATAGTTTCATTGGACTCCTTTTTCTTCTGTTGGGCTACATTCAGTATTCCCTTTGTGGCTTTGATGGATTCCTCCAGGTTTCTGTTTGTAGATTCCATGAATGCTTCTATTAAACATTGTCATTTCTCATCCTCCTCAAGCAATTCCTCTGTTAACCTTTGATTAGCCTCCTCAGGCTCACAAAATTCCTGTATTAATCTTTGGTTAGCCTCATCATGCTCATGCATTTCCCTATCATGCTCACATGGAGACCTTTTTAGGCTTTCAATCTTTTCATTCAGCGTGTTTACCAGTAGTGTTTGTAGAGCATTTGGGGCACTGTCCTTTGGATTATTCATTAACTGTTCTGTTGCCTGATTGTCATAAGTGGGAAATGATATACATGGACTTGGCATTTTTCTTGTGCTTCTCTGGCTTGTTATGCCCATTTGTGTATGAAAGCAAAACCAATTCCATGCTAGAACACTATTTTAAGGCAAGCATCAACCAGAGCCCTGTAGTTTCACAGATTGTTTGATTCAGTCAAAATGAGTACAGATACAATTTAGTTCAATAAATACAATCTAGTTAAGCAACAAACAACTATGGACTGAGAAATGGACTGAGAAAATCAAAGAAGGTGTCATCTGACCAGAAATTATGTTTAGGGAGTATCATGAGGAGAAAAAAAGATTAGAGGAATGTAAGGAGGGAAAGGGAGAGAGGAAATATAACCAAGACCTAAATAGAGAGAGAGAAAGGATAAAAGGAAAGGAGAAGAGAGATAAAGAAAAAGGAAAAACGAAAAATAAATTTAAAACAAAGAAAAATGAAAAAATTAGGTATGTATAAAGAAGTAATATTACGATTATAGAGTTAAAGCCAAGTATTTGTGAATTGAGTAATTCATATCTGAATTAAGTATTCACATAATGAAGGATAAAGTCTAATAATCAAAGATGGATATGTATCTGGGGATGATCAGAACAGCAATTAAGTAAAGCAGAAAAAAAGGAACAAAAGGGAAAAGATATAAAGAGAATTAAAAACACACACAAAATAAAACAAAACAAAAACAAAAACAAAGCCTAAAATAAAAATGATTACAAAATAGAGAACATTTTTTAATTAAATGAATTAGGTAGAAAAAGAGTCCTTCAGTTTTTTTTTTTTGGGGGGGGGCAGGGGATCTTGTGTCTCCCCTTTGTCCACAACCAATCTCTTGGTGGAGTCTCTGGTTTGTTTGTGGTGTTTGGTTTTCCTGTTGCTTTATTGGTTTCTTAAATAAGTTTGTTTGAGCAGGCAGAATGAAGATCTGCCTTATCAGAGACTTTATGGCCCTCCTCCCAGGCTAGTTCAGTGAGAGGGCGATCTGCCTTGAGTATCACAAAAGAAGGAGATGGTTGTTTCCTCTAGCTTGGAGTTGCTGAGATGGATCTGGGTTGTAGGTAAAGCTGTGGCCTGTCAGCAATCAGTAGCTTTACCCTGATGGGCTAGCTCCTAAGAGACTCAAGCAGCCCAGCCTGGAGCCATTCTCAGGATTTATGTGTATTGAGTTTCCAATTGTTTTTCTTTTACCCTCCCACAGCCTGAGTTGCTGCCTATACTGCAGAGAGGTGGGGCAGCCTCTGGCTCTGTTCACCCTTGCAGAGCTGCCTCTGCTTGGGAAGGGCAACTTTCCCCGTGGAGCTGAGCCCCACAGGTCAGGTTCCTCTGACCTGTTGAATGGCTCCTATTGTCTTCTTCCAAGGCCTGAATTATGGGCTAGCTATTCTAGCCTGATCTTTGTCATTACCAAAGATGGAGTTCTCTGATGGTTGGGGAGGGGCTACCTTACCATTGTGGCTCTGTTTGAAGAAATTTGGATGTCTGTGGGGTACTCACACCTTTCCCTTGGTTTCTGGGCTGTTCACGGTCTGTGACTGTCTGTGGTCAACAGGATGAAGATTTTCACTCTGTAGCAGTTCTTGCTGGTGGTGAGTACAATCCGCTTACACACCACCTCTGCCAACTTTGTCCCTGGCTCTCCCGGTTGTTGTGGCAACAGCAGCAGCTGCCACTGCCATGATCATGCACACTGGTGAGTGCTCAAATATGTTTCCTTAACCAAGCTGCCTGAATTTTTCCCTCTGGCCAAACTATGATAGCTATGATAGCACACTTGGTGTGACTCTCTAGCCTTAGATTTTCCACTGGAGCACTAAAACTGGTTTCTACGTGAGAGCTTGTTTAGCCCCCCAGCTTCTCCTCTGCCATCTTCTTCCCCAACTCTCATATTACTCTTGTTTGTATATAGTTTGTCTTTCCTGAAACTCATGTTGAAATTTAATAGTTTTATGAAATACTAAGAGGTGGCTCCAGGTGAAATATTTTTAAATTATATTTTTATTATCTTTAAGTATTTGTTTAAAGGAGCTTCTATTAAGAGCTGATTGGGGTCTGCTGTCTGCTTTCATGAATGGATTAATTCATCCATTATATTAATTAATGGGTGTAATTATCATCTGTCCTTTCCTGTGAAACAAAAGATAATCCCAAAAGATTTATTTGGGCTCATCATTTTAGAGGTTCATTTTTTTTGGCTGCACTGCTTTGGGACTCTGACAGTATAGAATATTATAGAAGCATATGATAGGGGAGGCTCTCAGACAAAAAATGAGGAAGAGAGTGACACAAGAGGAAAGGTCAGGGTCTCTCATTCCCATATAGGGGCTCTCCCCAAATGAATCTAATTTCTTTCCACTATGCTCCACCTCCTAAATGTATCACTACCTCTCAAAGCTAGCAACCATACCTCTAACAAATGAGCCTTGGAAGGATTTTGAAAATACAAGCTAAAATAATGAATTAATGTATCCTATAGAGAGTGAATAATGCATTAAAATCCAGGTAGGCTATATCACATATGATCCCTGCCTTTCATGATGTGATGTCCTGTACTGCCTGGCAAATTTGGCAGTAAGAAAGCCACTATGAGACATGAATCCTTGATCTTGGACCAGAACTGAGAGCCAAAATCAATTCTCTTCCTTTAGGACACCAAGTCTGTGGTACTTTGTTAGTAGAAACCAAAAATTGCATAGGACATATATGAACCTAGGTCTATAGACTATCTCAGCTCTTTTCTACCACACAATACTAAGCTTGAAAAGTAGAAAGTGTAGTATTAGTGAACAGTATTGCTACTGATCTGATTGTACTTTTCTACATGAGTTCCCAAGATGATCTTCATTCATTGGCTGAATTTTCTAACAAAATATTAAACCTTCAGGCTCTGATTCCTTCACAAACTTTTTCCTCATTTTTTTTTGTATACATCAACAGCTTTATTCTATGGAACCCCACAAATCTATCATTCTGACCAAGAATACAGATCTGGTTTATAAATACTCTCAAGTCACTCTCCAGTTGCCCATCACAATTAACAATAATCATGGTGATTTAGTCTTGATTGCATTTCATAAAATAATTTCTAATCAAAATCTGTCATTTGTGAATCTACTTACAAAATACCCCAACTTTTCCTTCACTAGCTCTATACACTAGTGTTTTCTAACATATACAATTAGGTCATCCATGGTCTTGATACTTATTGTGGTCTGCAAAAGTCCCATGTTCACTGAACCCTAAGATAGGTATTCAAATGTTTTTTTTTTCATTCGATTGTTTCTAACACATTTATAAGATTATTTCTTTGTTGCTTTGTATGTCCCTCCCCCACAGTATAACCCCTACTTTCACTGTATTTGATGTCGGTATAATTTGTGGAGGGGAAGGGGAAAAACAAATCGTTTAAATAGGGACACAGGTGGACCCATTGCAACAATAAGAAGTACAAGTTGTCATGTCGAAAACGAACTTTACAACTTTGGTGCGGGGGGTGGGGGTTGAGGGGAGGGGGGAGGATTGGGTAGGGGGACAGGGGGGGGGAGGATGGGAAGGGATGGGAAGGGGAAACAAAGGAGGAGGCTACAATGCTTGATAAATTACTCATGATCTTGCCCATGTAATTGTAACCCCTCTGTACAGTATTTTCACAATAAAAAAAGAATATAATCATAAGAATCACTGCTTCAGTCACAGTGCCATCTCCTAGTGGTTAGCTATACATGTTGGAAGGCTATATCATCTCTCTATGCCCCAACTTTCCCAGCTTTAAGATGGGAATATAATAGAACTAACCTTGCCTACCTCATCACAGTTTGATGAAGATTAAAGAGGTGTGCTATAAACTGGCACTTAGAATAGCACAATCATATGATAGATGCTTAATGAAAATTAGCTATTTCTATTAAATCCCCCAACAACAAATCCTCAAAGAAACAACTGCCCAACAAATAAGTAGGCTAAAGACTTAAAGAGAAACTTCTCTGAAGGGGAAAATAGAATGGCCAATAGACACATGCAGAAAGGCTCACCCTCCCTAGTCATAAAAGAAATGCAAATCAAAACAACATTAAGATTCCACCTCACCCCAGTCAGAATGGCTATAATCAAGAACTTTAATAACAACAGATGCTGGAGGGGATGTGTCCACAAGGAAACCCTACTGCATTGTTGGTGGGAGTGTAAACTTGTCCAACCACTTTAGAGAGCAGTATAGAGGTTCCTCAAAAGACTTCACATAGAGCTCCCCTATGACCCAGCAATCCCACTTTTGGGCATTTACCCGAATGATCACAAGCAAGACCATACTAAAACTACCAGCACAACTATGTTTATTACAGCATTATTTACCATAGCTAAGATATGGAACCAACCCAGATGGCCCTCAGTAGATGAATGGATCAAGAAAATGTGGTATATATATACAATGGAATTCTATGCCTCCATCAGAATGAATGGCATTGGCCCATTTGTTAGGAAATGGAAAGACTTGGGAAAATTTATATTAAGTGAAGTAAGGCAGGCCCAAAGAAACATAGGTCCCATAGTTTCCCTTATTTGCAATAACTAGTGTATGTCTGAGACAAGCAGAAATGGTCGGATAAGTTGATGTTAAGCAAAATGAACCCCAAGATAAATGTTCAATTTTTTTTTCTTCCTATTGTTTCTAACATATTTATAAGATGATTTCTTTGTTGCTTTGTATGTCCCTCCCCCACGGTATAACCCATTTTCACTGTATTTGATGTTGGTATAATTTGTGGAGGGGAAGGGAAAAAATCAATTGTTTAAATAGGGATACAGGTGGATCCATTGCAACAATGAGATGTACAAGATATTCTGTTGAAAATGAACTTTACAACTTTGGCATGGGGGGGGAGGGCGGGTAATGGGGGGAGAGATGGGAAGGGATGGGAAGGGGAAACAAAGGAAGAGGCACCAATGCTTGATAAGAAATGCACTCATTACCTTGCCCATATAATTGTAACCCCTTTCTATGGTATTTTCACATAAAAAAGAAGAAAATTAGCTATTTCTTCCCTGCTATGTGCTAGACTTTTAATGCATATTATGTCACCTAATAAAAAGTATGTTGTATAAAGCCCTGTTACATATTTTCAAGGGCCAATAAATTGAAGCTCAAGAAGGTTAAGTAGACCACTACAAGGTCATACAAAACAAAATCCAAGATTTAAACACAGATTGATCTGGTTCCAAGTCAGTGTTTGTTTTTCTCCATTGTATAGTGGTTATATATGACTACCCAATCATACTATAAATTTTCTATCTTATTGTACTTGTAGGTATTCATTCTTTTTCCATTGTTTTCCTTAGGTTTTGGATGTTAAATTGCCTTTTCTTGGTTTGATTGTTTAAAGACAAGATCTCACTGAGTAACCCCAGGATGGCTTCAAACTCACGATCCTTCTACCTTAGTCTCGTAAATACTGGAATTACATGTGTGCATCACCTGCCCCAACTCAAAAAGTTGGGTTTCAAATAATTTTCACAAATTTAGGAGACTTTTTTTGGTTGGTTGTGGGACTTGAACTCTGGGATTTACCACTGTCCCTGTGCTCTTCAGCTCAAATCTAATATTCTACCACTTGAGCCACAGAGCCACTTCCAGTTTTTTGGTAGTTAATTGGAGATGAGAGTCTCACGAACTTTCCTGCCCAAGCTGGCTTTGAACTGTGATCCTCAGATCTCAGCCTCCTGAGTAGATAGGATTACAGGAGTGAGCCACCAGTGAGTGCCTGGCTAGGAGACATTTTTTGAGTAAAGAGCAGAAACTAGCACCCTTAGATATAAGCACATTACTTATTACAAAACTTGTGAAAGAATTCCCCCTAGAATTGCTTTAGGGAACTTAATCACTTCTTCTTGAGGCAACCTATAAGTTTTTTTTAAAAATTATTATTGTGTACACTACTGAATATTGAACCCAGGGCCTTGTGCATGTTAGGCAAGTTCTATACTCCTTGACTCTTATTCCCAGTTACCAGCCTGTAATTTTCTTACACTTCTCTTCCAGTACTTAATCAATCTAGTTGATCCCTATTCCAAGAGATACAATGAGAGTAAGCTTGGAACTCACAACCATCATAGTTTCAGTGGCAGTTATTTTCTGAGACACCAAGAATACAGACGGGATCTGTTTCAGTCAAAAAATGTGTATCCCATCTCAGTGAAAGAATGATACTTTCTATCCAATTGAAGTCAAAACTCAGGCATTTGACTTGTTTTAATCTACATAATGAGACACATGTAACTATGGGTACAAGATTTAAGAGTTAGTGCACAAATCACCACATATTATTTTTCTTTTGCTACTATAAGCAGCAATAATATAGATGATAGTTATTCCATCAGCCTGGGTCCTAGAGTAAAGACTATATACACTGGACACAGATGGCTTATGCCTGTAATACTAGCTAATAAGAAGGCTGAGATATGAGGATGGTGGTTCAAAGGCAGTTTGTTCAGGAAAGTCCATGAATCACTTATCTCCAATTAACCTGGAGGTAGAGCTGTGGCTCAAAGTTGTAGAGTATTAAGTATTGAGCAAAAAGTTCAGGAATAGTGCCAAGTCCCTGAATTGAAGTCCCACAAATGATTTTAAAATGATTAGAATAGAGACCCAGCCAACCTGCAAAACATGACAGGAGAGTTTACTTCCGTTAGTTCAAGTCATTGTAATTTTTCATTATTCTTACCATATCATAATCTAGTATATGTTGATTGATACACAGTAAAAGTAGGAAAATTTTAGAAAACCAACATCCCACACTCCTTTGCTAACTTTGCTATGGATTTAGTAATAGGGGTCCAATTGAATAATGGAGTTTGGAAGGCTTAATATGGATATACTTCAGGGGAAACTGTTGTAAAACACTCATTACTGTTATTGAAGTAGATAGCATTCTGATAGAGCATACCCATATTTCATTACAACATTATTCATAATAGCCAAGCTATGGAAACAGCCTAGATGTTCTGCAATTAATAAATTGGTCAAGAAAGTGTGGTCTATATGATTTATGTCTATAGGCAATGAAATATTATTCAGCTGCAAGAAAGAATGAAATTTTCTCATCATGTTAAGAAAAGTAAACCAGGTTCAGAAAGACAAAAATCATGTTTCTCTCATATGGGGATGTTAGTCCTAAACAAGACAGAGGATCATATATTCATGCATATATGTATGTAATTTTTGTACTTTTTTGCCAATCCTGGGGCTTGAATTTGAGCTTTGTTTTTCTCAAGGATAACATTCTACCACTTCAGCCCCCACACCATTTCCAGTGGTTTCTGTTTATGTGTTACTGAGAAATTGAGCCCAGGGCTTCATACATATCAGGCAAGCACTCTACCACTAAGCCACATTCCCAGCCCCTGTAATTTCTGTAACTGTAGGATTCACTGAGGGTATTAGACGGAGGGAGGAGGAAAATAGAATGGTGAAAGCACTGAAGTACTTCCTATATGTGAATGAATATAGAAAAAGAAACTCACTGAAATATGTTGAATAATGGTGGATAGGCAGATAAGGAAAAAGGGGACCAATGTGATACAAGTACTCTATATGCATGTGTGAAATACCCTATTGAAATCCCTTTGAATAAGTAGCATATAGTGAAATAATATCAAGAATGTAAAGCAGGTCTTTTCCCAGGTATGGGTACTAGTTGGGGGTGGGGCATTAAGGGTGACAAATATGGTCAAAATGGAACAATGAAACTTGTTTAAATAGGTTTAGGAAGGGTGAAGGAGGGATGAGAAAGAGTGGTGGTGGAGTGAATCTGATCAAGATATATTACATGTCAAAATAAAATTCCCTTGTGCAACTAATTGATGGTAATAAAAATTGTGGGAAAACAAACACTAGTATAACAAAATTGTATACATATGTCTTCACAGACCAGAAGAGCTAAGCTTCAAGTATTTCTCTAACAACTCGTTTCTTGTACTACCATTTTTGGTGAATTTCCATAACAGTAGATGTCTAAAGTTCTCTTTAGGGACACTATTCTATGTACTTACACCAAGTAAATATGTATAGTCTCCAAAATTATCACAACTCCATAGTCTGTAGTAACTATAAAAATAAGAATTAAAGGACAGCTCTCTCATCTTTTATTATCCTCTCATCCTTTTCTCCTATGAGTGTTTCTCCTAATAAAATCCTTGATGATTTCATCTCATCTTGGTATTTATTTCTCATAGGACTTTGACTAACACATAAGCCAATTTACTGTCACTCATTAAGATGTCATGCTAGCCTAGATTGGGAGAATATACATATATATATATATGAGATCTAGACTACATATATATAGGAGATCTGGACTATATATATATATATTCTATGTAGAATACAAGAAATTAGACGGTTTAGTCAACTAAACCTTATATATATATATATAAAATCTTATATACGTGATTATATTATGCAGGAGGTTGTATTTTAGGTCTAGTATCGACATATGAGAGAAAACATGTTTTTTGTCTTTCTGGTCCTGGCTTACTTTGTTCTGTATAATATTTTCCAGGTCTATACATTTCCCTGCAATGACATGATTTCACTCTTCCTGGTGGCCAAATAAAATTCCATAGTATATACAGGAGTGAATTCTCATGGAGTAAATCTTCTGAACAATTAACAGTTTAGCAAAATGAATACCAGGAAGCTGAAACAAGATTGTAAATGGGGAGGGGAGGGTATGAATGTAAAATGGAACAGTGTATAAATACAACAAGAGTACTCAATGTGCATATGTGATGAAGTGGGAATCATGAAATGAGTCTACAAGGAGGGAGCAGATAGGATAGGGGAGAATGATTGAAGGGATGACTCTAATCAAGAAGCACTGGATACTTAGGTGAATGTGATAAACAATAGATTCTTTTAATTTCTTGAATCAGACTATGTCATAAGCACAAAAATTGTATTTAAAATTGCAGATGATCTAGTTGAAAGAGAGGTCCTGAGCCAATTTATTTCTAACTATGAAGAACTAAAGAAGTGGCCTAGAATGAAGTATACAGTGAAAGAGGATCCAGAATTGAGTGATGATAGTTACAAACATTAAACACCAGTATGGTAAATACCTCCCATCTTTAATTCTTCAGCCTCTCTCAACTTCCCCTTTGTTTCTTGAACGTCTATTTCCTTCAGCCTTTGCTTGTTTTGGGATGAGGTTGTGCTAAAAGAGCAAAATAAACCTATGTATGTAAAAATTATCTACCTTAAAAGAGGAATTTGTCTGAATCTTATAGGGGATGAGGCATATTGAGGAATGATCCCACAGTTTCAAATGTTCCTGAATAATTTTTATGGCTCATAATTTATAGTTGCTTAACAAATCTATTTTCAATAAAACAATGGTTACTGGGAAATGAACTAATAAAATCCAAGCATATGGCAGTGAGACCACTGGATCATCCTTGATCTTTACTTAGTATATTTCCAGTGCTTGTTACAACCTCTATTTATTTTTTATTTTTAAATAGCTGTACAAAGAAGTTGCCAGTATCACTCCTTTCAACATTCTCACCCATCCATCCTACCCTTTCCCTCACTTTTCTTAACTTTGTAGTACATACAATGAATTCTTGCCTGCATTCTCCCTCAAGCAACTCATCATTCATCTACCTCTCTCCCTTTGGCCCCCATTCCTCTCTTGCAAGTATCCATTTCCTGGTGCTTACTACCCACTATTTAAATACAGCACATTTGAAACAGTTTAGAGGAAGATGAGCCACTTCTCATTCTTTAGTGTCAGGAATTTAGCTGGGGGCAGATCAGAGATATAAGCTCAGCAGAATAGATATTCAACTTTGGTAAGCAGATAGCATTTGATCACCTTTATTCGGATCACATTCTGAGCTTTTGTACACTCAGCCAGTGTTTTTAAGGAAATGTAAGCATAAATATTGGTCATTTAGCCAGTTTGGCTTAGGTTATAGAGTAATGAAAAATCAAGAGCCTTCAACTCTAGTGGATGCTCTGTGAAAATGTCCTTTAAATTATTCAGGGTCCATTTGTCTCCATCTAAGAGTGCACAAAATGTCAGATTAATTTTCAACAGTTAAGAATTAAGGCTCTAGAGTGACTCTGTGATAGAAAGGGGCAAGTGAAACATGCTAAATTGATGATGCCTTCGACAATATGCCTCTTTTGTGTCAGATGCACAATGAGTTGTCAGGAATTAAACAATGTGAGCAGAGGAGTCATAGTGGCCCTGTTGCCACTTGTGAGTCATACCCTAAAGGAAATACAGATGAGGGCACCTTATATTACAGAATGATCACAATTTGACCAGAACAAAGAAATCCTTCAGGCCACATAAAATTCCCCAAGGTCACAGAATGATACATAGGCTTTCCATAGTTTAGAGAATTTTGCCTGCTGTATCAGTCCATTTTCTATTGAAAAAAACACCTGAAGCTGGGTACATTATAAAGAAAAGAGTTGTATTTAGCTCAGAGTTATGGACATTCAAAAGTGTGGTGCCAGTTACCTGGATACCTCTAGTGAGAATCTTCTGGTTATAGTAAAGTACAAGATAGTATAGTGACACAAGTGTGTTAAAAAGAGGGAGTTTGCATGGAGAAACAAAAATCCAGAGGAATTTGGGGTAAGAGTAATTTTGCTGTCTGTATAACAATCCATTTTTTTTTGTTTTTGTCGGTTGTGGGGGCTGAACTCTGGGTCTTGGCACTGTCCCTCAGCTCTTCAGCTTAAGGCTAGTGCCCTACCACTTGAGCCACAATGCCACTTCTGTTTTTTGTTTCTGCTTATGTGATGCTGAGGAATCGAACCTAGGGCCTCATGCATGTAAGCAAGCACTACACCACTGACCCAACTTCCCAGCCCCAACAATCCATTTTTTATAGTTTGTTAAAATTGATGAAACTGAGACTCACGGATGGCTAAGTAAATATTGTGTATTCAATGAACTAGCAAGGTAGAAAACTAGTATCTTTATCCAAGTAATTTTATATTTACAAAAAGAATACTCATATTTAAATGTTTACTTTTTTCCATATCTTAGAGTTCATTTCCATTACTATAATTTTGTATGGTCATACGTATATAGCTCTTGAGCCATTGTGATCCTTTGCTAGGACTATTCTAGACATATACTAATTATTAAAAATGAGCGAAACCATAGAATCTATATTTCTTTGGGTCTGGCTTATTTCACTTAATATGATTTTTTTGAAGTATTTCTATTTCCTTACAAATGGGCAATGTCATTCTTTCTGATGGAAACAGCATTCCATTGTGTATATATACCACATTTTCTTGATCCATTCGTCTACTGAGGGGCATCTGGGTTGGTTCCATATCTTAGCTATGGTAAATAATACTACAATGATGATAGATGTGCTTGTAGATTTAGTGTGGCCTTGCTTGTGATAATTTGGGTAAATGCCCAGGAGTGGATTGCTGGATCATAGGGAAGCTCTATGTCTAGTCTTCTGAGTAACCTCCATACTTCTTTCCAGAATGGTTGAAAGAGTGTTCCCTTTTGTCCACATCCCTGCTTGCATTTGTTTGTGTTTTATTGATAATGGCCATTCTAACTGGGATGAGATGGAATCTCAAGGTAGTTTTCATTGTATTTCTTTTATGGACAGAGATGTTGAACATTTCTTCATGTGTCAATTGGCTGTTCTTATTTCTACTCCAGAGCAGTCTCTCTTTAATTTTTTATCTTACTTATTAATGAGATGGTTGTTTCCTTGAGGATTTGTTATTGGGATTTTAATTTTTTGAGCTTTAAGTATATTTTTGATATGAGGCCTTTGTCTGTTGTATTGCTAGTGAAGATCGTCTCCCATTCTGTGGGCTTTCTATTAATCTTGCCATCTATCTCCTTTGCCATGAACAAGCTCTGCAACTTAATGTGATCCCATTTATCAAGCCTTTCTTTGACTTGTTGTGTTTCTGGATCTTTATTTAGGAAGTTTCAACCTGCGTCAAGGAGTCCTAGTGTACCCCCTATCCCTTCCTGTAATATTTACAGGGCATGTGCTCTTACCTCAAAGTCTTTGATCAATTTGGATTCTATACTAGTGCAAGTCGGTAAATGTAAGGATCAAACTTCAGTTTTCTGCACACTTATAGCCAGTTCTGCCACAAACATTTGCCAGACTCTTGTCTGTCTTTCTTCCATATGATGATTTTAGCTCTCTTATCAAAGATTAGTTGGCCATAGGTTGGTTGGATCATTTCTGAGTCTTCAATTTACCAATTGTGTTTTTAGAGCATCTGGAGAACTATATCCTCTAGGTTTTTCATTGATTGCTCTATTGGCTGTTTTGAGTAGGAGTTGAGGTTCCTTGACTTGCCATTTTTCTTGTGTTTCTATGTCTTGTTCTTCTGATTTGGAAATGAAAGGAAATCCAATACCACACCAGAACACAATTTTAAGACAAAAACCAACCCAGAGCCCTATAGCTGCATAGACTTTAGAGGTTGACAATTATAGATAGGTATTTTCACTCTATCTCTCCTTTTAGGATGCAAAAGCAGACGCAATACCACAACAGAACGCAGTTTTAAGACAAAAACCAATCCCAAGCCCTGTAACTGAACCAATTTTAGAGGTTCAAAAATCATAGATAAGGTGTTCCCCTATCTATATATCCTTTTATTGTTAGGGGAGGGGTATTGTGATTCAGGAGTGGGGATTATATATAGCTATAATCAGTGACAAATCTGTCATGATCTTTAAAGCAATCTGAACTTAAAGGATAACATAATGAGCCACTTTGACAGAGTCAAAATGGATTCAGATACAGTCTTGTTCAATGACAAACAAGTAGGGATCAATAAACTAAAGAAAATGAAAGAGTGAAGGACCAGAAATAAAGGATAATGAGTTGAGTTGAAATTAGAAGAAAGATTAAGAGATAAAATGAAAAATAGAAATATACACTAAAAAAATAGGAGAAAGTAAGAGTAGGGGAATGTAAAGAAGGAAAGGAACAGAAGGAAGAAAACTAAGACCTAAACATTGAGAAAAAGAAAATGAACAAGAAAGTATTTAAAAATAAAGAAATTTAAAAATTATATATTCATAAAATAATGGTACTAAAATTAAAAATAATAAGATCGAGAAATAGAAAACTGAGTAATCCTAATATAGCCTGAATTAAGTATACACACAAGGAGCAAGCCTAGTAATCACTGTAGACTTTGTATGTAGAAATAAACATAACAGCAATGATGAGGAAAAAATGGCAAATAAGAGGAAAAAAATTAAAAATTTGAAAATGGAAAAAAATTAAAATTAAACTTACAAAACAAAACTCTTCAATTTATTTGGGGGATCATTTGTCTCTTCTATGTCCGCTAACCAGTCTCTTGAGGGAGTCTTTGATTTCTTTGCAGTGGTCAGTTTTCCTTGCAGCTTAGTTGGTTTCTAAAATCAGTTTCTTTGAGTGGGCAAAAAAAAGTTCCGCCTTACAAACTTGGAGTGTTTGTTTCCCTCCTCTAAGCCCAATTTATTGGTAGGGGAATCTTCTTTGTGTGTAAGGCAGGAAGGAAGTATCTGGTTTCTATAGGTTGGAGTCTTTGAAAGTGAGCTTGGGTGTGGGAAAGGTTGTGGTGTGTCTGTAATCAGTGGCTTTTCCTAAAACATCTAGCTACTGAGACTTCTGTGGCTTTTCTCAAAGGGGCTAGCTCTTGAGATTCTCTTTTTGCCTAGCTTGGAGCCGCTCTTCAGCTTTTACAAACTATTTCCAGTGAGATTTTACAGACTTTCAGCTTTTTAATTTCTGCAGCCAGCTAAGCTGCAAGTTTAGCTTCTATATGACTGGAATGTCTTTGTTAGCAGCAGTGGTTAAGGACAACCTCTCACTGTGTCTACCCTGGTAATGTCCCTCCCCTGGTAACATTGTCCCTCCCTGGGAAGAGTTTCCTCCTGGGAGGGGCAACCTTCCCCTGTGTGGAGCAACCTTCTGTGTGGAGCTGACTCTCACTGGTCAGATTCCTTTGCCCTGTTGAAAAATGGCGCCATAGTCCCTGCTTCTCTGGCCTGAATTATCTGCTAGCTGCTCTGGCAAGCTCTATGACAGTATCAAAGATGGCATTCTTATCAGGTGAAGAAGCTGTTTTGTGAAAAGGAGTGAAGATGTCTTTTGTGGGGTACTCATACTTTTCCTTGGTTTGTCAGACCATCCTCAACTTGTGTCCGTGTATGGCCAGCAGGATATGGATTTTTGCTCTTAGTCATCCAGAGTGCACTAGAGGTGAGTGAAAAACCTCCCACAATCTGTTTCTGGTGCCTTTGCCACTGCCATCACGGTTGTGGCCATTGTCATCAGTGTGTGCTCAAATCTATCTTTTTAAGCATGCTACATGAATTTGTCCTGCTGGCCCAAATCTCTGTACTATTACATCTAATTTGATGTGACTCTCTAGCCATGGACTTTTCGCTGGCACACTAAAACTGGTTTCTTGGAAAGAGTTCAGTTAAACTCCAGCTTCCTCCTTCCTTCAATTTTTAATTTTTGAATAATGGTCCTGGGCCTTCTAGTTGGGGTCTGGGTATTGTCCTTGAGCTTTTGTGCTCAAGGTTAGTGCTCTATCACTTGGAGATAAAACACCATTTCCAGCTTTTTGGTAGTTAATTGGAGATAACAGATAATGCTCTGCCAAGCACTTATCCTAAAGATAGAGTAACCCAAACGCACACACACAAACACACACACACACACACACACACACACACACACACACACACACACACACACACACTATGGCATCTCTCTGTGTGTGCAGAAAACAAAAAGGGGCTTCTATAGTTGAAATGAAAGGCCAAAATATCTATTAACTAGGCCTTAATCTTTACTTGCACAATTTCCAACCCCAATCACTCTTGGAATCCTGATGCCTCGCATAAACATTTACAGTTTTAAAAAATGTGAATAAAACCAACACTCCTAGAGGAAAACATAAGAGAAATACCCAGTACATTGTTCTGGCAAATTAGTTTTTGGATATGGTCCCCAAATCACAGGCCATCAAAGCAAAACTGGACAAGTGAGATTACACCAAACTGCAAAGCTTTTCTCAGTCAAGCAGTTGGAAAACATAGTAAATAGATGATTTATGGAATAAGAGAAAGTATTTGAAAAAGTTACACATCCAAAGGGTTAATGTCCAAAATATGTAAGGAATTTCAAACAACTCACTAGGAAAAAGACAAGTAATACACTAAAAACTTAAGGGTCAGAAGATACATTTCCTAAAGGAAAACATACAAATGTCCAAAAAGCAAATGAAAATGAGTAATCATTAAGGAAACAAATATATAAGTGGGATATCACCTCAAACCTGTTAGAATTACTATCATTAAAAAAATGAGAATTGAGTCTGATATTGGTAGCTCACACCTGTAATCCTAGCTATCCAAGAGGCTGAGATCTGAGGATCACAGTTAAAAGCCAGCCTGGGAAGGAAAAATCTGTGACTATTATCTCCAATTAACTAACAAAAAGCTGGAAATGGTGTTTTGTCTCCAAGTAATAGAGCACTAGCCTTGAGCACACAAGCTCAGGGACAATACCCAAGCCCAGGGCCAGTACATATGAAAAAGGGACACATATGAGACAGGGGTGAGCAGAAAGACAGATAGAAAGTGATCATTTGTATCAAGGAGTTACTACTCAACTAATCAATTTATAAGGGCAATATATCATGATCCATGTCACCCTTTCCTGATTCTCCCCCTCCCTTCCAATCCATTTCCTCTCCTCAATTTTCTTACTTTCATAGGATATGCACTGAATATTTTGAATGTATTCACTGCTGTTCCTCTCTTCTCCCCTTCTTCCCCTCAACTTCTTCCCTACATCAGTTTCCTGGTATTTATTTTGTTGGATTGTGAGTTCTTTTTTTCTGAGGAATTACGCATTTGATCCTTCCCCACAAATACCATACTTCAGTTAATATATTTTTGTGCATGTTTATTCAACCATGTATGTATTTAATTGTACATTTATAAATTAGTTCGACATCCCCAAATTTGGGGGGAAAAGATTCCTTTAGGGAAAGAGATCCTTTTACACTGTTGGTGTATATATAAATTAGTATATTGCTACAGAAAATGGTATGTAGAATCCTCAAAACCTTAAAAACAGAATCACTTTGTGATCCAGTAATCCCACTCCTAGGTATATTTCCAAGGAAATGAAGTCAAGATGATAAAGAAACATCTGTCCTCATGTGCATTACAGCATTATTCACCATAACCAAGATATGGTCCTCAAAACTTCAAGTAAGATTTCGATTGAATACGTACTCTCTCTTTACTCTTGTAGAGTCAAAAAGTCATAAATCAAACCATTGTAAATTGCAGACAATCTATATTTGTCTGTCTTAATCTTTGTCTTTCAAGTTATTTATGAGATCTTTGTAATGTTTAGCTCTCTGATCATATGCAGGCAAACTGAAACACTGCTTAGAAATTTTGAGCACATGCATCGAATTATTGACTGAGAGCTCCAGTAAGAGGTATTGCAAATATATGTTTCAATATACCAGGACAGTCCCAAGGTATGAGTATTGTTGAACATACTAATAGAGCCTACTTGTATCCTCAAAAACGTCCCATTCTGTAGGATAAATCACATGGTCATTCTAACTACAGAGTAATCTTCTTGAAACATTTACTGGAAATTCTGACTGTCAATATCTCTAACTTTTGTCCTTTTTGAAGGGTTCCCAAAGAATACTCTTTCAGATTTCTACTTAAAGATGAAGGTGAATATTCTAGAAACTTCCAAAGTATAATGGTCAAAAAGTAAAAACATGGTTTTCATACCAATTGAAGGTCAAGTAGATTAAAAGGATATTTTGAGGAACTGCATGTAATTCATAGACCATTAAGAAGGAATATAGAGTAAGATCATTCGGTAATATATGCAACTGTTTAATGTCCATAAAAGCATTAAATCCTAATGGTTTTCACAGTGAACTTTTCTACTGGGCAAGAATTATTTGTATTTCTCCTGGGTAAAATGTAAAAGTTAACATAAAATGTGAGAGTCTGAACCTTTAACATTTACTATTTATAGTAAGTCAAATAAAGGTATATTTCCCCAGACAAGTCATTCTTGAGTGGTATTCTTAAATTGGGTAGTATTCAAAAAGATATGCTGAGCTCAGCGCCATTGGTTAATTTCTTTAATCCTAGTTACCCATGAATATGAGATGTAGAAGATCACAGTTCAGAGCTTAGTCTGGGTAGAAAAATCAATGAGACTTCATCTCTAAAATAGTCAACAACAATCAAGGATAGAGACCTGACTCAAGTGGTAGACCACCAGCTGTGAGTATGAAATTTCAGCAAGCAGGGGGACTTGAGTTTCAACTCTGAATCTGAAAATTATGCGATATTCTTTTATCATTATTTCCTACTTTTGATATAATCTTTCAACCTTATTTCCCATTTTGAATCATTTTACTGAACAGTACATACAGGGAGGCAAAGGCTGGGATTGCACATTTCACAATCCATTTCACTTAATACCAAATTCCTTCTTATACTCGTTTTCTCTATTATGGCATCTTATAATAAAAAAGCTCCTTATATTAACATATTTTAAGAATGTATCTATAGTTTTTATCATTGTTCTTGTTTCTGATGGTGGGGGGTTAGTTTGTTTTAGTTTGTTTTTGTTGTTGTTGTTGCTGTTCCAGCATAGGGAATGGAGCTCAGGGCCTTGCACATACTAGGCAGGTAGAGCACTACTAACTGAGCTACACACATAGCCAAAACTGTAGTATCATGATGTAGTACAGAAGGGTAGACAGTCAAATAGGCAAGGAGGGACTGTTTCTTGATCCATTTTCAATCAGTCCTCTTCATTATAGCTTCCACTTTATTTCCGGTTCCAGAGGTGCATGGTACTTCCAGTTGCAGTCTATGGGAGGATTCCTCAAAAGAAAAGCAGCTTGGCTCTCAGGCTTTCCCAGTGCCTGCCTAGAATTCATTTGTCTCAGTTTTATTAATTCAGTTCACTTTGATGAATGTTCCTTCAATCTTCTAAGATATTATTGCTGTCTCTTTGTTTCCATTTCTCTCAATCATGGTGAGTTTTGTGCTTCGAAAAGTCCTTTCTTTGTAATGGGAGGCATTTTAGTTTTGATGAGGTCTAAAATGTCAATATCTTTCCGTCTTTCTCCTTAAAATGTCCATTTTTTCAAATAATATGATTTTTATATCTTACTTGCAGAATAATATGCGAACTATCAACATTTAGATAGCTGGGTATGACAAGAAGGCAGGAGTATTTTACCTCAATATGAACAGATTCACTCACTTCCTTGGTTTGAATATAATATTTTTGCTCTCATTGGAATTATACCAGAAGAATTATTAAAACCCAGAAATAAGGGGAGTACTCTTAGAATGAAATTAGATGTATGTGTTCAGTTTACCAGCATCTCTACCCCCAAAGTCTGGCTGCTTATTTCCTTCCTAATAAAATCATAGGAATAATTATATTGAGAAATTTAGGAGCCCAAACTATCAACTTGGGCAAAAACAGATGCCTGTTTTGTGAACTGAACATTTTAATCACTTCCCTACCATAAGAATAAGTACAAACAGAACTGTGTTATCTATGAAAGCCTAGAATGGTATCTAACATTTAGTGAGTGTTTATTGTTTATTACTGTCATTTGGAAACAGCCAGTTTAACAGGTTTATGTTACTAAACTTATGAGCTGTATTGGGAGACCCCTATCCTCAGCCTGTTAGTATATATCCATGTACTTTCTTTATTCATCACTGAATAGTTTTAATTTTATAGGCCATGTGGCTCACTCACCTTAATTTGGAATTAGACTTTCTGTTTTGGTGTTAGACTTTCCTTGTACTGGTACTAGGGCTTGTATTGGTACTAGGATACATATTTGCTGATATTTTTTCACTCAAGGCTAGTGTTCTACTACTTGAAACATGCTTCCAGTTTCTTGTATTAGATTCTCTTAAACCTGTAAGATTGCCTACTTGGTAGCATACTTTAGAATAACCATTGCATCCAGGCAATGTCTCACTCTGAAAATAAAGGAGATTTAGGGGGTCAAATTAATGTCTAAGCGATGAGTAAGAGAGAATTAAATAGAATTCCTTACTACAGAACGCTTTAGTGCTTTTAATAAACTAGTGGGGAGTAAGGTTCTTTAAGGGTATATAGTATGCTCTATTTCCCAAACTTTTTGACAATGTAAACTGTTTTTCCCTCTCAAAAGCACCTCATGGGACTAATGTTCCACAAACCACACTTTGGGAAAGGCTTCATTAAGAAAATAGGTACTGCCATCTTGGTGCCTTTTTAACATCCATCTTGTGTTCATGTTTACTTTCATTTGTGCCCTTGAGCAAAATGATTGGATATACTGACACATTTTAGCAAAGACTGTGGTGGAGGCTGTCAAAAGGTTGACTGGTCTGAATAAATGCCCTTTTTCTGGAAATCGAAAGCCAAATTCAGAGGAAAGAAAATCCATAGAGATAAATAAATGGAGACCTTGGAGACTTTCTGCAACATGACAGGAAAAGGAAAGAATGGCTAGTGAATCAGTCTCAGAAATGAACTATGGAAGCTCCCAAAATCTCTCCAGAAGGAAGAATAGCAAAATGAACTGTGCTTTCACTCTACTCATTTTTTTAAAACTCTCATTTATTTCATTTTTCTCTCCAACAGTCCTGTGAGATTGATATGGGTTTTCTCCTCGTTTTACCAGTGTTAGTAATGCATAGAACGTCTAAACAACCCATACAAGGTCACATGGATAACAAATATCAAAGCTTGCAGCTGAACTCAAGCTTTTTTTCACCGTGTCACTGTAGCTAGTATTCTTAACATACTATGCAAAATTAGCTCTCAGCAATGATGTTCAGGAATCTATAACAATTCCTGAGAAAGGACCACAGTTAGCTGGGTGCAAGTGCAAAGATGGTCTGACAGGCCAATCCCATTTCCTTCTCTAGAAGGAAACCCAGATATTTATTGAGGTCTGTAGTTGGTTCCTGCATGTGGATTTAGTGACTTCAAGATTTTATTTTTTCTATGCAGCTATGAGTTATCTATTACTAGTTGTGGGGTAAAGACAATCAAACTAAAATATTACTGGCAGAGAGTTGCCCAATCAGGTAGTGTAGTGTGATTAATTTGAGCATGCTGATTAAACTGCTCTTGTGTAATCCTGGCTCTGTCACTTGTTAGATTTTGGTGAGTGTCTTAATTTCTCTGTATCTCATTTACTTGTATATAAACTGGGAATAATAATAGCATCTTTTGTCAGGATTTTTAATTAGAATGTATTAGTTATACAAAAGGGGCTTTCATTTTGACACATGTATGTGATATATCCCAATTAATCTTCTCTACCCACCTTCTTTCTTAAACAATCTCAGCAGATTTCATTGTTCTATTTTCCTATATGTAAATAACTTTCTTTCACAACATACATGCAATATTTTCCCTCTTTTTCTTAGGACACTGTTAGGATTTAATGGATTAATGTATATCTAGCACTTACAACAGGGTCTATCCCATAATACATTCTGTATTAGTTTGGGTAATGATTATTATTTCAATATATGGGTATGTTTATGAACAACTTCTAGAGTAAAATAAGTAGAATTTCAGATTGCAAGCAAAAATCAAGAATTAATCTGTAATTCAAGATCATTAGTAACTGAGTGATGCCAAGTAGTTGAAACCATGGGATCATTGCTTGTTGTTGATGTCCTGTTTTTGAAGTCCTACTGTGTAGCTGTGGATATGACATAGAAGATTCTTCTCAGATAACCCACTTCTACTTTCTTGTGTCTCTAGCCTTGCTTTCTGTTGGCTTTTTAAATCTTGTATTTGTTTGGCTTGACTGACCTTTCTCAGGAGGTTTGCTCTTCTTTTTACTTCTCTTTATTAGCTCATTTCCCCTTAATGTAGAAGTCTATGTTATTACTATTTTTAAATACTGCCAAAGTTTTCTAATTAAGTGCTGAAGTTTCTTGAAGTGTTTAAAGAATGGGCTCAGAACATGCTGCTTACTTAGGGGAACACAACTTTCCCACAGGAAATAGCAAGGTATCCTGCCCTGAATTTTCTCTCTAGTTCTCTTTAGTCTCTCAAAATCAACAGTATCTTTATCAATTTACCTTCCCTTCAGATCTTGTACATATAAGCATATTTCACTATAGACTAGTGGTTAAGATCTTTATAATTAGATGAATCTGTATTTGAGTTATCATATAGGGTTGTAACCTTAGATACATTACTAACTGGCATTTAACTCAATAAGCCTCAACTTCCTTTTCTATAAAATGGAGAGTAAACCTAATACCCACCTCATAGGGCTTTTTGAGGGTCAAATGATATTCCACAAAACCTTCAGTAGAGTGAGGGCACATAATTTTAGCTAATACAAACTATGTGCCAGTGATTTAGCACACTTTACTTGCCTTGGGTTATTTCAAGATCATAAAAATTCTATGATCAAGGTTCCATTACTATCCCCATTTGGCAAATAAAAAGATATAAGCATAGAAATGTTTATTTACTTGTTCAGGTCATAAAATATAACTGTTTAAGTCAACACAACTTATTCCCACTTGCCACACTGTTACTACCTTCATTATGTCACTCTTCTACCTTCCATGTATATGCACTCGAACTTCTCCACAATATTCTCAACAACTGAAGACCATTACTGTGTGCATACTCTCTGAAAGCTTGCATGATGTTCATGAATCTTAAGCCACATGAATTATTAGTGTTTTCTCCATTATACAGATGAAGAAACTAAGACCCAGTGAGGAAAAGAAACTTGGTTAATGTGCACCAGAGAGAAAGTTACACTATAGAACTCTAGTTTCCTGTCTGTATAACTTCACTAACACTACTATATCAATCTTCCTGAAAGTTTTGTCCTCATATGATAGACACAAAGAATATTCCTGTTTGTGTTATTGTATAGTTTGTTATAGCCAGATGGTAACTGTCCATAGAAACATGAAATTCCTTTTATAAACAGAAACCTTCATCATAAAATTCCCTCTTGGTATAGGAATACCAAGGTGGCAGGTTGAGGTCAAGAACTATCACTCTAATGAACTCTAGTATAAAACTAATTTTGCAGCTCTAATTGGTTACATAGTCCTTGAAGACAAATGTCTAGGAAATATCCCTTAATTCCTTAATCTTCCAAGACTAAAACATAAGTGACATGAGCATTCTTTATTGTTAACTCATGAAAGCAGTTATAAAAGTGATTATGTCATTCTTTTACTCAAAACTGTTATATAATTAAAATGAGTATGTTTAGTCTGATATGTAAGAGCCTCTACAATCACAGCTCAACCTTCTTGCCAAAATGAAACTCATGTTCTAATCATACCTTTCTGCTTCCTGCTTCCAAGTATGCTATATGCAATTCATGCCTCTGTATCTGTGCCTATTCCTTGTCCCCTTTCTTATATTGAAACATTAAGGTCCAGTTTAGTATCCAACTCCCTGATGAACTCCATCTCATAATGAGCTTTTGCTTCAAATTTACAATTCACAGACCATTTTCCTATAGAAAAACTTAAACACAATCATTTATTCAGCATCAGCCTGCCAAATTAACCATGTACCTCTTGATATGATTTAAGAAAGGTACCTTACCACTGTGACTTTATAATAGTAACTAAAATCTTCATAAAGTTATTAGTTAAAAACATGAAGTTTCAGTTCCTCAGAATGAATAAATTCTTGACATCTAATGTCCAATGTGGTGACTATAGTAGTTATTGTATATTTGAAATTTGCAAAGAATATAGATGTTAAATATTCTCACCACACATAAACATGGTAACTATACAAATTAATGGATATGTTGATTAACTCAGTTGCAATCACTTTACAACATGTAGGTATACTAATAGTATATAGTATGTTTTAGATGTATAAAATTCAGTAAAAATTTTAAATAGTGAACGTATTCTCCCCAAAACAATATCATAAATTCTTCAAGGGCATGTCTTCAATTCTCCTTGTAAAGTTTTCATAGCTTCAATTTCAGCTTTTGGTACACAAAGGGTTTTTATTGAGTATTTAAAAAGTAAATAAATAGAGCATAGCACTATGTACAAACATCTAAAAGGTACAGAAAGTATTTGTATGCATGAGTTGGTCTTAAATGAAAGTAAGCAATTTTCTTGTGGCAATTTGGTCTATAGCAATTTCACGTATTCTCACATTAAAAGTTTCTTATCTTGCTTCTTTCAAAAGACTGATCTCAAAACTGAGTTCAGAATTTCTGCCATTTTTAATAATAATCTCACATTCTGTCTTGTATATGAATTTTTCAATTCTTCCAATTTAACCTTGTCTCTGAAAACTCTTCTTTCCTTAATCCTATCAGAGTAGCAACCATTGTGATATTCTTATATCTTTCTTGCAAAATTTTACAATGTAGACTACTACTGTTTTATTGTGATTTGTATTCTTTCTGGAACCAAATCCTTCTCAGTAGTCTCCCCATCCCTTATCCTGGATGCCTCAAGAATTCTTGATTGTTTCTTTACTTTTCAGGAACTGTGATCACTATTAGCCACAGCTGGCCTATGCATCAGTTATCTGTATGTTACTGAAATGCCTAATAAAATCCCATTGACCTTAAAATGGTTCCTCTTTACATCTTGTGATGTAGTTGAAAAAGAAACATTTTAAATTGCTCATTTCTCTAGTTGAAGGCTTCAGAGAACCATGTTTTTGAGTATATTCTCCTGCTCCCAAACAGAATTTCTTCTCCAAGGCATTATCAAGCCAAGACCTAATTGCTAGCCCATTTTCCTTTCCTTGATTTGTACAAGACTGTCAGCAAGCTGTCTAGATGAAGAAGACTTGGCTTTCAAAAGGCAAAAAAGAGAATTAAATGATAAGCTTGTTCAGATATAGCAACTGGAACAATTGCCTAAATTCCACAATCTCTTTTTCTCTATTTTTTGAATCAAAGTTTAGAATCCTTTGTTTCACTCTCTGGGCAATACTACTGTAAAAAAACACAAATCAGAGGAAAAGAATAAATGATTATTATCATTTTAGAGTATCCTATTGTCATTATTTTAATCAAACTGGTTGTTACTATGAAGTTGGAAAAGAGAAATCCAGACATGGAATTGCATTTTTAGCTAGTATGGAATGTTTAGCATTGTAGAAAGAATTTTATTGAATCCATTAGTACTTTAAAAACTTCAAGAAACTTAAACTATTCATGCCATCCAAGAACATTCTAAAATACCTTGCAAACATGTTGATTTTTCACTACCTATCTGTAGGGTGTAATTAAAGTTTCTCATTAAAGATAATACCAACAGTTTTATCAGGGGTCAGAAAAGGAAGACTTCATTACAACAAAAAAGCAGAAGGGAAGTAGTTCTCTTAGGATGCTTTCAAATTATTTCAATTTGATATCATTGTGTAATTACCTACCATTGCAATTATCTTTCTTCATAATTAATCCTACTCACAACATAAGGCTACAAACAATTATAGTTTTTCACCCCTGGAAGGACTACCATGTTTCAGACCTGCAGCAGTATGTTATAAGAAGTAAACTGATCAATGAGAGAACAGAAAAATCATTTGTAATCATTTAAACTTTGGAGCTCCATTTTTCTAGTACAGTTCATTTGAAAATAAATTATCTTGTTGTTTAGAATAAAAAAGACAACTAATTGAAAAATGTCATATGACTAGTTCTAAGGCAAGGTCTGGGAAGTGGGCTTTCAAAGACAAACAGATTCTGAAAATAATCTGTCTTTATTAAGTATATGATCATAAAAGCCATATTTAATTCAATTTAAGTTCAGGGTCTTCAATTGAAAAACAGATATTAAAGTTTCTATCTCACAAAACTGACATTAGTAAATTACACAATGGACACAAAGACTCTGGGACATTGGGAGTATTTAATAATCATTATCTTATTTATTTTGTTTCCCTGATTTCAAGTGTGACTTTGAACTAAAGCCCCAGAATCTTGAGCTGTCAGAGGAAGACGAAATTGACACTTTATGTAGTTTAATGAATTCATTTTCACAAATGAGACAATAAAACTTTAGAAAAGGTGAATACGTTTTACTAGGTTGATTTGAGAGGTGGGAATAGGGCTCTTAGATCCCACTCCAATATTGTGAGAATGTCAATAATTCACTCTTCATTATCCATTCTTATCCAGGTTAAGACCATGCACAGGAGATACTCCATACCTAATGGTTTCCTAGATTTTTTTTTTCTATTTTAAATTTTATTTTATTTTATTTGAGAACATACTGTACAGAGGGGTTACAATTACATGGTCAGGATAATGCATACATTTCTTACCAAGCATTGCAGCCTCCTCCTTTGAATACCCTTCACATCCCTTCCCAGCCTCCCCCCTCCCCCCCACCCAATCATACCCCCCTTCCCCCTGCTCCGACATTGTAAAGCTGGTTTTGACATGACATTTTGTACTTCTCATTGTTGCAACAGGTCCACCTGAATCCTTAAACGACTTGTTTGTCCCCATTTCCTCCACATGTTATACCGACATCAAATATAGTGAAAGCAGGGGTTACACTGTGGGGGAGGGACATACAAAGCAACCAAGAAATAATCTTATAAATGCGTTAGAAACACATGCATGAAAGAAACAAAAACATTAAAATACATATTTGAGGGTTCGTTTTCCTAACATCACATTCTCTGACTTTTTCCGCTTGACTCATACCTATACTAGATATTACAAATAAGGGAAACCATGGGACCTATGTTTCTTTGGGCCTGGCTTACTTCACTTAATATAATTTTTTCCAAGCCTTTCCATTTCCTAACAAATGGGGCAATGTCATTCTTTCTGATGGAGGCATAGAATTCCATTGTGTATATATACCACATTTTCTTGATCCATTCATCTACTGAGGGGCATCTGGGTTGGTTCCATATCTTAGCTATGGTAAATAATGCTGCAATAAACATAGTTGTGCTGGTAGCTTTAGTGTGGCCTTGTTTGTGATCATTTGGGTAAATGCCCAAAAGTGGGATTGCTGGGTCATTGGGGAGCTCTATGTGGAGTCTTTTGAGGAACCTCCATACTGCTTTCCAAAGTGGTTGAACAAGTTTACATTCCCACCAACAATGAAGTAAGGTTCCTTTCTGTCCACATCCCCTCCAGCATCTGTTGTTGTTAGAGTTCTTGATTTTTGCTGTTCTAACTGGAGTGAGGTGATATCTCAATGTTGTTTTGATTTGCATTTCTTTTATGGCTAGGGATGTTGAACATTTCTTCATGTGTCTATTGGCCATCCTTCTTTCTTCTTCAGAGAAGCTTCTCTTTAAGTCTTTCGCCCACTTACTTATTGGGCAGTTGTTTCTTTGAGGATTTGTTGTTGGGTGGTTTAATTTTTTGAGTTCCAAGTATATTTTAGATATGAGACCCTTGTCCGTTGTATGGCTAGTAGAGATCTTCTCCCAGTCCGTGGGCTTTCTATTAATCTTGCTAGCTATGTCATTTGCCCTGCAGAAGCTCTGCAACCTTATACAATCCCATTTGTCCAAACTTTCTTTGATTTGTTGTGTTTCCGGGTCTCTATTCAGAAAATTTCGGCCTGAGCCAAGGAGACCCAGGGTTTCTCCTATTCCATCCTGTAATGTTTTCAGAGTGTCTGCTTTGAGTTCAAGGTCTTTGATCCATTTGGAGTTGATTCTGGTGCAGGGTGATATATAAGGATCTAGCTTTAGTTTTCTACATGTAGTTAACCAGTTTTGCCAGCACCATTTACTGAAGAGGCTGTCTGTCTTCCATTCTATTGTTTTAGCTCCCTTATCGAAGATTAGATGGCTATAGGTCTGTAGGTTCATTTCTGGGTTTTCAATTCTGTTCCATTGGTCCTGAGGTCTGTTCTTATGCCAATACCAAGCTGTTTTGATTACTATGGCTTTATAGTAGAGTTTGAAATTTGGTATTGATATTCCTCCAGCAGTGTTCTTTCCGTTGAGGAGCGTTTTTGCTATTCGGGGTCTTTTATTGTTCCATATGAATTTTTGGATTGCCTCTTCTATTTCCTTGAAGAATGAGGGTGGAATTTTGATAGGTATTGCGTTGAATTTGTAGATAGCCTTGGGAAGCATTGCCATTTTCACGATGTTAATCTTTCCTATCCAGGAGCATGGGAGGTTTTGCCATTTTTTAAGTTCTGTGTTGATTTCCTTTTTCAAGATTTTAAAGTTTTCATCATAGAGGTCCTTCATTTCTTTAGTTAAGTTAATTCCTAGGTATTTTATTTTTTGTGGGGCTATTACAAATGGAGTTGCTTTCCTAATTTCAGCCACACTTTTCTCATTGTTGGCATACAGAAAAGCCATTGATTTTTGGGGGTTAATTTTACAACCTGCTACTTTGCCAAAGTTTTGAATCAGCTTGAGTAATTTGGGAGTGGAGTCTATGGGATTCTTTAAATACAAAATCATGTCATCTGCAAAGAGGGAGAGTTTTATTTCTTCTTTCCCTATTTGGATCCCCTTTATGTCTGCATCTTGTCTTATTGCTGTAGCTAGGCATTCTAATACTAGATTGAATAGAAGTGGAGAGAGGGGACACACTTGTCTTGTTCCTGAGTTAAGGGGAAATGGCTTTAGTTTTTCACCATTGAGTATAATGCTGGCTGTAGGTTTGTCATATACAGCCTTTATTGTATTGAGGAATGTTCCATGGATCCCTAATTTTTCCAAAACCTTCATCATAAAGGGGTGTTGGATCTTGTCGAATGCTTTTTCTGGGTCTATTGAGATAACCATGTGGTTTTTATTCTTGCTCCTGTTGATGTGATGAATAATATTAATTGATTTGCGTATATTGAACCAGCTTTGCATCCCTGAAATGAATCCTGTTTGATCATGGTGTATGATTTTTTGGATGAATTGTTGAAGTCGGTTGGCCAAAATTTTGTTGAGAAGTTTTGCATCAATGTTCATCAAAGAAATGGGTCTATAGTTCTCTTTCTTTGATGAGTCCCTGCCTGGTTTTGGGATGAGGGTTATGATGGCTTCATAGAATGTGTTCGGTAGTGAGCTTTCTCTTTCAATTGCATTGAAGAGTTGGAGGAGAATTGGTGTGAGCTCTGCTTTGAAGGCCTTGTAGAATTCCGCTGTAAAACCATCTGGTCCTGGACTTTTCTTAGCTGGGAGGTCTCTTATTGATGTTTCTATTTCAATGCTTGATATGGGCCTGTTAAGATAGTTTAACTCATCTTGGTTTAGTTTTGGCATGTCAATATTTGCTAGGAAGAGGTCCATTTCTGTCAAGTTCTCAAACTTATTAGCATAAAGTTTGGAGAAGTATTCCCTTATAATGTTCTGAATCTTGGTTGTTTGCGTGGTGATGTTTCCATTCTCATCTCTGAGTTTATTAATTTGGGTGTGTTCTCTTCTTTTTCTGATAAGATTTGCTAAGGGTCTGTCAATTTTGTTAAGTTTTTCGAAGAACCAACTCTTTGTTTTGTTGATTCTTTCTATAGTTTTTTTGGATTCTAATTCATTTAATTCTGATTTAATTTTGATTATTTCTTTCTGTCTACTGGATTGGGGTTTATCTTGCTGCTCTTTTTCAAGGAGGTTTAGATGTGTCATTAAATTGTTAGTTTCAGATCTCTCCAATTTGTTGATGTAGGAGCTCAGAGCTATAAACTTGCCTCTGAGTACTGCCTTTGCTGTGTCCCAGAGGAGCTGGTATTTTGTGTGTTCATTTTTGTTGAATAGCATGAACATTTGAATTTCCTTTCTAATCTCTTCCATGACCCACTCATGATTCAGCAGTGTGTTGTTCAGCCTCCATGTGATACCGGACTTTCTTTGGTGGCCTTTGGTGTTGAGTTCTAATTTTATTCCCTTGTGGTCAGAGAGAATGCAAGGTATAACTTCAATGTTTCTGAATTTAGACAAGTTTGCTTTGTGGCCTAAAATGTGGTCTATTTTAGAAAACGTTCCATGTGCTGCTGAGAAAAACGTGTATTCTGATGCTGCTGGGTGAAATGTTTGGTAGATGTCTGTTAAGTCTAGTTGATCTATGCAGCTGTTTAGATCTGCAGTTTCTCTGTTGAGTTTTTGCCGAGTTAATCTATCTAGTGGGGAGAGTGGTGTGTTGAAATCCCCAACAATTAATGTCTTTGGATCTATATGGGATTTGAGGGAAAGTAGTGTTTCTTTGATAAATTTGGGTGCTCCATTGTTTGGCGAATAGATATTTAGAATTGTAATATCCTCCTGAAGGAGAGATCCTTTAATTAGTATGTAGCGACCTTCTTTATCTCTTTTCACGAATTTTAATTTTAAGTCTATTTTATCTGATATTAGGATTGCAACTCCCGCCTGTTTATGGGGTCCGTTTGCTTGGTAGATTTTGTTCCAGCCTTTAACATTGAAAATGTGTTTGTTTTTACGGGCAAGATGTGACTCCTGCAGGCAGCAGATAGAAGGGTCTTGTTTTTTAATCCAACTAGACAGTCTATGTCGCTTAATTGGAGAGTTCAGTCCGTTAACATTAAGAGATAGGACTGAGAGGTATTTGGGAGTTCTTGCCATGTTATCTACCTTCCTGGGGGCTGCGAAAACTGGGTTCTTCCTATGGTTCTTGGATTCTCAGTTTGGGTGCAGTTTCTTGGCCTTTATTGCGGTCTTGTTGGTTTTCTATGTGTAGGACATCTTTAAGAATCTTTTGTAGGGCTGGTTTGGTGGAGATGTGTTTCAATTTTTCTTTGCTATGGAAGGTTTTTATTTGGCCTTCACTTATGAAGGAGAGTTTAGCTGGGTACAGTATTCTTGGTTGATAGTTGTTTGTTTTTAGGGCATGGCATACATCATTCCAGGCTCTTCTTGCTTTGATTGTATCTGCTGTGAAATCTGAGGTGATTCTAATTGGTTTCCCTTTATAATTGATTACCCTTTTCTCTCTGACAGCTTTAAGGTTCTTTTCCTTGTTCTGAGTTGATCCTGTGTGGATTATAATGTGGCGGTGGGATGTCCTATTCTGGTCTGGTCTATTTGGGGTTCTAAAGGCTTCTTGTATCTGGACAGGCCTATCTTTTTGCATGTTTGGGAAGTTCTCTGCTAGGATCCTGTTAAACAAATTTCCTAGACCATTAACTTCTGTTTCTAGGTGCTCCTCTACACCCATTATCCTTAGATTAGGCCTTCTGATGGTGTCTTCCAGGTGTTGGATAGATCTATCATATTTCTTGGACTTGTCTTGGATGGTTGTATGTTCTTTCTCTATAATATCTAGGCTGTCTTCAATCCCTGAGATTCGATCTTCTGCATGGTCTAACCTGCTGTCAAGACTCTCTACTTTGTTTTTTATCTCTTTTCCTTCTAGTTGTTCAGCTTTGATGGCTTCAAGTTCTTTGTTGAAGCTCTGTTTTAGGTCTTGTATGAATTTCTTTACTTCCTTAATTTGGTGTTCAGTGTTTGTCCTCAAATCGCTTAGTTGATTGGTTATGGTTTCTTTGGGCTCCCATTCCTTCTGTTGGGTTCCATTCAGCATTCCCTTTGTGGTCTCCCTGACTTCCTTCAGCTCTTTGTTAATGGATTCTATGAATGCCTTTAGTGATCTTTGTGTGTTCTCTACCTGGTCTCTCAATTCCTGTATTACTCTTTGATTAGCTTCCTCCCGTTCGTGGGATTCCTGCAGATCTCTTTGAGTGTTCTCAGCCTGCTCATGCCATTCCTCCCTTTCTTTTTGAGTATTCTCAAGTTGTTCACGCAATTCCTGTATCAGTTTTTGAGTAGCTTCCTCACGCTTATGATATTCCTGTATAAACTTCTGGGATGCCTCCTCTCTCTCCCTATCACGCTCATACAGAGTCCTTTGTACTTTGTCAAACTTTCCATTTATCATGTTTGCCACCAGTGTTTGTAGAGCTATTTGGGAACTCTCCTCTGGATTATTCATTATCTGTTCTAACCCCTGATTATCAAGATTGGGAATTGAGATATCCGAATTTGTCATTTTTCTTGTGTTTTTCCGGCTTACTCTGCCCATTTGAGATGAAGATAGCACCAGTTTTGTGCTAGAACACTATCTTAAGGCAACCATCAACCAAAGTTTGCATTTGTACAGTCAATAGTCTACAGATACAATCTAGTTCAACAGATACATCTATTCGACATCAAACAACTATATGTTAAAGGGCTTCGAACCGCAGAGAAGAATTTGGAAAACCAGAAATTATTAGGGTTAGGGAGAGATGTGGGTAAAAAATAGGAATAGATTGGTGTGGGGAGGCACAGGGAGAGTTAACTATGTCCTAATCACAATGCAGGAAATAGGTTGGGTAAGATGCAAGTAGAGAGAGAGAGAAAAAGAAGAAAGGGAAAGGGGAATGAAAAGAGACCAGAAAAAAAAAAGAAACATAAAAATTAATGTTATTTTAGAGATTAAAGGACCATCTATTTATAGAGGAATATGAATATGTTGAGAGAAAGGGAGGGACATAGAGGAGATGTGAAAAACTTTAAAAAAATGCTTAAAATATTATATAGGTATAAAGAGGTAGTACTGCTATTAATGAATTTAAGTCTCAGAGGTTTTGAATTGAGTAATAAGTTTGTGGATTAAGTGTGTACACAATGGGGGATAGGGTCTACTGGTTAACTACGGGTTTATCTGAGGATGTGCAGGACAAGAGTTAAGTCATATAAAGAAGAACAAAGAGGAAAAGGTGGAAAGGATAGGAGAGTGAGAAGAAAAGATCAGAAATTCAGTAGAGCTAGACAAAAAACAAAAAGATAATTAAGAATGAAAGAAAAAGAGAAAGAAGACAAGAAAAGAAAGGAAAACACACATTCACGTATTCCTAAAATAAAAATTATAAGAGGAGAAAGAAAAAAAAAAAGTTAATGGAAAACAATTATTTTTTCAGAAGAGGCAAAAATTAAAGATTAATAAAAGTTTTAGAAAAGCAAAAAAAAATTTTTTATATATATAAGGTAACATAAGACAAAAAAAAAACAAAACAAAAAAAGAAAAAAGAAAAGAAGAAGAAGAAGAAAAAAAAAGTTCTTTGATTTTTTTTTTGGGGGGGGAGGGGTGGGAAGAGTCCTGTATCTCCCTTTTGTCTGTAACCAGAGTCTGGTTGGAGTCTCTGGTCAGCTTGAGGTCCTGTGGCTTGATTGGTTTCTTAAGTCAGTTTGTTGGAACAGGCAGAAAAATGCTCTGCTTTACCCAAGATTTTGAGATCCCCCTCCCAGGTTAGTTTACTGGAAGGGTGATCTGCTTTGAGAATCACAAAAGAGGGGGGATGCAGTGATGAGGCTAGGTTCTGGGTAGAGTTGAGGCCTTTCTACAAACAGTAGCTTTTCCCTGGGGCTATTTTGTGAAAAAAACTCACAGCACCCAGCCTGGAGCCATTCTCAGGGTTTCTGTTTTTCAATTGATTGTGGTGGCTGCTAGAGGGAGGGGCAGCCTCTGGCTCTGGTTACCCAGTGAGGAGAGCCACTCCAATGGCTGGCGCCTGAGCTGGGTGACTTTTCCCTGGATGGAACTGAGTCTGTGAGGTCACTTCGCCGTTAAGTTCTTGTGACCTGCTAAATGACTCGTTTTATTCCAAGGCCTGAGCTGGAGCTAGCCGCTCCTCCGAGCTTTGTCGGTATCCAAGATGGAGATCACCGGTGCTGGGGGGGAGGGGTGGCCTTCCCTCCTCTGCTCCCTGAGAAGGAGTGAGGAAGTAGGGCTTCTACTCACGCCGAATCTTGTATCCTGGGTTGTCTCTGGTCTGCAAAGTGCAGGATGAAGTTGTCCGCTCCTTGTCGGTTCTTGCTGGTGTTGAGTAGAATCCGCTCGTCTGCTGCGTCTGGCTCCTTCGTCCTGGACTGTGTCTCAGGTGTGCCCCCACGGCGGCGGTGGTCGCTGCCGCGATCCTGCCGCCGCAGCGGCAGCTGCTGGCAAGCGCTCAGATGTGTCTGCTTGGCTTCCCCTCTCTTGACTAACTCTCTGTCCTGTGATGGCACACTTGGTGTGATTCTCTGGCTTGGGACTGTTCACTGGAACTCTGAAACTGTTTTCTATGCAAGAGCTTGTTCAGATTCCAGCTTCTCCTCCGCCATCTTCCCGGAACCGCCCTGGTTTCCTAGATTTTATCTTTAAGTCAGCTTTACATTTTAAGTGTATAATTATTAATCCATAGCTCATAATTTCCATGGCTCCTTTCTCAGCCACTTTCAGGGTTACTTAGGATATGGTTATAGTCAGGAAAAGAGTAGATCTCAAGAAAAGAAATGCTATAGAAAGCAACCTGACGATTTATCTTCAAATGGCAAGAGAGATTGGAAAAGGAAAATTCTAGAAGTTTAGAGCTTTGAACAGGTAGAAAACCCACTACTCATAAACAGGTTTGGAGTTGTTTAAGTGTTTCTGGGTGGTGCTAAGGATTGAACCTAGGTTTTCAAGTATTAAACAGATTTTTTAAGAGTCTACAACAAGAGTAGCTTCACAATGGAATTAGAGAAGATAATGCGTGTACTCTAAACGTGCTATGCTTAAGGTGCCAGGGAACACTCAGACAGGGTGGTCCACCAAGCAGTTTCAGCCATCTCTTTGGGGTAGAAGGTGAAGTTGGGTTTTAGAGTAATTTGGGGTGCTTTTGAGACATCTGAGTACAATTTTGGGTTTAGGACTCTCATCAGAATTCAGGCTACAGGCAGAGAATTGGGAAATCCTTATCCTAGACCAAGTGTTAAGATGAAGTTATGCAAGGATTAAGGATAAGTAAATGAATGGAGGGCAGGGAAGAGTAAAGGAGAACTGGGGTGTTAATTGCATTGCAAGGTTAAGGATAAGAAGAGAATTTGCTAGGGAAAGACTTGTCTTAGACAACATTTAAAAAAACACAAGTATAATCCCCAACATATTTCATCTATTTTTTTCTACTGTTTTATGAGGTAGTTGCTTTCCCACTGCTTTACAAATTCTCTCCTAGAGGATCTCAAAAGGTAGAGTATTCTTGGAGCTGGAAAGGTGGCTCAGTGCTTGCCTTGCATGTAAAAGGCCCTGGATTTGATTCCTGAGCACCACATAAGCAGAAAAATCCGGAAGTGGCACTGTGGTTTAAGTGGTAGAGCACTAACCTTGAGCTGAAGAGCTGAGGGACAGCACCCGGGCCCAGAGTTCAGGCCCCACGACTGACAAAAAAAGATAGAGTGTTCCACATGTACCACCAGCTTGAATCATGGATGTTAGTTGAAGGAGAGAAAAAAAATTTAATCCTCCCCATATTTTGCCCAAGGTTTCACAGGGACTCTCTTCATGTCCTCTCAATCAAGTGTTGGCCCTGAAAGTTAACATCCTTTTGACTTTGCAAACAGGATATTTGGAGAGCCATTGGAAGCCCATAGATGAAAGAATATGAGCTTCACTTTACAGGTGAGGAATCTGAATCTCAGGAAAGTAAAAAGTTTACTTGGATAGTCAGTGGCAGAGCTGCCTGTGGGATACAGGTCTTCAGTTTCTCGCCTAATGGCCAATCTGTAGCAAAGTGCTGTAAAATGAGGATCATTATCTGGCAGCTCTAGTTTCTGTCCTATATGTGTTCATGAAAACTTGTCACATGTAGCCCCAGAACCTGTGTCCTGAATTACTGAACATGTTGACAGTGCTAATAACCAGGAACTGGGAAGCCAACCTCAACTTAAAACAATTAATTCAGTTCCTGGCAGGTGCTTAGAATCATAAGAGTACTCACAGAGAATAGAACATAGTATCTGTCCTCAAATAAATAATCTAAATTAAAAAAAAATAGACAAGGAATGTTTAGAGCTCCTCATTCTTCCACTAAAAGTCTGTTAACCACTGACAGTGGCACAGATACTTCTTGTGCATTCATCTATTTCTGTTTTATTCAAGCACTGGGGGACAAGTAGAGACAGGAACAAGAGGATGCCTAGGAAATATAGTGATGAACAATAGAAGATGAGCGAAAGAAAGGAAAAAGCTAGAACTCCTAGTAAACACCAGGCTTAGTTTGGTATATATAGGAATATATGTCATCCCTGCTAAGTTGATTTCTCATGTGCACATGTGTGTGCACACACACACACACACACGTACACACACATACACACTCACTTTCCAAGAATTAACTTATATTGTCAGCTAATTTTCAGCTATCAAAAAGCTCTACAAAAGCCTGGTAATTAGAAATCATGGAATGAATGTTAACTATTCTTATTATCATGATGGCCATCATAATCACTCTCATCATAATCATCATCACAGGAGCGCCTGTGTGTAGCACTGTTTATAGACAGAAGGGTAGGAAAGCTCCAAACATGAATCTTATCCACATCAATAACCCAACAGGGCCTTCTTGAAGTTCTAAAAATCATACAACATGAGACAATGTTAAAATCTGGGTTTACTTTCCAGAATCTGACCCATCTCTGTCAACGTTTCCTGTAAGGCAGAGCTGATATGCATGGACAAGTTAGCTACTGTGGCCACAAACCCTATGTTTCCTTCTAGCCAAACATTATTTTGCACCTTTCAATAAAAAGAGTTTTATTTCCAAGAGAGAGTTTTTAAATGGAATTCCTTATAGTTCAAGATTAAAGAAATGGCCATATAAAGACCAAAAGATCAGACCACTAAGAATAATTGACCCAGGTGTTCAAACAGAGCAGAAAAGTCACAAACTTTATCTAAAGATTTCACATAATTGTCTTCTCAGTAATTATGAAAATTGTTAAATAGATAAGAAGATACGTTATCTCGTATTTTATTAGGCATTCTGGACAGAACAGAAACATAGAGGAGAGGAAAGCAATCAAGATGTTTTGATTACCAATGCTTAGAGAGTGAGTCATTGACTTTGCTAGCCACTACTTTTTCTTGGAATAACAAATCAAATTGCTTGCCCCATATTTCAAGAAGTGTACTGAGACACCTATGGCTATGTTCATTCCAAAGATCAGGAATAACTTCCTAAGTAAATGTTAAGTAGTTATTTTGTACCTAACATCGCCTGTATTAGGTTCTTTTTAACATATGATCTAATTTAATTCTTATAGCACATCTAAGAACTTGCAACTATTATTATCATCATTATCATCACTAGTTTACACATAAAGAAACCATTAACTTTATTTTATTCTGTTCTATTTCATTTTATTTTACATAGGGTCTCACTTTGTTACCCCAGATTGGTACAAAAACTGTGATCTGGATATAAAACTCAGGGCCTCATGGTAGGCAAGGATTCTACTTCTGAGCTACATCACCATTCATAAATGAGAAAACTATTAGCATTCTCATTGCTAGAAACACTGATGAGGGTAATTGTGTAACATTTTTTGAAGAGCAAGTTAACCTTTAACTTATCACTAGCAGGCATAAAAGAAAACTTGTACAAAAGACACAATGTCTTTGAATGCAAAAATTCAAGATTGTAAGTAACTTCATATATTAGTCTAAAGTTTACTATATTTAATTGAGATCCAAATGCAAATATCAAGAAGACTTTATAAATTTTAACATTCTACAAAATAAACATGCAGTAACAGACAGGAAGCTATTGGAAAATGCTATAAAGCTAGAGAGATTACAACAGTGTAGGACTGGCTACTAAGGAAACAAAACAGTTTGGTGGAACAGCACAGACTGTCCAGAAAGAACAACCATACATATAAACAGTTGTACTATATAGGTAGTATTGCAAGTCCATTTGTCAGGAAACGAATTATTCATTGGTGATGTTGGTGTACTTGGTTAACTCTTTACCTCAAAATACATTCCAGATAGTAAAGACTATATATACAAATTAAAAAAACATAAACTCACTAAATCAAAGTATAGCAGAATATGAAATAATTATATTTTTGAGGCTCGCCTTTCTAATCAACAAATGAATCCTAGGAGTCATGCAGAAAAACAGGTTATTTTTCTACTATTTTTTTCCTTGTCAAAATACATATGTAGAAACTAAAAGAGAGTAAGGGAAAGGGTGACTGTCGAAAAAGAAATGTACTCTTCACCTGACTTATGAACCTGTAACCCCTTTGTATATCACCTTTATAAATGCAATGAAGTTTTTTAAGTGTTCAGCATGTAACAAGTGTTTTGAAGGTTTTTATTATGTGTTAGACATATTTCTAGGTGCTGAAAAACAAAAATTCATACAGCTTCTATCCCATTTGAATTAGTAAATGTGAAGGATGATATATATATGCATATATATAGTGTAAATTTTTGCTATCCTTTATACTTAAAACTGTACATTTCATTATATAAAAATCTATAATTTGAAAGGATTTACAAGAAAAGTACTGGTAATGCTCCCTTCAGGAAAATTGTACTAAGAAATAGGATATCTCATTGGAGGTAATTTCCTGTTAAACATTATGGATTTTATGACTGGTTAAATATATATATACGTGTATATATATATATATATATATATATATATATATATATATAAGAATAGTTCATTTTGAATATGTTTTAAAGGTAGAAGCTGGTCTAAAATAAACAAAGTAGAATTTAATGAGCAAAACAAAATCCTTATATGTCAGTTAACACTTTTAAAATGGTGAAACAAAGACAAAGGGTGCAATAATGATATTCACAAGACACTATGTTGGAAATGAATTTTACAACTTCAGGAGGGGGTAGGGAGGAAGGATACTGGGAGAAAAATGGTGTGGGTAACAATGTTCAACAAGAAATGTATAACTTACTTATGTAACTGCAACCCCTCTATGCAACACCTTTAAAACAAAAGAAAATAAAAAATTTAAAAATGCTTGGGACAATTATATGACATCATTGCTAAAACACTTAAGGCAATTTTAGGAAGTATAATAGAATCTTATTTTGCAAATCAACACAATTGATTGTTTCTTTATTATATGCCCTTTCAGCCATGCCTGGAGTACTATGGCCATTTCATAAGGTATGAGAATATAGTTTCCATAATCTAGGGAGAGTTTCTAGGAGAAAGAATGGATAAAGTAGCTGAGAAAGATGAGTTACTAAAAAGAAATGCAAAGGGAAATTAAGAGATATGTCTTCAAATATGTGAAGGTAAGAGGAGTTAGATTTATTTTACATTTTTCCAAATAACATGTTTTGCCTCAATATGAAAATGTTCTATTAATCTGGTTGTGAGGTGGGAACAGAGTTGGTAGAAAATAATATTTACTGTCTACTATATGACAGATTCGTTGAAAATATAATACGGATCCTCACAGGAATCATGCAAGGAAGGTATATATTTTCTAGAGAAAATGGAGGTTCTGTAATGAATAAATTCACCTAAGACTATACTGCTGGGACGAGCAGGATTTTCTTTTCTCTTCCTCTTATTAGCATTTTGTTGTATAAAGGAGTATAATTCTGGTATTTGTCCTCCTTTTCTCTCTCTCTCTCCTTTGTCCTCTTAAAGGGGTTTCACCATTGTATTTCACACTCATATATAGTATTTTAATTTGCTTTTTCCCCATTTGGGAATGGATACTAATACCACACCTCTAACAACCGTGCTCACCTGGATCTCATTCACTACACTTGCATGAACACGTGTGTGTGCACGCACACATACACACACACACACAGAAGGCGCATTGTTTCCTTCTCCTATGGGGCAAAGTGATAAGGGAGAAAGTAGTCTTCCCTCTCACCTCCGATGGGTCCTATTCTTCCATATCTACTTCACTGTGCACCTGTTGATTGTGGATGGACAAACACCCCCAGAGGACTCATCTTCCTTCCTTCCCACTCACCCACTCCTCCCCTTTCATTCCCTCTCCCTCCCCACCATCACAGAACACAAAGAAACACATACTGGATCATCACTATGGCAGATTTATTTTCATCACCCTGTGTCTGCTTTGGGATAGGGTAGACAGTTGTTTATGGCCAGGGATCTAGACATGTCACAGATGTAATGAGGTACGTCGCTGGCCTAATTCTCTCTTGAACTAGGTCTTCACTGGTCTTCTTCCTTTCTTGGGCCCAGTGGTAGCATGTTTGTTCCTCATCCCACGCTGGTCATGGCGCTTGAGACCCTTCCGGAATAATCTCTGGATTTGGAAGGACAACAGGAAGTTGTTAGGAAGGGACTGGATGGAGAGAAAAGGGTGTAGGAGATATGGGAACAGGGATTTCACAGGAAAGGTGTGGCAGAGGGGAGAATCTTGGAGAAGAAGTCAAGGGGTACAAGGGGTAGACATTGTAGGTGTCACCTCACCTTTCCTTTACGCCCAGATCTAGAAGAAAACGCCCTTCTTTTTTTCGATTTTCCTTGCGTGAGTAAAGTCCTTTTGCGGGAAGACCTCTTCTGCTGGATCACTGTTCTAGCCAAGCTTTCTTGTTCACAGTCTTGAGGGATCTGACTGCCAGGGGCCAGGAAACTCAGGTACGCGCCCATCATGACAGGGTGGCCATGCCCTTACTGTTACGCACTGTTACGTAAGCAAGTCATGCTTAACCAGCCAATCACCGACCAGGGAGGGGCTAGCACATCACAAAGCACCATCCTGGGGGGATGGGGTCGAAGGGGTGTGGAAGGTAAGGAAGAGAAAGTTTCTAGAAGAAGCAGCTAAGAATTTCTAGTTGGAGAAACACAGCTTTGCTTTAATACCACCTCCCCATCAACACGGAGCACACAGAAACACATATTGCATCATCACCATGTTGAGTTTATTTTAACCAATCAGTGTCCCTATTAGAAAGGTAGAGGGCATGCCATTTGTTCATAGCCAGGGATGTCGAAATGTTGCAGATGATGATGAAGTAAACCCCTGGCCTTATTCTAATTTGAATGAGATCTTCCTTTCTTGGGCCTTCTGACAGCTTATTTGTTCATCATACGATGGCCACGGCACTTGAGACCCTTCCGGGCTGATATCCGGACCTGGGAGGATGACAGGAAGTTGTTAGGAAGGGACAGGATGGAGAAAAGAGGGTGGAGAGGAGATGGGAACAGGGAATTTAGAGGAAGGGTGAGGTCTTGGAACATTCTGTGCCAGAGGAGGACAGGGAGGATCTTGGGGAAGAAGTCAAGGGGAACAAGGGAGGCCTGCTATAGGTCACCTCACCTTTCCTTTCCCAGATCTTAAAGCCATGCTGTTCCTTCTCCTGCGTTTTGTTCGATTACTCTCGATGGAGTGAGGTTCCCTTGTGGGCATTAGTATCAGCCTTGCTCCTTGTGATCATCATCATGTCTTCTTCTTGGTGGCCTGGAGCAGTGTGGCCTCCAGGTGTCTAGACACTCAAATATATGCCCACCCAGTACAGAGCAGCCACACCCTATGTCATTGTTAGGCCCGCCAGCCAGTCCCTGAACAGGGAATGGTTAACAAACCTCAAATCACCATCCTGAAACCTGTGGGGAATGGAGATGGAGAGTGTAGAGAGGAAGAGGGAGAAACTTCTGGAAAAGAAAGCCAAGAATTTGTAATTTATACTTGTATAAACAAAAGCTTTGTTTTACTACTCTTTTTTTTCATATATGGATCCTGGGGCTTGAACTCGGATTGATTGATCTCAATAAAGCAATAACTGAGTTGCTTTATCTTAATACTGTTTAGCAATGTCCCTGAGCTTTGTTTTTGCTCAAGGTTAGCACTCTATCTCTTGAGCCATACCTCCACTTCTGGTTCTCTTATACAGATGAGTCTCCTCGGCTTTCCTGCCCAACCTGGCAGCCACAATCCTCAGATCTCATCCAATATGCTAGGATTACAGGTGTGAGCCACTGTGACTGGCTACTGCTCCTTTTTTTCTATGAGTTATCTTTAAGTAGCTGTACAAAGGGTTTTCAATTTACCCTGTCAGTTTATTTTTTTTAATTTAATTTTTTTGTGAACATACTGTACAGAGGGGTTACAATTACATGGGCAGGATAATGCGTACATTTCTTATCAAGCATTGCAGCCTCCTCCTTTGTTTACCCTTCACATCCCTTCCCAGCCTCCCCCCCTAACCAATCCTCCCCCTCCCCCTTGCCCCTCCCCCCCACCAGCGTTGTAAAGCTCTTTTTCAACATGACAACTTGTACTTCTCATTGTTGCAACAGGTCCACCTGTATCCTTAAACGACTTGTTTTTCCCCATCTCCTCCACAAATTATACTGACATCAAATATAGTGAAAGCAGGGGCTATACTGTGGGGAAGGGACATACAAAGCAACAAAGAAATAATCTTATAAATGCTTTAGAAACACATGCATGAAAGAAAATGACATTAAAATACATATCTAAGGGTTCATTTTCCTAACATCACATTATCTGACCTTTTCCACTTGACTCATACATACACTAGATATTGCAAATAAGGGAAACCATGGGACCTATGTTTCTTTGGGCCTGGCTTACTTCACTTAATATAATTTGTTCCAAGTTTTTCCATTTCCTAACAAATGGGGCAATGTCATTCTTTCTGATGGAGGCATAAAATTCCATTGTGTATATATACCATATTTTCTTGATCCATTCATCTACTGAGGGGCATCAGGATTGGTTCCATATCTTAGCTATGGTAAATAATGCTGCAATAAACATAGTTGTGCTGGTAGCTTTAGTGTGGTCTTGTTTGTAAACATTTGGGTAAATGCCCAAAAGTGGGATTGCTGGGTCATAGGGGAGCTCTATGTGAAGTCTTTTGGGGAACCTCCATACTGCTTTCCAAAGTGGTTGAACAAGTTTACACTCCCACCAACAATGCAGTAAGGTTCCCTTCTGTCCACATCCCCTCCAGCATCTGTTGTTGTTAGAGTTCTTGATTTTTGCCATTCTAACTGGAGTGAGGTGATATCTCAATGTTGTTTTGATTTGCATTTCTTTTATGGCTAGGGATGTTGAGCATTTCTTCATGTGTCTATTGTCCATCCTTCTTTCTTCTTCAGAGAAGTTTCTCTTTAAGTCTTTAGCCCACTTATTTATTGGGCAGTTGTTTCTTTGAGGATTTGTTGTTGGGGGATATAATTTTTTGAGTTCCAAGTATATTTTAGATATGAGACCCTTGTCTGTTGTATGGCTAGTGAAGATCTTCTCCCAATCCGTGGGCTTTCTATTGATCTTGCTAGCTCTGTCAGTTTATTAATACAATGCATCTTGATCAATGGTACCCCTTCTATTATTCTTTGATTAAATTTCTTAGCTCAGTTCAGTCACCCATATTTTAGCCTTAGATTACCTTTGTATAATCACTTATTATGTTAAAATATACAGTAGCTATACAATTTTTGAGTTATTCAAATATATGTAGAAAAATATTTGAAAACATGATTGAATCCTATTCAATGTGTTATCCAGTTCTAGCCCTGCTTACTGTCAGTGAATTATATTTGCAATTCTTCACAAATTGCAGGTAACTACGTGACAGATAAATTATGTTATATACAACAGTGATTTTGTTCATGCTCTCTCAACTGTTGAAGAAATAGTTTGTCTAGTTGCTTTATATCAATATTTCTTCAGTCCATATAAGTGCATACAAAGATGTGATGTTGGATTTTCTTTCAAAAAATTATAGCAGCTGCCTGATTTGTTCCATGTGTATTCATTTTGACATCTGAGAGTCAAAATTTTACCTTTTATTGAAAATAAACATATGGCATAGGATCTTCTTATATACATACACTATTTCCTCACTAAGAATAACTTCCTAACCCCATCTCTCTTGTTTAATTGAATAAAAGTAAGCTTAGAAAGAAGAAACCAGATAACTTAGCTCTTTTTTTTTTTTGTAAAAATACCGTACACAGGAGTTACAATTACATGGGCAAGATAATGAGTACATTTCTTATCAAGCATTGTTGCCTCCTCCTTTGTTTCCCCTTCCCATTCCTTCCCATCCCCCCCCTCCCCTGCCAAAGTTGTAAAGTTCATTTTTCCACAAAACAACTTGTACATCTCATTGTTGCAATGGGTCCACCTGTATCCCTATTTAAACGATTTGTTTTTTCCCTTCCCCTCCACAAATTATACCAACATCAAATACAGTGAGAGCAGGGCTTATACCATGGGGAAGGGACATACAAAGCAACAAAGAAATCATCATATAAATATGTTAGAAACAATCGCATGAAAGAAAAAAACATTAGAATACTTATCTTGGGGTTCATTTCACCTAATATCAAATTATCTGACCTTTGACAGAAAAGAAGTGTCCAATTAGTATCACTGTTTCAATTTTTCACATCATCTGAACAGAACAGTTAACTTTGAAGTAACGAGCTTCTTGCCACTGAAAGAATTCAAGCAAAGTCTGGCTTCTTACCCAATTAAAGACACAATAAAAAGAATTAAAGGAAGAAAAGAAACATTCTCACACTTGGTAAAATGGTAGAGGAAGACTTTATTCAAGACTTACATTATAGGCAGAGGGACAGGGCTCAATTCTGAATATAACAAAGCTAAGTAAAAATTTAGAGCCAATGGGGACCAGTATATGAAGAAATCACAAAGAAGAGATGTCAACAGTAGGGAGATTCTTCCCAAATTGGCCCAATAGAATCCATAATATAGGTGGTCCAAGACCTTAGCTATCTAGAGTGGGAGGTGAAAAACCTGATCAGATATGAAGTACAGGGAAATGACTGAGCAGGAATTTTGCTGAGACTGAATTTAAAAATCTGAACATAGGACAGTGGCTAAGACAGGCCTAGGTAAGAAGAGAGCTTAAAAGAGCTTAATAAATTTGTTTAAGAAGAAAGTCGTTGTCAAGAGATAGATTATAATAGATAATCTGTATAGTTCTTTCAACTCTAAGGTCACTGAACCATACTAAAACTTGCATCATGAACACAGAAAGGTAGTCTGAGTTCTGCCTCTGTAATTTTCTCATAAACGTATGAGAGGAGCCAACTTGGCCTATTTTAGTATATTAAGTTCCAGATAGAATCTAGGAAGCAAAGCATAAAGATAATGTGACTTCCTGGATGGCCGCCTACTGTGAATTTCTTAGTGAACAGCCCCATACATTTTTAACAAAAACCGCTTCTTTCCATTTGTGTGAGAAAATCACACCAGTAATTTGCTAAAAAAAAAAAAAAAAAAAAAAATGGGAATGAGCTAAATGAAATGGTGCAAACTGCTTGCAATAGACTCCTCTCTTCCCAAGAAAACACTTCTTTGCACTTCTGGCTGTGAAGGTACCAGAGACAGTATCTATGGAAAATAGCACACATAGCTTAGGGATGTGACAGGCATAACTAGCTAGAATCGCATGCTCACTAAGCACAGGATCTCATTACTGCATCCCTTAAATGGCAAACCTTAACAGCCAGAGCCAATCTACTGCACAAAACATGGACAATCTTTCTACTGAAAGCCATAAAATTGCTCCAATCTTTTTTCATCTATTACTCCACACCAGTATGGGGTAATCCCACCACAGGTGTTCTCACTGCTTTGAGCTGAAACATTAAAATCAGATTACATTTTAAATAGGACATGGAAAGGGACAACCTGTCAGTTCTCATTAACAAGCTGTACATCTCTGAGCAAGGTGCTTTCTATCACTAGCCTCCAGGTATCAAAAGAAGAGTTCAGGCTAACTCTCATACACTCCTGATTTTCTGTATTTCTCTATTTTCCAGTTCAGGAGGGTATTTTTTAAGCCAGCTATTAAGTATTACCCAGAACAGGCAATTATGATAGAAAGCAGGGGAAGAGAAACAGGGCAGTCATTCAATGGGGGAAAGTGTGATGAGACATGACAGGAAGAGGACTTACACTGACTCAGTCCATGGAACTCTGACCATAGCAATAAGATTCTTCATTTACTTCATAGTTTGTACTCATCTGCCATAATCACAAAGAGGCTCTCAGATACATAATATAGTTCGCTCTCTGTCTCCTGGTCTCTCTGGTCTCATTGTCTATGCCTTCACTTATCCTCTCCTCCCTCAGCATCCTCTCTTCTCCCTCCTAAGTACAGGAATTCTTGAGACTAATTTTTACTTCAGTAAGCAATCTGCATTGGACATTGTAAAGCAAGCCCATGTTATTATTCTAGTACTTGTACTTGTTAAAAGATGGATGTTAGAGGAATACACTCATTGCTTAGGAGAAAGAGTTTTCTTTTTTGTGCCATTCCTGGAGCTTGAACTCAGAGCCTGGGTGCTGTCCCTGAGCTTCTTTTGCTCCAAGCCAGAGCTTTACCACTTGAGCCATAGAGCCAGTTCTGGTTTTTTTCTGAGTAGTTTATTGCAGATAAGAGTATCAAGGACTTTCCTTCTTGGGCTAGCTTTAAATCATGATCCTCAGATCTCAAACTCCTGATAGCTAATATTACAGGCATGAACCACCAACTACAATGGGTTAATTTTTTAATGCATCCTTCTATTTAATAAGGAGGTTTATCCTTGTAGGTTACCTGGAATAATTTTGACCAAAATGTTTAAAGTAAACAGTCAGTTTACTTTAAAAGTAGTTCATGTTAGGTCTATTTAATTTTGCCTGGATATGCTTGTTTGCTTATCTCCTCAGATAAACAGTATCTGCTTAATGTTCAAAGAGGGTTGTAGTCAAACCTGGAGGAAGCCTCAGAAATTGATCCGTCTTAGTCTTTGATCTGTCTTTGGTTAAAATTGATCTGCCTTTGGTTAAAACTCATTTTGCAAGCACTGGTATATCTCATTTTCATAATGTTCAAAGACACATTTTTATTAGAATGTTCAGAGCTTTACAAAGTCAATCCTCTGGATCAAAGTACATTTGTTTTGTTTTTAGGAATCAGGATAGTTAAACAATAAAGCAGTCTATGTGCTTGAAAATGAGAATCTATTTCATCCTGGCTCCTCATCACCAGGTCTTTGAGGGCTGGGCACTGGGCATATACTTAGCAATAGTTCAGAAATGAAGTGCTGGATGACAAGGTAAATATGGGAGTCATTTCTAATATTGTTACCCTCAACTCTGACACACACACACACACACACACACACACACACACACACACACACACACACACCTTAAGTATTCTATATGTAAAAGAGAATAGTGAAAGATAATCAAAAACCACCTAAAGCTTGGTCAGGATCTATCTGAGCTTATTTACTCCAAACACCATGAGGTTGTAAACCTTGAAAAATTCCCTTAGTAATTTAAATTTCAATTGGCCTGTTGTGCAACCTTACCTCTTGCAGGACATAAACAAAGTCCATACCCAAATAAACAGGGTCTTTTATCTTTGTATTCCTGGCCACTGTAGAAAGAATGAAGAGGATGAGAATAGAACAAAAGACATGGAAAGAATGAACGGAGGGGAAGGGACAGAAAAGACAAGAATTTGATGCTTTTCAAAGCTCAAGAAGCAGAGATATAACAGTATTTTTTTTAAAAGTCTTTTACATTTTACCACTAGACAAAAATGGACAGAATTTAATTTCTATTTAAAGTTACGTAGTGCAAGCACTCTTTAAAGACTTCCTTTTTCTCACTTAAGGAGCATCCCTAAATTAAGCTGTGTAGGTGAAAGTAGTCTTTTGAGAACTAAATGAGTTCTTATATGTAAAACCCTTAAAATAGCATCAAGCACTTAGTAAGTAGTCAAGCCATGGCAGCCATTATTGTTATAGCCATCACAATCATCACACTTTTGCCAAGATAAACATTGTCACAGAAAAACATCATCTCTCTCTTTTATAACATTTTGTCATAAAACACTTTGAATGTCGTGTTTTTGCTCCGAACTGCACATATAAATAGGATCATCTCTTAAAAGCTGATTTGTGAACTAAATAAAAATAACCTTCAAGTCTATTCTTCCTCCTTTGGGAGCTAAATGTTCCCTATTCTTGATAAAATTCAAACATGGTCAGGACCAATTACATTTTTACTTTATGAATTTAAGTACAGTTTGCCACGTACAGAAACACGTATCTGTGTTTCTGGTTAGTGTTGTCTTTTGCAACATCTGTACATGGAGGACAAATGACTATGTCTTCAAATAATTCCAATCAAACCTCCATCTGCATGTTGCACTATTCTGGACACTGTCCACACAGTACACAAGGCAACATTCTCCCATGAACACATAAAACCATGGCACTTTTAGATATAAGTGATTCACAGACTAGATTTCTATAACATCCTAAGACAGAACAGCTGACACATTCAAACCAATGCACAAATTAAACCATTACAGAAACTCAGGTGCCTTGGCTTTGCTCTAAGTGATGATTAAGATGATTAGATGGAAGAGGAAGCTTTCCACATCTTCCCATCTTGGCCTCCATTACTCTATGAAATCTTTATTCATTGGCATGAGTATAGCCAAAAATCCATTACTGCTCAGAACTTACTATTTCCTCAGCAACCATCCTTAATGACATTATTTGATGTCAAGAAGGTGAAAAGGTAAGACTACTTCCTTAGCCTACTTACTAATCTCACTCACTGGCTGGAGTATTCAAGTTTGAATACTTAACTTCTGTTATTCTCCCCATTCACTTGATAATACTGGGCTCTGATCAATGGCTTACACACAAAATGCAATTCAATGCAGCAAGGATGCTTCTAAGACTTTGAAATGAGGCCCAAATCCAGCTACAGACTAGAAGGCAGAATGATTTTGAAAGGATAGATAATGACAGGAACTCTATTTGGTTTCAAAAAGTCCATAGAAATACATTGAAGAACATAATTCCACATTTTCTCCTCTCTCCTTCTCCAATATCAGGATTCATTCTCCAAATGACCTGATTCTTCCAGGAGCTATACGAATGATAGGGTGTATGAGACACTACATTCAAAATAGGCACTCTCTTAACAGATGGTGCAGAATTTGGAGTTGAAGGGAGAAAGCTATTGTTAGGTAACATTTCAAACAACAAAAATAGGTTGTAAGGGCTTGGGGAGGAAATTTTGTTTTGATTCAATGCAGCAAATTACCTGGATTGCTTACACTAGTTGACAATCTAAGAAAATCAAATTAACAACTGAAAATTTGGCTCCCTAAGCTGCTTTGCTCAACTGCACATTATTTGCTAAACAAATATTCTGCTCTCAGGTCTGTAAGAGGAAATTTTAAAATGTTCTTTTCACCACTTCAGAAAAATAGATTTTTAAAAAAGCAACTCTAGAAAGAACTCACAAGATGAAACACTCTTTCTCTGGAACATCTGGGTTTCTCTTGAAAATAGATATAACTGCAGCAAACAGAATCTTTAATTTGCATTGATTAAGTATAAAAACCTACCTAAAACAATGCTAACTATACTATACATATATTCCTTTCATCTAAAGTCTAAAAGATTTGGTGACACTTAAGTTGTTTGTTATAGATAGGCAAGCATATGGGCCAGATCTGTTGCAGAACTGGCAACAAATGCAAAATATGGGAGGCCCAGTTTGGCAAGGCCAGCTTTCATGGTTACAGGGAACCAGTCATTCCTGTTTCCAAAGAACTAACTTGAAGCCAATAGGACCCTAAATATTATTGTCATAGCCAAAAAAATGATTATCACTAGTCACTGGGAAGATTTTAAATTGACTTTTGGAACAGTTCCATTGTATTTTGGACACTGAATAGACAGAAGCATAGTGGAAGGAACATGAGTTCTGGGGTCAAACCTGGGCTTAATTTCTGGCTCAACCATTTACAAGCTGTGGTATGCTGAGCATATTGTTAATGTTTCTGAGTTTCATTTTCTTCATCTAAGATAGTAATGAACTTATTTACTTTTTTGATGTGCAAACTAAATAAAGCACCTGATGAGATTATTCTAATCCCTGGTACCATAACATATTTCCAATACATAATAGCTTAAAAATAAAGGAGTATGCCACAACATGGATGAATCTTGAAAACACAATTGTAATTAAAAGATGTTAGTGAAAAGGTTCCACATGCAGTAGTATTTCATTTATGTTAAATGTCTATAATAGGTAAAGCCATGCACATAGAAAGTTGTAGGGATAGTGATTTTTAGGGATGGATGGAAAAGGGGTGGAAATGAAAAATGACTATTGATTCTATTGGTTTCTTTGAAGAGTCTTTTAAATGCTACATTTCTACCATTTAAACTTAAAGTAATTATATATATGCATATATATATATGGCTTAAGGATGTTTTGCATTTGTATACTATTCTGTTTCTGTTATATTCTTTTCAAGGATTCTGTTTGAATCACTTGAGCATTTGATAGAATTCCATTTCTACTTTTATATGTATTTGTTTTTATAATTAATAATATATATTTGTAGTGGTTGAAATATGCATGTATATACATACATATATATTTTTTCTTCTTCCCATATTTTTGGTGCCACATTAAATGATGTTATAACTTTTCTTATAATTATCAAAATCCAATTAGGATTTTAACAAATTTTTAAATTATGGTTTAAAACCGCAATTATGAGGTCATAGTTACCTCCATTTGGTCCATTCTATTATTTGTTTCCTTCCTGAAGTTCCAGCACTTTTATTGTTATTTCATTTGTGTTTATAAAATTTAGCAACAAATCTTGTTAGTTTTTCTCAACATTGTTTTCCTTTCATCCTTTTTATTGTTGAGACTTAGACCAATAGTCTAAGCATGCACATTGAGCATGCACACTGCCCCAAAGCCACATCCCTGGCCCTCAACTTCATGTTTGAAGTATACTTTAGTCACATATAGGATAGGGTGTTGACAGTTCTTTCTGTGCCATTTTCTTCTGAATTACATGATTATAGATGACAAATTCATTAATACTTTTTTACTTATTCATAGTTTCTTGTTTAGCTCTGACTTTTCCAAGATTACTTTATGTCTAGTTTTCAGAAATTTATCATGAAATCTTGGCATAGGTTTCTTTAGATTTATCCTACTTGGGATACACATAGATTCTTAAGTCTGTATATCTAAGTATTTGCCCTATTTCAGAAGCATTTACCTTGAGTTCCCAAACTCACTTTTTCAGCTTGACACTTTTTCCTTGTCTTCCAAGACTCTTATAACAGAAATGTGAGTTTTATTTTGTCATTGTTCACCATTCATTGGCCTCTTTTCATTCTAATTATTTCTCAGCTTATTGTCCCTCTGTATTAAAATTTGGCAATTTCCTGGGCTGGGAAGGTGGCTCAGTGGTAGAGCGCTTGCCTTGCATGCCTGAGGCCCTGGATTCCATTCCTCAGCACCACATAAGCAAAAAGAAAAAAGCCAGAAGTGGCGCTGTGGATCAAGTGGTAGAGTGCTAGCCTTGAGCTGAAGAGCTGAGGGACAGCGCCCAGGCCCAGAGTTCAGGCCCCACAACCGGATCCCCCCCCAAAAATAATAAGATTAGGCAATTTCCACTGACCTACCCTTAAGTTCAAGTTCACTGATTTGTTCATGTCTCATAGGCAGCCTACTATTGAGCCTGTCTGTGGATCTTTTTAAAGTTTTTGAATTAATAAATTTGTCATAATCTGTACAACTTGAGAGTTTGGGGGGAGGGAAAGTAGAAGAAAAATGAGGGAAGGCGTAACAAGTTTGACAAGAAATGTATTATTACCTTACTTACGTAACTATAACCTTTCTGTACATCATCTTGACAAAAATAAAACAAATTTGTCAGTTCCATGATATAAACTTCTTAATATTTTACATTTAATATTAATATTTTTCAGTTTCCTGCTACACTTTTCATTTGTTATAAGTGTTTTTGCACAGTGCTAGTGGCTCGTGCCTGAAATCTTATCTATTCAGGAGGCTGAGTACTTCACAGCCAGCTCAAACAGGAAAGTCCAAGAGACTCCTATATCCAACTAATCACAGAAAAAGCCAGAAATGGAGATGTAGATCAAGTGGTAGAGCACTTGTCTTGAGCAAATAGCTCAGAGTCAGTGCTCAGGCCCTGAGTTCAAGCCTCAGGACCAACACACACTCACACACACACACACACACACACACACACACACACACACACACACACACACACACACACACACACACACACACAGGAGTATTAGCCAAGCATGGTGGCTACTACTTGAGAGGCTGAGATCAGAAGAATTAAGACTTTGTGGCCAGCCCTGTCATCCAAACCAAGACAGAAAGTGTAAATAATGAGATTATGGTTCAGGCAAGCCAAGGAAAAAAGTAAGATTCTATTTCTAAAATATTGAGAGCAAAAAGGGCTGGGAATGTGATTCATATAGTAGATGATCTGCCTAGATAGCTAAAAGCCCTGAATTCAAACTCCAGTGCCACAAAAAGTAGTTTTCTGTTGTCTATTGAAGCATGTTCTGGTTGGTACTTTAAAGTCCTTCTTAAATAAACTGTGTCACCTCATTATTTATGAATGTTGAATATCTTCTTATCCAAATTGCAGTTTTCTTGCTAAAATGATTTTCAATTGTATGCTAGGATATTTGGGTATAATGCTTTGAGATGCTGGACATTAATTTTCTTTATAGCAAATAATGTCCATATTTAAGGGTATTGTTCAGATATGGGTGCATGTGTATATTCAGCTTCTACTGTGAAGACTAAATCCCTCCATACCTTTGTAGATGGCAAGATGGAAGCACTGCTGCCTTCTTAGTTATACTGGCACTTTGTCAGGGAGTTTGAGATATCATCTTCAACAAATTTGGTATGTAACTCCAACACCCTCTGATTCCTTCTCATCCAGAACATGGGAGAGGCCACATTTCACCACCTTGCACAGCCATGTTTTCTCTCACTGCTGCCATGCATATTGGAGAATCAATTGCCCTTTGGACTAAACTGGCATCATAAAGGAGAAAATAGAATGCCAACTTCTCCAATCTACATTCTATCATTCAATCTCATTGTGTAGGTATGTAGATTCAACTCTCCACTGGGCCCTGCTGCCATGATGTGGGATTGCAATTCCTATGAGATCATCTCACTCCTTTTTGTCTCACCTTGTTTATGTTAGGCAGAGGTAGAAGCACACTTCCTTCTGGACACACTGGTATTACCCTGACAGCAACTTGAAGTGACACATGCCTTTATCAGATAGATAAGAGCATGAAAAATCAGCTATGCTATTCAGAATTTCCAATATCACCCCAGAGATATCCCCTACTTCTGCATAGGAGAGTACAATAGCATTGAGGAGAGGAGAGAGAAGATCAGAAACCTGTTCTTCTTGTCAACATTATCCAAGTAGGGGGTTCAGAGGAACATCACTTTATTTCATGTTGGGGGAGTAGAGTCAAAGGCCTGTTTTCATGAATCGTTGTACAGTCATCACCTTCTGCAAAAAGAGATGGTATGGAATATCTGTTTCTGCTTGGCTCCTCTGAAATTGTGAGCGATAGGGGAATAATTTTTCCATTTGTGGTTTGCTGGAATAGGGGGATGCCATGCCAGACAGATATTTTTGTATTAGACCACACATCCCTAGTACTTTAGCTAGGGGGAACAGGCTGTTCATGAAATGCTTTTTTAGTATGTGTCAACACGGTATGTTGGGTATATAGGAGATAAAAGCTAAAGCAAAACAATTACTGTGCTGTTCGTCAAGTCCCTAGGTCTGAAGAACAGAGTCTCTCAGTGATTGTTAAGTCTAGGGATGTTTTTATTCGTAACAGAAGAACATGAGAAGAGAGAGGCTTATCCCGAAAAGGAACATTCCAGCACACTTAGTAATATCAACAAGAATGAAAACATCCTAGTTGTCTTTCAAGGAGGGAATATAATAGCTAGGTTTGGCATAGTTCTATCACATGTCCAGAGAAATGTGGCCAAGTGACTCTTTACTGAAACCTCTGAAATCATGCGACAAAATGAATATTTCCTCTTTATAAATTGTTTATCTCGAGTATTTTGTCATGGTGATGGAAAGCTAACTAATACAGATCCACAACATAATTTCATATAAATGTCTCAATGGAAAGCAAAGGGTATATTTGCTTTGTTGTATGAGACATATTAACAAAATCGAATTTTCTCTGAAGAAATGATCAAAAGGCAGTGGAATATTTTTTTCATTCTAAAGGTGCATGACATATTGCTCCAAAAAAGGATAGCTTTTACTTTTCCCCACATCCTAACCTCATTGGGATTCACTCAGTGTCCTTTGATTTTTTAACTCTTATTTTTAAATTTTATTTATTGTTATCATAAAGGTTTTGTACAGAAGGGTTACATTTATATTTAAGTGAGATAAAGAGTACATTTCTTTTTGAATACTGTCACCCCTTCCTTCACTCTTGCCCAGATTTTCCCTCTGATCCCCATCCACAAGCTGTACAGTTCATTTTGAACAATGTCTAGTGAGTATCACTGATGCATGTGTTCACACTTTGCTCCACCATTTCTGTGCCCCTCCTAACCTTGTAAGACAAATAAATGAACAAACAAGACAAAAGGAAATGTAATAAAAAACATCAACAAAGAAAAGAAAAATATCTTGCTTCCATTTCCTGAAGTTCATTTTGATAAATATTATTTTATATGGTTAGATGCACATAGAAATCCTGCCTTTGTGATCCTCTCCTAAGAATATTCTCCTTTGTGTACAATATTATGTTGAAAATGAACTTTACAGCTTTGGTGGGAGAGGGAGAAGTTGGGGAGGGGGAAGGGAAGGGATGATAGGGGAAAAACAAAGGAAGGGGTAACAATGCTTGTTAGGAAGTATACTCATTACCCATGTAACTGTAAACACTTTGTACAGTATCTTTACAATAAAAATATATAAAAAAATAAAAATAGGGGCTGGGAAGGTGGCTCAGTGGTAGAGTGCTTGCCTGGCATGGATAAGGCCTTGGGTTTGATTCCTTAGCACCACATAAACAGAAAAAGCCAGAAGTGGTGCTTTGGAAAGCCGGAAGTGGTGCTGTGGCTCAAGTGGTAGAGCACTGGTCTTGAGCTTAAGAGCTCAGGGACAGAGCCCAGGCCCAGAGTTCAAGCCCCATGACCAGCAAAATAAATAAATAAAAGTAAAAATAAAAAAAAGAATATTCTCCTTTGGTCTCTGTGTGAATACCTAGACCTATATAATTTATCACATATAATTTATCAGTGTATTTTTTCATTTATAATCCAGTGTGTTTAATTGTAGAATTATAGGCACATTCTAGTTACTATAAATGAGGGATATCACACAACCTATGGTTCTTTGGGCCTGGCCTAAGATAAGGGAGCTAAAAATACAAGTTTGAGGAAAGACAGCCTCTTCAGCAAATGGTGCTGGCAAAATTGGCTATCTACATGCAAAACAAAACAAAAAACTGAAACTAGAGCCTTATATATCATCCTGCACCAGAATAAATTGAAAATGGATCAAAGACCTTAACATAAGGCCAGATACATGAAAATATTACAGGAAGTCATAAGAGAAACACTAGGACCCCTAACATGGGTTGAAACTTCTTAAGTGTCAGATTCAGAGTCACAACAAACTAAAGAAAGACTGGATAAATGGGATTGCCTCAAACTGAAGAGTTTCTGCATGGCAAAGGAAATACCTATTAAGATAAATAGAAAGTCCACAGAATAGGAGAACATTTTTACCAGCTATGCATCAGACAAGGGTCTCATATCTAAAGTATACTTAAACTCAAAAAATTAGAGCCTCCAAAAATAAGCCGTCAAAGAACCAATAACCCTATTGATAGATGGGCTAAAGACTTAAAGAGAAACTTTTCAGAAAAAGAAGTAGGAACGGATAATTGACACATGAAGAAATTTCAATATCTCTGGCTATAAAAGAAATGTAAATCAAAACAACCTTGAGTTTTCACCTCACCCAAGTTACAATAGCCATTATCATGAAAACTAACAATAATAGATGCTGGTGGGGATGTGGCCAAAAGAGAATGCTGTTACACTGTTGGTGGGAATGTAAACTCATTCAGCCAATCTGGAAAGCAGTATGAAGATTCCTCAAAAGACTAAACATAGAGCTTCCTTATGATCCAGCAAGCCTACTCCTAGGTATTTATCTAATAAATCACAAATCAGGCCACACTAAAGCTATCACACCACAATGTTCACTGCAACATTGTTTACCATATTCAAGATACGGAATCAACCCAGATGCTCCTCAGTGGACGAATGGATGAAGAAAACATGGTATATATGCACAATGTATTCTATGCTTCCATAAGAAAGAATGAGTTGGAAATGGAAAGACTTGGAAAACATCATGTTAGGTGAATTAAGACAGATCCAAAGAAACATATGTCATTCGATGTTGAATGAATAGCTTCTGATTCATTGACAAAAATTGTAGTAATTGCCCCTATTCTATGTGAGAAACTGATTACATACTGCTTTAGAGCTTTCTTTCTCAGTACTGGAGTTTGAATTTAAGGCCTTGTACTTGCTAGGGTGGTGTTGTGCCACTTGAGCCATGGCTTCATTTCTTTCTTGTTCTATTTTTCAGATAAGTCCTCACTTTATTTTCCAGGGCTGAGCTTCAGCCCTGATCCTACTATCTCTTTCCCCCGTGTAGCTGGGAATATGAGAGTGCATCACCATACTCAGCTTATTGTTAAGATGAAAGTGTCACTAACATTTGCCAGACTAGCCTCAAACTGTAACTTGCCTGATTTCTGCCTTCTAAGAAGTTAAGATTACAAAAGTGAGCTACTATATCAGGTGCAATATTACTGAATAGACAAACGCATACAATGTTTAATACATTCAAAAGGAATACATTAACAGCAGTGTGTATTGAATATGTACAACAATTATAGCAGTGCTCAGAAAAATAATTCCACTAACATTTGCTAAGATATTTCCAATTAGGATGTAAAGACTTGGACGAAAAAATCTGTTTCTCATCCTTGTTTTATACTTACACTAGAGTTATACACAAACTAATTTGTAGAGAAACTGCCAGTTAGCAATTCATAATTTGTATCTATCTACAACTCTGATGGCTAAAGTTGTAAAGTTTGTTTTTCGACATAACGACTTGTACATCTCATTATTGCAATGGGTCCACCTGTATCCCTATTTAAACAATTTGTTTTTTCCTTTCCCTTCCACAAATTATAACAACCTCAAGTTCAGTGAAACCAGGGGTTATACCATGGGGGATGGAAATACAAAGCATCAAAGAAATCATCTTATAAATATGTTAGAAACAATATCAAGAAAGAAAAAACTTTTGAGTCCTTATCTTGGGGTTCATTTTGCCTACTATCATCTTATCTGATAGCTTCCGCTTATCTCAGACACATACTAGTTATTGCAAATAAGGGAAACCATGGGACCTATGTTTCTTTGGGCCTGCCTTAATTCACTTAATAAAATTTTTTCCAAGTCTTTCCATTTCCTAACAAATGGGCCAATGTCATTCTTTCTGATGGAGGCATAGAATTCCGTTGTGTATATATACCACATTTTCTTGATCCACTCATCTACTAAGAGGCATCTGGGTTGGTTCCATATCTTAGCTATGGTAAATAATGCTGCAATAAACATAGTCGTGCTGGTAGCTTTAGTATGGTCTTGTTTGTGATCATTTGGGTAAATGCCCAAAAGTGGGATTGCTGGGACATAAGGGAGCTCTATGTGGAGTCTTTTGAGGAACCTCCTTACTACTTTCCAAAGTGGTTGAACAAGTTTACATTCCCACCAACTATGCAGTAGGATTCCCTTCTGTCCAAATCCCTCCAGTACCTGTTGTTATTAGAGTTCTTGATCATATCCATTCTAACTGGGCTGAGGTAGTATCTCAATGTTGTTTTAATTTGCATTTTTTCTTTGGCTAGAGAGGTTGAGCATTTCTTCATGTGCCTATTGGCCATTCTAATTTCCTCTTCAAAGAAGTTTCTCTTTAAGTCTTTAGCCCACTCGTTTATCAAGCAGTTGTTTCTTTGAGGATTTGTTATTGGGGAATTTCATTTTTTGAGTTCCAAGTATATTTTAGATATGAGCCCCTTGTCTGTTGTATGGCTAGTGAAGATCTTCTTCCAATCTGTGAGCTTTCTATTGATCTTGCTAGCTATGTCCTTTGCCATGCAGGAGCTTTGCAACTTCATGCAATCCCATTTGTCCAACCTTTCTTTGATTTGTGGTGTTTCTGGGTCTCTATTAAGAAAATATAGGTCTGTACCAAGGAGACCTAGGGTTTCTCCTAATCCTTCCTGTAATGTTTTCAGGATGTCTGCTTTGAAACCAAGGTCTTTGATCCATTTGGAGTTGATTCTGTTGCAGGGTGATATCTAAGGATCTAGCTATCTTTTCTACAGGTGATTAACCAATTTTACCAGCACCATTTACTGAAGAGGCTGTCTTTCTTCCATTCTATTTTTTAGTTCCATTATCAAAGATTAGATGGCTATAGGTCTGTGCGTTCATTTCTGGGTTTTCAGTTCTATTCCATTGGTCCTGAGGTCTCTTCTTGTGCCAGTTCCAAGCTGTTTTGATTACTATGGCTTTGTAATAGAGTTTGAAATTTGGTATTGATATTCCTCCACCATTGTTCTTTCTGTTCGGATCATTTTTGCTATTCTGGGTCTTATATTGTTCCATATGAATTTTTGGATTGCTTCTTCTATTTCACTGAAGAATGAAGTTGGGATATTGATAGGTATCACATTGAATTTGTAGATAGTCTTGGGAAGTATGTCCATTTTCACTAGGTTGATCCTTCCAATCCAGGAGCATGGGAGGTTTTTCCACTTCCTATGTTCTGCTTTGATTTCCTTTTCAGGTTTTTAAAGTTTTCATTGTTGAGGTTCTTCACTTCTTTAGTTAACTCTCTGGTATTTTATTTTTTGTGGGCTTTTACAAGAGGAGTTACTTTCCTGATTTCAGCTGCACTCTTCTCATTGTTGGCATACAGAAAAGTGATTGATTTTTTTATTGTGAAAATACTGTACAGAGGGGTTACAATTACATGGGCAAGATAATGAGTACATTTCTTATCAAGCATTGTTGCCTCCTCCTTTGTTTCCCCTTCCCATCCCTTCCCATCTCCCACCCCCCTACCCTTCCACCTCCACCCCCTGCCAAATTTGTAAAGTTCATTTTCCGACATAACGACTTGTACATCTCATTGTTGCAATGGGTCCACCTATATCCCTATTTAAACGATTTATTTTTTCCCTTCCCCTCCACAAATTATACCAACATCAAATGCAGTGAGAGCAAAGCTTATACTGTGGGGAAGGGACATACAAAGCAACAAATAAATCATCTTATAAATATGTTAGAAACAATCGCATGAAAGAAAAACCATTTGAATACTTATCTTGGGGTTAATTTCACCTAACATCAACTTATAAGCCATTGATTTTTGAGGGTTAATTTTATACCCTGATACTTTCCCAAAGTTTTGAATCAGCTCGACTAATTTGGGTGTGGAGTCAGTGGGATTCTTTAAATACAAGAACATGTCATCTGCAAAGAGAGACAGTTTTACTTCAGCTTTCCTTATTTGGATCCACTTTATGTTTGCATCTTCTCTTATTGCTATAGCTAGGCATTCTAAGTCGATGAAAAGTAGAAAGTGGACATACTTATGTAGTTCCTGAGTTTAGAGAAAATGACTCTAGCTTTTCACTATTAATTAGAATCCTGGCTGCAGGTTTGTCATATACAGCCTTTATTATATTGAAGAATGCTCCGTGGATTCCTAGTTTTCCAGAGCCTTCAGCATAAAAAAGGTGTTAGATCTTGTCAAATGTTTTTTCTGCATCTATTGAGATAACCATATGGTTCTTACCTTTGCTCCTGTTGATGTGATAAATTATATTAATTGATTTACATATATTGAACAAGCTTTGCATCCCTGAAGTGAATCTGGTTTGATCAGGGTGTATGATTTTGTTTAATGAGCTGTTGAAGTCAATTGGCCAAAATTTTGTTGAAAAGTTTTGCATTGATGTTCAACAATGAAATGGGTCTATAGTTCTCTTTCTTTGATGAATTCCTGCCTGGTTTAGGGATGAGGGTTATGATGGCTTCATAAAAAGAGTTCAGAAGTGAACTTTCTCTTTCAATTTTATTGAAGAGTTAGAGGAGTATTGGTGTGAGCTGTGCATTGAAGGTCTTGTAGAATTCCACTGTAAATCCATCCAGACCTGGAATTTTCTTAGATGGGAGGTCTCTTATTGCTGATTCTATTTCAATTCTTGATATGGGACTGTTAAGTTGGTTTAACTCATCCTGGTTTAGTTTCAGCATGTCGATATTAGCTAGGAAACCATCCATTTCTTACAGATTCTCAAACATTAGCATAAAGGTTTGAGAAGTATTCCCTTATAATGTTCTCAATCTTGGTTGTTTCTATGGTGATATTTCCATTCTCATTTCTGAGTTTGTTTATTTGGGTGTGTTCTCTTCTTTTTCTGATAATATTTGCTAAGGGTCTGTCAATTTTGTTATTTTTTTCTAAGAACCAACTCTTGGTTTTGTTCATTCTTTCTATTCTTTAATTCTAATTCATTCAATTCTGATTTAATTTTAATTATTTGTTTCCATCTACTGGGATTTGGGTTTACCTTGCTGCACTTATTTATGAAGCTTCAGATGTCTCATTAAATTATTGGTTTCAGATCTCTCCAATTTGTTGATGTGGAAACTCAGAGCTATAAGCTTGCCTCTGAGTACTGCTTTTCCTGTGTCCCATAAGAACTGGTAATTTGTGTGTTCATTTTTGTTGAATATCATGAACATTTGAATTTCCTTTCTATTCTCTTCTATGACTCATTCATGGTTCAACAGTGTGTTGTTCAGCCTCCATGTGTTTCAGGGATTTCCTTTGTGACTTTGGGTGTTGAGTTCTAATAGTTATTCCCTTGTGGTCTGACAGAATGCAGGGAATAACTTCAAATTTTTTGAATTTGGACAAGTTTGCACTGTGACCTAAAATGTGGTCTATTTTGGAAAATGTTCCATGTGCTGCTGATGAGAATGTGTGTTCTGATCTTGCTGAGTGATGTCTGTTAAGTCTAGTTTATCTATGTAGTTGTTCAGATCTGTAGTTTCTCTGTTGATTTTTTGCTGGGTTGATGTATGTAGTGGGGATAGTGGTGTGTTAAATTCCCCAACAACTAATGTCTTTGGATCTATATGAGATTTGAGGGAAAGTAGTGTTTCTTGGATAAATTTGGGTGCTCTGTTGTTTGGTAAAAAGATATTTAGAATTGTATTATCCTCCTGAAGAAGAGATCCTTTAATTAGTGTGTATTGACCTACTTTATCTCTTCTGGCTAATTTTAATTTGAAGTCTATTTCATCTGATATTAGGATTGCAATTCCCCTCTGTTTATGGGGGCCCTTTGCTTGGTAGATTTTATTCCAGCCTTTCACTTTCAGAATATGTTTTTTTATGGGCAAGATGTGACTCTTGAAGGCATCAGATAGAAGGATCTTGATTTTCAGTCCAACTAGACTATGTCCCTTAATTGGAGAGTCAAGTCCATTAATATTGAGAGTTAGGACTGAGAAGTATTTGGTAGTTCCTGTCATGCTATCCAACTTCTTGAGGGTGTGACAACTGGGTTTTTCCTATGGTTCTTGGATTCTCAGTTTGGGTGTGGTTTCTCGGCCTTTATTGTGCTCTTTTTGGTTTGTTATGTGTAGGACATTTTAAGTATCTTTTGTAGGGCTGGTTTGGTGGAGACATATTGTTTCAGTTTTTCTTTGCCATGGAATGTTTTTATTTGACCTTCTGTTATGGACAGTTTAGCTGGGTAAAGTATTCTTGGTTGATAGTTCTTTGTCTTTAGGGTGTGGCATACATCATTCAAGGCTCTTCTTGCTTTAATTGTCTCTGCTGAGAAATCTGAGGTGATTCTAATTGGTTTCCCTATATAGGTGATTGATCTTTTCTCCTTGACAGATTTAAGGATCCTTTCCTTGGTCTGAATTGATTCTATGTGGATTATAATGTGACCATATAATGTGGGATGTCTTGTTCTGGTCTGGACTATTTGAAGTGCTAAAAGCTTCTTTTATCTTAATAGGCCTATCTTTTTGCATGATTGGGACATTCTCTGCTAGGATTCTGTATCCATTTCCTAGACCATTAACTTCTGTCTCTAGGTGCTCCTCTACACCCATTATCACCAGATTAGGCCTTCTGATGGTGTCTTTTAACTGTAGAACAGAGCTATCATATTTCTTGGATATGTCTTGTATGTTCTTTCTCTATACTATCTAGTCTGTATTCAATCCCAGAGATTTGAACTTCTGCATGGTCTAACCTACTCTCAAGACTTTATATGTTTTTCATTTCCTTTCCTTCTAATTGGTTGGCTTTCATGGCTTCAAATTCTTTTTTGGAGCTTTCTTTTAGATCTCGTATGGACTTCTTTACTTCTTTAATTTGGTGTTCAGTGTTTTTTCTCAAATCCCTTAGTTGATTGGTTATGGTTTCCTTGGACTCCTTTTCTTTCTAACTGGCTCCATTCAGCATTCCCTTTGAGGCCTCCCTGGATTCCTCCAACTGTCTGTTCATGGATTCCATGAATGCCTCTATTTATCTTTGTCTATTCTCATCCTGCTCACCCAATTCCTGTATTACTCTTTGATTAGCTTCCTCACCCTCTCACAATTCCTGTATTTCTCTTTGACTGTTCTTAGCCTGCTAATGCAATTTCTGTTTTACTTTTGGACTATTCTCGGCCTGCTCACACAATTCCTGTAATAATCTTTGAGTAGCTTCCTCAATCTCACCAGATTCCTGTATTAAATTTTTGTTAGCTTTATTATGCTCGTGAAGTTCTTTTATTAGTCTTTGGTTGGACTCATCTTGCTCCATCTCCCTCCCTATTATGCTCACACTGAGTCCTTTGCAGCCTTTCAATCTTTTCTTTCATCATGTTTACCAGTAATATTTTTAGGGCTTTTTGGGAACTCTCCTCTGGATTATTCATTAACTGTTCTGTCACCTGATTATAATGAGTAGAAATTGAGAAACCTGGACTTGCCATTTTTCTTGTGTTTCTCCAGCTTGTTCTGCCCATTTTGTATGGAAGTAACACCAATTTTGTGCTAAAACACTATTTTAAGGCAAGCATCCACCAGAGTCTTTTAGTTGCACAGATTGATTGACACACTCAAAATGCCCGTAGATATGATCTATTTCAACAGATACAATCTAATCCACCACCAAACAACTATGGAATAATGGGCCAAGAACATCAAAGAGGGATTCAGCAGACCAGAACTTAATAGGTTTAGTGAGAATTGGGGTAAAATAGCATTAGAGGAATGTGGAGAGGTAAAAGGAAAGAGTGAATTTAACCAAGACTTAATTTCAGAGAGGAAATGGATATAACAGAATGAAAGGAGGAGAGAGATAACAAAAACAAAAAAATGATAAAACAAAAATTTAAATTAAAAAATGAAACATTTAAGGATTAAGTAAGTATAAAGAAATAATAAAGGATAAGAATAATAGAATGAGAGAAGAGAGATAGAAAGGAAAATGAAAAAATAAAGAATAAAAATTTTAGAAATGTAATACTTAAAAATTATATAAGTATAGAGAAATAAAACTACTATTAAAGGAGGTTAGCCTCAGATGTTTCGAATTGAATAATCAATTTCTGAATTAAGTATGCACACAATGAAGGATAAGATCTAATATTCAATGATGGGTATATACCTGGAGATGAGCAGAACAACAAAGTCGCACACAAAAAAAGGATCAAAAGGTTAAAAGAGATTTCAAAAACAAAAACAAAACACACACACAACACACACACCTACAGTAAAAATTGTGAAAGAAAAAAATGTAGAAATTAAAAAATAATAGGCAGTGATTATTTCTAACACGTTAATAAGATGATTTCTTTGTTGCTTTGTATGTCCCTCCCCCATGGTATAACCCCTGCTTTCACTGTATTTGAGGTTGGTATAATTTGTGGAGGGGAAGGAAAAAAACAAATCGTTTAAAAAAATTAGGCAGAAAAAAGAGTTCTTTGATTATTTTTTTTTGGGGGGGGGGAATCTTATATGTCCCTTGTGTCCATAACCAGTCTCTTGGTGGAGTCTCTTGTTTGCGTGTGGTGTTTAGTTTTCCTGTGCCTTGATTGCTTTCTTAAGTCAGTTTGAGCAGGCAGAAAGTTCTGCCTTACTCAAGACTTTGTGATCCTCCTCCAGGCTAGTTGAGTGGGAGGGAGATCTGCTTTGAGTATCACCAAAAAGGGAGATAGCTGTTTCCTCTAGCTTGGAGTTGCTGTGGTGAGTCTAGGTTGTTGCTAGGGTTGAAACCTATCAGCAATCAGTAGCTTTTCCCAGAGGGGCTAGCTCCTGAGACACTCACAGAGCTCAGCCTGTAGCCATTATCAGAATTTATGTTTACTGAGTTTCAATTGTTTTTCTTTTACCCCTCCTACTGCTGAGTCTGCTGCCTAGGCTGCAGTGGGAAAGGGCAGCCTCTGGCTCTGTTTACGCAGTGAAGAAAATCACTCCTCTGGGGTGGAGCTTACTCTGTCTGGGAAGGGCAACTTTCCCCTGGGTGTAAGTGAGCAGGGCAGGTCAGGTTCCTGTGACCTGTTGAATGGCCCCTATTATTTTCTTCCAAAATTTGAGTTGGAGCTAGCTGCTCCGAACAGGCCTTTGTCAGTATCAAAGATGGAGTTCTTCTCACTGATGCTCCATGAGAAGAAGTGATGATGTCTTAGGGTTTCTCACACCAGTCTCTTGGTTTCCAGGCCTTCCATGGTCTGCGATCAGCAGCATGAAGATTTCTGCTCCTTCTCAGTTCTTGCTGATGGTGAGTGGAATCTGCTTGCATGCTATGTCTGGCGCCTTGGTCGCGGTTCTCTCTGTTGATGTGGCTGCTGCAGTAGCAGCACCACTGCCACAGCAGACATCAGCAAGTGGTCAGATCTGTCTCCTGAACCAAGCTGCCTGAATTTTCCCTCTCTGGCCAAACTCTCTGTACTGTGATGGCACACTTGGTGTGATTCTCTAGCCTAGTACTATTCACTGGAACACTAAAACTCTTTTCTGTGCAAGAGCTTGTTTAGCCTCCAGCTTTTCCTCTGCCACTCTCCTCCCGACTCCCTATTTATAGGTTTATAGGCACATTCTAGATTCCACATATGAGGGAAACATGCCAGCTTTGTATCTCTGGGACTAACTTCACTTACTACAATTTTTGACAAGTCTTTCCATTTATTTTTTAATATATATTTTTTATTGTAAAGATACTGTACAGCAGGGTTACAGTTACATGAGCAAGGTAATGAGTCCATTTCCTATTGAGCATTGTTAAACCCTCCTTTATATTTTCCCTACCATCCCTTTCCTCCCCAATTCCTCCCTCACCCCCCCCTCCACCGCAAAGTTGCACTCATTTTCAACATACTATCTTATACATATTGTTAAATGGGTTGGCCCGTATCCTCATTTCAGCATTTTGTTATTTCCCTTCCCTTTCCCAAATTAGAAATATATACAGATGCAGGGCACCAGCATCAAATACAGTGACAACAGGGTTTGTACCATGGGGGAAGATCATACAAAAGAAACAAAAAAATCACATAGTACATTATACATTCATTAACAAGAACAGCAACAAAGATAAAACCTCTTGTTGTCCCTATCTTGAGGTTCTTTTCACTTAGCATCATCTTATATGGTCATATGTACATAGCTTTTGTCCTTTTCTGTTTGTACTAGACATAAAATAGTTATTGCAAATAAGGGAAACCGTGGGACCTATGTTTCTTTGGGCCTGGTTTACTTCACTTAATATAATTTTTTCCAAGCCTTTTCATTTCCTAACAAATGGGGCGATGTCTTTCTTTCTGATGGAGGCATAGAATTCCATTGTATCTGTGTGTGTGTGTGTGTGTGTGTGTGTGTGTGTGTGTGTATCACATTTTCTTGATCCATGCATCTACTGAGAGGCATCTTGGTTGTGTCCGTATCTTATTTGTCATGAATAATGCTGAGATACAGTTGTGCCAGTAGCTTTGGTAAAATATGGTTCTTTCTAATGAATGAGTACAGTACCATTGTGAAAATATACCACATTTTCTTGATCTATTCATACATTATGGGGCATCTGGGCAGATTCCATACCTTTGCTATGATGAACAGTGCTATAGTAAACATGGGTGTGCTGGTGGCTTTACTCTATCAGGGCTAACAATCTTCTGGATAAATGCATAGAAATGGATTTGCCAGATGATGATAGTTCTGTTTACTTTTTAAGCACCCTCTATACTACTTTCCAGAGTTGTTGAAAAAGCTTACTTTTCCAGAGTATTAGGGGTCCTTTTTGGCTGCATCCTCACCAGCATCTGCTATGCTTTGCATTCTTGTTAATGACTATTCTAATTGGGTGAGATAGAATCCTCAGTGTTGTTTTCATTTCCATTTCCATTATAGCCAGAGATGCTGAGCATTTCTTCATATGTCTGTTGGACATTTTTACTTCTAAAAATTCTCTCTTTAACACATTAGCCCATTTTAATTGGGTTGTTTGTTCTTTGAGGGTTGAATTTTTAAGCTGTATGCATATTCTGGATATCAGGGCCTAGTCAGATAGTCTAAAGTACATGTGACAGAAATCTAGGGCTGCTCATTTTTAATATCTTATCATCTCCAAAGCCAGCACTGCTGTACTCCAACCTCTGCTTCTGCTGCTATCTTTGAACATTGGGACTGGTAAAGTTTCCAGCCCTTTACCACATAACACAAATTAGAAGTAGCCAACCATTTCTGAGAAAAGGTTGCTGTGACACTGGGTTCCTTAAACCAATTCACCAAAATTAGATAAAAATATGCTTGTTCCTGAGCTTCTAGGCTCATTCAAATCCTTTTTTCTTTTTTTCCCAGACACTTGAACCAAGTTTACAGTTTCAGTTCTCTCACATCCTCATCCCCTTTTTTGCATTTGGCAAAAGCATTTGGGTACCACCTAAGATACATGACTTCAGATGAATACTTGTAAGAAGTTATTTACACAAACATTTGCAGCTCTAAAATGGATCATTTCCTCAGCCTTACTCTAAGTAGTCCCTTGGGAGCTGAGATTTCCCACTATGTTCATGATAATATTTCCCACATTTAAATAGGCAAGGACATAGTAGGAGTGAAGTCAGAATTGTTGCCTTAGGATTGGCGCTTGTCTTGATGCACCAATAAAGCCATTCTCTTGACTTCTTGGAAGGGTGCCAGATCGAACTTGTCAGTGAGACCTTGGCCAGACCTTGCACAGTTCTAAAAGCAGGGCACTAACTGCTCATGCCAGTAATCCTAGCTACTCAGAAGGCTGAAATCTGTGAATCACAGTTTGAATCCAGCCTAAGCAGGAAACACTTAAATCTGTTATCTGCAATTAACCACCAAAAAGCTGGAAATGAAACAATGGCTCTAGTGATAGGATGCTGGCCTTCAGCAAGAATGCTGAAGAGCAGCACCTTGGCCCTGAGTTCAAGCCGGAGGACCAGGACAAACAAAAAAACAAAAGAAAAAGTAATATCTATACTTCTGTCATCTATTAATTTAAAAAGAAATGTGGGAGGGGGGACCAAGATGGCGACGGGGCAGTAGGGAAACGCCACAGCTCTCTCCAACCAAAAAGAGAGTTCGAGTTCCAACCTTTAATCTCCCCAAGAGACCGACAACAACAAAAAGACGAACACTCAGAGAAAAACCAGAGGTGGAAAATAACAAAAAAAAGAAAGAGAGGAAAAGAAGAATTTCAGAACAGAGAAGAGCGAAGACCCCTCCCCCAACCTTTACTGGCCGCGCGGCAGTGCGCCAAGCCGCCGGCCAGCCGGCCCGGCGGGGGCTGCCGGAGCCACAGAGACACAGGGGGCTGCTTGCAGATCACCAGGTACCGGATTGCAGAACAGCGGATCGCCAGGAACAGAGAAACCTACCAGCCGGGAGTCTCCAGGAGGATCCCACCCCACCCATCACTCTCCACCGGAGCAGAGAGGCTCCATCCCGCCAAAGCCGCCCGGCACCAGCAGCGCCACAAAGGGACCTGTCCACAGACCACCCGCCCAATCGCGATCGCAACGACCCGGCGGGGGGCCGCCCAACCCAGCCCGCAACCACCCCAACTGAACTCGGACTGCAACAACAACTGACGGACTGCAACAACAACTGACGACCTACAGGGTGAGTACCCATCAGGGGACAGGGAATCCATCAAGGGAGACCAGAGCTGGAGGGAATCCCCAGACCCTGACCTAGACTCCCTACCCCAACACCCGGACCACAGGACCCACTAAAACTGGGAATTGTTCGAGAGCTCCACCAGCCGGTGGAGCACACTCTGCTGGCCAGGCCAGAGCAAGAGCGCCCCTGGAAGGGAGCTTAAATGCTCAAGCCAGGAACAGTGCCCCTGGGTCAAGACTACCAACAGTAGAAGAAATTTGAACTGTGTCCTCCAGGCTGCATAACCAAGGTGGTATACACATTAGCACAGGCCTAACGAGCGCGCTCCAGGCTGGGGCCGGAACCAGGCCAGGGGACCGGCGCCTGAACAAAGCAAAAAGGGTCAGAAGTGGGGCTGTGGCTCAAATGGTAGGGTGCCAGCCCTGAGCTGAAGAGCTGAGGGACAGCACCCAAACCTAGAGTTCAAGCCCACAACCAGCCCAAAACAAACAAACAAAAACACATCAGGAGCCCATAGCAGACTCCAGTATTTGGGAGAGTGCATCCAGAGCATCTGATCTTCCCAAGAGCACCCGCAGGAGCAAACACAAGCAGTCTAGGCTGCTCAACCCTTCCAAAGGCGGGAATTGCTACAGCAGAGAGCTGAGAATCCTAAGTGAATAGCAGCTGGAAATAGGCTCCCAACAGAATCCAGATCAGGCACAGACTCTCTCTACCAATACAGAATCAGCAACCAAGCAAAGACAGACACACCAAAACAAGATTGAAGAGCAGTCTCCTGAACCCCCATGCGAAAATCACAGAGAAAAATCACAAGGTTTACCACTACCCAGGACAGCAAGCTCACCTCAAAAGCCAGCAGCCACGCAGGGGAGAGCCCCAGTGGGAGCAAAGCAGGAATGGAAGACAAAAACTACATCCAAGGGTTGCTGGAGGCAATGACTCAAGAAATAAAGCGAGAAATGGATCAGAAATTGAAAGAGCACAAGGATGAACTATCAAAAGATATACAGGATATCAAACAAAAATTGGATGCAAAAATAGAAGCTGCACAAACCTCAGTAAGAAGTGAGATAAACGCCAAATTAGAGGTAATGCATACTGATCTCACCTCATTGAGAGGTGAGATCAGTACTCTGAGAACCAACATTGAATCCATAAAGGGATCCATTTCCACCATGCAAACCACAATAGAAGCCACGGTCAACAGAGTGAATGAAATGGAAGGTAGAGTGTCAGATACAGAAGACAGAATACACCAACTGGACCAAAAAGTGACAGATATGGAAAAATCACTCAAATTAAACCAAAGGGAAATTCAAGAGCAAGCAGATAATGCTAAAAAATTTAACCTTCGCATAATCGGAGTGGACGAAGGTGAGGAATTCCAGAGCAAGGGAATGCAACACCTATTTAACAAGATAGTCAATGAAAATTTTCCCCACCTCAAAAACGACCATCTTAACTACATCACAAAAGCTTATCGAACACCCAACAAGCAAGATCCCAGGAGAAACACTTCTAGGCACATAATAGTAACAATGATGGATCTGAATAATAAGGAAACAGTCCTGCATGCAGCAAAAATGAAGAAGGAGCTATACTACAACGGGAAAAAAATTAGGATCACTGCAGATCTCTCCACACAAACAATGAATGCAAGAAAAGCCTGGGAAAGCACCATACGAGCCCTGAGAGCCAATAACTGCCAACCCAGACTGATATACCCGGCAAAGCTAGCATTCACATTCGATGGAGAACTGAAAACTTTTAATAGCAAAGAAAAATTAAATGAATACATAAACATTAAGCCAGCATTACAAAGAATTCTAAGAGGGGGGACACAACCTGAAGAAAGCAACCAGGAACTGGGACCTGCCCCAAACAGGCATTACTCAAAGTCTAACTGAGCAAGCACAGGAGGAAAGGAAAGAAGAAAAACTTAGGAAAACGGAATGGCAGGGACAACAATGCATCTCTCTATACTTTCTCTTAATATAAATGGGCTGAATTCGCCAATTAAAAGAAAACGACTGAGGACTGGATCAGAAAACAAGACCCATCCATCTGTTGCCTTCAGGAGACCCACCTCTCAGCCAAACATACAAACAAACTCAGAGTGAAGGGGTGGAAAAGGATCTACCAATCAAATTCCCCCAATAAGAAAGCAGGTGTAGCTATCCTGATATCTGACAAAATAAACTTTTCATTAAAATCAGTACAGAAAGACAAGGACGGACATTACATATTAATAAAGGGAACAATCCAAGAGGAGGATATAACCATCATCAACTTATATGCCCCAAATATTGGTGCACCCAGATATGTTAAACAAATGCTCTCAAACTTACAGAATAAAATAGATCCCAATACGATAATACTAGGAGACTTTAACACGCCACTCTCACCAAAGGACAGGTCTACCAACCAGAGGATTGGCAAAGAAGCTACCGAATTAAGTGAGGCCATACTTCAAGCGGAATTAACTGACATCTACCGAGTATTTCACCCTAAAACAACACAGTACACATTCTTCTCAGCAGCTCATGGAACTTTCTCCAAAATAGACCATATCATAGTTCATTCAAGGAACTTAAGCAAATACAAAGGGATCGACATAATCCCCTGTATCCTATCTGACCACAGTGGAATCAAGCTAGCTCTCAATAACAAAGCATACCGCAGAAATTTCTCTAATACATGGAAATTGAACAGCACACTCCTTAACAAGGCCTGGGTAACAGAAGAGATCAGAGAAGAAATAAAGCATTTCCTAGAACTCAATGAAAATGAAAACACCTCACAAAGAAACTTGTGGGACACAGCAAAAGCAGTCCTGAGGGGCAAATTTATTGCCCTCAGTGCCCACATCAAGAGAATGGAGACAGACCAAGTAAATAATCTCATGTTGCAACTAAAGCAGCTAGCAAAACAAGAAAAAATGGGACCTAAAGCTACTAGACGAAGCCAGATAACCAAATTGAGAGCAGAGATTAACCAATTAGAAAATCAGAAAACCATAACCAAAATAAACCAAACAAAAAGCTGGTTCTTTGAAAAAATAAACAAAATTGATGGCCCGTTGGCAAGATTAATTAAAAAAAGAAGAGAGGAAACCCATATTAATAGGATTAGGGATGCCACGGGAAACATCACAACACGTACCCAAGATATCCAAACAATTCTAACAGACTACTTTCAAAAGCTATACTCTCTAAAGGAAGAAAATCTGGCGGAAATGGATGCATTTTTAGAGAAATACAAGTTACCCAAACTGAGCAAAGAAGAAGTTAACCAATTAAATAAGCCAATATCCTATAATGAGATACAGGAAGCTATCAAAAGTCTTCCAACAAAAAAAAGCCCAGGACCAGATGGATTCACAGCAGAATTCTATAAGACCTTTAAAGAAGAACTAATACCCATACTCCTCAAGCTCTTCAGAGAAACAGAGAAGGAGGGAGCTATCCCAAACTCATTCTATGAAGCCAATATCACACTCATCCCCAAACCAGGCAAAGACCCAACCAAAAAGGAGAATTACAGGCCAATCTCCTTGATGAACACAGATGCAAAGATCCTTAACAAGATTCTAGCTAACAGAATCCAGAAACACATAAAAAATTAATACACTATGATCAGGTAGGCTTCATCCCAGAGACACAGGGATGGTTTAACATACGTAAGTCAATAAATGTAATCCAGCATATCAACAGAGCCAAGGTCAAGAATCACATGATTATCGCCACAGATGCAGAAAAGGCCTTTGATAAAATTCAACATTCATTCATGCTAAAAGCTCTGGAGAAAATAGGAATAGAAGGAACATTTCTAAAAACAATAAAAGCCATTTATGACAGACCAATAGCCAATATTATACTTAATGGGGAAAAGCTACAACCAATCCTCCTAAAAACAGGAACAAGGCAAGGATGTCCACTGTCTCCACTCCTCTTCAACATAGTCCTAGAACCCTTAGCCAGGGCAATAAGGCAAGAAAAAGACATTAAAGGGATCCGCATAGGGAAAGAAGAAGTGAAACTATCCCTTTTTGCAGACGACATGATACTATACCTCCACGATCCCAAAAACTCCATCCCCAAACTTTTAGAAATCATAAGTCACTTCGGCAAAATAGCAGGATACAAAATAAACCCACAAAAATCAGTTGCCTTCCTATACACTGATAACGCACAGGAAGAGAGGGAAATAAAGGGAGCAACCCCATTCACAATAACCTCCCAAAAAATAAAATATTTAGGAATTAACCTAACCAAAGATGTAAAAGAACTATTTAATGAGAACTATAAAAAGTTAAAGAAAGAAATTGCAGAAGACACTAGGAAATGGAAAGACCTCCCATGCTCCTGGATAGGCCGACTTAATATAGTAAAGATGGTGATACTTCCAAAACTAATATACAAATTCAATGCAATTCCTATTAAAATCCCAATGACGTACATCACTGAAATACAGAAAACAGTCCAAAAATTTATATGGAACAACAAAAGACCTAGAATAGCCAAAACAATTCTAGGGGATAAAGACAATATGGGAGGGCTATCCATGCCGAACTTCAAACTCTACTACAGAGCTATAATCACAAAGACAGCATGGTACTGGCACAAAAACAGACCCGAAGACCAATGGAACAGAATAGAAGATCCAGATATAAATCCACAGGCCTACAGCCAGCTGATATTCGACAAAGGAGCCAAAGACATACAATGGAAGAAACACAGCCTCTTCAACCGCTGGTGCTGGGAAAACTGGGCAGCCACATGCAGAAAACTAAAAGTGGACCCCAGCCTATCACCATGCACCAACATCAACTCAAAATGGATTAAAGACCTTAACATTAAACCTGAATCTCTGAAACTACTGCAGGACAGAGTAGGAGAGACACTTGAACTAATAGGCACAGGAAGGAACTTCCTGAACAGAGTCCCAGGGTCACAACAAGTTGGAGAGAGACTTGACAAATGGGACTCCCTTAAAATAAAAAGCTTCTGCACAGCTAAATCTATCGCAACTAAGCTAGAAAGACAGCCAACGAATTGGGAAAAAATATTTACCAGCAATATATCAGACAAGGGGTTAACATCCTGTATATACAGGGAACTCAAGAAACTAATCCCTCCCAAACCTAACAAACCAATTACTAAATGGGCAAGGGAACTAAAGAGGGACTTCTCAAATGAAGAAATAAAAATGGCAAAGAAACACATGAGGAAATGTTCATCATCCCTGGTGGTGAAGGAAATGCAAATAAAGACAACCCTGAGATACCACCTTACCCCAGTCAGAATGTCCCACATCCACAAATCAGCCAACGACAAATGCTGGAGGGGATATGGAGAAAGAGGAACCCTATTACACTGCTGGTGGGAATGTACACTTATACAACCACTTTGGAAAGCAGTCTGGAGGGTCCTTAGAAAGCTAAAGATTGACCTCCCTTACGACCCAGTCATACCACTTCTAGGCATCTACCCTGAACAACAGGAACCAATATACAAGGACACGTGCACCTCCATGTTTATTGCAGCACTGTTCGCAATAGCTAGGATATGGAAACAACCTAGGTGCCCCACCACAGATGAATGGATCCAAAAATTGTGGTATCTATACACAATGGAATATTATGCAGCCATTAGAAATGACAAAATAATGGCATTTGCAGGGAAATGGATGGAGCTAGAAGGAATCATGTTGAGCGAGGTAAGCCAAGAACGAAGAGACAAACGGTACATGGTCTCCCTCATAAGTGGATGCTAAATCCAAAAGGTTAGGTGATACGACAAAACTAACAGGACTTAAGAAACAAAGAACTCCCGCTCATCTGGTTGAACCACTACTAAATATCCTCATGCTGCTGATCACAAATATGCTATATAACATGTGAACACTGTTATATATTACAGACTGTGGTAGACAATTTGCTCCAGGGAAGTTAGAATGAACTTGTGACTTTGAAATTATGTAATCATTTAATCACAATCAAAAAAAAAAAAAAAAAAAAAAAAGAACCTCGGGGAAGGGAGGGAGGGAGGGGATGGTAGGGGGAAAACAATGGAGGGGGTAACAATGTTCAAGAGGAAGTGTACTCATAACCTCACTCATGTAACTGTAACCCTCTGTATAGTAGCTTTACAATAAAAAAATAAAAAATAAAAAAAATTAAAAAAAATAATAAAAAAAAAAAGAAATGTGCCAGAGTTTTAGGACTCATTTACACCACATACCATGTATTCGCATTCTACATTTCCAGGAGAAACAGTCAAGCTCATGCTGCCTGTAAGATAGGGAAATCAGTTAAGGGAGGTGCTTTGGACCCAAACCAAAGGAAAATGACCATTATGAAAATATGCAACTCTGGTAACTTAGAAGAGGCAACAAGAAATTTAGACCTAGACACTGAACACTTCTCTCCTACTTTTAGTAAACTGAAGACTAGACTTAACTCATGTTTAGCATATGATCACATCATTTGCTATGAAGGGAGTTCTGTTCTAGCTTGGGGTAAGTTTTTCCACACTTGTCTTTAGCTAAGTCCATAGATATCAATTGGTTGTGGAGGACTAAGTGGTGTCTCTTAAATCAAAACAAAATACCTAACATTTGAGTTTGATCTGTGGCAAATAATTCTATGAATAGACCTTAGAGATATTTCTCACTTTTGCTGCCAGAAGCAATTTGAGAAAAAGTGAAAGCAAAGTACTTGAATACTGAAAATAGACAAGCCTGAATTGTAAAATCTAAGAGAAGAAATACCAACCATCTCAAGAAGCCAAGTCTACCCTCTTGATAAATGCTAGTTAAACCTGAAGGCTGCAGTGACTCTAAACAGTCACCAGACCAGAATCATAAATGCTGCACTGTGAAATTTTCCCCCTTTTTGCTCCATTAAACAGCAATTGATCATAATGAAAATGATTGACAGTAACAAATCAAGTCATCCAGGCTCATATTTTACTGGCAAAAGTTCTGTTGATCATACCTGTTTAATGTGGGAATACAAAATTAGATTCTTAGTACAAAAAAACCCCATGAATTTGGTTGTCTCCACCCACTTATTTGCTTCAGCACAGACAGAGGTAAAGCAATCTAGTACAAGTGAGGGGACAAGATCCTAGGGTGACCCTTGGATTACAGACCTTGTCCTAAATGAGTGTAATGAAAGTCCAATACTTCATCAAGTTGACCAGTAGTCATACAGTTGCCCATATCTATGGAGATAGTTTTCTTGTGTGTGGGCTAAAAAGCCTAGGGGCTCTCAGTCCTCAGGAATGTATAGTGTTAAGGATGGTAGCACTACACTGAGAAGGCTACAGTTTATATTCCTAGTAATTAGTTATTTGAGATAAACACAGACTTTATTCTCAGGCATACCATTTTCTCTTTCCATTGATAATATTCTACTTTTTCAGGGCTGAACAAGGCCATAAGAATGTACAAAGTAATGGTTTAACACTTAAGCTATAGAAGAAAATGAATATTTTTATTTAAAAATGAATCGTGTACTATTTATTACACAAAGGCTTTGTGTTTTTGTTTTAATGGAAATAGGTACTCAGACAAATAATAGCAGAGCAATGAGAACTAGCCCCTTGGTACATGTCAACTTTGTGACATTATTTTATCTATGTACTTAATCCTCATCTCATTTCATATCTATGAGAAGGGATGTTAGCTTCCTGTCATTGTAAAAGAAAGTACTTGAGATACAACTAGTATAGAGAATTGATTTTTTTTTAGTTCACAGTTTTGGAGGCTATTATCAATGATCTATGGTGCTGTTTGCTTAGGGTCTGTAGTAAGATATCACATCATGGTCTGGGTATAGGATAAAAACAAGCTATTCCTCTACTGGCCAGACAGTAAAAGAAAGGGACAGGGTCATATTGTTGATGATCTAAAGACCTCCGACTAAGCCCAATCTCTTCAAACTTCTACCAACTTACAATAATGCTACCTTGAGGACCAAACCTTTAAAACATGGTTGTTTAGGGCCACTTAAATTCCAAACTATAGTGGAAGACATTATTAATTTTGTTGCACAGGAAAATATCAACAATAGCTCAGAAAGATTAGTTTAATTGCTCACAGTTACAGATTTAGAGTTTTATGTAGGTATGAATTCATAAGCAATGGACTTTGCTGAGTATTGTAATTTTTAATAACTAAAAACTCTAGATTTAATATGAAAGTTTACAAAGCCCAACAATATTTCTTTAGTGGCTGTTCTTTCCATATGAAGCACTTTTACTCCCTAAAAGTTACCCAAGAACTCAAAGAAGGTTGAAAGTTTCTCTCTTGTGCTCTGGCTCTGGCTCTGGCTCTCGCTCTCTCGCTCGCTCAAGGCTATTGCTCAACCAGTCTGAGCCACAGTGCTACTTTCGGTTTTCTGGTGGTTAATTGGAGACTAAGTGTCTTATGGACTTTCCTGCCCAGACTGGCTTCAAAACATGATCCTCAGAGCTCAACTTCCTGAGTAGCTAGGATTACAGGCATGAGCCATTGGTACCCAGCCAGAAGTTTCTGTTTTTGCTTCAGAGACTATAATAGGGCTTGACCTCAAAGACTAATCACTCTGGACTTGGCAGGATGACAGCAATATGTTTAAGATTTTAAAAAAAAACAAAGAAGGAGGTAACAATGCTCAATAGGAAGTGTACTCATTACCTTACTTATGTAACCATAACCCTTTTGTAGTATCTTTACAATAAAAATATGTATTTAAAAAAAATTGGGAACAGGGAATTCTGACAACACGGTCAACTAAATATCATACCTTTCCACTCAATCCCAATTGTAAGTTATTTGTTCTTCTGAAACTAAATGGGTACTTGTATTGATGGATAAATGGCATAAATCAGGCCTTAGATTGTTAAGTCCTAGTAAGAAAGTTGATATCAGATTTTCTCCTCCCCCATCTACTATGTAAGTGTATGGAGACCATCACCAGAAAACCTGTATGTGAAGATTAAACTGCTAGATCTTGACTTTTATATATGTATAAATTCTTGTGAAAAGGCTGAAAATAGCTTTGCATGAGATCTTAAACTCCAAGAAAAAAAAACTGAAAAAAAGTGATAGCAGTCCTTTCTATGCAAGGTAGAAGGACTACATAAAAGTGTATAAGCCAGGCACTGGTGACTCACTCCTATAATCCTAGCTACTCAGGAGGCTGGGACGTGAGGATAATGGTTCAAAGCCAGCTCAGGCAGGAAAGCCTATGAGACTCTTATCCCCAATTAACCATCAGAAAACTGGAAATGAAGCTGTTGCTCAAAGTGTTAGAGTGCTAACCTTCAACAAAGTAGCTAAGGGATAGCACCCAGGCCCTGAGTTCAAGCGCCACAACAACAAACAACAAACAAAGAAAAACAAGAGCACATAGAGAATTCATTCATATGCTTTAACAAGAGAGAGTCACTCCATCTACTTTCATACTCCTAACTTACAGACCAACATAATAATTTTTGTGAATGGTAAATCCATGGACAAATAGTACATGGCAATTCCCAACTTCCCAAAAACCTGATAGGAGAAATTGGCAACCTTATCTCCAAATATCTAGCAGGCAATGGCAGAATAAATTGAACGTATATTATGAAATACAATTGCTAGAAGTAACAAACAAAATAGTAAATAAAAAATAAGAACACTAGGAAGGCCAAGTACATTATAGAAAACATGTTTGGAATGAAAATTTTTTGTATCTGATTCTGTAAAGAAATTTTGAGAAGATGTTCACTGTTACACATGAATTGACACATGTACATTGGGACAAAGTAGGAATATGTTTTAAATGTTTCATAAAGACACAGTACATGAAGAGTTTATCTTAAAAGAAACTATGCTAGGAGTTCCGGGAAGATGTTTTTCAATATAGGCTCTTGTACATCTCATTGTTGCAATGGGTCAAACTGTAGTCCTATTTAAACAATTTGTTTGTTCCCTTTCCCTCCTCAAATTATACCAACATCAAATACAGTGAAAACAGGGGTTATACCATGGGGGAGGGACATACAATGAAACAAAAAAAATCACATGGTACCTTATAAATAACTTAGAAACAATAGCAAGAAAGAAAAAGTCACTTGTGTCCATATCTTGGGGTCCATTTTGCTTAACATCATCTTATCTGAGCTTTTCTGCTTCTCCTAGACATATAATAGTTATTGCAAATAAGGGAAACTATGGGACATATGTTTTTTTGGGCCTGGCTTACTTCACTTAATATAATTTTTTCCAAGTCTTTCCATTTCCTAACAAATGAGACTGTGTCATTCTTTTGATGGAGGCATAGAATTCCATTGTATGCACACATACACACACACACACACACACACACACACACACACACACACACATGCTACAGTTTCTTAATCCATTCATCTACTGAGGGGCATCTGGGTTGGTTCCATATCTTAGTATGGTAAATAATGCTGCAATAAACATAGTCGTCCTGGTTGCTTTAGTGTGGTCTTGTTTGTAAACATTTGGGTAAATGCCCGAAAGTGGGACTGCTGGGTCATAGGGGAGCTCTATGTGGAGTCTTTTGAGAAACCTCCACACTGCTTTCCAAAGTGGTTGAACAAGTTTGTATTCCCACCAATGCAGTAGGGTTCCCTTCTGGCCACATCCCCTCCAGCATCTGTTGTTACTAGAGTTCTTGAGTATAACCATTCTAACTGGAGTGAAGTGGAATCTCAGTGTTGTTTTGATTTGCATTTCTTTCATGGCTAGGGATGTTGAGCATTTCTTCATGTGTCTATTGGTCATTCTTATTTCCTCTTCAGAGAAGTTTCTCTTTAAGTCTTCAGCCCACTTATTTATTGTGCAGTTGTTTCTTTGAGGATTTGTTGTTGGGGAATTTCATTTTTTCAGTTCGAAGTATATTTTAGATATGAGACCGTTGTCTGTTGTGTAACTATTGAAGATGTTCTCCAAATCCATGGGCTTTCTATTGATCTTGCAAGCTATGTCCTTTGCCATGCAGAAACTTTACAACTTAATGAAATCCCATTTCTCCAACATTTCTTTGATTTGTTGTGTTTCTGGGTCTCTATTAAGAAAATTTTGGCCTGTGCCAAGGAGACCTAGGGTTTCTCCTATTCCATCCTGTAATATTTTCAGGATGTCTGCTTTGACTCCAAGGTCTTTGTTCCATTTGGAGTTGATTCTTGTGCAGGTGATATTTAAGGATCTAGCTTTCATTTTCTACCGGTGATTAACCAATTTTGCCAGCACCATTTACTTAAAAGGCTGTCTTTCTTCCATTTTACTTTTTTAGCTCCCTTATCAAAGATTAGATGGCTATAGGTCTGTTCTGTGCATTCATTTCTGGGTTTTCAATTCTATTCCATTGGTCCTCTCCCTCCCATTACATGCTACTATACAGGTACTGTGTTAATCCCTGCATAGTCCTGAAGTCTTCATTTATCCATTTTGGCCACAATCATTAGCTTCTTTTATTTGAATCTCACTCAGCACTACTGAGTGACTGATTAAACTGATAAACTCATTTCTGCATCTGTCAATATTTCCTCCTGCATTTGTGACTCTTGGTACAATAGCCATCAATAGCACCTTAGCTGAAAGAAGACCGTTGCAGGGCTTGGGGTAAGAGCTTCAGTGCTAGAGCACCTGCCTATCAGACCCTGAATTCAAACATCAGAACTTCCAAAAACATTTTTAAAATGAAGACAAGACTCAATGTTGTATAGGTGACCACAGTGGCTCATGTCAATACTCCTAGCTACTCAGAAGGCCAAGGTTGAGAGAATCACAGTTTGAGGCCAACTGAGGCAAAAATATTTTTTTAAGATGTACTCTCAACCAATAAAAAGCTGGGTGTTTTGGAACACACCTCTCATTCTAGCTATGAGGGAAGAGTAAATAGAAGGACACTAGTCCATGTTGGTCCTAGCAAAGAGCAAGATACTATCTGAAAAATAATGAAACCATAAAGCACTGAAGATGTGTCTCAAGTGGCAGAGTACCTACCCAGAATGTACAAGGCCCTGAGTTTAAACCTTAGTACCATTAAATAAGGAACAATGCAGAAAAAATTTAGACACCACAAAGTAATTTAGGGTTGAATATTCTCTATCATGTCACCTTGTCAGCAATGGCTCTGAAACTGACTTAAGTTTATGAACACCAGATACATCTGGCTATATCCTCCCTGCAGGCTAAAAACTGAGTTGATGGATTGGTGCTGGCTGTTTCTTTGACAAACTCTTCATCACTTTATCAACCCTCTGAACCTGACTGCCACTCAGACATATTACAGTGCATTGAAATTGAGTTTTAATACAATGGTACCATAGTTCATAGCCCCAATTGTAACCCTAAATGTACTTTTTCTCATTCACTCATAGCCCTAATAGATATAAATGTGAGGGAAAATGTATACATGAATTTCAGGCAAGTCGATCTTTTATAGCTTGGTGGGAGGTAGGAGAACTGAAAGCAGGTCCTGCATGATTGGCAACTCTGATCGAATCTTGGGATGAGGCTGTGAGCCACCAAAGACAATTTCAAATGCTGCCTCTTCAGTTGGGATGATAGAAGAATGGCACTGAAAGATTGATTAAAAGGAATTGTACATTGTACCCCATGACTTTAATACAATATACTTGGGGAAGAAAAGTATGAGGTACACTTTTGGTATAGAACAAATAATATCTATAGTTAATTAAGCACTTAGTATGTGTCTAGCACTTTCTATAGATTTTTGCATATCTTTACAGTGACTCTACAAGGTCATCTTTATCCTCATTTAGCATCCTTGTAACCCAAGGCATGAAGAGTGACTTTGTATGTGTATCTTGTAATAGGCCATAGTGGAATAATTTACAATGTTGAAAGTGGGAAATGCTGTAAATCCTTTTTTTATTTAGAAATATGATTGACATTTACCAGCATACCACTGTAGACTCCGTCGTTATTCAAAAGTTCTACATTTATTCTTCAGCTTGATCACTTGCAAAATGTCTTGTGGTACTTGTTCTCAAACTTAGGTATGCATGAGGACCAATGAAGGTGAGCTTGCTAAAATGTGTATTCCTGGGTCCCCTGACTACAATCCTAATGCATTGGGTCAGTAAGACAGCCAAGGCCATAGTAAGTTCATAAAATCTCCTCCACTATAATAACCCCCTGATTATATTGGAAGTGAGCTGGTATGTGGTCTCAATCGTACATTTACTGTAAGAGATGCAGGCAAAATTCAAGGATCTTAGTCAATGCGAATCACACACAGGTAAATTAACAGAATCACCCAAATTTCTCATCAGGTTTTCAGTTTGATCATTTAAAAAAGATTTGATTAAGCAGCTGCAGAGAAATTGTTCTCATAATGAATGTAGAACAAAAGCAAAAGAACAAAATGTACAAAAAAAACCTTACCAGTTAGATACATTTAGTTTTCCAATCACTTCCCTCCCTCCCCAAATCTTTCATTATATACAAATGTGATTAGCCAGAGAATATTACTGGCAAAACAAGGGCTTATAAGAGATCAAGATATTCTTAGAAAAGTAGTAGGTTTTGAAGTTAGAATGGAGCCCAAAAGTTGACAGAAAAAAGACAGAGATATTTGATAGTTAAGCAGACAAGCTTTGGGACCTAAATGAATGGGTTTCAATCTCTGTCGTACTATGGATTACTGATGTGACCTCTGGCAGGAGATTTAATAAATCTGAGGCTCATATCCCTTATCCACAAAATGAGGCTATTATTCATATCTGCATACTGGGATCATCATGAAGATTAAATGAATTAATATTTATGAAATGCTTTAAAGAGTTCCTGACACATGAGAAACTCTATGTGGATTTTGTAGACAAATGACCAGTGGGAAATGAAGACAGTACTGAGGCCACTGGTTACACATTGTATTCAGCATGTTATGTTGAAATCTACCTATCAGCTCAATGAAAAGAAAAGAGAAAATGGAGAATGTAGCATAGAAATCCCATCCTCCATTAAATGTTCACCTTCCTAGGAATAACAGCCATTGTAGCTATTTACATGAACCAATATAAGAGATTTCTTGTCAATGAGGTGATATGTGAATGAATCAGAAACAACAATGCTCAATAGGAAATGTGCTCATTACCTTGCTCATGTAATTGTAACCTCTTTGTACAGCATTTTTACAATAAAAAAACATACAAAAAAGAAACACAAACGTCTCTATTTTTGACATTGTGAAATAAATGCAATTCTCTGAGCTCGTTTGTTGTTGCCCAAAATACAATGTTGGTACTATTTTCCTTTGTAGATCATGTCTCTAGTGATATGATACTCAGACTGTCCCTTATCCCTAGCAGTCTCAGTCTGAGCATATTCTGACTGTGATAATGGGATAAATTCTAGGCTTCACAAATTCAGGGCATGTGGAGAACAAGACAGGGTGTAGGGAGAGCAGATAGCTTATGAGCAGGTATTCAGCACTAACATCTACAAAAACAATACAGAAATCTCACAGTTTTACCAGAGATTACCAAAGATTGATTTGATTGTGGCGTCCAAGAATTATAAGGCATTATTTCATGAGTCAGAAGAAAGTATTGTAAACTTCCATTTAGGAAAAAATAACCACTGAAAAAAATGAGCACTTAACTTAGGTCAACTACAAAAAATTTCCTAAGAGGAGAAGGTAATAAAAAGAGGTAAGGATTAGTGGATGGAGCACAGAGGCTAAAACACCTTGTTTGTATGACATTTTAAATTAGGGACAAATTCTGAAAAAATTCCAGTGGATTCCCTCTGAAGGGAGGAAAATTAATTAAATTGTCCTTTAAGGTTTCTTCCTTTAATAATGGAAAATGTCCATAGATATAGCTCAAAACTCCCACAGATGTTCCTATGAAGGCCGAGTTTTGGGATGAGGTGCCCTTACTGAGCCAGATTACACAGAAAATGTTGTTTTACAAGAGAAGTAAAATAGCAAACACCTTAGCCAACCCCCCAGTCTATCCTTTTGTCTTTAAACTATCTATCTTAAGATAGTCAAGTCCAAGTTAGATTAGGTTACAAAGAAATAGCATTCTTTTAAGGAGATAATACAAAACATGTCTAGGGAAACTCAATGATAATTGCATTATCTCTGGCAAACTGTCAGTGAATTATCTGTATTATATTAGGTGGGTGGAAGGATGCCAAAACCTATTTAAAACACAAACTCAGTTGTCCCAGTCAATCGGTCTTTGGTTAAAAATGAATGAAAAAGCTGAAAGACTTTATATTCATAATTCCAGTCAATCTCCTTTACCAATGGTGACAAAAGCAGAATATAATTAAGTGACAGATTGAACATGGAGGAAAAATCTTTGTGATGATAATCTTATTTTTTGACCCTGCTTCCCCTTTCTCACACCCAATTCCTGGTATTTGCAAAAAGGAGCAGTGTTCAGCATCCTAGGCAGGCATCAGCCCCTGTTGAGAGTTGTCAATAATACTGTTTTCTTGATGCATTAACATTTGTATCATAATATGTTCAATTTCTACTAATGTGAACAAAAACATTACTAATGATTTCCATTCTCCCATCTCCACTCCTTCCCTGGCACTTGGCAGGAAAAGCCCAAGAAAGTTGTCACAATATACTAAAGCCAGAATACCTTCTTGTTAACTGCATGGCATCATTTTAATTCAGCATTGCTTTGAGTGGGTCGTAATGAATGGCAGGAATATTTTTACTATCTCAGAGATTACCAAAAAAGTTGTGTATCACTAGCTTCAGTTACTATAGGTGAGCCTACCCCTAATTACTGCTGCTTTATTTGAGCTTTTAAACTACAATGTATTGCCTGTGGATGATTGTATAAGGATGCCATTCTAATGGGTTGGATAGAAGGAGACATGGTAAACTCCTAGTTCAAGACATTACAGGGAGAGTTGTATCTTTCCATCTTTTTTAAAAAATCATCATTACTATATCTGTGGGTTTGTTAGATCTTCATACATTCTAGAAAAAAAATTAAGTCAATTCTTTTGGATGCTATGTAGTTCCTTGAGTGATTTTTTATAACTCATTGTCTCTATTAAGAAATGGACTTTTCCCTTTGGTAGTTATTGTGTAAACTCTAAACTAGTGAAGAACCCAGAATAAACTTGAGTTGAGCACAAGATATTACATTATTTCATATCATTATGTATGTTGCATGGAACAACGAGCAAGGCCCTATTTCCAAAAAAATGTTCAGAAGCAAATATGTAAGAGAACCATTAAAACAATGAAAATGATCGATCAGCCCCAAAAGAACTACATTCTATGTAATGCCATAATGAGGTAGCTTAACCTTGCTTTGAAATAATGTCACCCATTCCTTTGGTAATAATGATGTGGGCTAGGCAAGTAGAAAGGGAATAAAACCCCCAAAGAGACTCTGGGGACATTTTTTGGATAATATTGTATGTATTAAATTATTACTCTCAAAGAATAAAATGTATGAGGCCAGTTAGCCCTCATTCACACTTGTTACTTAGAATCAAAGTAGAGAAATAATCATTTATCTTTTGATGTACAAAATTAGAAATGATGCATTTAATATCTAAACAAGAGGCACAGTGGTTCTAGGTTACAATTTTGCATAACAATCGTGCTCTTAAAATGCTTCATTTAATTTTTTTTTTTGTCAGTCATGGGGCTTGAACTCTGGGCCTGAATGCTGTCCTTCAGCTCTTCAGCTCAAGACTAGCGCTCTACCACTTGAACCACTGTGCTATTTCCTCTAGGGACACTTTGCCAAATATCCATTGTACTGATATAACAGTTGAGCACAGTTAGGGAAACATCATGATAGAGCAGTCAAGGATCCCCAGCAATGGAGCCTAACGAGGACTTTCCCAACCCAGCAAATTAGCTAGAAGCTTCATCTACATCTCATAATAGTTGCAGTTTCATGTACACAATTCCCCTCAAATTGACAACTTGACTCAGAGCTACCTTATTAGGCAAACTGCTTCCATCCTTCTATCATTGGAAAAGCCCGTTCATTTCTAAGAAATCTCTACAGCTACATATCCTTAACACAATCATTAAACTCTACACATAAAAGTGTCTAGGACCTGGGAGCTCGGAGTAACAGACTGCTTAGTTAGGTTAATTGCCCTCAATTTTCTCTAATGGTGAACTTGCCTTTGAACATTGACTTTCTCTCCAATAAATCTCAGTCTGGCAATACTCCTCTATGTGTCCTCCTTTCAGTTCTTTCTTCAGTAAAACCAAGAGAATGCCATTTGTCTCCACTGACAATTTTCTTGAGAAAAAAATGCCACCACCTTTTTCAGTTCAGGTGAGTTAGATGAGGTACTTATCATTCCCCAACAAAACAGAAAAACAAATGACCTGGCCCTGGCCAATAAGGCAAACCTTTAGATAGCAATGGAAGTTTTTGAAAAAAATAAATGTTTTCCTTCTAGGTGTGCTAAGCTAGCAGTGTATGAGACTAGGATGGTTTATGACAATCTTTTCTAGCATTTGATAAGACCATAAATGAGAACACAAGCAACACAGAGGAAGATGTAACAAAGAAATATACAGGTACCTCAAAACCTGACTGTTACACCTTGACCTGTCTTGATGAATAATACCTCCCTGAATCAGTAAATTGCATAAATTACTTTTTCTTATAAAACCAGGTTGAGTTGTTCCTATTCTTATACAAAAAAGAAAAAAGTGTCAATTCATAATAACTTAACCATGAGATTTGTTGTTTGGAGAATATCTTGGAGTTCTTTGAGAACAATTAATTGAATGCCTTTATTGTTAATAGTGTTGCCAATGCTTCGATTTTGGTAGAATTCAACTTCACTAGAGACCTTTTAAAAATATGCTATCAGTCCAAAAGAATACGTATCTTTCAATTCAGCAAATAAAATTAGACTAGCAAAACAACTTGACCTTAATCTTAAAGAAGTCACTGCTTTATAGGATTATTTAAAAATCCAATTATGTTCTAGAAAAAGGGGACAGAGCTCCTTTGAAGAGATATATTAGTGTCAAGAGCCAGACTATAAAACTGTTCTGAGAAATTATAATGAGTAAACCAAACATTATATGGAGGCAGGGGGATAGAAATACTGGAATGGTTTGGATCTGTCAAAATAAGACAACCCGAGAAAGATGGGTTAATGCTGATTAGCAGACTAGGAAAGGATAAGGAGAGAGAAAGGATTTTTTCTATTTATTTTTTTCTTTGTTTCTTTCTTTGAGTCTACATAGCCCAGGCTGGCTACAACTCACTACATAGTCCTGTTGGCCTTGAAATCACAACCTTCCTTTCTCAGCCTCCCAAATATCATAATTACAGGTTTGTAATACCATGATAAGCTCAAAAGAGGGTTTCTATCCTAGTCAATCCTAACAGTAAATCTTCAAAAGTCTAATCAGCTAAGCAATGTTGGCTTATGCCTATATTCCTAACTATTCAAGCAGTTAAGACGTGATGATTATGTTTCAAAGCCAGCCCAGGCAGGAAAGTCCATTAGACTATTATCTTCAATTAACCACCAGAAAACTGAAGTGGAACCCTAGCTCAAAGTGATAGAGCACTAGCCTTGAGCAAAAGAGCTCAGGAATAGCACCCAGGCCCTGAGATTAAGCCCTATGATCAACAATGTCTCAACAGAAACACAAACTCTAGATCAGTGATCTCCAAATTTTTATCATGTACATAAAATGCATATATATACCCAAATATACACAAATTTTCTCATCTATAAACTGTTTCATTGTGACTCACCAATATCCCAGGGCGAAAAGTTATATTTATGCTAAGATGTGATAATTAGGTACAATGGATAGAAATATAGTTACTTTCTTTCAAATATTATTCTTGAAAATTCTGTCTTCTTTTGCTTTGTTTTTGACAATTGCATTTCCAAAGTAGTTAGATCACAATACTTTTTACCTGATAAAAAGCTTGTGTTAAAAATAGAAGTGCCAATTCTAATACTTTATTGTTGATCATTTATTCTGATATTATTTAGTCATTTGTTATGATATTATTAGAATAATCTTCAAAAATATTTATTAGGACACATCTTATTTTGGAAAGGCTTATTTAATTATAAATGGAAATAAGAGTCAAAACTATACCGACCTGCACATATATAAACAGAAGTGCATCACAATGTTTTGAAAGCAAATAAATTTCCGGTTCTAGAAATTTTTAATCTTTTCCTTAGAATGTATTTTAACCTGAGCTGTCATGAGACACTCCGATATATTAGCTGAATAAGGATACCAGTGCCAATCTAGACATTAAGTGCAGCTACATCATAATTCTTTTTGTATAGTATAGTGAAAATATCGTTTAAATTTCTAATATTTTCTTCTGGAACTCCGTTTGGGAGATCAATAATCTAGGGCACTTATCAACACAGAACATACACGTGCACCATAATAACCTAAGTTTTTTTTTTATATTATCAGATAGATGATATTAGGAACTACCTTATCTACTTCTTAAAACCAAAACACTCTATAACATCTTTGAATACTTAAAGCATTTAAAATGAAAAACATCATTTTTAAGTAGGTTTTTAGTTGTAAAAATTCTGTAGAAAGGGGTTACAGTTACATGAGTGAGATAATGAGTACATTTCCTATCAAGCATTGTTACATCCACCTTTGTTTTTTCCCTATCCTCCCTTCCCTCCCAACTCCACAACAAAATTCACCCCTTTCCCTCTCCCACCCTCCCTGCATAAATTGTAAAGTTTGTTTTCAACATAGTCTCTTGTACATCTCATTGTTACAATGGGTCAATCTGTATTCCTATTTAAGCATTTTGTTTTCTCCCTCCTCAAGACAGAGCAGTGTATATAGAAGAAGCTGGGCACTGACATCAAATACAGTGAAAACAGGGGCAATACAATATGGGAGGAACATACTAAGAAACAAAAAATCATATGTTACATTATAAATAAGTTAGGAACAATAGCAAGAAAGAAAAAACCCACTTGTGTCCATATCTTGGGGTTCATTCCGTTTAACATCATCTTATCTGGTCATATGTACATAGCTTTTGAACTTTTCTGCTTGTCCCAGACATATACTAGTTATTGCAAACAAGGGAAACCATAGGACCTATGGTTACTTGGGCCTGGCTTACTTCACTTAATATAATTTTTTCCAACGCTTTCGATTTCCTAACAAATAGGGTGATGTCATTGTTTCTGATGAAGGCATAGAATTCATATATATATATATATATATACATATATATATATATATATATATATATCACATTTTCTTGATCCATTCATCTACTGAGGGGCATCTGGGTTGGTTCCATATCTTAGCTATGGTAAATAATGCTGCAATAAACATAGTTGTGCTGGTAACTTTAATATGGTCTTGTTTGTAATTATTCCGGAAAATGCCCAAAAGTGGGATTGCTGGGTCATAGGGGAGCTCTCTGTGGAGTCTTTTGAGATACCTCCCTACTACTTTCCAAAGTGGTTGAACAAGTTTATATTCCCACCAGCAATGCAGCAGGATTCTTTTCTGGCTACATCCCCTCCAACAACTGTTGTTATTAGAGTTCTTAAGTATAGCCATTCTGAGGTGAGGTGGAATCTTAATGTTTTGATTTGCATTTCTTTTATGGCTAAAGAGGTTGAACATTTCTTTATATGTCTATTGGCCATTCTTATTTCCTCTTCAGAGAAGTTTCTCGTTAAGTCTTTAGTCCAATTGTTTATCAGGCAGTTGTTTCTTTGAGGATTTATTGTTGGAGGATTTAATTTTTTGAGTTCCAAGTATATTTTAGATATGAGACCCTTGTCTGTTGTATGGCTAGTGAAGACCTTCTCCCAACCAGTGGGCTTTCTATTGATCCTGCTAGCTATGTCCTTTGCCATGCAGAAGCTCTGAAGCTTCATGCCATCTCATGTGTCCAAACTTTCTTTGATTTGTTGTGTTTTTGTGTCTCCTTTGACAAAATTTCAGCTTGTGTCTAGGAGACCTGGGGTTTCTCCTAATCCATCCGGTGATGTGTTCAGGGTGTCTGTTTGACTTCAAGGTCTTTGATCCATTTGGAGTTGATTCTGTTGCAGGGTGATATATAAGGATCTAGCTGTCTTTTCTACAGGTGATTGCCAGCACCATTTACTGAAGAGGCTCTCTTTCTTCCATTCTATTTTTTTAGCTCCCTTTTCAACGATTAGGTGGCTATTGGTCTGTGGGTTCATTTCTGGGTTTTCATTTCTATTCCATTGGTCCTGAGATCTCTTCTTGTGCCTTGGTACTCTTCAGTACCAAGCTGTTTTGATTACTACGGCTTTGTAGTAGAGTTTGAAGTTTGGTATTGATATTACTCCATAACTGTTCTTTCTGTTAAGGATTGTTGTTGCTATTCGGGGTCTTTCATTGCTCCATGTGAATTTTTGGATTGCTTCTACTATTTCCTTGAAGAATGCTGTTGGAATACTGATAGGTATCACATTGAATTTGTAAATAGCCTTGGGAAGTATTGCCATTTTCAAGATGCTAATCATCCCAGTCTAAGAGCATGGGAGGCTTTTCCACTTCCTTAGCTCTGCTTTAATTTCCTTTTTTATGTTTTAAAATTTTTTTATCATCCAGGTCCTTCACTTCTTTAGTTAACTCCTATATATTTCATTTTTATGGGGCTATTACAAAAGGAATTGCTTACTGATTTCAGCTGCACTCATCTCATTGTTGGCATACAGAAAAGCCATTGATTTTATACCCTGCTACTTTGCCAATGTTTCGAATCAGCTCAACTAATTTGGGAGTGGAGTCGTGGGATTCTTTTAATACAAGATCATGTCATCTGCAAAGAGAGAGAGTTTTATTTCAGCCTTTCCTATTTGGATCCTCTTTATGTTTGCATCTTGTCTTATTGCTGTAGCTAGGCATTCTAATATTACATAGAAGAGAAGTAGAGAGAGCAGACATCCTTGTCTAGTTCCTGAGTTTTGAGAAAATGGTTTTATTTTTTGCCATGAAGTATAATGCTGGTTGTAGGTTTGTAATATACAGCCTTTATTGTATTGAGGAATGTTCCATGGATTCCTAGCTTTTCTAGAGCCTTCATCATAAAGGGGTGTTAGAGCTTCTCAAATGATTTTTCTGCATTTATTGAGATAACCATGGGTTCTTATCCTTGCTCTTATTGATGTGATGAATTACATTAATTGATTTGCATATATTGGACCAGCTTTGCATCCCTGAAATGAATCCTGTTTGATCGTAGTGTATGATTTTTTGGATGAATTGTTGAAGTCTATTGACCAAAATTTTGTTGAGAAGTTATGCATCAATGCTCATCAAAGAAATGAGTCTATAGTTCTCTTTCTTTGATGAGTCCCTACTTTGGGGTTGAGGGTTACGATGGCTTTATAGAAAAGTTTGGTAGTGAACTTTCTTGTTCAATTTCATTGAAGAGTATTGATGTGAGTTCTGCTTTGAAGGCCTTGTAGAATTCAGATGTAAATCCATCCAGACCTGGAATTTTCTTAGATTGGAGGTCTCTTATTGCTTTTTCTATTTCAATACTTGATATGGGTCTGTTAAGTCAGTTTAACTCATCCTGGTTTAGTTTCGGCATGTCCATATTTGTTAGGATGTCGTCCATTTCTTCCAGATGCTCAAACCTATTAGCATAAAGGTTTAAGACGTATTCCCTTATCATGTTCTGAAACATGGTTGTTTCTATGGTGATGCTTCCATTCTCATTTCTGAGTTTGTTTATTTGAGTGTGTTCTCTTCTTTTAATAAGATTTGCTAAGGGTCTTTCAAATTTGTTAATTTTTTCTAAGAAACAACTCTTTGTTTTATTCATTCTTTCTAATGTTTTTTAAATTGTAATTCATTCAATTCTGATTTAATTTTAATTATTTCTTTCTGTCTACTGGATTGGGATTTAGCTTGCTGCCCATTTTCAAAGAGGTTCAGATGTCTCCTTAAATTGTTGGTTTCAGATCTCTCCAATTTGTTGATGTAGGAACTCAGAGCTATAAACTTGCCTCTGAGTACTGCTTTTGCTGTGTCCCAGAGGAGCTGGTAATTTATATGTTCATTTTTGTTGAATATCATGAACATTTGAATTTCCTTTCTAATCTCTTCCATGACCCACTGGTAACTCCCCAGTGTGTTGTTCAGCCTCCATGTGTTACAGAACTTTCTTTGGTGGCTTTCCTTGTTGAGTTGTAATTTAATCCCTTGTGGTCTGAGAGAATGCAGGGCATAACTTCTATGTTTCTGAATTTTTGACGTTTGCTTTGTGACTCAAAATGAGTCTATTTTGGAAAATGTTCCATGTGCTACTGAGAAAAACATGTATTCTGATGTTGCTAGGGGAAATATTCGGTAGATGTTGTTCTATGAATTTGTTTAGAACTGGGATATCTCTGTTGAGTATTGCCAGGTTGATTTATCCAGTGGGGATAGTGATGTGTTAAAGTCCCCAACAATTAATGTCTTTGGATCTATTTGAGATTTGAGGGAAAGTAGTGTTTCTTGGATAATTTTGGGTACTCAATTGTTAGGTGAATAGATATTTAGAATTGTAATATCGTCATGAATGAGAGATCCCTTAATCAGTATGTAGGGACCTTCTCTATCTCTTTCACTAAATTTAACTTGAAGTCTATTTTATCTGATATTATTATTGAAACTCCCGCCTGTTTATGGGGGCAATTTGCTATGTAAATTTAATTCCAACCTTTCACTTTCAGAATATATTTTTTTGGGGGGCGCAAGGTGTGACTCTTCAAGGCAGCAGATAAAAGGATCTTGTTTTTTAATCCAACTAGACTGTCTATGTCGCTTAATTGGAGAGTTAAGTCCATTAATATTGAGAGTTAGGACTGAGAGGTGTTTGGTAGTTTCTGCCATGTTATCCACCTTCTTGGGGGATGTGACAATTGTGTTCTTCTTATGGTTCTTGGAATCTCAGTTTGGATGCTGTTTCTTGGCCTTTCTTGTATATTTTCTATATGTATGACATCTTTAAATATCTTTTGTAGGTCTGGTTTGGTGGAGATATATTGTTCAGTTTTTCTTTGCTATGGATTGTTTTTATTTGACCTTCCATTACGAAGGACAGTTTAGCTGGGTACAGTATTCTTGTTTGATCGCTGTTTTTCTTTAGGGCATGGTATACTATATTCCAGGCTCTTCTTGCTTTAATTGTCTCTGCTGAGAAATCTGAGGTGATTCTAATTGGTTTCCCTTTATAGGTGATTGATCTTTTCTCTTTGACAGATTTAAGGATCCTCCCTTTGTTCTCAATTGATCTTCTGTGGATTATAATATGACCATATAATGTAGGATGTCTTGTTCTGGTCTAGTTTATTTGAGGTTCTAAAAGCTTCTTGTATCTGAATAGGCCTATCTTTTTGCATTTGGGACATTCTCTGCTAGGATCCTGTTAAATCCATTTCCTAGACCATTAACTTCTGTCTCTAGGTGCTCCTCTACACCCATTATCCACAGATTAGGCCTTGTGATGGTGTCTTCTAAATGTGGAATAGATCTATCATATTTCTTGGATTTGTCTTGGATAGTTGTATGATCTTTCTCTATACTATTCAGTCCCAGAAATTTGATCTTCTGCATGGTCTAACCTACTGTCAAGACTTTCTACTTTGTTTATTATTTCCTTTCCTTCTAATTATTCAGCCTTGATGGCATTAAGTTCTTTGTTGGAGCTTTATTCTAGATTTTTTTTGGTCAGTCGTGGGGCTTGATCTCTGGGCTTGGGTGCTGTCCCTGCACGCTTCAGTTCCAGGTTAGCACTCTACCTATTGAGCCACAGCACCACTTCCAGTTTTCAAGTGGTTTATTGGAAATAAGAGCCTCACAGGCTTTCCTGCCTGGCCTGGCTTTGAGCTTGGATCCTCAGATCTCAGCCTTCTGAGTATCTAGGACTACAAGCATGTGCAAGCAGCACCCGGCTTGTTTTAGATCTTGTATGGATTTTTTACTTCCTTTATTTGGTGTTCAGTGTTTCTTCTCAAATCACTAAGTTGATTGGTTATCGTTTCATGGGACTCCCTTTCCTTCTGATGGACTCTATTCAGCATTCCTTTTGTGGTCTCCCTGAATTCCTTCAGCTATCTGTTTATGTATTCCATGAATGTCTCTATTGATATTTGTTTATTCTCATCCCGCTCACACAATTCCTGTATTACTCTTTGACTGTTCTCAACTAGCTCATGCAATTGCTGTATTACTCTTTGATTAGCTTACTCATGCTGATGAGATTCTTTATTCATTTTTCATTAGCCTCATTATACTCACAAAGTTCCTGTACTAATCCTATGGTTAGCCTTGTCTCAATCCCTCTCATGCTTACACTGAGTCCTTTGCAGGCTTTCAGTCTTTTCATTCACCATGTTTACCAATAGTGTTTGTAGAATTTTGGGAATTCTCCTCTGGATTATTCATTAACTGATCTGTCACCTGTTCATCATGAGTGGGAGTTGAGATACCTGGACTTGCCATTTTTCTTGTGTTTCTCTGGGTGTTCTGCCAATTAGGTATGAAAGTAACACCAATTCCATGCTAGAACACTATTTTAAGGCAAGCATCAATCAAAGTCCTGCCATTGTACAGTCAAAATGGCTACAGATAAAATCTAGTTCAACAGATACAATCTATTCAACATCAAACAACTATGGATTAATGGGCTAAGAACATCCAAGAGGGATTCAGCAGACCAGAAATCTATAGGTTTAGGGAGAATTGAGGGGAAAATTAGGATTAGAGGGATGTAAAAAGGTAAAAGGAAAGAGTGAATTTAACCAAGTCCTAATCTCCAAGAGGAAGTGGATAGAACAGAATGAGATGAGAGAGATAAAGAAATAAATAAAATTTGAATTTAAAAAATGAAACACTTAAAAATTATGTAGGTATAAAGAAACAATACTGATAGAAGAAAAGGATAGGATGAGAGGAGGAGAGAGATAAAAAGGAAAAATGAAAGAATAAAAAGAAAAATAATTAAATGGAATACTTAAAAATTATATAGTTATAAAAGAAATAATAATGCAATTAAAGAAGTTAAGCCTAAGAGGTTGTGAATTGAGTAATCAATTTCTGAATTAAGTATGTAGACAATGAAATACAAGATCTAATAATCAAAGTTGGGTATATATCTGGGGATGAGCAGAACAGTAATTAAGTAATGCAAAAAAAAAAAAATCGAACAAACACACACACACACACACACATACACACAGACCTAAAATAAAAATTATGAAAGAAAAAAATAGGAAAAAAATTAAAAATTAAAAATAATTAGGTAGAAAAATGAGTTACTTGATTTTTTTTGGTAGGGGGTGGAGATCTTGTATCTCCTCTCTGTCTATAACAGTCTCTTGGTGGAGTCTCTGGTTTGATTGTGGTGTTTGATTTTCCTGTGGCTTGATTGGTTTCTTAAGTCAGTTTGTTTGAGCAGGCAGAAAAAAATGCTCTGCCTTACCCAGGACTTTGTGATCCTCCTCCCAGGCTAGTTCAGTGGGAGGGAGATCTGCTTTGAGTACTGCAACAGAGGGAGATGGCTGTTTCCTCCAACTTGGAGTTGCTGTGATGAGGCTAGGTTGTGGTTAGTGTTGAAACCTATCAGCAATCAGTAGCTTTTCCCTGAAGGTCTACTTCCTGAGACACTCACAGAGTCCAGCCTGTAGCCATTCTCAGGATTTATGTTTACTGAGTTTCAATTGTTTTTCTTTTGCCTCTCCTACTGCTGAGTCTGCTGCCTAGGCTGTGGTGGGGAGGGGCAGCTTCTGGCTGTGTTTAGCCAGTGAAGAAAGTCACTCTTCTGGGGTGGAGCTTACTCTGCCTGGGTGGGGTGACTTTCCCTTGGGTGGAGCTGAGCCCAACAGGTCAGGTCAGGTTCCTGTTACCTGGTGAGTGGCACCTATTTTTTTCTTCCAAGTCTTGAGTTGGAGCTAGCTGCTCAGCCAGGTCTTTGTCAGTATCAAAAATGGAGTTCTTTTCCGGTGGTGGGGGAGGGTCTACCTTCCCACTGCTGCTCCCAAAAAAGGGGTGAGGATGTCTTGAGGGCACTCAAGATATTCTCTTGGTTTCTGGGCTATCCCTGGTCTGTGATCAGCAGAATTAAGATTTTTGCTCCTTCTCAGTTCTTGTTGATGGTGAGTTGAATCTGTTTATATACCGCATCTGGCGCCTTTGTCCTGGGCTCTCTCTGTTGATATGGCTGCCACAGAAGCATCCTCCTATGCGGCCACGGATACCAGCAACTTCTCAGATCTGTCTCTTTAACCAAGCTGCCTGGACTTTTCCTCTCTGGCTAAATTCTCTGTACTGTGAAGGCACACCTGGTGTGATTCCCTAGCCTAGGTCTGTTAACTGGAGCACTAAAACTGCTTTCTATGTGAGAGCTTGTTTACCCTCCAGCTTCTCCTCTGCCATCTTTCTCTGGGCTAAAAACGCTTTTTTTTTCTTCTGTTAAACACTTCAAATGTAAATTCTGGTAAGAGTAATAAAAGCTAGATATAGTCAGTCCGAAATAACTATAGCAATTTCCAGGTGCTCAGATCTTTATACCATATGTTATAGCCCAACAATACAGTCTACATAGCAACTGAAACTGCAGGTAAAACATCTGCTCAAAACTGAGTCTCATGGACTAAGACTTAAGTATGCATTGGATGCCAGTAGCTCACACTTGGAATCTTATCTATTCAGGAGAGCTGAGGATCAGGGTTCAAAGCCAGCCTAAGCAGACAAGTATGAAAGCCTCTCAGCTATAATTAACCAGAAAAAAGCTGGAAGTTAAGGCAAGGCTCAGGTGGGAGAGCACCAACCTTGGAAAACAAAGTTACAGTGTGAGGCCCTGAGTTCCAGCCTCAGGACTTGCACACACACACACACACACACACACACACACACAAACACACACACACACACACACATCGAGAGAGAGAGAGAGAGAGAGAGAGAGAGAGAGAGAGAGAGAGAGAGAGAGGGAGGGAGGGAGGGAGGGAGGGAGGAGAAATTGGTGATCATATGACACTTAGAATTTTGTGAGAATATAGTGGGGAACAGTTGCTAATTAAAAAAAAACACTTTGAAAACTTAAATGGCTTATCATATTTAGACTTCAAATTCAGGCTACTGAAATCAAGTTCCAAATGAATTGAAATGCTAATTGCCAATAGGCAGAAAAATGGAAAACTGGAGAAAAATAAAGAACTACAATATTCCTAGAAAGAAAATCCATGGAGAGAGGTCCACGTGATTTGATTTTATACAATGTCTCCAGCTAGCAACATTTGGTCTGATTTGTCGGCACCTTGATAGATGTTTGATAGTGGGCAGCGTAACAGAGATAGTGACGTTAAGACACAGACACTTGTTCATCTCAGATAACAGTGAGATGACACATAACCCAGGCTGTGTCCCTTGCCACTGTATGGTTTATTCTTTTTTTGGGGCCCTACCAAAGTTACTGCATTTACAAAGCATTCTGAACTGATAATAAATTAGTGGGAAAAATGGATAACATTTGTTTTTAGTGCCCTCCATTTATTCCCACTAAACTAGATGATGTTACTAAGGTACTTGTTCAAGTAATTGATGAACTGTCAAGCAATATCTTCTAGTGTTGCATTTAAGGGTGCTTTATTTCCTTTTTGTTGAAAGGCACTTCTAAATAAATAAAATCCTTATTGAAAACTCAGAAGTTGTGAAAGAAAAAGAGGGAAACTAAATTCAGGAAACTGCACAAGAATTTGAATCATACTAGCCAGGCTTATTTAAGACAATTGTTTTTAATTTTTATTTTTTTATTGTGAAAATACTGTACAGAGGGGTTACAATTACATGGGCAAGATCATGAGTACATTTCTTATCAAGCATTGTAGCCTCCTCCTTTGTTTCCCCTTCCCATTCATTCGCATCCTCCCCCCCCCAAACCCCACCCAGTCCTCCCCGCCCCCAACCCCCCCACCAAAGTTGTAAAGTTCGTTTTCGACATAACGACTTGTACATCTCATTGTTGCAATAGGTCCATCTGTATCCCTATTTGAACAATTTGTTTTTCCCCTTCCCCTCCACAAATTATACTGACATGAAATACTGTGAAAGCAGGGGTTATACTGTGGGGGAGGGACACACAAAGCAACAAAGAAATAATCTTATAAATGTGTTAGAAACAATTGCATGAGAGAAAAAAACATTTGAATACATATCTTAGGGTTCATTTCCCTAACATCACCTTATCTTACCTTTTCTGCTTGACTCAGACATATACTAGTTATTGCAATAAGGGAAACCATGGGACCTATGTTTCTTTGGGCTTGGCTTACTTCACTTAAGACAAATTTAAACAAAGAAGTTAATCATTTATTGTTCATATACTACTGGCAGAAATTATTGTCATATTCTTTCCTCCTTAGCCAACTTTTGATTATTATGTATATCAACATGCAATACAAAAATCTCATGTAGTCTGCTTTATAATTCTATCTACTACCAACTGAGTCATTAAAAGCTAAAGAATTGGGCAGGAAAATGCAGATAATCGGTATAAATGCCTTTGTTCAAACTGGTTTCCACTGCTTATTGGGATTTAGAAAGAAATGAATATAAATAGATAGTCTTGTGGACATCAAGCCACCCACAAAGGAAAAGGCAAAGTCCCTTCCTAGTTTATAAAGTATTATGTCACTCCTGCTTTCTAAAAATAATAAATGTATCATCTATGCCACTACTTCAGAACCCCAAAATAAGGCAGGACAGGAAGGCTCTGCAATATTTATGTCCACATTGCTCAGTTTCATTATGATCAGAAGCAACAAGAAATTCATATCTATTCTCTCTTTTGTCCTTCAATTCCTTCCACCTATGGTAGCACTGACCAGTGCTAACCTCTGGCCAAGAATGTCAATTTTTCTAATGTTTAATGAGAGCTATTGATTTCAAGGCTCATAACATTCTGGAGGAACCCCGTTGTCAAGAATGGATCATTATCTCTTCACACAGCTAGTGAAGGACTGTTGGATTAAAGTTCTCATTAAGTAAGCAGAAGCCAAAGGCTTTGAAATAACCAACAAGCTGATCTAATTTATGGATAAATGTTAACTCGCTGATCCATTACAATTGGAAAAATGAGCCAATTCTTCAGCCTACAGATGCTGGAGAGAACTTCTTGCCCTTTCTGTACTAAAATATTCTTTTTTTGGCGGGGAGGGAGGGGGGCTCTGGTCCTGGGGCCGGAACTCGGCCTGGGCGTTGTCCCTCAGCTCTTCAGCTCAAGGCTAGCACTCGACCACTTGAGCCATGGCATCACTTCTGGCTTTTTTTTCTTCTGCTTATGTGGTGCTGAGGAATCGAGCCCAGGGCCTCATGCATGCAAGGCAAGCACTCTACCACTGAGCCACTTTCCCAGCCCTAAAATAAACATTCTTGAGAAGATAATTCTATCCTAGGGAAGTCTAAGCCAATCACATCTCCCACCTTTACACTAAAAACAAGAGGAAATCTATTGCTATAAAAAAGTTTTTCATGAAGGGCTGGGAAGGTGGCTCAGTGGTAGAGCGCTTGCCTTGCATGCATGAGGCCCTGGGTTCAATTCCTCAGCACCACATAAACAAAAAGAAAAAAAAAGCCAGAAGTCCGCTGTGGCTGAAGAGGTAGAGCGCTAGCCTTGAGCTGAAGAGCTGAGGGCCAGTGCCCAGGCTCAGAGTTCAAGCCCCACAACTGGACCCAAAATAGAAATGCAATGTAAAAAAGTTTTTCATGATGTACAAATCGTTATGTCGAAAAACGAACTATACAACTTTGGCGGGGGGGGGGGGGGGGGGGGGGGGAGTAAGGGGGGATGAAGGGGGGAGGGAGATGGGAAGGGATGGAAGGGGAAACAAAGGAGGAAGCAACAATGCAACAATGCTTGATAAGAACTGTACTCATTATCTTGCCTATGTAATTGTAACCCTCTGTATGGTATATTCACAATAAAAGAACTTTTTTCCATGGAGAAGAAATGAAGTAGAAGAAGAGAAGACTATAGACACCGAAAATTTCCAAAAATTATTAAATTACCTTTATATAAATTTCTGCAACTAAAATTCATAGAAAAAAATAGTGAATGCACCAAAACAGGCAAAATGATTCCTTCTGTAGCCATATACTAATACCTTAAAAATCTTTCTACAATAACTATTAACGTGCAAACATTACATGGTTAGAAGTGAGACAATTATAAATTCATGATGTTCTAATGTGTTTATGGAAACCACTTTTGCTACTCAAATTGTAGGATTCATGTTTAATATGATAGAATATTTTATTCTGATGAGGCCAAAGAGGCTTTCTATTTCAAGCTTCACCTCAGGCCACCAACATCCTCTTCAGTGTTCATGTCAAGACCCCAAGAGAATACTAAAAACTCCTTCCAAGGCCAACCACAGTGCTGCAAGTGTTTAAAATGGGATTTCAATTGACCTCCCTAGATCCCCTATTCTCTGCATTTGTTGCTGCACCATAGAGCTACAACCTAAAATAAAAGCGAATAATATGCAATATCCAGCCTTTGACCTAATGAGAAACATCGAAGATTCTTGACTAATATATTATCTCATGATCTTATTGTTAGTAGCTATTTTAAAGGCTTTTAGAAATACTTGGTGGTGAGAACTTGGAACCCTTGTGTATTGCTGGTAGGAATTTGAAATGGTACAGCCATTGTGAGATAGAAAAAATAAGAATAAAATTACCATATATATGATCCAGAAAATCCACTTTGGGGAATATACTCAAAACAATTGAAAGCAAAGAACAGAGAGCAACATCACTCACAACAACCAAAAGACAGAAACAACACAAATGCCTATGAGTAGACAAGTACATACTCACAGTATATCACAATGGAATATTATTCCATAATATGTAAGAGAAAATAGGGGTCACAAGTATGGGGATTCATGCCTATAATCTCAGTTACTTGCAGGGTTCATAGGAGAATTCTGATTTTAGCACAGGCTAAGTAATGTTAAAGAGAAATTTCACAACAAACAAGCTGGGCATCATAGTTTTCATCTGTAATCCCAGTTCTGTAAGAGATGGAGGTGGACAATGCTCGATAGGAAATGGACTCATTATCTTGCTCATGTAACTGTAACCCCTCTGTACAGTATCTTTAAAATAAATATATATATTTAAAATTATAAAAAGAGATGTAGGTGGAACTGTGGTCCAAGGCCTTCAGGGAAAAATCACCTATGCCTATCTAAAAACAAATTAAAATAAAAAAAGTCTGGGGGTATAGCTGAAGTTGTGGGGTGTTTGCCTAGTAAATTCAAGTCCCTGAGTTCTAATCCTAGTACCACCAACAAATGGGAAGTAGAAAATGAAACTGAAGCATGTTATATCAAAGATAAAATTTTAAAACATTATGGTAAGTGAAATAAATCAGTTATGAGCGGACAAATATAATGTGATTCTAATTGTGTGAGACACATAGAAGTCATAGATGTGTTAATGCCATATATATCTTCTAGAATCCAATTGCAAAAAACCCATAACAATCCTATGAAAAAATGGGCAAAAGAACTGAAACAACACTTCTGAAGAAAAGATAACTAAGTTATTTGAAAAAGTATTAAATAGTTAACCCTTTGGCAAATAAAAGTCAAATCTGCAATAATATATAACCTCACATCCACTAGAATAGCTATTACTTAAAAAGGTAAAGGTATAGAGGGAAAGGAACCCTTGTAACTGTTAATGAGAATGTAAACTATGATGAAAAACAGTACAGAGATCCCTCAAACACTTAAAAATAGAATCACCATATAACTCAGCAATTCCACTTGCGCCTATATACCCAGCAGAATTGAAATATCACCACATACACATTCCATGTAACATTATTCACAGAGGCTAATACATGGTAGGAACCTAAGTAACCATCAACAAATGAGATATTATTCAGCCTAATAAAGAAGGAAATTGCATCATGTGTGCAAACATGGATGAAATTAGAGGATGTTGCACTAAAAAAAGACAAGCTAGATAGAGAATAAAATACATGACCCATTGTGACAATGAGATGTACAAGATACTATGTTGAAAACAAACTTTGCAATTTTGTGGGGGGGGGGGGGGGGGTAAAGGAGGTGGGTAGGGAAGGGATGGTAGGGGACAAACAAAGGAAGAGGTAGTAAATGTACTTGGTAGGAAAGTATACTCATTACCCTACTCATGTAACTGTAACCTCTCTGTACAGTATTTTTACAATAAAAATATATATGGAAAAAATACATGATACAACTCAGATTTTAAAAATCTAATATTCAAGCATAAAAGCAGAGAACAGGGGGTAGTGCTACAGGCCAGGAGTCGGGTGTATGTGGGAAACAGGATGTGGTAGTTGAAAGGTATCAAGTTTCAGTTGTATAAGAGCAGAGTCCTAGAGATGTACTGTATTTTATGATTAATATTTTGCTAATAGGATAGATTTTATATTGAGTGTTCTTTAAATAAACAAATAGTGGAATGAAATATTTGAAGCTCATGAATATGTTTTTAGCATAAATTACAGTGATGGTTTCATTGGTATATACTTACCCCCATGTTCATTAAGTTACACACACTAAATATTCCCATTTCTGTGTTAGTAGATACTTCAATGAAGTATCTTCTAAATAAAATATTGTTTTCCAGAGGCTGAGGAAGACATTCTTGGGATTTAATGTTTATATGCTCTGACTGTGAGTTGGGCAGCATAAAACTTGCAGAGAGGGATGGGATGATGTTGGTACAACAGAGAGGATATACCTAATACTCATTTATTCCCATTGCTGATTACTTACTCACTCATCCATTTTACTAGCTAGTTCTCCCAACTTGAAATACAGACATAAAAATCATCTTACCAGGTCTTTCTATAAGTCAATTATATTGAAGAAAATAAATATTATTGCTTACATGAACACAAATACATACATACACTGTAGGGTTATTTGCCATCTAAAGTCTATTGGAAGGTAAGTTAGGGTAGGGAGAGAGACTGTTCAACCTGCATTGTAAGTCAAATTCAGCATTTATCTATCACTGTAATTATAACAGCACTTTTCAGAATTGGTTTTTGTGTTCTGTACTGCTTTCTTTTTTGTCACTCCAGGGGCTTCAACTTAAGGCCTGTGCACTCGCCCTGAGCTTTTGTGCTCAAGGCTAGCACTCTAGTACTTGAGTCACAGCTCTAATTCCAGATTTTATTTGTAATTTAGTGATGATAAGAGTCTCATGGGCTTTTCTGCCCAGGCTGGCTTCAAACCAAGATAATCAGACCTCAGCCTCTAGTATATACTAACCTAGCTAGTATTACAAGGGTGAGCCACAGACATCCAGTTAGAATAGGTTTTTTATATGAAGAAAGTGAATTGACTGAATATGGGGAAGAAAACAGCCATTAATCAGATAAGGAGTGCTACAAAGTGACTAGGCAAACACTGACCACTGCTTCACTTCCTCAGAATTCTTCAGTCCCATCCTATTTCTATGTTGGAAATTCAATTTTGCCACTTTCAATCTTCTCTCAAACTCTCAGATGGGTCCTCTTCTAGTTCTGGCTTATAAGATTATGGAACCAGTACTTAAAACTTTAGCCTGGGCAGGTACTTTTAAACTCATGCCTATAATTCTAGGTACTAAGAAGCAGAGACATACAGGGTCACAGTTTGAAGACAAACTGAGAGAAAAACTTTAACACTCCATCTTTAATTACCAAGTAAAAAAACCAAAGCATAACTCAAGTGGTAGAGTGCCAGTTGTGCACAAAAAGCTGACCAAGAACATGAGGCTCTGAGTTCCAACATGGCACTGGCATACACATCAAAAAATCTTAGCTTTTGTGTCTAATAGCAAGAAAGCCAAAAGAGATTGCTAAATCATTTTAGGAGAAGAATGGCTAAAAAAAAAAAAAAACAAGAATGTTTTGTTTGGAAGTGGAAGGGCACTGAATAGTGTTCACTAGCTATTCATAACAGCATTACAGTATAATGGCCATACTAACAGCTAAGTGCAGACTAAACCAATGTATGTTTGCAACTCAGCAAACAAGGTGCTATTGTTATTCTTCTTGTTATTGTTGTTAGTCATGGGGCTTGAACTCTAGGACTGGGCACTGGCCCTCAGCTCTTCAGAACAAGGTGAGTGCTCTACCACTTGATAGCCACAGTGCCACTAATGGTTTTCTGGTGGTTAATTGGAGATAGTCTCACAGATGTTCCTGCTCGGGCTGGCTTTGAATCACGACCTCATATCTCAGCATCCCGAGTATGTTATTAATTTCCAAGTGTGATCATTTTATTCTAGGAGAAGGGATATTTGCATAGTGAGTAAGTAGTGAAGATGATCACCTTGATTATATACACATTATCTACCCTGCTATCAAACCTTGTTTTATTTATTTATTTTTTGTTACCTCCTCCTTTGTTTTTCCCATACCATCCTTTCCCTCCCAACTAAACAACTACACTACTCCCCCCTCCTAAATTTTTCAACATAGTGCCTTGTGCATATCATTGTTACAATGGATCAACCTGTATCTCTATTTAAGCATTGTGTTTTTTCCCTTCCCCTATCCAAATTAGAAAAGTGTATATACCAATGCAGGGCAACAACATCAAATACAGTGAAAATAGGGAGAGGAATATACAAAGAAACAAAACACTCACATGGTACATTATAAATACCTTAGAAACAATAGCAAGCAAGAAATAACCATCTGTGTCCCTATCTTGGGGTTCATTTAGCTTGACATCATCTTATCTGGTCATATGTACATAGCTTTTGAACTTTTCTGCTTGTTCCGGACATATACTAGTTATTGCATACAAAAGAAACCATAAGACCTATGGTTCCTTGGGCCTGGCTTACTTCACTTAATATAATTTTTTCCAAGTCTTTCCATTTCCTAACAAATGGGCCAATGTCATTCTTTCTGATGGAGGCATAGAATTCCATTGGCTATATATACCATATTTTCTTGATCCATTCATCTACTGAGGGGCATCTGACTTGGTTCCATATCTTAGCTCTGGTAAATAATGCCGAAATAAACATAGTTGTGCTGGTAGCTTTAGTTTGGTCTTGTTTGTGATCATTTAGGTAAATGCCCAAAAGTGGGATTGCTGGATCATAGGGGAGCTCTCTGTGGAGGCTTTTGAGGAACCTCCATACTGCTTTCCAAAATGGTAGAACAAGTTTACATTCCCATCAACAATGCAATAGAGTTCCCTTCTGGCCACATTCCCTCCAATATCTGTTGTTGTTGAGTTCTTGATTATAGCCATTCTAACTGGGATGAGGTGGAATCTCAATGTTTCTTTAATTTGCATTTTTATGGCGAGAGAGGTTGAGCATTTCTTCATATACCTCTGGGCCATTCTTATTTCCTCTTCAGAGAAGTTACTCTGTAAGTATTTAGCCCACTTATTTATCAGGCAGTTGTTTCTTTGAGGATTTATTGTTGGGGGATTAATTTTTGGAGTTTCAAGTATGCTTTAGATATGAGACCCTTGTCTGTTGTATGGCTTGTGAAGATCTTCTCCCAATCCATGGGCTTTGTATTAATCTTGCTATCTATGTCTTTTGCCATGCAGAAGCTTCATGAAATCCCATTTGTGCAACTTTTCTTTGATTTTTTTTGTTTGTTTCTGGGTCTCTATTAAGACGACATCAGCTTCTGCCAAGTAGATCTAAGGTTTCTCCTATTCCTTCCTGTAATGTATTCAGGGTGTCTGCTTTGACTCAGAGGTCTTTGATCCATTTGAGTTGATTCTAGTGCAGGGTGCTATATAAGGATCTAGGTTTAGTTTTCTACAGGCAAATAACCAATTTTGCCAGCATCATTACTAAAGAGTCTGACTTTCTTCCATTCTATTTTTTTAGTTCCCTTATCAAAGATAAGGTCTGTGCGTTCAGTTTTCATTTCTATTCAGTTGGTCCTGAGGTCTATTCTTATGCCAGTACCAAGCTGTTTTGATTACTATGGTTTTGTAGTAGAGTTTGAAATTTTGTATTGATATTACTCCACAACTGTTCTTTCTGTTAAGGACCATTTTGACTATTTGGGGTTCTTTTATTGTTCCATATGAATTTTTGTATAGCTTCTTCTATTTCATTGAAGAATGAGGTTGGAATATTGATAGGTATCACATTGAATTTGGAGATAGCCTTGGGAAGTATTGCCATTTCCATTAGGTTGATCTTTCTGATCCAGGAGCATGGGAGTTTTTTCCACTTCTTAAGTTCTGCTTTTATTTCCTTTTTCAAGTTTTAAAGTTTTCACCATAGAGGTCCTTCACTTCTTTAGTTGTTAATTCTTGGTATTTTATTTTTTGTGGGGCTATTAAAAACGGAATTGCTTTCCTGATATCAGCTGCACTCATCTCATTGTTGGCACACAGAAAACCATTGATTTTTGAGGGTTAAATTTATACCCTGCTACTTTGCCAAAGTTTCGAATCAGATTGAGTAATTTGGGAGTGGAGTCCATGGGAATCTTTAAATACAAGATCATGTCATCTGCAAAGAGAGAGAGTTTTACTTCAGCTTTCCCTATTTGGATACCCTTTATGTTTGCATCTTGTCTTATTGCTGTAACTAGGCATTCTAATACTAGATTGAAGAGAAGTGGAGAGAGTGAACATCCTTATCTCATTCCTGAGTTAAGAGGAAATGGCTTTAGATTTTGCCATGAAGCATACTACTGGCTGCAGGTTTGTCATATACAGCCTTTATTATATTGAAGAATGCTCCATGGATTGCAAGTTTTTCCAGGGCCTTCATCATAAAGGGGTGTTGGATCTTTTCAAATGCTTTTACTGCATCTATTGAGATAGCTACGTGGTTCTTATTCTTGCTTTTGCTGATGTGATGAATTATATTAATGGATGTGCATATATTGGACCAGCTTTGCAACCCTGAAATGAACCCTGTTTGATCTTAGTGTAGGAGTTTTTGATGAATTGTTGAAGTCAATTGGCCAAAATTTTGTTGAGTAATTTTGCATCGATGTTCATCAAAGAAATGGGTCTATAGTTCTCTTTCTTTGATGAGTCCCTTCCTGGTTTTGGGATGAGGGTTATGATGGCTTCATAGAATGAGTTCAGAAGTAAACTTTTTCTAATTTCATTGAAGAGTTGGAGTATCGGTGTGGGTTCTGCTTTGAAGGCCTTGTAGAATTCAACTGTAAATCCATCTGGTCCTGCAATTTTCTTAGATGGGAGGTCTCTTATTGCTGTTTCGATTTTGATGCTTGATATGGGTCTGTTAAGTTGGTTTAACTCATCCTGGTTTAGTTTAGGAATGTCGATATTTGCTAGGATATGATCCATTTATTCCAAATTCTCAAATTTATTAGCATAAAAGTTTTAGAAGTATTCCCTTATAATATTCTGAATCTTGGTTGTTTCTATGGTGATGTTTCCATTCTCATTTCTGAGTTTACTTATTTGTGTGTGTTTTCTTTTCCTGATAAGATTTGCTAAGGGTCTGTCAATTTTGTTAATATTTTCTAAGAACCAACTCTTTGTTTTGTTCATTGTTTCCATGGTTTTTTTGGATTCTAATTCATTTAGTCCTGATTTAATTTTAATTATTTCTGTCGACTGGATTGGGGTTTAGCTTGCTTCTGTTTTTCAAGGAGGTTCAGACACCTCATTAAATTGTTGGTTTCAGAACTCTACAATTTGTTGATGTAAGAACTCAGAGCTATAAACTCGCCTCTGAGTACTGCCTTTGCTGTGTCCCAGAGGAGCTGGTAATTTGTATGTTCATTTTTGTTGAATATCATGAACATTTGAATTTCCTCTCTAATCTCTTCCATGACCTACTGGTGATTCAACAGTGTGTTGTTCAGCCTCCATGTGTTACAAGAGTTTCTTTGGCAGCTTTTGGTGTTGAGTTCTAGTTTTACTCCCTTGTGGTCTGAGAGAATGCAGAACATAACTTCTATGTTTCTGAATTTGGACAAGTTTGCTTTGTGACCTAAAATGAAGTCTATTATGGAAAGTCTTCCGTGTGCTGCTGAGAAGTATGTGTATTCTGATGCTGCTGGGTGAAATATTCGGTAGACGTCTGTTAAATCTAATTGATCTGTGCAGTTGTTCAGAAGTGCAGTAACTCTTTTGTGTTTTTGCCGGTTTGATCTATCTAGTGGGGATAGTGCTGTGTTAAAGTCTCCATCAATTAATGTCTTTGGATCTATATGAGATTTGAGGGACAGTAGTGTTTCTTGGATAAATTTGGGTGCTCCATTGTTAAGTAAATAGGTATTTAGAGTTGTAATATTCTACTGAAGGAGAGATCCTTTAATTAGTATATAGCAACCTTCTTCATCTCTTCTCACTAATTTTAATATGAAGTCTATTTTATATGATATTAGGATTGCATCTCCACTCTGTTTATGGGAGATGTTTGCTTGGTAGATTTTATTCCAGTCTTTCCCTTTCAGAATATGTTTGTTTTTATGGGAAGGTGTGGCTCTTGAAGGCAGCAGATAGAAGCATCTTGCTTTTTAGTCCAACTAGACAGTCTATGTCACGTAATTGGAGACTTAATTCCATTAATATTACGTTAGGACTGATAGATGTTTGGTACTTCCTGCCATGTTATCCAACTTCTTGGGGGCTGTGATAACTGGGTTCTTCTTATGGTTCTTGGATTCTCAGTTTGGATGCTGTTTCTTGGCTTTTATTGTGCTCTTGTTTTTTTTTCTTTTTCTTTTTTCTTTATTTTTTATTGTGAAAATACTGTACAGAGGGGTTACAATAACATGGGCAAGATAATGAGTCAATTTCTTATCAAGCATTGTAGCCTCCTCCTTTGTATCCCCTTCGCATCCCTTCCCAGCCTCCTCCCCCCACCTAATCCACCCCCCCACCAAAGTTGTAAAGTTCATATTCGACATGACAACTTATACTTCTCATTTTTGCAACCGGTCCACCTGTATCCTAATTTAAAAGACTTGTTTTTCCCCTTCCCCTCCACAAATTATACCAACCTCAAATAGAGTGAAACCAGGGGTTATACTGTGGGGGAGGGACATACAAAGCAACAAAGAAATAATTTTATAAATGCGTTAGAAACAAATGCATGAAAAAAAATTTAAATACATATCTTAGGGTTCATTTTTCTAACATCACCTTATCTGACCATTTCTGCTTCACTCATACATATACTAGATATTGCAAATAAGGGAAACCATAGGACCTATGCTTCTTTGGGCTTGGCTTACTTCACTTAATATAATTTTTTCCAAGTCTTTCCATTTCCTAACAAATGGGGCAATGTCATTCTTTCTGATGGAGGCATAGAATTCCATTGTGTATAGATACCACATTTTCTTGATCCATTCATCTACTGAGGGGCATCTGGGTTGGTTCCATATCTTAGCTATGGGAAATAATGCTGCAATAAACATAGTCATGCTGGTAGCTTTAGTGTGGTCTTGTTCGTAAACATTTGGGTAAATGCCCAAAAGTGGGATTGATGGATCATAGGGGAGCTCTATGTGGAGTCTTTTGAGGAACCTCCATCTTAGTTTCCAAAGGGGTTGAACAAGTTTAAACTCCCACCAACAATGCAGTAAGGTTCCCTTCTGACCACATCCCCTCCAGCATCTGTTGTTATTAGAGTTCTTGATTTTTGCCATTCTAACTGGGATGAGATGGTATCTTAATGTTGTTTTGATTTGCATTTCTTTTATGGCTAGGGAGGTTGAGTATTTCTTCATGTGTCTATTGGACATCCTCCTTTCTTCTTCAGAGAAGTTTTTCTTTAAGTCTTTAGCCCACTTATTTATTGGGCAGTTGTTTCTTTGAGGATTTGTTGTTGGGGGATTTAATTTTTTGAGTTCCAAGTATATTTTAGATATGAGACCACTGTCGGTTGTATAGCTAGTGAAGATCTTCTCCCAATCTGTAGGCTTTCTATTGATCTTGCTAGCTATGTCCTTTACCATATAGAATCTCTGCAATTTCATGCAATCCCATTTGTCCAACCTTTCTTTGATTTGTTGTGTTTCCGGGTCTCTATTCAGAAAATTTCGGTCTGCGCCAAGGAGACCTAGGGTTTCTCCTATTCCATCCTGTAATGTTTTCAGAGTGTCTGCTTTGACTCCGAGGTCTTTCATCCATTTGTAGTTGATTTTGGTGCAGGGTGATATATAAGGATCTAGCTTTAGTTTTCTACAGGTAGTTAACCAATTTTGCAGCACCATTAACTGAAGAGGCTGTCTTTCTTCCATTCTATTTTTTTAGCTCCCTTATCGAAGATTAGATGAGTATAGGTCTGTAGGTTCATTTCTGGGTTTTCAATTCTATTCCATTGGTCCTGAGGTCTGTTCTTGTGCCAGTACCAGGCTGTTTTGATTACTGTGGCTTTATAGTAGAGTTTGAAATTTGGTATTGATATTCCTCCAGCAGCGTTCTTTCCGTTGAGGAGCGTTTTTGCTATTCCAGGTCTCTTATTGTTCCATATGAATTTTTGGATTGCCTCTTCTATTTCCTTGCAGAATGAGGTTGAAATTTTGATAGGTATTGCATTGAATATGTAGACAACCTTGGGAAGTATTGCCATTTCCAGAATGTTAATCTTTCCAATCCAGGAGCATGGGAGTTCTTCCCATTTTCTAAGTTCTGTTTTGATTTCCTTTTTCAAGATTTTAAAGTTTTCATCATAGAGGTCTTTCACTTCTTTGGTTAAGTTAATTCCTCGGTATTTTATTTTTTGTGGGGCTATTACAAATGGAGTTGCTTTCCTAATTTCAGCCCCACTTTTCTCATTGTTGGCATACAGAAAAGCCATTGATTTTGGGGGGTTAATTTTATACCCTGCTACTTTGCCAAAGTTTTGAATCAGCTTGAGTAATTTGGGATGGAGTCTATGGGATTCTTTAAATACAAGATCATGTCATCTGCAAAGAGGGAGAGTTTTATTTCTTCTTTCCCTATTTGGATCTCCTTTATGTTTGCATCTTGTCTTATTGCTGTAGGTAGGCATTCTAATACTAGATTGAATAGAAGTGGAGAGAGTGGACATCCTTGTCTTGTTCCTGAGTTAAGAGGAAATGGCTTTAGTTTTTCACCATTAAATATAATGCTGGCTGTAGGTTTGTCATATACAGCCTTTATTGTATTGAGGAATGTTCCATGGATTCCTAATTTTTCCAAAACGTTCATCATAAATGGGTTTGGATCATGTCAAATGCTTTTTCTGCATCTATTGAGATAACCATGTCGTTCTTATTCTTGCTCCTGCTGATGTGATGAATAATATTAATTGATTTGCATATATTGAACCAGATTTGCATCCCTGAAATGAATCCTGTTTGAGCGTGGTGTATGATTTTTTGGATGAATTGTTGAAGTCGATTGGCCTAAATTTTGTTGAGAAGTTTTGCATCAATGTTCATCAAAGAAATGAGTCTATAGTTCTCTTTCTTTGATGAGTCCCTGCCTGGTTTTAGGATTAGGGTTATGATGGCTTCATAGAATGTGTTCGGCAGTGAAGTTTCTCTTTCAATTTCGTTGAAGAGTTGGAGGAGTATTGGTGTATGCTCTGCTTTGAAGGCCTTGTAGAATTCCGCTGTATAACCATCTGGTCCTGGACTTTTCTTAGCTGAGATGTCTCTTATTGCTGTTTCTATTTCAATGCTTGATATGGGCCTGTTAAGATGGTTTAACTCATCTTGGTTTAGTTTTGGCATGTCAATATTTGCTAGGAAATGGTCCATTTTTGCAAAGTTCTCAAACTTATTAGCATAAAATTTTTAGAAGTATTCCCTTATATTGTTCTGAATCTTGGTTGTTTCTGTGGTGATGTTTCCATTCTCATCTCTGAGTTTATTCATTTGGATGTGTTCTCTTCTTATATGATAAGATTTGCTAAGAGTCTGTCAATTTTGTTAATTTTTTCGAAGAAACAACTCTTTGTTTTTTTTATTCTTTCTATAGTTTTTTTGGATTCTAATTCATTTAATTCTGATTTAATTTTAATTATTTCTTTCCATCTACTGGATTGGGGTTTATCTTGCTGCTCTTTTTCAAGGAGGTTCAGATGTCTCGTTAAATTGTTGGTTTCAGATCTCTCCAATTTGTTCATGTAGAAGCTCAGAACTATAAACTTGCCTCTGAGTACTGCCTTTGCTGTCTCCCAGAGGAGCTGGTATTTTGTGTGTTCATTTTTGTTGAATAGCATGAACATTTGAATTTCCTTTCTAATCTCTTCCATGACCCACTCATGATTCAGCAGTGTGTTGTTCAGCCTCCATGTGATACCAGACTTTCTTTGGTGGCTTTTGGTGTTGAGTTCTAATTTTATTCCCTTGTGGTCAGAGAGGATGCAAGGTATAACTTCAATGTTTCTGAATTTGGAAAAGTTTGCTTTGTGGCCTAAAATGTGGTCTATTTTAGAAAATGTTCCATTTGCTGCTGAGAAAAACGTGTATTCTGTTGCTGCTGGGTGAAATGTTCGGTAGATGTCTGTTAAATATAGTTGATCTATGCAGCTGTTTAGATCTGCAGTTTCTATGTTGAGTTTTTGCAGAGTTGATCTATCTCGTGGGGAGAGTGGTGTGTTAAAATCCCCAACAATTAATGTCTTTGGATCTATATGGGATTTGAGGTAAAGTAGTGTTTCTTGGATAAATTTGGGTGCTCCATTTTTTGGCGAATAGATAGTTAGAATTGTAATATCCTCCTGAAGGAGAGAACCTTTAATTAGTATGTAGCGACCTTCTTCATCTCTTCTCACTAATTTTAATTTGAAGTCTATTTTATCTGATATTAGGATTGCAACTCCCGCCTGTTTATGGGGGCCGTTTGCTTGGTAGATTTTATTCCAGCCTTTAACATTGAAAATGTGTTTGTTTTTTTGGGCAAGACTGACTCCTGAAAGCAGCAGGTAGAAGGATATTGCTTTTTAATCCATCTAGACAGTCTATGTCGCTTAATTGGAGAGTTAAGTCAGTTAATGTTGATAGATAGGACTGAGAGGTATTTGGGAGTTCCTGCTATGTTATCCACCTCCTTGGGGGCTGCGAAAACTGGGTTCTTCCTATGGTTCTTGGATTCTCAGTTTGGGTGCAGTTTCGTGGCCTTTATTGTGGTCTTGTTGGTTTTCTACGTGTAGGACATCTTTAAGAATCTTTTGTAGGGCTGGTTTGGTGGAAATGTATTGTTTCAATTTTTCTTTGCTATGGAAGGTTTTTATTTGGCCTTCAGTTATGAAGGAGAGTTTAGCTGGGTACGGTATTCTTGGTTGATAGTTGGGCATGGCATACATCATTCCAGGGTCTTCTTGCTTTCATTGCCTCTGCTGAGAAATCCGAGGTGATTGTAATTGGTTTCCCTTTTTAGGTGATTAGTCTTTTCTCCTTGACAGCTTTAAGGATGTTTTCCTTAGTCTGAATTGATCCTGTGTGCATTCTAATGTGACGATAGGATATCTTGTTCTGGTCTGGTCTATTTGAGGTTCTAAAAGCTTCTTGTATCTGAATAGGCCTATCTTTTTGCATGTTTGGGACGGTCTCTGCTAGGATCCTGTTAAATAAATTTCCTAGACCATTAACTTCTATCTTCAGGTGCTCCTCTACACCCATTGTCCCCAGATTAGGCCTTGTGATGGTGTCTTCTAAATGTGGAATAGATCTATCATATTTCTTGGATATGTCTTGAATATTTGTATGTTCCTTCTCTATAGTATCTTGTATGTATTCAATCTCAGAGATTTGATCTTCTGCATGGTCTAAACTACTGTCAAGACTTTCTACTTGTTTTTTATTTCCTTTCCTTCTAATTGTTCAGCTTTGATGGCTTTAAATTCTTTTTTGGAGCTTTGTTTCAGATCTTGTATGGACTTCTTTACTTCCTTCATTTGATGTTCAGTGTTTCTTCTCAAATCCCTTAATTGATTGGTTATTGTTTCATGGGACTCCCTTTCCTTCTGATGGGCTCCATTCAGCATTCCCTTTGTGGTCTCCCTGAATTCCTTTAGCTGACTTTTTATGGATTCCATAATCGCCCATATTGATTTTTGTCTATTCTCATTCCACTTATGCAATTCCTGTATTACTTTTTTATTAGCTTTCTCATGCGCACACCATGCCTGTATTTCTCTTTGTTCTTAGACTGCTCATGCAATTCCTGTATTACTCCTCAACTGTTTTAGCTTGCTCACACAATTGCTGTATTAATCTTGGAGTAGCTACCTCATGCTCATGAGATTCCTGTATTAATTCTTGGTTACCCTCATCATGCTCATGAAGTTCCTGTATTACTATTTGAATAGCCTTGTCTCGCTCCCTATCATGCTCACACTGGCTCCTTCGCAGGTTTTCAATCTTTTCATTCACCATGTTTACCAATAGTGTTTGTGTAGAGCTTTTTGAGAACTCTCCTCTGGATTATTCATTAACTGTTCTGTCACCTGATTATCATGAGTAGGAGTCGAGATACCTGGAGTTGACATTTTTCTTGTTTTTCTCAGGCTTGTTCTGCCGATTTGGTATGAAAGTAACACCAATTTCATGCTGGAACACTATTTTAACGCAAGCATCAACCAGAGTCCTGTAGCTTTACAGTCAAAATGGCTGCAGATAGAATCTAATTCAACAGATATAATCTATTCAACATCAAACAACTATGGATTAATGGGCTAAGAACATCCAAGAGGGATTCAGCAGACCAGAAATTAATAGATTGAGGGAGAATTTTGTTGAAAAATGGGATTAGAGGTATGTGGAGAGGTAAAAGGAAAGAGTGAATTTAACCAAGTCCTAATCTCTGAGAGGAAATGGATAGAACAGAATGAGAAGAGATAAAGAAACAAGAAAAAATGAAAAAACAAAAATTTGAATTAAAAAACAAATCATTAAAAATTATGTAAATATAAAGAGATAATACTGACAGAAGAAAAGGATAAAATGCAAGGACGGAGATAAAAGGAAAAATAAAAGATAAAACATTAAAAAATGGAATACTTAAAAATTATGTAGGTATAAAGAAATAATAGTACTATTAAAGAAGTTAAGCCTAAGTGGTTGTGAATTGAATAATCAATTTCTGAATTAAGTATGTACACAATGAAAGATAAGGTCTAATATTCAATAACATGTATGTATCTAGGGATGAGTAGAACAGCAATTAACTCATGCAAAAAAAAATGACCAAAAGGTTAAAAGAGGTTAAAAAAACAAACTCTCTCTCTCTCTCTCTCTCTCTCTCTCACACACACACACACACACACACACACATACACACACACACACATACACACACACATCTAAAGTAAAAATTATGAAAGAAAGCAAAAAATAGAAAACAATTTTTAATTTAAAAAATCAGGTAGAAAAACGAGTTAGTTGATTTTTTTTGAGGGGGGAAGATCTTTTATCTCCCCTATGTCCATAACCAGTCTCTTGGTGGAGTCTCTGCTTTGCTTGTGGTGTTTGATTTTCCTATGGTTTGATTGATTTCTTAAGTCAGTTTGTTTGAGCAGGTAGAAACATGCTTTGCCTTACCCTAGACTTTGTGATCCTCTTCCCAGGCTAGTTCAGTGTGAGGGAGATGTGCTTTGAGTATTACAAAAATGGGAGATGGTTGTTTCCTCTACTTGGAGTTGCTGTGATGAGCTAGGTTCTGGGTAGGGTTGAGGCCTATCAGCAATCAGTAGCTTTTCCCTGAGAGGCTAGCTCCAGAGATACTCACAGAGCCCAGCCTGGAGCCATTTTCAGGATTTATGTTTATTAAGTTTCAATTGTTTGTCTTTTACCCCTTCTGCTGTTTAGTCTGCAGTGAGGAAGGGCAGCCTCTGGCTCTATTTACCCAGTGAAGAAAGTCACTTCTCCAAGGCTTGAGCTTACTCTGCATGGGAAGGGCAACTTTCCCCTGGCTGGAGCTGAGCCAGGCAGGTCAGGTCAGGTTTCTGTGACCTGCTGAATGTCTCCTAGTGGTTTTTTCCAAGGCCTGAGTTGGAGCTAGCTGCTCAAGCCAGGCCTTTGTCAGTATCAAAGAAGAAGTTCTTCTCAGGTGTTGGGGGAGGGGCTATCTTCTCACCACTGCTCTGTGAGAAGTAAGGATGTCTTGGGGGTGTACTCTCTCCAGCCTCATGGTTTCTGGGCCATCCCTGGTCTGTGATTAGCAGGATGTATATTTCTGCTCCTTGTCATTTCTTGCTGGTGGTGAGTGGAATCCACTTCCCCACCGCATCTGGTGCCTTTGTCCCAGGCTCTCTCTGTTGATATGGTGGCCATGGCAGCCACCGCCTATGCTGCCACAGACACTGGCAAGTGCTCAGATCTGTCTCCTTGACCAAGCTGCCTGGATTGTTCCTCTCTGGCCAAACTCTCTGTACTGTGAAGGCACAATTGGTGTGATTCTCTAGCCTAGGACAGTTAACGTTAACACTAAAACTGCTTTCTATACGAGAGGTTGTTTAACCTCCAGCTTCTCTTCTGCCATCCTCCTCCGAGTCTTCACCTTGTTTGTTTTGTCTAAAGCAATTGTCACAATTTGAATCTATCTTGTTGGCTGCTCATTCCTCAATTGACTGTAAACCTCAAATTGGGGAGGAAGCATATTTTTGTTATTTCACATTATATCTCCAGTACCTAGCACAGTGACTACATATCACACAACACTCAATAAAACCTTGTGGAAGAAAGGGAAGCAAAGAGAAAGACAGACTAAAACTTAAATAGATCTACCCTACACTTTGTATTACCACAGGCTATGAGCACCATATTTGGGAAACATCCTAGATCCATTATCTGAAAAAGTGACAACAAACACAATTCCACGTGCTAAGTAAAAGCAGGAAATTCAATAATGTTCAGATCTTTTAAGGCAGTCTGTTAGATTCTGTCTATAAGATGCTTGACCTCCTCTGTGGCACAGCCCTAGACATCATCCTTCCAACTTGAAACATATTGTAGCCAAGCATCTTACCACATAGGGTACACCTTGATTTGAACCTGCACATTTAGACCTATATTTTTCTAGAGAGGTGGACCTATCAATGCTATCCTCCTGCATTCCAGCAACTTTCAAACAAGAAGTGTCTATTTTAACCTCTGTCCCTGTCTTAATTAGTCTTCTTTCTAAAATCCTCAGTGACTCTGTAATGAAAAACCGTTAAAATTAAAAGAACATTTTCCTGATTAAATCCTCTCCCTGCACTTCAAAGCCTTCAGTTGTCTATTTATGACTCTGCACTTCATGTTACTGAGTTCTATTTCTAGGCCACTAATATCATCTCATGCAGAGAGAGATGTATTCAGCTTTCCATGTGGTATCATTTTTTGAAGGGTGAAGTTTCATTTCCAATGTCTTACCATTCTTTTTTTACTTAGAGTTTTAGAACACATAAACCAACTGTCTTGAAGGAATAATTCCTTTCTGTTTTGCCATTCATATAACTGAATCCCAATGGTGAAGATTAGATGTGTATCTCAAGATATAATTGTGCGTGTGTGTGTGTGTGTGTGTGTGTGTGTGTGTGTGTGTGTGTGTATGTGTGTATGAAGTCCTTGAGGCTTGAACTTGGAGCCTGAAGGCTGTCCCTCAACTTTTGTGCTCAAGGCTAGCACTCTACCACTTGAACAACAGCTCCACTCCTGGCGTTCTGGTAAATAATTGGGTATGAGTGTCACAGACTTTCCTTTCCAGGCTGGATTTGAGTCACGATCTTCTGTTCTCAGCCTCTTGAGTATGTAGAATTATAGGTGTGCTAGCATAGATGGTATAGATCTTAAAGAAAAAAATCTCCTGTTTGGGGAAAATTTAGTATTCTATCATACCCATGAATTTTAAGGTAAAAGCAAAGATTTCTATTTTGTTTTATCCTCACATAAGGAGAAAAAGGCTTCCAAAATCTTCTAATGCCCTGAATCCTATCTGAAAATTTTGGTGGGGCTTTAAAAAAAAGAAAATTAACTGACTAGGGTAACTGGTTTGTGTTGCCTTTTCTGTTATCTATACAGGCTTAAGAACGCACAGTTTAAATTTGAAATGACATGACCCATAGTTTTCTGATGTTCAGGAAAATAATCAAGCTGAAATTTGGATGACAGTAGGAAAATGCAGTCATGTATAAGAAAGTCAAATATCAGCTGTGTGTCAATAATTTTAGTGTTCTTTTTATCACACCACAAAGTGATAAAGAACCTACAACAATTGTATGCTGTCTCTCAATCAAGATTACATAATATTGATTTAAGCATGAAATGTTATAATTAAACAAGCACTTAATATAAGCCACAGATTGTGCCATGTGTTTTTCATTCGGCTAGTTTCCAATGTTCCCAACGATATTGTGAAGTTGTACTGTGATAACCCGCACTTTGTACACAAAGAACAGAAATAACTCATGATCACAAATTTCATCACAGGTCTGTCTGGCTGGTAATATTATATCTCAACATGTCTATGTGTCTCTAGTAAAGCAAGAAAGAAGGGTTCCAAAGGATTAGGTGAAAAAAATGGCATGAAATAATTATAGTTATTTTGTTTCCATTGTGAAACAAATCCAAGATTCCAAATACTCTCAGGTAATGTTGAAAGAAAGATAAAACTTACCTAACACCTTGGAAAACACTTCTGGAAAAGAATGCATTAAGAAGAGAATTTACAGAAATGGGGGAATGACTACTTATAGGTATGTGACACTTTAGAGGTAGTAAAAATATTCTGGAACAAAATTATGGTGATGGTTCTAAAAAACATCCATTCACTTGAACAGTTTAAAATGGTCGATTTGACAAGTGTATTTCAATAGGCTGTTCAAATAAAAGAAGAGCTGGGCCAGTGGCTCATGCCTGTAATCCTATCTACTCAAGAGACTGAGATCTGAGGATTGCAGTCTGAAGCCAGCCCCAGCAAGAAAGTCCATGAGACTCTTGTCTCCAAGAAAATACCCAGAAAAAGCCAGGAGTGGCACTGTGGCTGAAGTGGTAGAGTGCTAGCCTTGAGCACACAGAGGCTCAAGGACAATGCCCAAGCCCTGAGTTCAAGGCCCCATGACCAGCAAAAAAAAAAAAAAAGATAAAAGAGAGAGAAGAGAGAAGAATAAAATCAAGGTTTAAGAACATGATACTTAAGAATATCATGTTGACTCAAAGAGTCATCTTTGAGTCCCTTCTCCAAATGGAGAGCTTTACCACATTATTTTAAAAATTATTATCATTATCTTTAACTGTACAAAGGGGTTGCCATTCAACAAAGTAGTTTATGAATACAAAGTATATTCTCACCCATCCCTTCCCCTACTTCCCCCTTCCCTCACTCTTCTTAATTTTGTAGGATACACATTGAATTCTTGAATGCATTCTTCCCTGCTTAGCTACTTTCTTTCATGGCTTTGCTTCCGTTTTCAAATAAGCTTAGGGTTTACCTTTCAAAAAAGAACATGTTGACAAAAACTAACTTCAGAAATAGATATTACAGGACTACATACAGAAAGTTGTTGTGATCTATATTACAAATCAGAACACTGATTTCCAAGCTTGCCTGGACATTTACAAAGACAACAATCTTGCTTACTCATACTGCATTAGTTCTTCATCTGGCTATTTGTGTATGGTAGTGGGAGTGGATGGGACAAAGTATAATTCCCACTTAACACTAAACCTTTTTATTCAGGTACATTTTGGGTAAACATACTGATATTCTTTATAGCCCAATATTGCTTGTGATTGGTGCACCAGTCTGGAGGATTCTGTTGCTACCTCTATGATGCCAAAAAGAATGTTTTGAGAGTAGAAAACTAAAACTCTTACATCCCAGCATGAACAGATAATAGTCCTTCAAGTTGAGATATCATATTAAAACTTGGATACATACGATATCTGGAGGGTTTTTCAAAGAAGCAGAAAATTAGAATGTTTCCCACCATCAATTAAATTGACCTATGCATCTTAGGCCAGTCTCTGCCCTGATAACAGGTTATAATATTTATAGTTGTTTTCATATAGTATATATCTAGCGTTTATAATTACTTGATCCATACTAAAACAAATCAAAGAGTTCTTTTATCTAGGAAACCTAACACTGAAGATGATTTCTTCCCTCAAGGGTGCCACTTAATTCATGTTTAAATCATCTTGTCTATTGAATATCATTCCAACTCCTGGGAAAAAGTCATAGATAAGAGCTCCCAATATCTTATTTTTTAATTAAAAATCAATTTATAGTGCTTGGGATCAAATTGGCATTTTTATGCATGCTAGTTAGATCCTATATCACTAAGCTACACCTCCAACCCCAGGAATTTTAGTCTAATCAAGCTGAAGACTTAAGAACTGCCTATTATTATAGAGAATCATCCTAGAATCAGAACTATGTCTAAGTTTAACTAGTGATTAGGGAGCCTGCTCAGATCAAGCATCTCTCTTAAATTGGCCACTCCCAGTGAGTCCTGTTACCCAACATTACAGCAGAGGTTGTCATTTGTATGAATACTAAAGATTTATTAAGAAACATGAACATTCCTACACAAACAATTATTTGCTGACCTTCTCCAATGAAATGAACTCTTTCTCAATGTATAACCCCTGTTTTCACTGTATTTGATGTTGGTATAATTTGTGGAGGGGAAGGGAAAAAACAAATTGTTTAAATAGGGATATAGGTGGACCCATTGCAGCAATGAGATATACAAGACGTTGATAAACGAACTTTACAACTTTGGCATAGGGGAAGAAGGGACAGGGGTGGGAGGTGGAGATGGGAAGGGATGGTAAGGGGAAACAAAAGAGGAGGCAACAATGCTTGATAAGAAATGTACTCATTACCTTGCTCATGTAATCGTAACCCCTCTGTACGGTATTCTCACAATGAAAAAAAATGAAAAATAAACCTGTTTAGAATCATAGCATCAACCATTAATTTCAGGGTAATTTCTTTGGGTTTTGGAATAAATGCTTTTTTTTTTTGCCGGTCATGGGGCCTAACCTCTAGGCCTGGGCACTGTTCCTCAGCTCTTCAGTTCAAGGCTAGCGCTCTACCACTGGAGCCACAGACCCACTTCCGGCTTTTTCTGTTTATGTGGTGCTGAGGAATCAAACCCAGGGCCTCATGCTTGCAAGGCATGCACTCTACCACTGAGCTACGTTCCCAGCCCCCGGAATAAATCCTTTGATTTAATCCTTGACCTCAATGTCAGAAGTCTCTATTCCTAGCAAACTGAACAATGTTCAAGTCTTATGTCTGTCTAAATAGGAAATGTTCAGAGTCCAAGTAAATCAATGAGGTTAATTTATATATTTTATATATAGTCTTTAGTGTCTGTTATTGCTACTAAATATATATTTAGAATGAATATAAGCTATAGGAGTAAGACACAGTGTTTTCACCCTGTATCCTATTCTACAAAATCTTGAATTCAATGAATCTAGTAATCTTTTAGAGGGCCAGGGTAAAATGGTGAGTATTAACAGCCTCTGGGAAAAGTTAAGGGGCTAAATTTACTGGGTAGTCCCAGAACCAAACTCTAACCTTTGCTTCACCAGAATAGTTTTATTTTAGTGGTAATATAAACAAACTCTTTCATCAGAGCTCTCAACCTGTGCTACTTTACATTACTTGTCTTTGTTTACTGAGTCTCAGCTGTGTTGTTTTCCTCTCCATAAAATCTCATCCCAAATATTACCTCTATTGATATTCCACAGAATATTTTATTTGGAAACCAAAGCAATTCCATATATTTACATTCAATAATTTCATAAACCATTAATGCACTCATAGATATGGCTGACCATAAGCATGGATAGAATCTTTGAGTAGTAAAATTAAAGTAAAAAGAAATTATTCTTGTGTAAAAAATAGGTGGTTATTTTTTATGCACACTAATTTACCACATACTATTAAATTTTTTTTCAGCACAAGTTCTTTCAGGTAATAATAGTTACAAATACAAAAATAAAACAATATAATGGAGTGGAGTGACTAGAGTGGTGAAGAAACAAATTTTCAGTAGAGTGATGAGTCACGTATGTTTTCCAAGGAGATAATAATGTTCTTCTGGATTATGCTGACTTCATAAAAAACCAATACCAAAAGCTGATATATCGCATGCTTCAATTTACATAACTTTGAACTGCACAAATTTCATAATTGGAAAAGAAATTTGTTTGTCAAGAGTTATGGATAGGATACAGATGGCAAGAGGGAGGTGAGTTTGCTCATAAAATGACAAGAGAATATCATTATTGTTATGTAGTTAATGCATCTTGACTGGTATAGCAGCATATAAAATTGCACATAAACACCTACAGTAAGTCCACATAAAATTGGGGAAAATTGAAGATGATGTTATGTCAAAGTCATTTTTGTATCATGATACATTCTAAATTAATGAAAGATTCCATTCTTGGGAGTAAAAGACATAAAGGTATGTTTTATATCCTTTCTTTTCTATAGATCATCTGTCACTCAAGCTGTCCTCAAACTTACTCTGTAGCCCAACATGACCTTAAATTAAGGATCCTCTTTCCTTCACCTCCATTGTGCTGTGATTTTAGTAGACCTGAGACACCATGCTGGTTTTTATTTATTATAAATGTATATTATCAAATAAATAAAGTACAATACAAAGCAATAAACATTTAAGAAGAAAATATCACAAAATCTACATCATAAAATAAATGCATTTCTCACACAGAAAGAAGTCTCTTGCAAGCTTGCACTATAATCTAATTTGATCTTTCAGAGGCACTTTTCTCCCTATTACATGGTTGTCAATTGTATTCCCAAATGGCCTAGGTGCTTTTCAATCCTCCTTTTCTTTCTATTACTTGTATTTGTCTGTTCCTTGACATGTTTCAAGAACATTACAAACACTGATGAAAGGCACTCACTCTCTTAGAGATGTCTTTTAGATATAGGCGAGTGGAGGAGAATTCCCTTGGGGAAACTGGGATTGGAAAAGAATGACTTATATTAGAAAGTTGAAATAGAATGGTACAATAAAGAGGAAGTGGGATTCAAATAAAGATAACAGAAAAGATTTTTCTTCGTTATTCTTTTCTCTCCTCTGATTTGATATACTTTCTCTATCCTATCTCTCTGGCAGTGGAAACTTTTGTCCTTGGTAAATATAGAATCCTACATTTACATTGGACTGGTTGTTGTGGACAGAGACATTTGGATTTCAAATGGTTCATGTATTTGAGCAATCACAGTCAACTAGAATGACTGCAGACTTATAGGTGTTAACTAAGTTTCCATCTTGACTCCTGATTTGCTCTTGTTTGCTTTTTTAATGTCTTTTGACTGATACCAGGTTTGAACCCAGGGCCTCAAGCTCACTTGGTTTGTTTAATTGGTTGGTCCTTTACAATTTGAGCTGCACCCAAATCTGTCTGATAATTTTGTAAATAAAGTTTCATTGTATTTTCTTCCTGGGGAATGTTTGAAACATAATCACCATATTTCAACCTCTGGAGTAGCTAAGATTATAGGCATGAACCACCAACAACCACCTCTTACTGGCTTTTGATAGGATCATCCATCAAGTTTGGTACTTAAATAAATCAGTCCCATTCATGTTAGAGTGCCCTAAGTAATTTCCCTCAGTATCTGAGAATATCCCATGCTCAACCTCTGAGTTCTAGTTTAGATTTTGTATCTATGTATCTATCCACAGCAATTTTGATTCTTTTGTTTTTGTATTTTGGCACTGAGAGCACTTGATGGTTTGGGTCACTGCACAGCCAAATAATGAAGGTTAAACACCTGAAGTTATTTTAATTTTGAATGTAATTTGTCTGCTTATTATGTGGGAGAGTTTTAGCAACAGCTTGTTGTACTAGGTTGTAGTTTTCTCATCAGCAAAGTGGGTATAATAATTACTTTTACCTTTAAGTGATGATGAGGACTAAATGAATTATATTAAACAATCAAAAGAGACTAAGCAACATTAAATGAAGTAATACAAGGTAAATCATTGCTAACATGCATACATACTACATAACAAATAACCAAATTTTACATATTATGACTACTATCACTACTCGTCTTGTAATTTAATAAATTATTTTAAATAGTAAGGTAATCTGGAGTAAAACGTTAATGTACAATATACAGTACCTCCTTAAAAGTATCTAATATTAGTGATGACTCTTTGGCATAATTTTTAGGGGAGTAGAATAATTTTTAGTTAAGTGTGAGGATCCTTGCTGGAAGGTCAGCTTCATGTAAATGATGTTATGAGGAGTGAGCCACAACAATCAGCCTTGTAACAAACCTAAATAACTTTTAAGAAAATATTCCTTTTTGCAATATAACCTGACAATGTGGTATAGTTCTCTTTCATGTTTTAAAAAGTTTCTATAATAGAAATACAATAGAAGTAGCTGAAAGACATGTATACAGTTTTGTCTCTTACCAATATTTGAAGACTTTGCAGATACCTATCTATCTGCTGAATCTTATTGTAGATCACTCTTGCTTTAACTTGCATTAACTCCATGGTTATAAATAAACCATGGGTCAAAGAAGTCTTAAGAAAAAAATTAAGTGTCTTAATGATTATAATGATTTAAAGAGGAAAATATAACAGATTAAAATTTGCAGGACATCTCCAAAGTTATGTTGAAAGAGAAATTTCTAGCAATAAATTACCACATTAGATTTAAAAGAATAAACTTAAAGTAGAAGGAAATACTAAACATGGAATGCAGAAATCAATTAAGTTAAAGTAAGGGAAAAATTGGAAAAATTGGCAAAAATCAACAAAAGGAAGAAATTGACTTTAGAAAAGATCAATGAAACTGTTATCTAGAAAGACTGATAAAGAAAAGGAAGTCGGGAATGAAACATACTAACACTATAGACTCTGAAAACATCATAAAATAATAAATATGTCACATAAAAATTCTATATACATAAATGTGAAACTTGGTAAAATCCTAGCTACTGAGGAGGCTGAGATCTGAGGGTAGAAATTTGAAGGTAGCTTGGGCAGGAAAGCTCAATGAGACTATCTCCAATTACCACCAAGAACCACAAGTAGAGCTATGGCTTAAGTTGTATAGCACTAGTCGAGTAAAAAAAAGCTCAAGGATGGCTCCCAGGCTCTGATTTTAAGACCCAAACAATATTGTCATAGGGCCAGCACACACACACACGCCACCACCACCACCACCACCACCACCAAGAAATTTCTTTCTAAAAAAGAAATTACCACAATTTCGGCTATGATACTATGAATATCTCTATAATTAAGCAAACTGAAGTTTCTAAACCCAGAACTCCCTAAGACCCAGTGATACCATTCTTGGGCATCCACCCAGAACATTACAAATCAGGATACTCTAAAGACACTTGCACATGCATATTCATTGCTACACTATTAAAGATAGCCAAGTTATGGAAACAGACCAGATGCTCTATAATGCAAGAGTGGATCAAGTAATTGTGGTACATATATACAATGGAATTTCACTCATCTATCAGAAATAATAATATTATAATATTTGCAGGGAAATGGGTGGACCTAGAAAAAATTGTTTAATGAAATAGGTCAGGCTCAGAGAGCAAAATAGTGCATATGTTCTCTCCTAAGTGGAAGCTAGATCTAAAATACAAATATACATGATAACATATACAGGGTTTTAATCATAAATATGACTAAAGGATTGTACTCTTAGGTGGAGAACCTAATGGTATAATTACTCTGGAGAGCTAATAAACTGTTTAAAAATGAATACCAGGAAGCAGAAAGATGCTGGGGACGGGAAGAAAATGAGAGGGGGTACAAAGATAGAGGGGAGAAAAGTGAGCCAATGCAGTTATTACTCAATGTACATTATGTAAAAATTGAACTAAATAAAAAGGTTAGGGATGAGAGGAGGCAAAAGGGAGAGAACAATGGAAGAGATAACATTTATCAAAATGCATTGTACTCATAACCTAACTTACGGAATTGAAAGCTTTCTGTGAAACTAATAATAATAAAAAAGAAAACTAAAGTTTTATTTTTAGGTTTTATATTTTAAAAAAATAAATCTCCAAATCCATCTAATTTCACCACAGAATTCTATGAAAACATGTTAATAGCAGCAGTAGAGTAGGATGACTATAGTTGTCAGCATTTTTATTATTATTTAGTTATACAAATTTATGGGTTACAAATGTGATAATTGGATACATGCATACAATATGCAATGATAAAAATCAGGGTAGTTAGAAGTTCCATCTGTTTAAACTTTAAAAATATTTGATTAACAATTATTGTAAGTGTTTGTGGGGTACAGTGTAATAATATTTGAATACATTCATATAATGTATACTGATCAAATCAAGTTAATTAACATTTCCATCTGATCATTTTAGCGTATTTTGGAGCCTCTTAGCTCCTCCTTTCTATTTGATTGCAAAGTACATAATAGCTTATTGTAAACTACAGTTACTCCACTGTGCTGTGGAACAGTAGAAGTTATTGTTTTTATCTTTATCTTCATTACCCACTATCCAACCTCCTTCTATCTTCCATTTCTGTAACCCATTCCAGTCATTAATAATACTACATCATATGATTAACTTTTTTAATATCCAGATAAGAGAAAGATATGTAGTACTTTTCTTTCTTTCTTTGTCTTGTTTCACTTAACCCAATTTCCTCATGTTGTCCAGTTTACTACATGGGACAGGATTTCACTTTTATTTGGTTGAATAATATTCTACAATTTCTTTATCCTCTCATCTATCAATAAGCACCTAGCTTGATTCTACATCTAAGCTGCTCTAAGTTTTGCCATGGTAAACTTTGGCCTACAGTTTTCCCTATACTAAGTGCAGGATCAGTCATTTATAACAATTAAATTTATTTCTCTCAGTTCTTGAGTGTAGGAACTCCAACAGTAAGTTATCAGAATCTGGACAGGACCTTCACATAGGATGTACAACAGCAGATACCCAAACAGTCACAAGCAAATCAAAGAAAATGTATCATCCTGAACATGTTTTTTTGCCAGTGATGGAGCTTGACATCATGGCCTGTGCACTGTCCCTGAGCAATTTTGTGCAAAGATAGAGCATTCTCCTATTTAAGACATGGCTCTACTTCCAGGTTTGCTTGTGTGGTTTTATATATATATATATATATATATATATATATATATATATATATATATATATATTTTGTTTTTTTGGTCATGGACCTTGAACTCTGGGTCTCACCACTGTTCCTCAGCTCTTCAGCTCCAGGCAAGCACTCTACCACTTGAGCCACAGTGCCACTTCTGTTTTTCTGTTGGTTTATTGGTGATAAGACTTTCACAGACATTCCTGTCCAGGCTGGCTTTGAACCATGATGCTCAGATCTCAGCCTCCTGAGTAGCTAGGATTACAGACATGAATCATTGACACCTGGCTTTCTTCGTTTTGGGATGGTTAATTGGAGATAAAAGTCTTACAGACTTTCCACCCAGGCTGGTTTTGAACTTTGAACCTCAGATCTCATCACCCTGAGTATCTAGGATTACAGGCATGAACCAGTAGCACCTGGTTCACACTCATGTTTTTAACATCAGAAACCTACTCCCTTGATAGTGAAACTACTAATAGTGGCAAGTATGTATTCATTCAAGCAGATTATGAGAGTTGTCCAGTCCTTTCTTAAAGTTCTTATCTTTTAATTCTGTTAAAGTAGCAACTTAATGTCACTTGGAAAAGAAGTGGTAGTTAGGAGACAAAAATAACAAGCAAGAGAGAAGAAAATTCAAACCACATTTTTTTTCATTTTCCCCCCTCACTGGTTTATCATTATGTACCATAACTAACTTTAAAGTTTCGTGTGCCCTACCCAATCAAGGGACTAAGCATGTTGACAATTCGCCATGTCTGCTCCAGTTCATCATGAGAGCCAATTTGTCAAGTGTGGGAAAAGGGATTTTTCTATTTGAGTAGAAGGCTCAGAAGTCTGGCCAGACGATCATTGCAAAAACATTGTCACCATAACACATCAGGGACTCACCATATGCAGGAAATTGGCTGCAAAAGAATTATATGTCCTTCCATTAGACACAACTACTTCATTTGCACTGCCTCTGTTAATGTTTCTAAACCAGTCTCAGTCTTCTTCTTAGCCAAGGAAAAATAGGCAACTGATATCAGATCTAATTATGTTTTCAGATGAGAGAAGATAGAAAAATAGAGTAGGAAGGTGTTAATAGCTATTCAAGAATTTCCTGCTTGAAAGAGAAAGTCATGATAAGTTCCTGTGGCTTATAATCTATGTAAACAAATCTCCAATTAGACTTTACCAACACTCAGAAATGAAGTCAAGCTTTATTAGAAGTTTGTTCCCTGGAGGAGCTTTTCTGAGGATTTAGACAATGTCTTTTGGGGAGCCTTCATGATAAGTCTTTTCCTAGTGAAAACATTCAAGTGGTGTTTTCATTGAAGCAAAATTAAAGTCATGTGGGAAACGCCATTCCAAATCCAGTCAATGTGTAAAGCCAGAAAGAAATGTGCTTTTTTTTTTTTTTTTGGTCCGGTCGTGGGGCCTGAACTCTGGGCCTGGGCGCTGTCCCTCAGCTCTTCAGCTCAAGGCTAGCACTCTACCACTTGAGCCACAGGGCCACTTCCGACTTTTTTCTTTTTGCTTATGTGGTGCTGAGGAATAGAACCCAGGGCCTCAGGCATGCAAGGCAAGCGCTGTATCACTGAGCCACCTTCCCAGCCCAAGAAATGTGCTTTTTAACCAACCATAGAAACAAAAAAAAAACCCAAAACATTTTAAACAGCAAACATTTTATTAGGGAATATTAATTAGAAGAATAAGTTTTGTTGTGACATTTTCATATCTTTAGACATGCATATAGCATACTTTGATCATACTGATCAACCAAGTTACTCTCCCTCAAACTCCCTTTCTGTTCCCTTTGATCTCTTGCCTTTTTTTAACACTCTCCTTTTTACTTTCTTCCTTTTTTAATGGCACTACAGACTGAATCCAAGTCTCATGCAGGCAAGGTAAGCACTCTACTAATTGAGACATGTCCTAAATCCCTTTGTATTTGGGGGAGGATAGAATTTCATTATCTTTTGCCTAGACTGGCCTCAAATTTGAAATCTGATTTTGTAAAGGTTTGTGCCAACATACCTGGCCTTCCTTCTACTTTCAGGTTATCTTTTTCCCCCTGATTTTCATATATAGATAAAAATATGTCATATTTGCCTTCTGAGCCTGGTTTATCTTATCTAACATCATGAGCATCAATTTTACTCATTTCCCTAGTGAACAGCAAAATTTTAGTCTTCTTTGTGGCTGAATAAAATCCACTTATTTATGTACACATTTTAATCCATTTCCTGTATCACTAAGCACTGAGGCCAATTTCACAGCTTAGCTATTGTGAATAGTGCCACAATATGCAGTTAATGATGTTATATACTGACTTTGGCTCCTTCATGTATATATCAAAACATGATTAATAGGATTCTATAGTGCCTCTACTTCTAGTTTTCCAGAAAATCCACTGTATGTCATAAACATACAAAGAAATATAAGGTAAGGCACAGTATTCATGAGTGTATCATATATAGATCATATATGATGTGTGTGAATTGAGAAAAAACTGTCCTGGAAGCAAGAAGATACAGAAGATGTTCTTCCAGTTCTATGGGCCTCATTATTCCCTTCTTAAGCTGAAGACGTTGGACTAGATCCTTAAAAGCCTTTTAAACTTACACATTTACTTAAACATAATAATAATTGAATATATAAACTAGGAAGGAGATAACTGAACATTGCATGACAAAGAGGATTTAGTATTTTATTTTGGGGTTACATTTTTTTCTGGTGGTACTAGGGTTTGAACTCGGGGCATTGAGATAACAAATCAGGTACACTACTGCTTGAGCTATACCTCCATCCCTTTTTGCTCTGCTTATTTTGGAACAAAATTTCACATTTTCCCCAGGCCAGCCTGGAACAAGATCTCCTGTTTACGTTTCCCTATTAGCTAGGATGACAGGTTTGCACCATCATGTTCAGCTCAGGATCTTGTAAAGTTTATCCCAGGCTGACATCAAACTGTAATCTGGATCTCTGCCTCCCAAGTAGCAGGCATACATCTGGCATAGATTTTGCTTTTGTTTTAAGATGATCTTCTTTCATAATCCAAGGTCACAAGTTATAATCCCAAAGCGTTAGAGTCACAAGAAATAGAGGTTGATGAAAGTTCAATGCCAAGGGTATGGAACATTTCCTCTATGAGGACAGTAAACAGAATCATGAAAGCTAGTGACTCATTCTAAGACCTCCTCAGGGAAACTCTAGAGGGCAACTCCAATGTCAACTTCAATGTTTCCAGTTTCTCCTTTCTCATCATCTGCTGTCCAAATGCAAAAGAATTGGAAGATGATTACCATCAGTGCCATTATTTTGGCAGAGAGCCCAGTTTCTGCCTGAGAATGAAAGCAGCATTTGGTGCTCCTGATCAAGGTTGGTAAATCCTTTCTAAGAGGACAATGCCAACTTTAAGGCCAAAGAATACAACCAGGCTGGAGATGAATAGAGGACAGTGGAACAAGAAATGGGGATAGTCAATTACAGAGATTATGAATATAGTTTGAATTTACTTAGTCTCAGGCTTATCAACTAGAGTTCCAACAAAATTAGCCTTTTCTAATCTCAATTACTTTTTATGGACAATGAGGATAACAGTTTTGATTCTATAAGAATTATTGGAAAAATTAAATAACATGTATGAAGTGTGGGACATGGGACTGGCATCTAACAGAATGGTTAGTAAATTGTTAATTTTTCACATCATCACTGCTATCACCATTATCATAAATTCCTTAATCATTCACATAACAAATGACTTAACAAAGGTTAATGACATTAAATGTTTATAAAACACCAGCAGCTTCTTAATTCCTATGGTTTCAAGTCCAAACTCCCTTGGTTCTTAATGTCCTCCACACTGGTCTCATATACTCTCACACATCAATAACCTAAGGTGCCATTCATTTGAAATCCCAGGACTATTTGATTACCCTACAATTTCTAATTATGGCTGGTGTTTATTGGTAGCTTTCTATCTAACACATAGTAGATTTTCCTTAGTAGTTCTACTGTATTCCTGGTATCTAATGAGACTAAATTACAACTGGACTCACATCCCTATAGCATGTCTCTTTTTGATTCATGGTGTTCCAATCTAGGTGACTAAGTTTTGCTTCAGCTTCCTGGTAAGAATTAAAATTGACCTTATCTTTCTAATAACTACTTTCTCCCGGTGTTGAATTCTGTCTTATGATACCTTAAACTATGTCTAAGGTGTTTTTTTTTGCAAGTCATGGGGCTTGAACTCTGGGCTTGGGCACTGTCCCTGTGCTCTTCAGCTCAAGGCGAGCGCTCTATTACTTGAGCCACAGCACCACTTCTGATTTTCTATTGGAGATAATAGTCTCATGGACTTTCCTACCCAGGCTGGCTTTGAACTGTGATTCTCAGATCTCAGCCTTCTGAGTAACTTAAATTACAGGCATGAGCCACCGGCGCCTCGGTGTCTAAGGTTCTTATTACAAGACATGACTGAGAACTGAAATGTCACCCTACAACATATCTTGTGGGTTTCTGTCAACTAGAATCCCTTGCTCCCATATCTTACAAACCTCAGCATTCCTTAGAGTAATGTATTAGACAGATGTTTCAGTCATGATCACCAAAGGAAATAAAAAGTATACTCAGAGTAAGTAGTCAAGATGTTTAATGTAAGGGCTATTCAAAAGGTGCTGGAAGATTAAAGAAAAAAACAACAAAAGTTGTCAAAATTTTTTCTCTAAAATTTTTTCTCATTATTTCAAGATAGCCTATTTTCAAAACAAGTCCCAACAGTAGCCTTCGGGCCCTCGCTGCCAGTGTACAAGCTACAAATGCTTGCTCGGCAGCTGAAGGGCACTCTTTATAGCATGTTGGAAGAGTGAATAAAAATCCATAGAAAATTGATATGCAAATAGCTTCCATAAGAACACAGAAAAGTGTGACCCTATCTCCCAACCTTCCATTATTGCTGCATCTGAAGCACTCTAAAATTTACAACAGCAGGGAAGTTCTTCCCAGCTCTAGCCAGCTTTAGGCTTCAAGGGACAAGTACAGGAAGCAGCCCTGACTTGCAGAGGGAAAGATACCTATGGCTATGGCTGTAGGAGATAGAGCCTTAGCTACTAAATTGTGGCTTTGGGTGGAGGAAATTAGAAACAACTAGGACTAGAACCAATGTCAGCCAGGGGTGGGAAAGGATAAATACACTGTCCTAATTCTCCTGTGCTTTCACTGTGCCTAGTTTGCTATATCCAGCCAAGAAGTCAAATGGTAAAATAACTCCTTTGACATATCCATACAGACCACACTGCTGGAGTACATAGAATACACAAACTGGATACAAACTGGATCTAGAGGAAAAATTGTAAAATATTCAGTGCAGGTAGAAACTTCTGTTACAGGCTGTCTCAACAGTTAGAAAAGATCTATCGTCATTTCTTTCTTCCTTTTTTTGTCATGGTCATGCAGAGAAGGGTTACAGTTACATAAGTAAGGTAATAAGTACATTTCTTGTCAAACTTGATACCTCTTCACACATTTTTCTCCTACTTTCCCTCTCCCCAACCCCCCCCAATTTGTACAGATAATTTCCAACATATTATCTTGTGAATATTGCTGTTGCATTGGTTCCCCCTTGTGCTTTGTCTCACCATTTTATTGTTTTCCTTCCCTTCCCTAATTCAGATATATATTTATATATATTTGTTTATATATATATATATATATATATTATACACACACACACACACACACACAATACCAGGGTATCAAAATAAAATACAGTGACAACAGGGTATATACCATAGGGGGAAGAACATACAAAAGAAACAAGAAATCGCATAATACATTAAAAATAACAGCAACAAAGAAAAACCTCTTGTGTCCATGTCTTGGAGTTCATTTCACTTAGCGCCATTTCTGCCTTACTCAAACTTCTTAGTGCTATTATAGTTCCTGACACCTGCAGCGTGTGATGCCTCACCTCTCAGTTAACCAAAGATGAGATTTTTTTGCATCTGCCTCTACCATAACATCCCAAATAATTCTTAACAGACTGCTTTGCAAGAGTTGCAATTTTTCCATTTTATCCTCTTTCAATCTGCCTGTCTACACACTCAACAAATACTTCACATGCTTCCACCTTGTATCACCCACTTTGTTATATGATAGGAATACAGTGATATGTAAAAATACGTGTTCTTCTCAGGGACCTTGCAATTTAGCAAAAAAGGAAACCATTAACCAATGAACCACACTAGCAAATATGAGCATTAATTTCGAGTAAATGCTTGCAATGTGCCTACCAGCCACTGTTGAGTGACTTTGTGTCAAATTAGTTATCCAAAACTGTTTCCCAAAATTACAGTACTCATATCACTACAAGCTGGGCTAGTTGCAGGAGAAATTTGCACAAGGTTTCTATCACGAAAGTGAAGAAGCAACCATTTTTAATAGTTTGAAAGTCATTGTGGGGCAAGTTTCTAATTCACTTCCTGATTATGTTTGCTAAATGTGCTAGCCCATCTCATTTGCATGGAACAAGAGTAGGAACTGTACATCTTCCAGCTCCCATAAGACACTTCCTTTAGCAGCTCTAAATCCTAGTACAGGTCATGTGTAGATTTGTAGTGAATGATGTCAGCTCTTCCTTCGTATTACCCACATCAAGACTAGAAGTGGTGAAAGACAGTTTACAAATGCCCTCATAGGATCCAGTGTATATTCTTGGGCTCCAATTTGTTTGTTCTCCCTCCTTTCCCACTCCTGTTAGGCTTGGCAGCAAACATTGAAATGAATTGTATGGAAACCAATTAGGTCCCACAATAGCATAATGTCTCATCATTATAATAAAATCCTTTATTTTCTGCCACCTGTAGTGGTTCTATTTCTTTACTCAAACCTTAGCTGAGACTGATGTTGGTATCATTATTACATTTATATTTTATAATACATTTTATTATCTTTAGCTGTACAAGGAAGGTGCCATTTAACAAAACAGTTTATGAATACAATGCATCTTGATCAGTGCCATCCACTTCACCATTCTCACCCCCTTTGGCCCACCCCTTTACTTACTTTTCTTAATTTTGTGGTATAACCAATGAATTCTTGACTGCATTCATCTTTTCTTTCACCCTTCATGCATCTACTACTCCCCCCTTGGCTCCTTCTCTCTTCTTTCAAGTACCCTTTCCTGTTGCTTATTTTGTTGCACTTTGTCATCCTACAAAATTACGCTATTTCAGCTCTCCATAGGGTCTACTACTTCAGTTAATTCATTTGAAATCACTTGTATACCACATAAAATGTTTAATTACAGATTTATAGGATCATTCTAGCTATTCCAAAAGAGAGAAACCATGCACCCTTTCTGTGTCTTTCTTCATTTAATGTAGTTTTCCAAGTCTTTCCATTTCCTTATGAATGGCTCAATATCATTCTGATGCATAGTAAAATTCCATTATGCATATATACTATATTCTTTTGACCCATTTGTCAATTGAAGTGCATATGGGCCGATTCTATATTTTGCTATAGTAAATAGTGCTATATTAAACATTGTTGTGCTGGTGGCTTTACTGTACAGCCTTGCTTATGATCTATTGGATAAATACCCAGGAGTATAATATATTTTAAAGAAAGATATAAAGACTTGGAGAGGTTAAGGAACTTACTCAAAAACAAACAGTAAGTACAAGAATCTAATTTTTGAATCAAAGCAGTTTAGACTAAGAGTATTATGTGTTTAACTATCCTTATATCTGCCTGTTGAACACCAAAATAAATATGAAAGGAAAACTATCCAAAGACAACACACTATATGACAAAAGAACATATTTAGCCACCTACATATCAGTCTTAATTATGTATCAACTTAGAGACAAGCATATATCTGTAACAAAATAGTTGAAGTGGAAAATGCCTAATCATCCTAAATCTGGACAGAGATGAAGAAAAACAGGAGCCCTTTCTTTCTTCTGACACCACTGTTGAGACCCAGTGGCTGAACACTCCCCAAATGATAAACTACACTGCCACACGCATTACCAGAATTGTTTTCAGTGCTTAGCAGTGGTGAGGGGATAGTACAAAGTGAATTAGAGTAGGAATCAAGAAACTAGCTTACCATCCTTGTTCTGCCACTGATTTTGCTATATTTAACTCTATGCATGTGACTTTTCCCTTTGCATCTAGGTTTCTCCTTTCTACAATGGTGTAGTTTGACACTATCATCTGTAAGACTCTGCAGTTACAAGATTCAATAGCCAGAAGCCTATGAAATTAGAGTCTTCCCAGGTTTTCAGTTCAGCAAAGAGCTAGCATAAAAAGCCTGGGACTCCTTGGTAATTATTTGCTGCCTCTTAATATAAAACAAGACAAATTAACATTTGATTAGTTTTGTTGGAACTACTGAAAAGAAATGAAACATTGTGGGAAATGTTTACCTGGTCACAAACTGGTAGCTACAGGCTTTAAGCCATTTCTATCACCAAAAATCCCAAGTGAATATTTGTGTTGCGATAATAAAGATGAATACATTCATTTTACAGAGATGATCTCTTCATTTGCAAAGTCTCCAGAGAAAGTTTTATGAAATGGCACAATGCGAAAGCAAAGCATGATTCAAGCAAACCACATGACCTCTGCCCAGAGAATGATGAATTTTTTGGTCAGGAAAGAAGACATGAACTAGAATTGATTTGTTCTCTCTTGGGGGACAATGTAAGTGAGGAAACTAGAAGCTGTCTTAAGTAGTCTGGATTCAAATCTATGCATTTTCTTGACATAGGAAAGTGAAATAAAATGGTTGTCCTGTTCAATATCTGTTGCTCTGTAGTTTGAATTGAGTATATGTTTCTAATTAAAATGTTCAGATGATAGAGCTTCAAAGTAAACAGTTCAGATATCATGGCTAAGCAGCTATCTCTTAAATGAAGAAAGATAATAGCTTCAGATTTAGTCTGATATCCTGAAGCTTCTGAATCAGATAATTGAAAAACTAAGAAAGATCTCCTTCTTACCTTTAAATTATGCAATTTAAAGAAATGGCTCTTAGGGCCAAGAAGGCCAAAATCCTAAAAGAATATGGATAGGATGAGATCATATTTCTTTGAACTGCAAGTCGATAAGGCACATTAACTATTTAATGTAAGAGAAATGAATTAACCTCTTTTAATTAGCATAGGGTGTTTTTTTTTAAAGAGTCTTAATTATTTGGTTATAAATAGCCCTTTTTCAACAGATGCAAAATCTCCAGTAGGAATTTGTGTTTGGACAAAAAGTCTGTCATGGGAAGTGTTTTCATCACTGTTTTGTTTCTACTTGCTTATTTCAAGGTGGCATTTGTTCAATTAATGAATTCATTCAAATATCTATGAAGAATGAGTTTTAAATTATGTAATAGACTAAATGCTGACATATCCCTTTGGCTCATGGGATTTTTAAGAGCTCTGTTTAGATGTTGGGTCTCTAGGGCTGGGACTTCAATATTAATTTTAACATTTTTAAAAATTTTCCTCAAAATTTCCCCCTTTTCTAATTGTCCTTCAACACATTTCTTTAATTTACATTATAGGATTTCAGAAAAAGGGAAGGAAAGTGTTTTGTATGACATATTATAACTATAATCCACGGTTGTTATCTAAAGGAAAAAGTCTAAATGTTAAGGGTTCTTCTAGTAATTATTTATACTACCCAGATACACAATGAATCACAAATATGCCCTTGCTTGTCAGACTTTTTTAGAATTCTGCTCCCTCTCTGTGTATTCAAGTCTTCTGTGTCTAATCGAAGTGGATAGTGCATGATTTTGTCCTACATCCCTTGTCCATGAGTGATGATTTACTGAGATACTGGATTTTTCATCATGTTCATATAGCTCTGAAATGGCATTCTTACTGTCATCACTAACTATTCCTATTGCTTTATCTTTTATAGAAGATTCAGAATATTAAAAGTATCCTAAATTTACATAATGTATGGACACATATACATATGTGTACATATACATATACATGTATATAGGCATATGTAATTAACACCTGTTTAAGCTCTACATAGATGGAGAATTTTTTCTGTTATATTTACTCAGTACAGTACATAGTTAAGCCCTCAAAGATATTTAATAAGTGAATAAATAATGTTTGTCCTTTCCTGTGGCCCTCCACCTCCATATGTTTAAGTTCTATAGTACTAACTTGATTTTCTCATCCTATGCCTTCAATCCTCTGCCTGTCCTATCTGACATACAAGATTCTAGTTGGGGTACTAGATTCATGTATTGCCCAGTGATGAAAAAACAAACCAAAGCATGTTTTGCATACAAAAGGGATCAGCTACAATTGTGTATTCATGTTTTTCTTAAATTTATTTCTTTTTTGATATTTTATAAGTCCATATATTTATTTTTAAAATTAATGATTCAAATTTTGGGGGTTTTGTACATTTTTATTGTAAAAACTGCTGTACAGAGGGGTTACAGTTACATGAGCAAGGTAATGAGTACATTTCCTATTGAGCATTGTTGCCTCCTCCTTTGTTTTCCCCTACCATCCCTTCCCTCCCACCTTCACAATTACACACCCTCACCCCGGCCACAGGTGTAAGTTGGTTTTCAACATAGTGTTTTGTATGTCTCATTGTTACAATGGGCCAACCTGTATCCTTATTTAAGGATTTTGGTTTTTTTCCATCCCCTCCCCGAATTAGAGAATTGTATATACAAGATGCAGGGCACCGACATCAAATACAGTGAAAATAGGTGTTATACCATGGGTGAGGAACATACAAAGGAACAAGAAAATCACATGGTACATTATAAATATGTTAGAAACAATAGCAACAAAGAAAAAAGATATTTGTGTCCCAATCTTGGGGTTCATTTGCTTAACATCATCTTATATAATCATATGTACATGGATTTTGGCCTTTTCTGCTTGTCCTACACATATACTACTTACTGCAAATAAGGGAAACCATGGGACCTATGTTTCTTTGGGCCTGGCTTACTTCACTTAATATAATTTTCCACAAGTCTTTCCATTTCCTAACAAATGGGGAAATGTCATTCTTTCTGATGGAGGCATAGAATTCCATCATAAATATATATATATATATATATATATATATATATACATACATACATACATACATATATCACATTTTCTTGATCCATTCATCTGCTGAGGGGCATCTGGGTTGGTTCCATAAATCAACTATGGTAAATAATGCTGTGATAAACATAGTTGTGCTGGTAGCTTTAGTATGGCCTTGTTTTTGATTGTTTGGGTAAATGCCCAAAGTTGGATTGCTGGGTCATAGAGCAGCTCTCTGTGGAGTCTTTTGAGGAAACTCCATACTGCTTTCCAAAGTGGTTGCACAATTTACATTCCCACCAACAATGCAGTAGGGTTCCTTTCTGGCCACATACTCTCCAGCATCTGTCATTATTAGATTTTTTTTTAAATTATAGCCACTCTAACTGGGGTGAGGTGGGATCTCAATGTTGTTTTGATTTGCATTTCTTTTGTGGCTTGAGAGGTTGAGCATTTCTTCATGTGTAACAGGGTATAAAATTAACCCTCAAAAATCAATGGCTTTTCTACATGCCAACAATAAGAAGAGCTTGGCTGAAATCAGGAAAGCAACTCCTTTTGTAATAACCCCACAAAAAATAAAATACCTAGGAGTTAACGAAAGAAGTGAAGGACCTCTACAATGAAAACTTTATAAACCTGAAAAAGGAAATCAAAGCAGAACTTAGGAAGTGGAAAAACATCCCATGCTCTTGGATTGGTAGGATCAACATCGTGAAAATGGCAATACTTCCAAGGGCTATCTACAAATTCAAGGCGATACCCATCAAAATTCCAACCTCATTCTTCAATGAAATATAAGAAGCAATCCAAAAATTCATATGGAACAATAAAAGACCCAGAATAGCAAAAACAATCCTTAATGGAAAGAACAGTGCTGGAGGAATATCAATACTAAATTTCAGCCATTGTAATCAAAACAGCTTGGTACTGGCACAAGAAGAGACCTCAGGACCAATAGAACATGAAAACTCAGATATGAACCCACACACCTATAGACACCTAATCTTTGATAAAGTCAGCCTTTTCAGTAAATAGTGCTGGCAAAATTAGTTATTCACCTGTAGGAAATTAAGCTAGATTCTCATATATCACCCTGCACCAGAATCAACTCCAAATGGATCAAAGACCTCGGAGTCAAAGCAGACACCCTGAAAACATTACAGGAAGGAATAGGAGAAACTCTAGGTCTCCTTGGCACAGACCGATACTTTCTTAATAGAGACCCAGAAACACAACAAATCAAAGAAAGGTTGGACAAATGGGATTGCATGAAGCTGCAGAACTTCTGCATGCAAAAGACATAGCAAGCAAGATCAATACAAAGCCCACGGATTGGGAGAAGATCTTCGCTAGCCATACAACAGACAAGTGTCTCATACCTAAAATATACCTGGAACTCAAAAAATGAAATTCCCCAATAACAAATCCTCAAAGAAACAACTTCCTGATCAATAAGTGGGCTCAAGACTTAAAGAATTTATTTCTTTTTCTTAATTCATTTGAGAATGTAAAATGGTTTTGACCTAAACTTGTACCAGATATTTCACTACACACCATACTCCCTCTTGAAAACTCTGCTATTCAGGCTTTAGTTAGTCTCACTCGGTTTACTTCCTGTCCTCAGTAAATCTGGCATTTTGATAGGACCAAGTCCAGTTCAAGGCAGGAAAATCTCAGTTCTATATTAGGAGATAACACAAACTGGAAAAGTTTTAATATACTACTATTTTGTCTGTTCTCCTTCCACACTTATATTGTGTGGCCAATGCTTGAGAAAAGAGTTCAGAAAATAATAAATTACTAGGAATATGTTCCCCACTATGTTTCAACCAAGTCCATTGCTTCTTTCCCAATTACCACACTCATGTCAACTATACCAAGAACTCTCCAAGAGGGATATTCTTTTCTTTCCACTCCTGGGGCTAGAACTCAGGGCCTGGACATTGTCCCTGAGCTTCTTTTGTTCAAGGCTAGTACCCTACCACTTGAGCAAAGCACCATTTCTGGCTTTTGCTGTTTATGTGCTACTGAAGAATCAAACCTAGGGCTTCATCCATGCTAGGCAAACACTCTACCACTGAGCCACATTCCCAGGCCAAAAGGTCTCTTCTTTATCCCATTGAAAATTTAAGAGTCTCTTCACACTCTGCTTCTTCCATGTGTCACAGATCAATTTTCTTCTAGAAGTATAGTAAGAGGATATATATATATATATACGAGAGAGAGAGAGAGAGAGAAAGAGAGAGAGAATTGCCTTCCAGTCTATTCTGAGAGTGTCCCTGGCCTGTTCTCCACTTTAGATATGCTGTCACAGATAGCAGTACACAGACCTCTATGATATACCTGAAAATAAAACAGGAGGAATTGATAGGAAAATAAGTAAACAGATTTTTTTCAATGAACTATGCATTTCATTTTGGAATAATTTTAAGATTCCAAGAAAAGTTGCAAAAAATAGCAAACACTTCTTGTCCTTCACCCCATTTCTCCCAGTATTTGCATCTTACATAACTGTGACAAACTTGTCAATATAAAAAATAAAATTGTCACATTCCTACTAACAAAAATATGGCATCTTGTTTTTACAACTAACATAATTTTATTGTTTCAAAGTCCAATCAAAGATTTTGAATTTTCATTGAGCAGAATTTTTTGGTAAAAACATAAGTATCCAATCAGGCTAAGCATAGGCCTGGACTCATTAAGAGAAAACAGCTCAGATCGGTGTTTTTCTTTTCCTGAACAGAAGTTCTGATTAGTCTGTACTGTATGGTACAGCCCAAGAGAGCTTGGCTACAGAGGAAACTTAGAGAGAATGTTGTAAAGAGGAAGGACATCTTTCAGATATGGAAAAGCACAGGAAAATGGAAAGATAACAACATCCAGTGCCAACTAGAATTTAGGAGGACAAAAAGGAAGCTGATGGCTGTTTTTCAAGGATTCCAAAGTCAGAAATGAGAAAATCTGAAAATGCATCAAAGAAATAGCAGGAGTAAGCTCAGGCATGATAGGGAGATTGCTGACACTGAATGGATCCTCTGCTCTTTATCAAGAATGACAAACCTATATTATGAAGCAGACATGCTAGAGTCTCTAAATTGAAGTGTGCCATAAACAAGAATATTCTAGCCCAGGAGTTGAGAAACTGTAACTCTGCCAACCAAATATTGCTTTCTGCATGTTTTTATAAAGTTTTATGAGAGCACCTAGACACACCCACTTGTTTATGTACAGCTTATGGTAGCTTTTGCATTTCAAAGACAGTTGACTATCTGAGACAGAGAACACCTGGCCCATAAAGCCTAAAATATGTACCATTCAGCCACATAGAGTAAAAGTGATCTAGATTTAATTAAGAAATTGAGAAACAAGAGCCACGATAGTCTCTATCTAGTAGAAGCTGCACAACAGTTAGTTGAAATATGAACCCTTTGTTAGAGGTCTGATGCATTGCCAGTGGAATACCCATTAGTGAGGGAGGCTTCCCTAGTACCTCTGGGAATATCAGATTTCTGAGACTACATCGACTCTAGACCCCATCTCCTAGAAAATTTAATTAAGGATGGATCATTAAATCACAAGAGTTGCTTGATTTTAGAAAGGGAGTCAGGAAATCACTCCTAACTCAAGCTCTGAGAACGCTTTTCAAGAGTGAGATAGCATGAAAAACAAAAAGGAAGGAATATATAACCAGATCTTCAATATTTACCACTTAAAGTATTTTATCATTAGGAAAACTTCAGAATATTTTGTTACCATTACACAGCAGTTTTATCACCAAAGTCATTATTGAATGCTTAATATATGCATATTCTTGTGGACTGCAACCTGGAATTATACCCTATGATTTTAGAAAGAATGGACATTCAACTAACTATGATAAAAGTGTATTGTAGAATGTATCAAAAGATCTAAATAGCTCTATTTAGTTCCAATTCTCTCATTCCTCAGATGACTCTTCAATTTCTTTCCCTAGAGTATCCTTACAATCTTTATCATTATGGCCCATGAAATAATCATTTCCAAGTGAGCCAACTCTCTAATATGTTTACCTTCTTCCCACAACAACTATTTGCTTAACTAAATTATGTCTCTCTACAAGGACCTTGCTATCCTTTGAGCTCTCTAGAGAATAAGCTGTTCAGTCTCCTACATTTCAGAACTCATAGCACCAATATAATTATTTTTATCATTCATATTTTTGAGGGGAAAACTTAGGTTAGAGAGGCCGTCACTTTGCAAAGGTCACACAGCTGGTGGTAGGCAGAGTTGGGATTCAAACCTGGATTGGAACCATACTCCACAACAGACAGTCTTCCAGATCTTTTTCAATCTCTCATAAGGACATGTTAATAGTGAAACACTAGAGTTTAAAAATCATGTTATCAAGCTGGGTGCTGGTGGAGGTGGCTCATGCCTGCAATCCAAGCTACTGAGATCTGAGGATCATGGTTCAAAGCCAACCTGGGTAGGAAAGTCTGTGAGACTCTTATCTCCAATTAACCACCAGAAAACAGGAAGTGGTGCTATGGCTCAAAGTGGTACAGTGCTAGCTCTGAGCAATAGAATTCAGGGACAGGGACCGAGCCATGAGTTCAAACCCCAGGACTGACAAAATAATATCATGCTGCTACCAGATTGTTTCCTGGTGCACACAATATAAATCCTTGAGGTCTCTAGTGGCAAAAGGGAGTCTATGGGTTCACATGAAGTATTGCTAGCACTGACCACCCACCTACTCCTCTTTGTTGGATGAAACCATTGTCACCAACAGCATAATTACAACCATATAACTATTGTCATCTGGGTTGGAAGCAGAAAATGTCAAGAGATAAAACTAAGAATCTGGGTGCCTGTGACTCTAAAGCCTAGCTATTCTGTGAGTTGAAATTAGAAGGATCACAGTTCAAAGCCAGCCCAAGCACAAATTTTTGTCCAGCTATGTGAGAAGCAGAGATTTGGAGGATCACAAGATTCCATCTCAACACAAAGAAGCTGGGCCTGGTGGTAAGTGACTTGTAGGAGGACCCACTACTGTGGAAAATGTAAAATAGGTTCAAGCCTGGAAAAAGCAAGACCTTATCTCAAAATAATCTGTTTTTAAAGACCTAGAGACATGCTCAGGTGTATAACACCTGCTACAACAACTGTTTATTCCAATCTTGCCTTTGCTCTTCATCTTTTTTGTTTTTCCCTGCTGATATAAAATTAATAAACTTAAAAAAATTCTCCAGATATGTCACTGACACACAATTGGATGTTTACCCTTTCTGTCACTGACCATAACAATATGAGAAACTTTAATGGACACATACTGGCCTAGGCCAATATGACTTTTTCACCTTCATACTCATGATCCATTTTTGAGGGGTTCTGAGGAAAGTTTTGTCTTATTACCTCCTTTCAGATACACAAAGATAAAAGATCCCAATGCACTTACCTTTAAATAGAAGAAATCAAGTAACACGGCAGAGTAGTGAAAGCTTGTCGAGCCCAAAGCAGAAGATGGGTAGCTGTGGTAGAAGATGAAAAGGTTTAGAAATCCATTCTAAACTAAAAATGTTAATCCAAATTACTTAAGTAATAGTTACTATGCATCAGATGCTGTTCTTAACATTAGATGCACATCAACATATTGAATTTCCACACATCCTTAGGAGGAAAATACTTCTAGTATCTTACTTAAAAGATCAATAAACTGGAGCACTGAGTTATAAGTAGCATGTGCCTATAACCCATCACTCAGAAGGGAGGCTGAGGAAGAAAGACGACAAGCTTGAGGCTAATTTGGGTTATATAGTGAGACACTATCCAAAAACACAATGAGACACAGGCTCACTCAGGCCATCCACTTAGTAAATTGTAAAAACCAAATGTCCTGATTCTGGTATCTTTGCCCTTAACTATTAATTAAATCATTAAATGTCTAGGAAAACAAAGGCTGTGTATGCCAAACCTACAGCCAGCACTATACTTAATGGTGAAAAGCTAAAGCCATTTCCTCTAAACTCAGGAACAAGATAAGGATATCCACTCTCTTCACTCCTCTTCAATTTAGTATTAGAATGACTAGATAGAGCAATAAGAAAAGATGCAAACATAAAGGGGATCCAAATAGGGAAAGATGAAGTAAAACTCTCCCTTTTTGCAGATGACATGATCTTGTACTTAAAGAATCCCACGGACTCCACTCCCAAGTCACTCAAGCTGATTCAAAAATTTGGCAAAATAGCAGGGTATAAAGTTAATCCTCAAAAATCAATGGCTTGTATTTTTACAATAAAAATATTAAAAAACCAAATGTTTTCCTGTATCCTAATAATGAGAAGAGCAATTCCTTTTGTAATACCATCACAAAAAATAAAATATCTAGGAATAAACTTAAATAAAGAAGTGAAGAACCTTTATGATGAAAACGTAAAAAATCTGAAAAGGGAAATTAAAGCAGAAATAAAGAAGCAGAAAAACCTCCCATGCTCCTGGATTGAGAAGATTAACTTCTTGAAAATAGCAATACTACTAAAGGCTATCTACAAATTCAATGCAATACCCATCAATATCCCAGCCTCATACTTCAATGAAATAGAAGCAATCCAAAAATTCATATGGAACAATAAAAGACCTCGAATAGCAAAAACAATCTTTAGCAGTAAGAACAGTATTGGAGGAATAACAATACCAAATTTCAAACTCTATTACAAAGCCATAGTAATCAAAACAGCTTGGTACTGGCACAAGAATACACCTGAAGACCAGTAGAATAGAATTGAAGACCCAGAAATGAACCCACAGACATATAGCCACCTAATCTTCAATAAAGGAGCTTAAAAAAAAAAAGAATGAAAGAAATTGTCTTCAGTAAAAGGTGCTGGCAAAATTGGTTAAATACCTGTTGAAAATTAAAATTAGATCCTTCTATATTACACTGCACTAGAATCCCCAAATGGATCAAAGACCTTAGAGTCAAAGCAGACACCCTGAAACATTACAGGAAGGAATAGGAGAAACTCTCAGGCTCCTTGACACAGGCCAAAATTTCCTTAATAAAGATGCAGAAACACAACAAATTAAAGAAAGTTCAGACAAATGGGATTGCGTGAAACGGCAGAGCTTCTGCATGGCAAAAGATATAGTTAGGAAGATCAATAGAAAGCCCACAGACTGAGAGAAGATGTTAACTAACTAGCTATAGACAAGGGCCTCTTATCTAAAATATACCTAGAACTCAAAAAATTAAATCCTCCAAAAACAAATCCTCAAATAAACAATCACCTCATCAACAACTGGGCTAAAGATTTAAAGAGAGACTTCTCTGAAGAGGAAATAAGAATGGCCAATAGACACATGAAGAAATGTTCAACTTCTCTGGCCATAAAAGAAATGTAAATCAAAACAATATTGAGATTCCACCTCACCCCAGTTAGAATGGCTATAATCAAAAAAAATATCTAATAATGACAGATGTTGGAGGGGATGTGGCCAGAAGGGAACCCTACTGCACTGTTGGTGTGAGTGTAAACTTGTTTAACCACTTTGGAAATCAGTATGGAGGTTTCTCAAAAGACTCCACATAGAGCTCCCCTATGACCCAACAATCCCACATCTGGGTATTTATCTAAATGATCACAAACAAGACAATACTAAAGCTACCAGCACAACTATGTTTATTGCAGCATTATTCACCATAGCTAATATATGGAACCAAACCAGATTCCCCTCAGTAGATGAGTAGTTCAATTAAATGTGGTATATATATACAATGGAATTCTATGCTTCCATCAGAAAGAACGACACTGCCCCATTTGTTACAAAATGAAAAGACTTGGAAAAAAATCATATTAAGTGAAGTAACCAAGTCCCAAAGAAATTTAGGTCCCATGGTTTCCCTTATTTGCAATAACTAGTGTACATATAGGATAATGTTATCAAAGGAGCTGAAAAGCTCAAAAGCCATGTACATATGACCATAGAAGATTATACTAAGTGAAATGAACCCCAAGATATGGACACGAGGTTTGTCTTTATTGTTATTGTTTTAAATGTACAATGTGATTTTATTTTTGTTGCTGTTGTTGTTGTTTCTTTTTGTATATATTTTTATTGTAAAAAATGAGGGGTTACAGTTACATGAGTAAGGTAATGAGTACATTGTTGTTACCTCCTCCTTTGTTTTTCCCCTACCATCCCTTCCCTCCCCATCTCCCTAACTCCTCCCCACCCCCCAAGTTGTATACTTGGTTTTCAACAGTGTCTTGTAAATTTCATTGTTACAATGGGTCAACCTGTATCCTTATTTCAACACTTTGCTATTTCCCTTCCCCCAGCCCCAAAAGAAAACTGAATATACAAGATGCAGGGCACTGGAACCAAATACAGTTAAAACAGGGGTTATACCATAGGGGAGGAGCATACAAAAGAAACAAAAAATCACATGGTACATTATAAATACATTAAAAACAACAACAAGAACTATGAAACCACTTGTGTCTCTATCTTCAGTTCATTTCACTTACAATCATCTTATATGGTCTTATGTACATAGCTTTTGACCTTTTCTGCTTGTCCTAGAAATGTACTAGTTATTACAGATAAGGGAAACCATGGGACCTATGTTTCTTTGGGCCTGGTTTACTTCACTTAATATAATTTTTTCCAAGTCTTTCCATTTCCTAACAAACGGGGTCGTGTCATTCTTTCTGATGGAGGCTTAGAATTCCAGATGCTGGAAGGGATGTGGCCAAAAGGGAACCCTACGTCACTGTTGGTGGGAATGTAAATTGTGCAACCACTTTGGAAAGCAATATGGAGGTCTCTCAAAAGACTACACATAGAGCTCCCCTATGACCCAGCAATCCCACTTTTTAGGCATTTACAAAACGATCACAAACAAGGCCATACATACTAAAGTTACCAGCACAACTATGTTTATCCCAGCATTATTTACCATAGCTAAGATATGGAACCAACCCAGATGCCCCCCGTAGACAAATGTTATTGTTTCTTTTGTGTGTTCTTTCTCCTATGGCATATCCCCTGTTGTCACTGTACTCGATTTTGGTACTCTGCATCTTGTATATACATTTGTCTAATTTGGTAAGGGGAAGGGGAATAACAAAATGCTGAAACAAGGACACAGGATGGCCCATTGCAGCAAAGATACCTGCAGAACAGTATATTGGAAATGAACTTTACAACTTCTGGTGGAGGGAGGATGGGGTGGGTTGGGGAGGAGCTTAAGAGGTGGGGGAGGCCACAGTGTAACCCCCGCTTTCACTATATTTGATGTCAGTATAACATGTGGAGGAGATGGGGACAAACAAGTCGTTTAAGGATTCAGGTGGACCTGTTGCAACAATGAGAAGTACAAAATGTCATGTCAAAACCAGCTTTACAATGTCGGTGTGGGGGGGAAGGGGGGGTATGATTGGGTGGGAGGGAGGGGGGAGGCTGGGAAGGGAGGTGAAGGGTAAACAAAGGAGGAGGCTGCAATGCTTGGTAAGAAATGTATGCATTATCCTGCCCATGTAATTGTAACCCCTCTGTACAGTATGTTCTCAAATAAAATAAAATAAAATTAAAAAAAAAAAAAAAAAAAGAGGTGGGGGAGGGAAAGGACAATGGGACAACAACAAGGAAGGGACAAGGTAACAGTGTTCAACAAACAATGTACTCATTGTCTTACTTATGTAACTGTAACCCTCTGTACAGCATCTTTACAATAAAGTTATATATATATAGATAGATATAGATATAGAGATAGATATATAGAGAGAGAGAATATAAAACCAAAAAAGTACTTTCAAGCATAGGTTTTAGTAAGGGTGAGTAAAAGAAGCTGCCCCTTTTCACTTTCTCCAGCCCATTTTTCATTCCATACATTCTGTTCACTCTGTGTACCTCCTCTAACCTGCAGCCATCTTTTTTCACAGTCACTGATACTTGAAACTCTTCACAGGACAGTTTCTCCAGTAGATCCTCAAAATGAATCAGTTACCCTTTCCTTGTTTTGACATTCATTTGATTTCCTGTTGGTACTGGGGAACATGCAAAAAAATTCTTCTGTCTCCTACATTCCTATTACTCAACTTCCTCCAGATTGTTCAGGTCATTCAAGATCACAGTCTCTATAGTTAAGGAGAAAGAGAATGGAAAGAATTGAAGAATACCTGAATAATGCACTGCATCCTCTTTATATTCTCTGTTAGTGGTCTCATAAGCTACACTGGCACTTGAGAATGTTGTTATTGAATAGAACCTCGGAAAGACATTGCTAAATAACAGGAAATCTTAGGCTCTTACTAATCTGTGCCTTTGTCAAGAATACCATATCAATTATTCATTCAAACTCTAAAGGAAGGACTGATCTATTGGGTGGAGGAGGTTTCAATAAGTCAATTATTCTCAAGTTGGAAATTACTTTGATCGCTTTCCTTCTTCAGAGTGCTATTATGTGTCTATATGAGTTTATTTTTATGTAAGGATGGTACATTTCTACTGAATATATTTCACTTAATTGATGGCAATTAAATGAAAGAAAACAACACTATAACACAGGTACCCTCCTATAGGAAAGAAACTTTGGGAAGTCCTTGTCAGTACACCACTAAGACTTAACTATCACAGGGCTGGAAGAGCACCTAAAGTCAGAGAAAGGAAATAGTATTAGCTCACTTACATAGTTTTTTGCAAGATCTTTTTCTGGTTGTTATCTTTTTGTGTAAGATTGATATGAATGCAAAGCTAAAATAATAAAAATAATAAATGAATTAAAGGAAACAATAGTAACTATGAAAGAGAGAGACATAATATTTAAGTTATTAGCTCCGTTTGAATGGAAAAGGATTTCATAGTGTTCTTGGAGCAGCAAAGACTGATGATTTAAGCTGATTGGATTCAAAACATTCTAACTCCACAAGGATTTATTGAGAAAATACTGTGAATGTGGGGAAGGAAGAATGAGCAGGGATGAGATCAGGAGGAAGGATTAAAAAGTAAGAACTACGAAAAACATCATTTTCAACAGTGAATGTACCACCTAGTTGTATAAATAAAACAGGAGACAGAAAAGTGTTCATCTGAATCTATAAACAAGCACTGGACAGGGTGGTGTAGGTTATTGTCCTGTCAAAACTAAGATTTATGTATCTTTATGCATTTTCATTGTTCTGAAAATCAATTCTGTCTTAAAATTTCTGTGTACATTTCAAGTAGGGCTTATGTGGGTTTTTTTCTAAAGAATTTCTTTTTAAATTATATTAAGTAAAGTAAGCCAGGCCCAAAGAAACATATGTCCCATGTTTTCTCTTATTTGCAGTAACTAGTATATGTCTGAGACAAGCAGAAATGGTCAGATAAGTTGATGTTAGGCGAAATGAACCCCAAGATAAGGATTCAAATGTTTTTTTTTTCTTTCTTGCAATTGTTTCTAACACATTTATATGATGATTTCTTTGTTGCTTTGTATGTCCCTCCTCCATGGTATAACCCCTGTTTTCACTGTATTTGATGTTGGTATAATTTGGAGAGGGGAAGGAAAACAACCAATTTTTAAATTAGGGATACAGGTGGACCCATCGCATCAATGAGATGCACAAGACATTATGTCAAAAAACAAATTTTTTACAACTTTGGAGGGGGGGGGCAGGGATGGGAAGGGATGGGAAGGGTAAACAAAGGAGAAGGCAACAATGCTTGATAAAAAAATGTACTCATTACCTTGCCCATGAAATTGGAACCCCTCTGTATGGTATTTTCACAATAAAAAAGAATTTCTTTTTAAATTAATAGTGCATCTTACTATGGTGCACATATGTTATATGGGTTCTGATTCTCTGAAATGGGAATAACCTGTGATCTCTGTATATAGTCATACACATATGGCAGTTCCTGATAAAGAGTCTCAAAATAGGAGCAAAATAGAAGCAAAATAGAATGATATCCACACAGCAGTGGGAGCATTCTTCATAAGATCATGAGAAGGGACAAACAATGAATAACACCAGGAAGAAGGATGGCCATATGGAAATAGGCAGAAGAGCCTAGCTGGAGCTGAAGTTTGTAACACTTATTGGCTTACCTTGGGCAGGTCCCTTCCCTCATATGGCCTTGTTTTCATAACTGTAAAATTAGTGCCATTTTATGAAAGAGCAGAAGTTTCTAAAAGAAAGATGCATTTTTAATCCTTCACCAAATTAACCCCACTTGATTATAGAAAGTAACTAGTTGCCCCATTTCAAGAGATTCATATAGCTCCTGGAAGCCTTGAGAGAATAGATTAGAAGACAAGAGTGCTGTAGACATTTATCCCCACTGCCCTATGTTCCAAGGAACTACCATTTAGTGAAAGCCTGCCAATTGCTAAGACCTTACTTTGCATAATTCATCTCACTTCATAGGGAAGTAGGTACTATTTTTCGTCTCCTTTTTGACAGTTGAGGACATTGAAGTGCAGAGAGTTTCTGGTTTTTACCAAAGCTAGTACTGAATGGGTGTAACTCTGAAGTCCATGCACATACATTCCACTATGAATCCCATCACTATTTGAAGCACTTTCTGTCTATGCAACAAAGGCTTTACCCTGAGGCAAAAGAAATGTAGAGGGATTCTGTGGTAGAAGTACACTGTGAAGTAAGATAAGTGAGGGCTGTCCTTTTCTTGCAGCATACAGACAAAGTTGGACTCAGCGTACAAATACAACCTTTTGGGTCTGAGCTAAATACCACAAATCACAAAACTTTAGGCCAAGGAATAATGAAATGGAGCCTCACATTAATTTTCAAAAATATACAAAACTAATATTCTTATTCCCTTTTTCAGAGTCAAGGACAGCACAGCACATGTCAGGAAAGTTAAGTAACATGTCCAGGTCACAAAGAAAGGAACTTGACAGAGCCAACATTGAAATACAGGTTTTCTGGTTTGATTCTACTTATTTGAGCACTTCTAGAACTCCAGGCTATGTTTTGTATAGTTCCTCGTGTGTTAAGGATACTCAACAAATAATCAATGATATCTACTGCCTGGCTCCCAGCCAAGAGTAGAATGCAATGCAAATGTGCTCTGTGCATCTTAAAGCAGTGGAATATGAAGAACAGACAAATGAAGAGAAGTGCAAATTGTGTGCCAGGTGCTTAGTATTCATCATTTAGCATCAGCAGCAGGCATCAAAGTTGAGGCAATTCTATTTTCAGATGCTGCTAAATAAATTCATCTCCTTTCCCTGGTATGACAGTAATAGTAATAAATCTCCTGACTTTTCAAGACAAGACTCTACCTCCTTCTGTCCTGTGAAGCGGAAACTAGTGATCAAAATAAGTGAAAACATATCCACAGTAAGAATTTCTGCACAAACTATACTTAGGGGAGCCTTGTCTACTTTAGATGGCAAAGGGCATGAATTAAGCCCAATAATTCCTATGATGGAGTTCATGATAATTAGCTATTTCAAAGATGTCTTAGTGGCTTAGTCACATTTTTTCCCTGTGGCTTATCCTCCGCTCCATGATTTTATCTGAAAAACAGTTCTGGTTTAATTGGGACAAGTCAGACCTACTAGGACATACAGAACAGTAGAAAGTACTGAGGCAAAAGAGGTTCTACACTAAAGTCTATCACTAACAATATCAAGAAAATTATTTCTCATTCCATTAATAGATAGATGTACAAGGTTAATGTCTTTACAGGTAGAAAAAAAGACATCTTACAGTTTTTTTTTTCATCTGTTTTACAACCATCCATTCAAACATTAACCCAATCACATTCATTCAAATAAAATTCTATCAGTGAGAAAAGCACAGGGGGAAAGGGTGCTAGCTGATAAGAACAGAAAAACTTGTTATTTTTAGAGTGCAGTTTGAAAAACAATGTGATTCAGGCAAGATTGAATCAAAGTGAAAAAATGTGTTACTTTTGATGTTCTTTGAAAATATAATTATTTGTCATTTTTATTATTTTTTAATTTAATGTAATTGCCAAGGTGATATACAGAGGGGTTACAGTTACGTAAGTAAGATAATGAGTACATTTCTTGTTGAATGCAGTTATCCCTTAATCATTTTTCTCCCAATTCCCCTCACCCCAAGTCCCCACTCCAAAGTTGCTAAGTTCATTTCCATCATATTGCCTTGTGAGTATTGCTGTTTCATTGAGACAAACGACAAAGGGTGAACCAATTTTTATTGTTTTAATTATCTTTAAATAGTTGTGCAAAAGGGTTTCAGTTCAGCAAATATATTTATGAATACAATGCATCTTGCTTAGCATCACTTGTATCATTTTACCCTGTCATCTTTTGAAACTCCATTCACTCCTCTGGTTTCCTAGTTCCATTTTCACATATGTACATTGACTATTATACCTATTCACCCATCATTTCTCTTTTCATTCATCTTTCCCCTTCCTTTTAAGCCCTACCCCTCACAGACAAGATATGTTTCAGCTTCCTGTTACTCACTTCTAACTGTTAATTTTTCAAAAGTTACACCATGGAAATGGATCCCTGCATATACTAAACTTTAGACAGTCTGTGCTTATATGCAGATGGACTTGTATGTGTTTTTATACATGTTTATGTTTATATTTTAGAGCTAACTTTTACACATGATAGAAAACATGTGACCTTCAGCTCTCTGAGACTGACTTACTTCTCTCTTAATCCAGTTTAATTTGATTATATATATATATAAATATATATATGATATGTATATGAATACTCCCTGTGTTAAAAACATCCAAACTTTTACTCCCTGAGCCTTCTCTCTCTCCTTTCTCTTCTCTCTCTCCCTCCCTCCCTCTCTCCCTCTCCCTCCTCTCCCTCCCTCTCCCTCCCTCTCCCTCCCTCTCCCTCCCCCCCTCTCATTTCTTTCATTGTCTTTCTCTTTTGGGCATTGTTACTGGGGCTCAAACTCCTGACCTTGAGTTTTCACTCCCAACTGGGACTCCACTATTTGACCCACACCTCCACATCCAGGTTTTTGCTAGCTAATTGAAGTAAGATCTTGAGAACTTTTCTGCCTGGATTGGTTCCTAACCACAATGATCAGATCACAACCTCCTAGTTAGGATGATAGGATTGAGCCACCAACACCCATCCAAAAACTCCTTTTTGTAAATAGCAAATATAATTATGTCTACTTGTATAAAATATGCTATTTCTGAAAAATAAATACTGGTAAAACAAAATTATGAAAGTTGTTGGTTATTAGGACATTACTGTAGAAAAATGGTCTTTATCAGAGTAGACGGGGACATTAGAGTAGTCTTCTTGAAAGAGAGAGAAGGAAAGAGAGAAAGGGAAAACACAGAAGCCTGGAAAACCAGTCCTAGTGAACACCAGGCCTGATGGTATGTAGTTTTTATAGGATGAGTATGCATGCTTAGCACAATTCCTGGTACATAGCAGATACTCAGCAAATTAAAGGTGCCATTGTCTCTGCTACATGTGGGCTGTTACCCTGTTCACTTCTACTTATTATGGCAGGGACAGCTCTCTTCTCTCTTATAATGCTCTGTCATTGCACTTCATCTCTCAAAAGAAAGCAGAACTAAAACTTACATTGAAAGGTAAGGGTTTCAACGTGTTTAGGAACACAGACAGATTTGTATTTTGAGGGACAATTGCCATGATAGAAGAATGAATTTCTCAACAGAATGAATTTCATGTGGTAACATATTAAGATCTGATGTACCAAGCAATGAAAAAGAGATTTTTAATTTGAAGATAGAGACCAAGTGTTTTCCATTTAAGGAACAGCTGGAGCAACGCAAAAGAGGACCTTCCAGTTTACCAGCACCTTTTGTGTATACATACTACATAGGCACATGTAAGAAGCAGTTTCAGATTATTATTGTGAATCAATGATATTACAAAGTGCATCTTACTTTCTTGAGAATCTTGCTAATATACTGGTTCTCATTTAAAAGATATATGGTAGGTAAGAGATTCTCTCTAACTTTGGCATGCACAGACTATGCCTTTAGAAGTAAGGACTTAGAGGTCAGGATGTAAGTTTTCCCAAGATATCTTTATCAGATCAATGAAGTTTTCTTCCATTCTTATTTTGCTGCAAGGTTAATCTGAAATTCAGTTTAAACTTTGTCATATGCTTTTACTGAATATGTTAATACATTTTTCTTAAAATAGTTTGTTAAAATGGAGAATTACACTGATTTACTTATTGTTAGTCCTGATTGACAATGATTCTGAAATAATAAATGAGCAAAATATTCTACTTTTGCCTGTGATAAAATTTGTTAGGAAATGGAAAGACTTGGAAAAAATTATATTAAGTGAAGTAAGCCAAGCCCAAAGAAACATAGGTCCCATGGTTTCCCTTATTTGCAATATCTAGTATATGTATGAGTCAAGCAGAAAAGATCAGATAAGGTGATGTTAGGAAAATGAACCCTAAGATATGTATTTAAATGTTTTTTTTTTCATGCATTTGTTTCTAACGCATTTATAAGATTATTTCTTTGTTGCTTTGTATGTCCCTCCCCCACAGTATAACCCCTGCTTTCACTGTATTTGATGTCGGTATAATTTGTGGAGGGGAAGGGGAAAAACAAATTGTTTAAATAAGGATACAGGTGGACTCGTTGCAACAATGAGAAGTACAAGTTGTCATGTCGAAAACGAACTTTACAACTTTGGTGTGGGGGGGGGTAGGTGGGGGAGGATTGAGTAGGGGGGCAGGGGGAGGCTGGGAAGGGATGGGAAGGGTAAACAAAGGAGGAGGCTACAATGCTTGATAAGAAATGTACTCACTATCTTGCCCATGTAATTGTAACCCCTCTATACAGTATTTTCACAATAAAAAATAAAAATAAAAAAAATGTGCCGAGCACAGTCATAGCAAAGCTTCTGTATGGATCTGCTTTAAAAAATCTCATTAGATGATTAATGTGACAGAGACAAATATACTAATAGAAAAATAAATAGAAAAAGGCAATACAAATTTACAGCAAGGCCACTTGTTCTACTATTTCTCTATGGGTACTACTACCACTACCACCACCTCCAATGAAGACTCTGACCCGCAATGCCATGATCCTGAAGGTGGAACCCAGTAACACCATCAAGAATATTAAAGGTTTGAGGTTGGAGGTACGTCTCAGGTGGTAGAGTACCATCCAATGAGTTCTGATATAAGACAAAAACAAAGAATGTCAAGGACAAGAATGCATCCCGACTGACAAGCAGAAACTGATCTTTTCAGGAAAGCTGTTAGAAGATGGTTGTATCCTGCCTGACTATAACATCTAGAAGAAATGTACCCTGCACCTGGAGATGTTTCTGCATTTGAAAGGAAGTTTCCCCTTTTTAGCTTATGACAAGTTTCATTGCACTTTTGTTTCAACAAAGTTCTTGCGTTCCCCAAAACAAGGCAATACATAGAAAAGAAATATATGAGACAGATAAATATCTGGCAAAGTGCAAAGCTAAAGGATGATCAAAGAATGTATATTGGGGCTGGGAAGGTGGCTCAGTGGTAGAGTGCTTGCCTCTCATGCATGAGGCCCTGGGTTTGATTCCTCAGCACCACATGAACAGAAAAAGCAGGAAGTGGTGCTGTGGCTCAAGTGGTAGAGCCCTAGCCTTGAGCTGAATGGACAGCGTCCAGGCCCAGAATTTAAGCCCCATGACTGATTAAAAAAAAGCACAATAAGATAGAATTATTTGGTAAAAAAAAAAAAGCTAGATAATAAGTAGAGTATCAAGGGATTCCCAGAAACAGCCTTTCTGATATATGCTGTTTATACTGATTATTTGTGTAAGCTTCTTGAAAGTTAGCCTGGCCGTATATATTTAAAGGCCTTCAAATGATGGAGGGAGTAACAAGTTGGACAAGAAATGTACTCACTACCTTACATATGTAACTGTAACCCCTCTGTACCTCACCTTGACAATAAAATTTTAAAACAACAACATTCTTTGACCCAATGGTTTTGCATCTAGAAACTGATACTTAGAAAATTATCAGGAAATGACCAAAAGAATTACCCATAGGGAGATTAAAAACATAATTATATTATCACAATAGAAAAAAAACACAAAAGCTCCTGAAAACAATTTGTTTGCCCAAGAATCAAAGAATACTTAAATTGTATCTTGATGTGGTCATTAAAATATTGTAAATACTGTAGCACTCATAAGGAAATGGAGTTTCCCTCATTTGTGGTAGCTAGAATATGACTATACAACTACAAATAAACATACTGGATGGTAAAAGAAAAAAATACACTTAGACATGATAAATGATACAGTTCTCTAGGCCTAGAGAACTGTGCAACTAAAGAAGGACATCCTTAGGAGAAGATCACAAAGGCACAAAACTATGTGTACCTGATCATATAAAATGATGTTTATGAGGTTTTACTTTGATGCTGTTTTTGTTTTCTTTCCTTTTGTATTGTTTGTTTATTTATCTGTTTGGGAGAGGGGAAGGAGGGCATAGAAATGGTGGGACAAAGGGTGAACAAATGTAGCAGTGGTACTCATTAGACACTATGTTGAAAATAAACTATACAATTTGTATGTGGAGATGGGAGGGAAAAACTAGGAGAGAGTGAGGGAAGTGATGACATTGTTCAAAAAGAAATGTACTCTTTACCTGAATTATGTAACCCCTCTATGCATCATCTTCATAATAACAGTAAAATGCATGAAAGGGGAAAATGTGGAGAAATATATAATGATATAAAAAGATGGGCCATATGTCAATACATGGTAAAAACATATAAAATCTGATTTTTGCATTGTGTATGTTTTTGTACATTTGTGGATATACATGTATATATATACTATATATATATATATATATATATATATATATATATATATATATTACTATGGCTTGTACAATTCCCTAAAAGTTTAATGAGGTTGAAGCTTGTCCTTGCCTACATAATGGTACTGAAGGATTGTTAGAAACCTTAAGAGCTGGAACCTAGTGAAAAAGAATAGGTCTCACCTTCATGAATGGTTCAATACTGTCTTTTGGAAAGGAACTGTTTCTCACCAGACTGTTCATAATAGAAGAGTTTATTTTTAATTTTAATTTAATATTAATTTTTTTAGGGGGTCCGGTCATGGGGCCTGAACTCTGGGCCTGGGCGCTGTCCCTCAGCTCTTCAGTTCAAGGCTAGCACTCTACCACTTGAGCCACAATGCCACTTCCGGCTTTTTTCTTTTTTGCTTATGTGGTGCTGAGGAATCGAACCCAGGGCCTCATGCATGCAAAGCAAGCACTCTACCACTGAGCCACCTTCCCAGCCCAGAAGAGCATATTTTTTAAAAACGCTTCTCAGTCTCATTTCTTTTCTTGTCTTCTGAACTCTCTTGTACATCCTGCTACCATGTGATGCTACCCATTGCATTGGCATGCAGTTGGGTTGGAGGAGGTAGTTTTCAGATGTTGGCTCCATGCCATTTGGTCTTTTGGGCCATCAGAAGTTTGAGCAAAATAAACCTCTCTTTTGTCCATCTTACTCAGCCTCAAGAATTTTAATAGCAACACAAAGTGATCTAACAAATGCATACACACAAATGTATAATGAACTTTATATATGCTTGAAGAAAAAGACCAAGAAACATATGTATCTTTTTAGTTGTTTTTGGTTGTAGGTACATTTTTATTTCTTTTTTTGGGCTAGTATCTATTCCATCCTTTACATAAGAAACATTATTGTATTATAGAGACTGTAAAAATCACATTAGATGTGTAATATTTATAAAAATGGCTTGCATTTGAAGATACTATTAATAAAATTTTCTTCTATAAACTGAGATTATAAGACTTCTTGCTTTTATTAAGACAGGCTTTTCTTTCAGTATGAGGAACTGGAGTCATGGTTTAATTGAACTGCCCTTAGGGCAGCTAACTAGGATGTAACAGGTCAAACTAGTGTAGTAAAAGAGAGATCACAAGATCGCAAGATCAGTAAGGCCACGGGGAACTAAAGGCAGGATACAGGGCAATTAAGAAGGTTCCACAGATCCAGAATGAATGAGCTAAATGCAAGACTGCAGCAGGGTGTCTAGCAAAGGTCAGTTTACACACAGTGAGAATGGACTAAAAGATACTAGCAGGAGAAGAGTCTGTATTTAAAGAAGGACCAGGATTGAAGCTTCAAATAAGCAAGAAGGAGGGGTGAAGATCAAGATGTATTGTATTCATAAACTGCTTCATTAAATAGCAACTCCTTTGTACAACTACTTAAAGATAATTAAAAATTCATAAAATAAAAAATAAGCAAGAAGGCCTAGATGAACATCAGAGAGCAGTCATAAAGAACAGGGCCTGCAGGTTTGCCACCTGCAACACAGGAGAGTGTGAGTACTCATGTTTTCTATGCTGGATTTGAGTAGCACAGCACAGCACATCCCTCTAGCCTTCATGCACAAACATAAAAAATGTTGCAAGATGTGTGCTGCTTTTTTAGAATGTAGTACTCATAATACACTCATTTATATATATAGGTATATATATATATATATATATATATATATATATATATATATATATAGTATACATGTATATATATATATATATATATATATATATATATATATATATGAAAGACCAATTGTCCCATAAGAAATACATGGAACCCTTCTATCATTACAAATACTGAAACAGTTAAATTCTTGACAAACTTGATAATGGAAATGATAAAAGAGTAAAACAGTTGAGAGACCTAGAGTCAACTGGGTCATATTGCAGATTTCCCTAAAGACCATAGGCGTTAGGCTGTTGCTTATAACTTTTTCTCCTATCAACTTCTGTCCTGTAGAAAACATTTCAATCTTACTGAACCTCAGAACTAGACCTCTAGCTAGGTTTCATTTATTCCAAACCCCCGTTGATTTATAAAAAAAGAAATTCAGGCCCCAAGAATGCAAGCAAGATACTTAAGTATTCACTTAACAAAAGATTTTGGTGGGAAAAAATAGTCTTTCAACAGCTATATGCCATACACTCAGGAATAAAAAAGAATTTTAAATATTTTCTTTGAGAAATTGGCATATATATATTAAAGTTAATATTCTGAGATATTATTTGTTTTAAAACAATTACATCATAGACAAGTATAGGAAACAATAAAACAGATGAACATGAACACACTCTGCCAGATATAATAAATTTTAATACTCAACATTGTTTAAGAATTTTTAAAGCCGGGCGCCGGTGGCTCACGCCTGTAATCCTAGCTACTCAGGAGGCTGAGATCTGAGAATCGCGGTTCAAAGCCAGCCCGGGCAGAAAAGACCGTGAGACTCCTATCTCCAATAAACCACTAGAAAACCGGAAGTGGCGCTGTAGCTCAAGTGGTAGAGCGCTCGCCTTGAGCTGAAGAGCTGAAGAGCCCAGAGTTCAAGCCCCATGACCGACAAAAAAAAAAAAAAAGAATTTTTAAAATTTGTATTAGCATAAACTGTGCAAAAGAACTTCACTGTATTTATACATTGCAATATGCATATATTTTGATCAAATTCACACTACATCATTCTTAATCCTTCCCCCTCTCTTCTAAAAGTTTTGGTAGGTTTCATACATATATTTAATTTAGTTGTATAATATTCACTCTTTCATTAAGGTCTTCTTTTTCTCTTTCCTCAGTTGCTGGCTTCTCACACTAAGAACAAAAACAAAAACAAAAACCAGGCCACTTTATTTTATTTCAGTCATACCATATTTACAAACCTATAGTGAACATTATAAATAATGCTTTTTAGAAGCTCTTTAAAGAAACAAACTCTTACATATATAATTGAAATTCCTTTTGTATTTTTCACCAATCATATCACCTCACCTCCTTGGTCACACAATGTCTAATCAAGCTTTTCAATCAATACAATCCTTCCAAATTATGTCTTGCTCCCTTTTCTGTTCCATATATTCATATAGCATATATTCATATAGCACATTATCATTTTACAGGTTTAAAAATTATATGTAAGTAATCTCATATAGTACATGGCATTGTTTCAACTCAATATGTTTAGTGAAATGTTGAAACATGTAGATCAAGTTCCATGTATTTATTCATTTATTCACTGAATTTATTGTGCTAGTCCTGAGGGCTTGAACTCAGGGCCTGGGCACAGTATCTGAGCTTTTGTGCTCAAGTCTAGTGCTCTACCACTTGAGCTACAGCTCTACTTCCAGCTTTTTGGTGATTAATTGGAAATAAGAGTTTAATAGACTTTCCTGGCCATATTTGGCTTTCAATTGCAATTCTCAGATTTCACCCTCTTGAGTAGCTAGAATTGTAGGTGTGAACCACTGGTGCCCAGCAGAATGAAATTGACTGGATTCTAATTTCACTGTTAAAAATATATCTTGCAGCTGGGCACTAGTGGTTTATGCCTGTAATCCTAGCTACTCAGGAGGCTGAAATCTGAGGATCACGGTTCAAAGCCAGCCCAGGCAGGAAAGTCTGTGAGACATTTATCTCCAATAAAACCACCAGAAACTGGAAATGGCGCTGTATCTCAAGTGGTAGAGCACTAGACTTGAGCTGAAGAGCTGAGGGACAGTGCCCAGGCCTAGAGTTCAAGCCTCATGGCTTACAATAAACAAACAAACAAACAAATCAATCTATCTCCCACTAACATTCCTATACAAATACATAAACTAGGAAGATAGCATTCAGGTGCTTAGGAGCTTACAATCATCATGTTTGTCTTAAGTTATCAATAGACTGAGAAGTATTTTATTTTTCATTTTCAGAGAAAAAACAATTATTATTCATAAGTAGTGAGGATACTAGAGAAAGTATTTATATTTGTAGCCAGATATACATTCTGATTCTAAAATCAAATTCATTACATGTCATTCCCTCATAAATTATAAGCAATATTGGACAACAAAACTTAAAGTAAGGAGTGCAGGAAGATTTATGCTCATTCTCATCCTAATCTCTCATTAAGAAGAAAAGAAGGAGGAATTGTAATGATCATCCTCAATTCCTTCTTCCAAACTCACCTATCAAAATCAATCACTTCTAACCTCTGGGGAGGAGTTAATGAAAGAGTGAAAAGAAGGTAGAAATTATACCAATGGACTCCCTCAGTGTGGAAAGAAAGATCAGAAAGAAGAAACATGCAAGCAGAAACTATATTATTTAAACATCTTTGATTTGACTACACAGTTAATTTGTATTCTCTTGCTACAATTTTTCTACATTCACAACAAGATTTGGAACAGTCATATTTTAATTTTTTCCAAAATAATAAAAAGCATTTGACTGTACTAATTTTCATTTCCCTAACTATAAAGACAGGCATGTCTCATGACCATTTACAACTTCTCTTGTGCTTTTCTTCTACATGTCTCTCTTATTATGTTTACACAGCTGCATTTTATTTTGTTTACATTAATTCTGATTAGTGATTTCTCCCATCTTTTCATTTCATCTAGCTATTTACATCATCCTTTGGTTGTCTTCATTTTTCCTTTTTGTTAACTGTTTTCTTTATTCTACTTTTTTCTGTTGGTTATGAGCTATAAATTATATTTACCTTTTTAGTGGCTACTTTTAATTTTTTAAGTTAGATACTATTCATTATTCAAACTTCATTACAACATTCATTACAACATTCCCATAGATATAATATGTTGTGATACTATTTATAAACTGTAGTATCCACGCCTATTTATACCTCCTATACCATCTTCCTACTGGTCTCCTTTTTGTTTTATAATATTCCCTCTCCAACATTCATGTCTTTTTAAGATCCCACATATGAACTGAGAGATGCAATTTAATTCTATTTTTTCTAATAAATTCTGAAATTATGTAACATCTCTCTGCTTTCAAATAAAAGACCTTAATATATTCACTGTAATGAAATATATTTTTATCATTGTTTTTGAGAACTTACATTTTTCTTTTGTTATAGATATATGGATACCATTATTTTTTATTAAAGCTCAGAGCTACTTGAATAGACAGCATGTCTTATTGCTTCTATATGCACCGTTGTTTCTTATATTTACTCTTTCCATCTGGCTCACTTCCTTTTTTCTCAAAATGATTTTTATATGTTTAATTTATAAAAGTTAATTGAGTAAAAGGGTCATACATATATGTTTTTATGTCACTCTTAAAAGCTTAACTTGCTAATATGCTATTAGGTGTTATATATAGTCCAAAGGTTACCATTTTTATTGAATTTAGATGTCTTCAAGTTGTACTTTTCTCTTTTTTTTAGGTTCTTTTTTTTAATTTTTATTTTTTGTGAACATACTGTACAGAGTTGTTACAATTACATGGGCAAGATAATGAGTGCATTTCTTATCAAGCATTGCAGCCTCCTCCTTTGTTTATCCTTCACATCCCTTCCCAGGTACTTTTCTCTTAAATTTCAAAAATATTTTTTCTCCTTTGGCCGGGAGAGGGGTGTGTGTGTGGGGGGGAGAGATGGGAAGGGATGGGAAGGCAAAACAAAGGAGGAGCCAACAATGCTTGATAAGAAATGTACTCATTATCTTGCCCATGTAATTTTAACCCCTCTATATCAAATTTTCAAAATAAAAAAATTTTTTTCTCTTGTCAAAGATGTTCTTCATGGAGGCACAGAGGCATTTATTTGTTTGTCCATTTGCTTATAAGCAGTTTTGAGAGAGAACTGTTTCAGTATGCCCTTCTTAACTGTCCTGTAGTTAAGGGCTCATCTCACTAAGATCTTGCCTCAGGCCTCTGAGGCAAAGCATAACCTCAATCTTAGCATGGTGTTCTTTTGCTTAGGCTGTTTGTTCAGGCAGCTGTGAGCAGAGCTCCATGCCTCCTTGCTTTCTGTGATCAACTTGTGAAAATAGGAGTAATCATCGCACCTTGATCTCCCAACCAAGCCAGCCAATAAGGAAAACTGACTGAACTAGGAAAGCATCAATAATTAACAACAGTTAGCTGTTATGCAACAGGAGGTTATTTCAAATTCAGAGAAAAACACAATTCCACTGTGTTTTAGATCACATTGAAGTAGTTGGCTTTTGTTTAGGGTACATGCTGTATCCAAAAAGCTATCTTTAAACATTGGAAAGGCACCCAGTACATGAAGATGGTGTTAATATGAGAAGTGTGGAACTAAGACCACCTAAAAGTTAATAAACCAAAGAAGCCACTTCTACTGTTAAGAGAGCTGGCTTTCCTGTTTGATTTTTTCCATTTGTGTATATAATAGAGCTCACAGAACTAAATGCAGTTCCATATAAATGATGCAAGCAAGGGTTTTTTGGTGTGTGCTGCTCCTGGGGTTTGAACTCAGTCTGGGCTCTGTCCCTGAGCTTTTCTGTTCAAGGTTAGTTCTCTAACACTTGAGCCATAGTTCCACTCATGTCTCTCTTTGTGCTTATTTGGGGATAAGTCTCATGAACTCTCCTGACTAGACTGGCTTCAAACTTCCATCCTCATATCTTAAGGTCCTGAGTACCTAGGATCATAAACATGAGCCACCAGCACCCATCTAATTTATATGGTTTTATTATGGTATGTATTTGTCTGATACAAATAAGTAAATGAGAACTGAGGGCTGGAGGTTTAACTCACTGGTAACATAATCACTTACCTCCATAGCCCCACCTCCTAAAAAGAAAGAAGCTACAGATTCATTTTTCTTTTGAGAAATGTACATTAAGCACTTTAAAGTGGCTTTTCTCAAGCTTGTTACTCACTTATCCCACTCCATAGCTGTTTGTGGTTCCTTTTGTTAACAAGGGAGATCTCAAATAGTGTAATGCATTAAAAATGCAAAATCAAAGTCAGCAATATAAAACACCAGGAACCAGGTACTCCAAAGGGGTGGGATGGGGGGATGGGGGTCCAGGGTAAAGGGGTAGGCAAATGAAGAGGAGAAGAGGGGGAGAATGCAGTCAAGAAGGGCAAAAGAAGGGATGGGTAGGAAAGGGATGGATGAGAATATTGAAAAAGGTAAGATTGATCAAGGTATACTGTCTCCATAAACTCCTTTGTTAAATGGCAACTCCTCTGTACAAGTACTTAGAGATAATAAAAACAAAAAAATGACTAAAAAATTAAAATAACTACATTTCTTGTTGATCATTTCTTGCTACCCTCTTCTTTGTTTTTCTCCTACTATCCTGTCTCTTCCCCACCTTTCTCACTCCACTCCATGAAGTTAAGTTAATTTGGAGGGGGTAACAATGCTAGACAAGAAATGTGGGGTTGGGAAGGTGGCTCAGTGGTAGAGCACTTGCCTTGCATGCATGAGGCCCTGGGTTCGATTCCTCAGCATCACATAAGCAAAAAGAAAAAAAGCTGGAAGTGGCGCTGTGGCTCAAGTGGTAGAGCGCTAGTCTTGAGCTGAAGAGCTGAGGGACAGCACCCAGGCCCAGAGTTTAGGCCCCATGACCGGACCCCCCCACAAAAAAAGAAAGAAAGAAATGTACTCATTGCCTTCCTCATGTAACCGTAATCCCTATGTACAGCATCTTTACAATAAAATAAAATTTTAAAAAAGAATCAGACAATAATCTTTGCTTTTAGCACATTTACTTATTACTTAATATATTTTTTAAAAGGGGAATCAGGAAATAAAAGGAAACTGGAAAAGATGAAGTTAAGCTGCACATGCTTTGTGCATAAAAAACCTAAATAATCCATCAAAAATAACATTTGTGTATATGTTTGAAAAATAAAAGGAAAGAAACTAATTTCTTAAAAAAGAATTAAAACAACTTTCAGTAATTGTTTTGTAAAGAAACTTAGTAGGTGATAAATTCTTTTAATCAGGAAATTCTTACTTTTAAATGGTAGTATAAATTAATTTATCCTACTTGCATAGCTTTAAATTACAATTTCTCTTTTTCTATTTTTATGTCTAAGATCTCTATAGCATAGGTTTCTGATTTATTTATACCCGCCTAAATATTTTTCAAATGGATGTCTTTAAATATTTAAGAACTATAAACATGCTAAATTTAGTACCTTTTGATTGCTGTTACTTTCTCTTCAATCAATTCATTTCCTAATTGTTTTCCCACAACAATCCTGTCTACTTGATAAGTTTCTAGTTGTCTATATTGGAAAGAAAACCCTCTGATCCAAATGTAGTCCATAACTAAGTAAGCTTATTCTCCATTTCCTGACATGATAGGAAGCCTGCTCTGTTGATGGCATTTTCTCAAAACGTCTTTCTCTTACAACTGAAGGTAGAACCATAAAAGATGCAATCACAGTGTTGTCCTATAACAGAAGAGTAGAAGAGCAAAAAGGGCCAAATGCTATGTGAAGCATCTTTTCAGAAAAACCCATTTATGAGAGTTCTAACCCCATGACAATCATGTGGTAAATGACATGTTAATATTAGCATACTGATGACTAACTTTCCAAACTTGAGTTAGAGAGATTTTCATACTATGTCAACCATGTAAATGGATAAGATGGTGTGCTTTTCCAAAAAACACCTAATAGTTTACCTTAGTTGACTTAAGGTACTTTATTTGAAATCAAGATGTAAAAGTTAAGGAATTGCTATAAACAGGTCCCTGAAGGCATGAACCAACAATAACACAGAGGCCCTGTGAGAAGGTTGCAAGACTTTTCATTCAAGTCATCCATTTTAAAGAAACCTCTCTTAAATCAGATAATGTGATGTTAGGAAAATGAAGCCTTAGATAGGTATTTTAATGTTTTTTTTTCTTTCATGCATATGTTTCTAACGCATTTATAACTTTATTTCTTTGTTGCTTTGTATGTCCCTCCCCCACAGTATAACCCCCGCTTTCACTATATTTGATGTCAGTATAACTTATGGAGGAGATGGGGAAAAACAAGTCATTTAAGGATTCAGGTGGACCTGTTGCAACAATGAGAAGTACAAATTGTCATGTCAAAAAGGAGCTTTACAATGTCGGTGGGGGGGGAGCGGGGGGGGGGGGGGGGGGGGGGGGAAGGATGGGGGGGGAGGGGGGAGGCTGGGAAGGGAGGTGAAGGGTAAACAAAGGAGGAGGCTGCAATGCTTGGTAAGAAATGTATGCATTATCTTGCCCATGTAATTGTAACCCCTCTGTACAGTATGTTCACAAATAAAATAAAATTTAAAAAAAAATAAATAAGATAATTGTGCAGAAATTTCAGTGACTACATATGACGAACAATGCAGCCTCTGCAGAATTATAGTTGACTAATTAAATAAACAGACAGTAGTAATAAAATTTGGAGATTATAACCAAGCCTAGCTATAATTTATTAAAATAAATACATATATGAGAAATTCATTTTTGTGTCAGTTCAGGGTTTGAACTCAGGGCCTTGATGCTGCCCAATGCATTCTACCTCTTGAAACACAACTCTACTTCCAGCTTTTTGCTTGTTAATTGGAGATAGGATTTCACAGTTTTGCCTGCCCAAGCTGGCTTCATACCACAACCCTCAAATCTCAGCCTTCTGAGTAGCTAGGATTACAAGAGTGAGCCATCAATCCACAAACAAGACCACACTAAACCCACCAATATAACCATGTTCATTGCAGCATTGTTTACCATAGTCAAGATATGGAACAAACCCAAATGCCCCTCAGTAGATGAATGAATCAAGAAAACATGGTAAAGTTAGTTTTTGGGCTTAACATCTTGTACATCTCATTGTTGCAATGGGTCCATCTGTATCCCTATTTAAACAATTTGATTTTTCCCTTCCCCTCCACAAAATATACCAACATGAGGTGCATGGCGGGGGCAGGGGCGGGAGGGGGGAGGATGGAAAGGGATGGTAAGGGGAAACAAAGGAGGAGCAACAATGCTTGATGAGAAATGTACTCATTACCTTGCTCATGTAATTGTAACCCCTCTGTATGGTATTTTCACAATAAAAAAATAACGAAAAAAAAGAAAACATGGTACATATACACAATGGAATTTTATGCTTCCATCAGAAAGAATATCATTGGTCCATTCATAAGGAAATGGAAAGACTTGGAAAATATTATATTAAGTGAGATAAACCAGACCCAAAGAAAAGTAGATCACAAGATCTCTCTCATGTGTAAGAATTAGAATATGGAAAACAGGGAATCTCAAGATCCCAAACCCTTAGTACAAAGGACTATATATAATGAAGTATTTTAACACAAACTCTAACTTTTGGAAAAAAAGAGGTTCTCATTAGATCCTCTATACAGTTCATTCTCTTTCTCTATTGTTGCTTTCTTTTACCCATGGTTTCCCTCATTTGCAATATACATCTAGGATAATTTTATCAGATGAGCAAAAAAGCTCAAAAGCTATGTATATACGACCATATAAGATGATGCTAAGAAGAACAAACGCCAAGATACAGACACAAGCAGTTCTTCTTTGTGGTTGTTGTTTTTAATGTACTATGAGATTGTTTTGTTTCCTTTGTATGTTCTTCCCTCTATGGTATATCTCCTGTTGTCACTGAACTTGATAGTGTTACCCTGAATCTTGCATATACATTTGTACAATTTGGGGAGGAGAAGGGGAATAACAAAATGCTCAAACAAGAACACAGGATGACGAATTGCAGCAATGATACCCACGTGATACTAAATTGGAAATGAACTTTACAACTTTAGCAGAGGGGGAGTGAGGGAGGTGGGGAAATGAAGGGATAGTGGTAGAACAACAAAGGAGTAAAACTTCTTGACAAGAAATATACTCATTACCTTACTCCTGTAACTGTACAGCATCTTTACAACAAAATAAAAATTTTTAAAGGGAGTGAGCCATCAACATCTGACAAGAAATTCATTTTCATAAAATGAATATTTCTATGGAAAATTGTATTTCTTGGTTATTATATTAGCTTACAAAATGCTCAGGTGTTTATTTGAATCTTAGATCTGTAATCAAAATACTTTTAGTCAAATCATCTCAAAGGAAAAAAAAAAGAACCTTGAATACTAAGTAAATCCAATTATGAAAAATATGACAGAAATATATATATATCAACAATTGACTTCTATTTAGATTAGGAAATGGCGTATTTCCGAACAGATCACTGTGATCAACTATAAGTTATCAGCTGTTTCTCCTTTTCATGAAATATCACTGTGTCTCAATAATCAGGATATAATGATTATACGGAAAATAGAAAATGTACTTTACTGTGCTGGGAAGGTGGCTCAGTGGTAGAGTGCTTGCCTTGCATGCATGAGGCCCTGGGTTAGATTCCTCAATACCACATAAGCAAAAAGAAAAAAAAAGCCAGAAGTGGCGCTGTGGCTCAAGTGGTAGAGCACTAGCCTTGAGCTGAAGAGCTGAGAGACAGTGCCCAGGCCAAGAGTTCAGGCCCCACGACCCGACCCAAAAAAAAAAGGAAAGAAAATGTACTTACTATACTGAGAATTATCACATTTTCCTCAGTGTTTGAACCGTTTATATCTTTAAATGTACCCCTGGATAATGGTGTTTTCTCATACGTTATCCATTGGTAAGAAAGCAACTAGTCTGAGAAACTTGAGTTGAATATGAATTTAGTCATACCAATATTTGGGTGGTGCTTTAAAAAAAACACATCAATTCCTGACACTAGGTGGTTTATTCTTTTTCATCCAACTCAAACTAGAAAACACCAAATAAATCTGTTTACTTGATCTCTTCTCTAGTTTGGACTTCAGATACATAAATGATTGTTGCACCTGACAATAAATTTAGTATGCTGAAAATAAGTACAATTAAATGTTATACTTGCCATAAATTATGCACTCTGGAATGACTTAAGGTGAGTAGGGCAAAGTTCAATGAGTTGAGTTTTCCTTTCTTAGGACCTTTAAGGATTCTAGGAATATAAGTCAGTTTATCCAAACATCCTAGGGTATGTTCACTAAAGACTGTAAGACTTTAATGTAACAGAAGACTGTCTGAAACAAACCTATGGATTACTGAAGAAAAATACAATCAAGATTCACTTTATCATTTGGTGGTGATATTGGACCTTGAACTCAGGGTTTTTCTCTTGATTCTGGCTCATGGCTAGTGTTCCATCATTGGAACCATACCTCCAATCTAGCTTTATGCTGGTTAATTGAAGCAGTCTCATGGATTTTTCTGCCCAGGCTGGCTTCATACCACAATGAGCCACTGACATCATATTTTGTTTGTTTTCACTCCAGTCCTTATACTTGAATTCAGGTTCTGGACACTGCCTGACATTTATTGATCAAGGTTAGTGGTCTACTACACTACAAAAGGCTGCACTTCTGGATCTTTGGTGTTTAATTGACAATAAGAGTCTCATGGACATTCCTGCTTGGGCTGGTTTCAAACCACGATCCTCAGATCTCAGCCTCATAAGTACTTAGGATTACAGGTGTGAGCCACCAACACCTGGCAGGCTGGCACCATTCTTTTTATGTTTTTTATTGTAAATATACTGTACAGAGGGGTTACAATTACATAATTAAGGCAATGAGTACATTCCCATCGAGCATTGTTACCCCCTCCTTTGTTTTTCCCTTACCATCCCTTCCCTATGTACTTCCCAATTTCTCCCTCCCCCACAAAATTGTAAAGTTCATTTTCAAAATAGTGTCTTGTACAGCTCATTGTTACAACGAGTCAATCTGCATCCTTATTTCAGCTTTTTTTAAAGTTCCCTTCACCACCTCATATCAGAAAAATGTATATACAAGATTCAGGGCATCAGAATTAAATATATAGTGGAAACAGGGATTGTGCCATGGGAGAAGAACATACAAACAAAAAAATCACATAGTACATTATAAGTACATTTAAAAAAACAGCAACAAATATTTTTTTTTTTTTGGGTCCAGTCGTGGGGCCTGAACTCTGGGCCTGGGCGCTGTCCCTCAGCTCTTCAGCTCAAGGCTAGCGCTCTACCACTTGAGCCACAGCGCCACTTCTGGCTTTTTTCTTTTTGCTTATGTGGTGCTGAGGAATCGAACCCAGGGCCTCAGGCATGCAAGGCAAGCGCTTTAACACTGAGCCACCTTCCTAGCCCAACAGAAACAAATATTAAACCTCTATCTAACCTATCTTGGGGCTCATTTTGCTTAGCATCATCTTATATGGTCATATGTACATAGCTTTTGACTTTTAGTTATTACAAATAAGGGAATCCATGTGACATATGTTTCTTTGGGCCTGGCTTACTTCACTTAATATAATTTTTTCCAAGCCTTTCCATTTCCTAACAAATGGGGCAATGTCATTCTTTCTGATGGAGGCATAGAATTCCATTATAGATAGATAGAGAGAGAGAGAGAGAGAGAGAGAGAGAGAGAGAGAGAGAGAGAGAGAGAGAGAGAGAGAGAAAGAGAGAGAGATGCCACATTTTCTTGATCCATTCATCTACTGAGGGGCATCTTGGATGGTTCTCTATCTTAGCTATGCTGAATAATGCTGCAATAAACATAGTTGTGCTGGCAGTTTTAGTATGGTCTTGTTTGTGATTGTTTGGGTAAATGCCCAAAAGTGGGGTCTCTGGGTCATAGGGAAGCTCTATGTGTAGTCTTCTGAGGAACATCCATATTTCCCAAAGTAGTTGAACATGTTTACACTCACACCAACAGTGCAGTAGGGTTCCCTTTTGGGCACATCCCCTCTAGCATCTGTTGTTATTAGATTTCTTGATTAAAGCCATTCTAACCGGGATGAGGTGGAATCTCAATGTTGTATTGATTTACATTTATTTTATGGCTAGAAAAGTTGAGCATTTCTTCATGTGTCTATTGGCCATTCTTTTTTTCTTAATGTATATGTTTTATTGTAAAGATACTGTACAGAGTGGTTACAGTTACATAAGCAAGGTAATGAGTCCATTTCCTATTGAGCATTGTTAAACCCTCCTTCACTTTTTCACCTACCATCCCTTTTCTCCCTAATTTCTCACTCCTCCCTCTCACAAAGTTGTTAAGTTCATTTTCAACATACTGTTTTGTACATCTCATTGTTACAATGGGTCATCCTCTATCCTTATTTTAGCATTTTGTTATTTCCCTTCCCTTCCCCAAATTAGAAAAATGTATATACAAGATGCAGGGCGCCAGAATCAAATACAGTGACAATAGACGTTGTACCATGGAGGAAGAACATACAAAGAAACAAAAAAATCACATAGTATATTATGATACATTAAAAAGAACAGCAACAAAGATAAAGTCTCTTGTGTCCTTATCTTGGGGTTCATTTCGCTTAGCATCAGGTTATATGGTCATATGTACAAAGTTTGACCTTTTCTGCTTGTCCTAGATATATACTAGTTATTGCAGATAAGGGAAACTATGGGACCAATGTTTCTTTGAGTCTGGCTTACTTCACTTAATATACTTTTTTCCAAGTCTTTCCATTTCCTAACAAATGGGGCAGTTTCATTCTTTCTGATAGCAGCATAAATATATATATATATATAGAGAGAGAGAGAGAGAGAGAGAGAGAGACTATATATAATATGTATTGTATATAGTATATATAATATACTATATATCACATTTTATTGATCCATTAATCTACTGAGAGGAATCTTGGTTAGTTCCATATCTTAGCTATAGTGAATAATGCTGTGATAAACATAGTTGTGCTGGTCTTTAGTATGGCCCTGTTTTTGATCATTTGGGTAAATGCCTAAAACTGGGGTTTCTGGGTCATAGGGGAGATCCATGTGTACTCTTTTGAGGAACCTCCATACAGCTTTCCAAATTGTTTGAACAAGTTTACATTCCCACCAACAGTACAGTAGGGTTCCCTTTTGGCCACATCCATTCTAGCATCTCTTGTTATTAGATTTCTTGATTATAACCATTCTAACTGGGGTGAGGTGGAATCTCAATGCTGTTTTGATTTGCATTTCATTTACAGCTAAAGAAGTTGAGCATTTCTCCATGTGTCTATTGGCCATTCTTATTTCCTCTTCAGAGTAGTCTCTCTTTAATCTTCAGCATACTTATTAATCAGGCATTTTTTTTTTTGAGGATTTGTTGTTGGGGGATTTAATTTTTTGAGTTCCAAGTATATCTTAGATATGAGACTCTTGTCCATTGTATGGCTAGTGAAGCTCTTCTCCCAATCCATGGGCTTTCTATTGATCTTGCTCTCTATGTCCTTTGCCATGCAGAATCTCTACAGTTTTATGCAATCCCATTTGTCCAACCTTTCTTTGATTTGTTGTATTTCTGGGTCTTTGTTAAGAAAATTTCGGCCTGTGCCAAGGAGCATTAGGGTTTCTCCTATTCCTTCCTGTAATGTTTTCAGGGTGTCTGCTTTGACTTCAAGGTCTTTGGTTCATTTGGAGTTGATTGTGGTTCAGTGTAATATACGGGGATCTAGCTTTAGTTTGTACAGGTGTTTAACCAATTTTGCCAGCACCATTTACTGAAGATGCTGTCTTTCTTCCATTCTAATTTTTTAGCTCCCTTATTGAAGATTAAGTGTCTATAGGTCTGTGGGTTCATTTACGGGTCTTCAGTTCTATTCCATTGGTCTTCAGGTCTATTCTTGTGCCAGTACCAAGCTGTTTTGATTAATTTGGCTTTGTAGTAGAGTTTGGTTTTGATATTTCTCCAGCACAGTTCTTTCTGCTAAGGATTATTTTTTTCTATTTGGGGTATTTTATTTTTCTATACGAGTTTTTGGATTGCTTCTTCTATCTCATTGAAAAATGAGGTTGGGTTATTGATATGTATCACATTGAATTTTTAGATAGTCTTTGGATATATTGCCATTTTTACAATGTTAGACCTCCCAATCCAGGAGCATGGGATGTTTTCCATTTCTTAAGTTCTGTTTTAATTTCCTTTTTCAGGATTTTATAGCTTTCATCATAGAGGTTCTTCACTTCTTTAGTTAAGTTTATTGATAGTTATTTTATTTTTTGTGAGGCTATGACAAAAGGAGTTGCTTTTCTGATTTCAGCCAAGCTCTTCTCATTATTGGCATACAGGAAAGCCATTGATTTTTGAGGGTTAATTTTGTATCCTGCTACTTCTGGCACCATTTTTATTTAATCTAATTCTTGCATATAAATAAGAGTAGAATAAGACTATTGGAGGCCGAGAGGTGTGGTGCAGGTGATGGAGACTCTGACTAGCAAACATGAGGCCCCTAGTTGAAATTCTAGTAACCAACAAAGAAAAAAAGACATAAAAAGGAATCGGAAAATTTACAGGACATAATGGGACAGATAATACTTTTTTCCAAATTTCTTTAACATGACTCATTGTATTTAATTAAAATGCAATCAGTAGCCTTGTTCCCCAAATGACTGAAAGAAGGCAGTAAGTTATTATGCATTCAAAAATTATGCAGCAGAAAGCTATTGTGGGTTAGAGATTTACTTGGCTATAGGGTCACAACAGGAAGCCTAACCAGATGTAGGTTCCATTATTTTTTTTATTTGTACCATTATAAAGGCTTGAATTCAAGGCCTTGGTGCTCTCCTTTAGCTTTATTGTCCAACATTAGTGCTCCACCACTTGAGCCACAGCTCCACTTCTAGCTTTTGAGTGGTAAATTAGACACAAGAGTCTCACAGACTTTTCTGCTTAGACTGCCTTTGAACTTTAATCCTCAGATCTCAGCCTCCTGAGTAGCTAGGATTACAAATGTCAGCCACTGCTCCTCAGCTACAGGATCCATTCTTATGGAGGCTATAGTTGAGCAAGATAAAATTATTCTTGCTCAAGATCCTAAGATCCTAATTACAAAACCTATAAGAATTCCCTAAATGGCCAGGTGCTGGTGCTTCACACCTATACCATAGCTGCCCAGGAGGTTGAGATCTGAGGCTCATAGTTTGAAGCCAGCCTGGGCATGACAGTCCATAAGACGCTTATCTCTAATTAAGGATCAAAAAGCCAGAAGTACAGCTTTGGATCAAGTAGAGTCTTAGCTTTAAACAATAAAGCTCAGAGACAGTACCCAGGTCCAGAGTTCAATCCTCAGGATGCACACACACAAACACACACACACACACACACACACAGAGAGAGAGAGAGAGAGAGAGAGAGAGAGAGAGAGAATTCCCTTAAAGCCTCCCAGAAGCCATTCCAAACCTATTATAACCCCTCAAACACAAACATGGAGGTACATTTCAAGTTGTAAAATGTCGAGGAAATAATTAGAATTTTCTAAACTTATTAAGCCCATGTAAAGTTCCAAAGGCCTCCATGTTGTACTCTGGAAAAACCTTTAGGGGAAAAATGGCCTTTTCCAATCTTATTTGTTCTTCTTAGGACCAAGCTAAAGACAGTCTCCTTGTTTCAACTAAAGATAAAAGGCAACCTGGGTAAGATATTGTTAACCTTATCCTGTTGCTTCTGAAAGGTCCTTGGAAGGGCTGGCAGGAACAACCACTTCCCTTTCAAGCAGTGCTTGTTTTATGGATTTAGTCAATACTCAACAGACACATTAACAACTATATTGACCTACAAGGGGTAGCCACATGGAATGCTCCCTCCTCTCTTGATTCTCTATAGCATGACATTTTTAAATATGCATAGCTGTCAACATGTAAACATTTTGATTAGAGAAGCAATTGGGTAAGAGCTTGGAACAGAATTTCTGTAAAGTAGTTTGATTAGTCATTGCTTTGAATAGATTTAAGTAACATGAACAGCTGCCATGGTGAGGGGGAGGTGAGACAGTCAAAATAAATTTGACTTGTTTGGCTTTTAGAAGACTCTATTGGGCATACTAACCACTATCAACTCTTCCTTTTTATTACATTGTTATTTCCAGGTGAAGGTTGATCAGGTCTCATCGATAAAAGTAGACTGCTAGGCACCAGTATCTCACAGCTATAATCCTAACTACTCAAGTTACTGAGATATGAGTTTGAAGCCAGCCCAGGCAGGAAAGTCTGTGAGACTCTTATTGCCAATGACCCCCCCCCAAAAGCCCAAATTGGAACTGTGGCTCGAATGCTTGAGTGCTAGCCTTGAACACAAAAGCTCAAGGATAGTGCCCAGGCTTTAAATCAAGACCCACATCAATGCACACGGAAAAAAAAAAAGAATAGGTTGAGTACTCCACTCTGGATTTCCACCTTCTTACCACCCTCAGAGAAAGAATTCAGAGAAGAGACAAAGAATTTAATGGACAATTTATTAGAAGGCAAAAGTGCATACTCAAGGGGTAAACATTGGCTTCTCAAGAGAAACAAATATTTGTCTAAGCTGCTGAGTCTACCCAATTTCAGTGGAGGAGGGCTATTTTTGAGTCAAAAGGTGAGAAAGAAGCAGAGAATTCCAGAAATGAATTGGTAATTTTCCTGCGTAGTATATACTCCTCTTTTCTGTCCTTATGTTGTATGTGGTATCTTCTGATGTCTTATAGTTTCAGATGCATAGGGAAGTGTAAGGGTATTTCTTCTTTTTCTGTGTGTGTGTGTGTGTGTGTGTGTGTGTGTGTGTGTATTCTGAGCTCCAATAAGGCCTTGTACTCTTTCTTAATGCTGGCACTCTACCACATGAGCAATAGATCCACTTCCAGATTTATAAAATTTGTCTGCCAAGGGTGGCTTCACACCTTGATCCTCAGATCTTAGCCTCCTGAGTAGCTAGGATTACAGGTATGATCCCCCAGCCACTGTAATGAATCAAAGGACAATTAGCAGTCACCCTGGTCAGCCACAGTCAGCTGGTTTATAATGGTCTTGCTTTTCTGCTGTGTGAGCAGTCACATAATATTCTACTTTCATAAAAGGGCTCTGTAGTTGCATCAGCTTCTAGCAACCATGCAGTTTGCCTCTTTTTCCCCCTATGTCTCTGTCAGTGGCTAATGAAAGGAAACAAGGAAAAGACATTTCAACACTGACATGAAAACAGACATCTAGCTAGCCTCTGTGCAAGAGAAGTGGTGCAAATGACTTCATTATGGATATTTCTCTTTATAATGTTTCAGTAATAAAGGCAAACTTTGGCAGTAAGTCAGAATAACCTGAATGGTCCATCCACACCAGATTGTGAGGTGGAGTTGGGGAGAGCAGTAGAGAGGCATAGAAAACAAGCATCTCCAAATAATTACCACTTGATGATCTCCCAACTATGTAAGTGCTTCATAATTGCCTTTGGAAAAAGCCGCTCTGAGCTTTTTCCATTAAATATTGCTGAAAGGCTTAAAATCAAACACAAAATACCAGAAGCTTCCAAACAACAACAAAAAAGTAAGTTCAGTGAAAGTCTATGCTCTGTGAGATCGTGCACTGACATCAGCTTAACTTGGGGCTAACTTGTATGCCTAAGCATGGTTAAGGATGACATTCTTCCCTTTGAAAGAATTATACATAGAAGAAACATTGACCCAACACTGGTGGCTCATGCCTGCAATCCTAGCTACTCAGGAGGCTGACATCTGAGGTTCATGTTCCAAAGCCAGCCCTGGCAGGAAAGTCCATGAGACGCTTATCTCCAATTAATGACCAGAAAACCAGAAGTGGCCCTGTGACACAAAGTGGTAGGGTGCTAGCCTTGAGCAAAGAAAGCTCAGAGACAGTGCCCAGACCCTGAGTTCAAGCCTCACAACTAACAAAAAATGAAGAAACATTGAGATCCCCTGTTACACCCTGACTCTTCCTCTCTTTGACATTATTTCAGACACTATACCCAAGAGACAGTGAGAAGGCAAAGTAGCCCTCAGAAACTCTGTCTTCCCTTATGTAAACCAGCTAATACTGAGAAGAGTGGAACCAAGAGTGTTTCTCAGAGTCCAGAGAAAATTAGTGGATACAAAAATATCTTCATTGAATGCTATTAAAGTAATATTTTCGGGCCATGTCCTCTCATAGCCCACTGTGTTTTACACTGAACTTTATCAAAGCAAAAACCCAAGTTGATCTCTCAGGACAGGGAAATTTACAAGCTGAATTCTGTGTTCCTCTAGAGTATTCATTGGCAAGGCTTTAGTGGTTCTATGTTAACTGTACAAATTTATGCAATATTTCATGTTCATCTTTTCATTAGGGTTTTCCAAGTCGTGATTTCAAAGCTCTTTAAATAATACTTTTATTATCTTTAAGTAATTGTAGAAAGGGGTTACAGTTTACAAGTACAATGCATCTTGATCAACGTCACCCTTTCATCATTTTCCCCATCCCTTCCTACCTCTCCCCCCTCAATATTTATAGTTTTATAGTATCCTATGCATTGGATATTATAACTGTATTCAAAGTTTTTTTTATCAGATTTTTATTGAGATCTTTTACTTTGAAAAGGATAAATATCCCAATGTTGGATGTCTGTATTATTGAACATTTGTATATCTTCCTTCTAAGATGTCAGCAGAGTCAAAAGAAAAGAAAAAGTGAAAGAAAAGAAAGTAGTAGTCTCACAGTATGGCTATGTCTGGGCAGGGAAAGCAGAGGGAGAGGGCAAATTCATCTCGGGAACAATTTCTGGGACAACTAAGAGGAACTCCATTACCTAGGTGTCTGCTATGCCTTTCGATCTCTTTGAGACTCTTTCCTTCTCCATTGTTTCTATATCTTCCAGAGGAGTAGAAAGATCTGATTATAATTTGAACATTACTTGCTGTAAAGACTTAAAATAGACTAATAATTTACAGGCATATTATATAGATTATGGTGTGAATTTATTTCAGACAACTTATAAAGGTACCAAAAGCTACAATGAAAGTTAATATATAACTCCTGGAACAGAAAAACTTGAAATTGTAGTAGGGGGAGTAAAAGACCAAAAGTATACTTTAAAAAGAAACTTTTGAAAAACTGTTATCAGAAGAAATTAAATATTACACTCCATTGTTTCCTCTTTCTAATAATGGTATGTATCAACAAAACTAAATTTGAAAGTAAAAAATAAATAAATAAAATAAAAATTTGAACATTACTTGCACAATGATTTACTCTAATGACCACATTCAAGTTTACTTTACTTATACTCCAATATTACTGTCCACACTGAAAACTTCTCTCATCTTATATTCTTTTTCATGTACCAATTTGAACTGTCTGTACCTAAGAAAAACTACTCAGCTACATTCTATTTTTGAAATATAATACTTGTACCATCCCAGCTTTGTATGTGTCTACATGTCATTTACTTTGTAGAGAGAGTAGAATTGTCCTACCAAGTTTTAAAAACAATATTCTCTTTTATTTTTAAGTGGTAGAGCAGGTGCTCTACCACTTAGGCCACATTCTAGCTTTTTATGATTTTGGTATCTTTTGAATATGATCTCATTATTTTACCCTAACTAGCCTGGACTGCAGTCTTCTTATTTATGCCACCCCTATAGGTGGAATGACAGACATGGACCATCACTCACTGGTTTTTGTCTGGATTAGCCTCAATCCACAATTCTCCCAAATACCTACCAAGTAGCTAAGATTACAGGGTTCAGTTACCATGCCTGGCTAGAGACGATATTGTTAGTGATCACTTTCATTTCTTATAAACAGGTGATTAAGATCCAAATTTTACCATGTTTACATGATTACATTCCCCTTCTACCTTTTCTTAATGAATCTTTTAACATCTTCTCAGCCAGGCACCAGTGGCTCTTATCTCTAATTAAGCACCAAGTGGTAGAGCCCTAACCTTGAGAAAATAAGCTTAGAAACAGTGCCCAGGGGCTGGGAAGGTGGCTCAGTGGTAGAGCGCTTGCCTTGCATGCTTGAGGCCCTGAGTTCGATTCCTCAGCACCACATGAGCAGAAAAAACAAGCCGGAAGTGGCTCTGTGGCTCAAGTGGTAGAGCGCTAGCCTTGAGCTGAAGAGCTGAGGAACAATGCCCAGGCCCAGAGTTCAGGTCCACGACTGGACCCCCCACCCCTCAAAGAAAAAGAAACAGTGCCCAGACCCTGAGTTCAAGCCCCACAACCGACAAAAAAATTCAACATTTTCTCCTTTGTACACCCTCCTCCAGCCATAATGATATCTTCACTGTTCCACAAAAATATGTCTATTAGTGCATATTAATTTCTAAACACTACAAATAAACCAAAGGAAAGTAAAACAAACTCTATTGGGGGTACAAAAGAGCATAAGCAAGGAGGATGAATGACGAGAAGAAAAGAAGGTAGATGTATTTACATATATGTATGAATATAAAACAGCTCAATTTCAATGCAACTTGTTGAAATTATTGTTTTAAATGGGAAAGATGATAAGAGAAGAGGTAAAGAGGAAAAGGTAATGGGTTACATCATATTCATGTATTAAAATATTTCAATTGATTCTCTGGATATTCAACAAATATGTGGTAATAAAATACTTAATTAAAAAAGCATAAAAATAGAAGAAAATGTAAGTACACACCAATCTTACATTCTTCACAGTTAGTATTCCCTCTATCTAGAAAAGCTTTTCTACCAGATGGCTCCCTTGTTTTCTTCTGCTCACTACTAAAATATCTACTTATCAGAAAGAGCTTCCCTGCCCATCTTGTTATAATTGTAATTAACCCCCACCTCAACTCTACTTTCCCCTCTTATATTGCCACATTTTTCTTTTCAGCATGTCTCAACATTTTATAAATATCTATATTTTCCTCACTCTAGTGGACTATAAACTCCATGAAGTTAGGAACTTCATCTGCTTGTTCTCTCTGAACCTTATCCCAGCACCTAGTACAATGTTTAGCTCATAATAGATACTCAATAAATTTTTATTGAGGGAAAAATGAACAGAAAATGATTAACAAAGTGTTTAATATCAAAGTTCTCAAACTGAGTCTCACAGGCAATTTAAGTAAAAGGAAAAAATATCTATCAAACATGTACCTCACTTGAAGTGAGGTTTTAGAAAAACAGATGAGACACTGAAATAAAAATTCCAATGCCAAGGACTCCAATTTAAATTAAAACTTTCATCTTTGTTATAGTATTATTAAAAGTATATAAATATCATGGACTCATTAATGTTGAAGATCTCAAATATAGTTCTTCAAAAATCATATTAAGTGAAGTAAGCCAGACCCAAAGAAACATAGTCCCATAGTTTCCCCTAATTGTAATATCTAGTATATGTCTAGGATAATCCTAGTCGATGAGCAGAATAGCTCAATAGCTATGTACATATGACCATATAGATGATGTTGAGTGAAATGAACTCGAAGACATGGACACAAAAGGTTTTCTTTGTTGTTGTTTTTAATGTACTATGTGATTTCTTTTTTCTTTTTGTTTTCCCTCTATCCCATATCTCCTGTTGTCACTGTATTTGATTTTGGAACCCTGGGTATTGTATATGCATTTATCTAAATTAGAGAAGGGAAGGGGAACAACAAAATGAGGAGACAAAGGACAAAGGGGAACCTATGCAACAGTGCTACTCACAAGGCAATATGTTGGAAATGATTTGTACAACTTGCGGGGGGGGGGGAGAGGAAAAGAGGGAGAAAAATGAGGGAGGGTGTAAGAAGTTAGAGAAAAATGTATTACTACCTTACTTATGTAACTGTAACCCCTCCCCTCTGAACATCACCTTGATAATAAAATTCAAATTAAAAAATTGGAGATATATATATATATATATGTATATATTTATAGTTCCTCCCACTAAAAAGGTAGGGTAGCTCATTCACTGCTTATACTGTCTGTGCCCAGCATGCTGATGGGTATCTGGTGACTCAATAAATGTAAGTTGGATGAATAAGTGAGCAAATAAGGAAACCTAAACAGAAATTAAACCCTCCCTTTTTTGGTTGCACTGTCCTAATATCAATAGTAGAGAATAAAGTTCCAATAATGAATAATTCCATCAAAGTCACTACTTGAGTGTTAGGCATAAAGGTGGGGATTATAAAGGAAGGAAAACCCCAATTCTGATGAATATTTTGCCTTCCATTTTGGCATTATGTTGCTACTAATAATGTGGCATCTGATCAAAAGTTTTGAGGAAGCTAATCATCAAAAGAAAGTGGGTAAAGAATATTTTCTCGCGTTTAGTTTCAGAGAAGAGAAAAGATAAGTAACATCCGTAATTGCTAATGTTCCACTCCTCAGATATGTGAAAGAAAAAGACAAGCAGTCCAAGCTCAGAAGTGTTTTTCTGGATCTGACAATTTTGTTAACTGACTTGACTTTTCAAAAGCACTCAAGTCTTGTTCAAACTTACTTTATTGCCATGTATATGCCAGATTGATGATTATAAGCATAAGATGTGCTCTCATTTTCTTTGGAGCCACAATCAAATCAAACGAAAAATATGGAATAAAAGAAATCTTTATGTTTTCACAGTTCTAAGTTTCACATTTTCCACAAATGGATTTTTTCATTTAGTTCTCACTATTCTGGGAGATGGGGATCATTGGCATCACCATTTTTCAGATAGGAAAATTATGGCCTGGAGAGAAGTTAGTCCTAGGGGTGTATAGTTTATAGATGACAACATCAGGATTTTGACAAGATTTTCAGCATATAGACCTAATGTTCCTTTCAGTACATTTTTCTGTCTTCGTATTTTGCCATCAGGAAAGTTAGGTTGTGTAGCGTCAATGACTGCTCTCTATATAGAATCTTTCCTGAAATTCTTTTATCTTATGAAATCTCCCAGTCCCAGGAAAACTGGGATGATTCATCACCCTAGTTGTTAACTGTTAGGTAAAACCTCACTCCGCATACTTTCCACACTACAGTACCTGTGTTTCAACCCAAAATTAATGATATTGAGTTAGAGATTTGTTTTACATCTTTGCTCCTATTTATGGTAACTATATCCTGTGCATAAAAACAACAAAGATTTAGAGAAAATAATTTTGTGAACATTTTTGTTTATAGCCATTGCATCATCTAGTGTGAATAAATAGTTAATAATGACTCTGTGAACACTCTGACAGGTATTATGATTGATGTCCAAGAAGTATTGAATTTGGGTTAGAAGACTAAAGTTAAGGTAGGTAAAACTCTTGCTACTCTCTGGTTTCAGGCAATACTCTCTCTTATTGATCTTAATTTCCTTACTTAAAAATAGACATAATAATCCCTGTGATGCTCAACTCATAATGAGGAAATTAGATACATTTGAAAATAGCTGACAAAGGGCTGACTACATAGTCAGGCAAAAAAATCATACAATATATTAATCATGTATCCAGAAAGAAGCATTTTGTTTACTTACCCAGTGCTAGGAATCAAACCTAGGGTCTGTGAGCATCAGGCAAACATTACAACTAAGCTACATCTAAAGGCTGGGTCCATTAGCAGCATAGCATTAAAAAAGCATAAAGCTGATGATAAGCTTTATTCATCATGGATACTGTGTGACAGAACCGTCTGGTTCATGTCAGCTCTTTCTGCACTCAGTATATCCTTGGGAAGCAAGCAGTGGATCATTAAAGTGGTGGAAATGAACAAATTAGCTTTGTCAGGAACACATCATTTGGCCAGCACAGTCGCTACCTTAGCTTGCTCTCATTATGGCCACCTGATGGCTAGAAACATAGCACTGTTTCATCTTTCTTGGAGCTTATTTACTTTATTGACTAAATTTGCCAAATGTGTTCCATGCTTCTGGGTGTAATTAGCAGCCAGCAGGGTGTAGCATCTTGCCATCAGTACCTATACCACTTCTTGGATGACAGGAAACTTAGAAATAGCCCCATGTTTAGATGTCGAGATATTCAAAGTAAATACAATTTAGGAAAACTAACCATATTAATGCCTCGAACTTTGGAGACCTTGTAACCCACAGTTTCCTTGCCCAGACAGGAAATGACATATGTAACACATTCATTTCTCAAATGCTTGGTTGTTTATACTAAAGAATCTGGTGATGAGTCCGTGGCAAAAATGTAAGATTAAGCAACACATGATGAACAGGCATTTACAGTTTGGCATTTCATCATGAGTTTGAGGCTTTTCAGGAGCCAGAATGAGAATCACAATAAAGCAATTGTCACAGTGACTACAAAAGCTGAACTGAGGCAATGACTATGAGGTTGTTGAAACCACCATGCTATTCACTGCTAGGAAAAACACAATTACAGCAAAATTATTAAATCAGTCACCAATACAACTCTACTCTCCTTTTCATGTTCCTCAGCTACACTCCCAATTACTGATTATCTAAAAATTACAGGCCAGGCCTTCTTCTCAAGACAACCTTTCTTCTATCCCCTCCTTTGCTAATAACACAGGGTAACATGGATAAATTGGAATCCTGCCCTTATTCTTGCACCTCTGAACTCTGATCTTCACACGGTCATATTCTCCAGAGCTCCTCATCACATACCAAGTAAATGGTAAAGTCCTAAATTTCACCCTGAAGTATGACTTTAAGTTACTAGTTATCCCTCTGGCTTCATTTCCTGCTAGTGCTTCCCTTGATCCCACCACTCTGCCATTGTAACCCCTTTGTTACCTGGTATATGCAATAGCCATTACTCTGCTTGATAGTATTTGTGCTTGTCTTATGAGATCTATTTCAAATGTTCTTTCCAAGATCTGCATGGTCTTCAGCCCTTTAATCACATATCACCTTCTCAGCCATCCGTTTCCTAGTCTCTGTCTAAAACGGCAACTGTCATTGCAATACTTTGGCACTTTCTATCATCATTTACTGCTTTATTTTTCTACTTGGTACAGTTATTTAACATACAGTGATACTTATTTTTTCAATTTATTTCCCTCAAAAAGGAAGATAAGAACAAGGAACCTGTAAAAAGTGTGAGGTCCAATGTTTGCTGGAGAAAGCATTTCTTGAAGAGGTGATAGACGTGGGACAATGGGTGAACTAATTCAGCAGTGATACTCACTAGACACTATGTTGAAAATGAACTATACAACTTTTGGGGAAGAGCTGTTGGGAAGGGAAAATCTGTAAGGCAATGAAGGAGGGGGGAGACATTGTTAAAAAAGAAATGTACTCAATACCCTATTTGTGTAAGTGTAATCCCTCTGTACATCACCTTTACAACAAAAATAAAAAAAAATAAAAAAGAGGTGACAGAGTCACTCAACGAATGCTTTAAAATTTTTCTTTTATTGTAATGGTGATGTGCAGAGGGGTTATCATTGAATAAGTAAAATAATGAGTACATTTCTTTTTGAGCAGTATTATCCTTTCCCTCGTTTTTTCCTTCTATCCCCAACTACCCTCCCTACATAGTTGTAAAGTTTACTTCCAATATAGTTTCTAGTTAGCATTGCTGTGATATTTGTTAACCAATCAAATTCTTTTATTTTGTTAATAAGTTTTTTTATTGCGAAAATACAATACAGAGGGGTTATAATTACAGGAGAAAGGTATGAGTACATTTCTTATCAAGCTTTGTTGCCTCCTCCTTTGTTTTCCCCTACCATCCCTGCCCTCCCATCTCCACAACTACACTCCCCCCAACCCCCAACCCCCAACCTGCCAAAGTTGTATAGTTTGGTTTTCAAGATAGTATCTTGTACATTTCTTTTTTAAAATTTTTATTTTTATTTTTATTGTGAAAATACTGTACAGAGGGGTTACAATTGCATGGGCAAGATGATGAGTACATTTCTTATCAAGCATTGCAGCCTCCTCCTTTGTTTCCCCTTTCCATCCCTTTCCATCTTCCCCCTGCCCCCACACCCAATTCTCCTCCCCCCCTCACCAAAGTTGTAAAGTTCGTTTTTCCACATAATGACTTGTACATCTCATTGTTGAAATGGATCCACCTGTATCCCTATTTAAACGATTTGTTTTTTCCCTTCCCCTCCACAAATTATACCAACATCAAATACAGTGAAAGCAGGGGTTATACGGTAGGGGAGGGACATACAAAGCAACAAAGAAATAATCTTATACATGTGCTAGAAACAATCCAATGGAAAAAAAAAACATTTGAATACTTATCTTAGGGTTAATTTCCCTAACATCAACTTATCTGACCTATTCTGCTTGACTCAGACATATACTGGTTATTGCAAATAAGGGAAACCATGGGACCTATGTTTCTTTGGGCCTGGCTTACTTCACTTAATATAATTTTTTTCCAAGTCTTTCCATTTCCTAACAAATGGGGCAATGTCATTCTTTCTGATGGAGGTTAGAATTCATTTGTGTATATATACCACATTTTCTTGATCCATTCATCTACTGAGGGACATCTGGATTGGTTCCATATCTTAGCTATGGTAAATAATGCTGCAATAAATATAGTTGTGCTGGTAGCTTTAGTGTGGTCTTGTTTGTGATCATTTGGGTAAATGATCCAAAAGTGGGATTGCTGGGTTATAGGAGAGCTTTATGTAGAGTCTTTTCAGGAACCTCCACATTACTTTCCAAAGTGGTTGAACAAGTTTACACTCTCACCAACAATGCAGTAGGGTTCCTTTCTGTCCACATCCCCTCTATCATCTGTTGTTATTAGAGTTCTTGATTATAGCCATTCTAACTGGGGTGAGGTGGTATCTCAGTGTTGTTTTGGTTTGCATTTCTTTTTCTTTTTTCTTTTTGTCGGTCGTGGGGCTTGAACTCTGGGCCTGGGCGCTGTCCCTCAGCTCTTCACCTCAAGGAGAGCGTTCTACCACTTGAGCTACAGCGCCACTTCTGGTTTTCTGGTGGTTTATTGGAGATAGGAATCTCACGGTCTCTCCTGCCCAGGCTGGCTTTGAACCGCGATCCTCAGATCTCAGCCTCCTGAGTAGCTAGGATTCAGGCGTGAGCCACCAGCGCCCGGCTAGAGTGTTTGTTTGTTTGTTTGTTTTGTTTTGGGTTCAGTCGTGGGCCTGAACTCTGGGCCTGGGCGCTGTCCCTCAGCTCTTCAGCTCAAGGCTAGCGCTCTACCACTTGAGCCACAGCGCCACTTCTGGCTTTTTTTTTCCTGCTTATGTGGTGCTGAGGTATCGAACCCAGGGCCTCAAGCATGCAAGGCAAGCGCTCTACCACTGAGCCACCTTCCCAGCCCGGTTTGCATTTCTTTTATGGCCAGGGAGGTTGAGCATTTCTTCATGTGTCTATTGGCCATTCTTCTTTCAGAGAAGTTTCTTAGAAGTCTTTAGCACACTTATTTATTATTTAGCAGTTGTTTCTTTGAGGATTTGTTGTTGGGTGTTTTAATTTTTTGAGTTGCAGGTATATTTTAGATATGAGACCCTTGCCCATTGTATGGTTAGTGAAGATCTTTTCCCAATTCATGGGCTTTCTATTGATCTTGCTAGCTATGATATTGGCCATGCAAAAGCTCTGAAAATTCTTATCGATCACTCAACTCTTTCAATATCCAGTGCTGGGCCTTATTCTTGTAAATATTTACTTTAAAATGGGAGAGAAAAGAAGCATACATTATGGACAGCTAATTGAAGTATAGTATCAATGGCTGTGCCACAAATAGTGGTGGCTCTATTATGGTATGTGGTTAAGAACCGTATAATTCTTTCAACACTGACCAATAATCCTGTGAATCAAGATTTGGTAACAAGGTAATGAGGGAGTAAAGTGAGAATCTGTGTTCTAGAGTTCTAAATCCAAAGGGTGCATAGAATCCATCCAATTGAGTGGTATGGAAAGCACAAGGTAGTACAGAAAGACAAAGAAGATAATTCTGTGATGGGACTACAAACTCTATATCCATTCTTGAAACAATGAAACTATACCATTGCATATACTGAGTTTTTGTTTGTGCCTTTATTTGAAATGAGAGCATTCGGTGAAGAGATGATGGTAATAGAATCAGATGCTATTGGTCTTTAAAACTCAAGTTTTCCAGTTGGCAACCCAGCATTGTTTGTTATGTTGTACTCGGTCAGCATAGGCCTTTCAGTAGAACAGGTCAGCATGACTCACCCCTTCCTCTTGGGCTCACGTTGATTCACCTTGAGTTTCATTTTGATTCAATGGCTTTGTCCTCTTCTTTGATGGCCGTTTCTTCTTAGTCCCCTTGCTGCTCCCTTCCCTTCTCACCTTGCCTTTTTTCCTCCTCTGGCTACACTTGCTCTCTAGTTCATTCTGATGCATAATTTTAAATTTTTGCTATATGTTAATGGCTCACAAACGTGTCCAGTCCAGACTTCCCTCTCCTGAACTCTAGGTTCTTGATGTCAGCCTAGTATTGCCACTTTGTTATAAATATCTGATTTTCCTCCCAGAAAATCATCCTGATAGTCTCTCAGATATTCAAACCCCAACACCATAACCCAATTTCCTTTCCTTTCCATTCCGTATCAAACCCATCAGGAAGGATCACTGGCTTTGCTTCTAAAATCTATGATGTTCATGAATTCACACACTTCTCACTTTGTTCAATGCTATTTTGTATTATTTTGTTATTGTCTTTAAGTAATTGCACAAAGGGGTTTCAATTCATAGTCAGTTTGTGAATACAATGCCTCTAGATTAATACCATTCCTTTTATCATTCTACCCCACATTTTGCTCAATACTTTTGGCTAACCTGCCGTTATTTTATTATTAGAATCCATTTCAATCTGATCTCCATGCATTCAATCTTGCCACTATTCTTATATATCATTCTCCGTGATACCACTCAAGTGAGTTTTTTTGCAGTACTGGAGATTAAACTCTCAAGTGATCACTCTTAAATCATTCATTAGTAAAATGATTTATCTGCTCTGTGCTTAAATGTTACACAATAACTCAATAGCTATGTACATATTACAATACAAAATGATGCTATTGAAATGAACTCCAAGACATGAAACAAAACTTTTTTTTTGTGTTGACCTTGTTGTTTACAATGTACTGTATCTAGTTCTTTCTTCTTATTTTATTTCATTTTTCTTATTCCATTAGTTTATCCGTGGCAATCACTGTCTTTGATTCTTGTTTATCTAATTTGGGGAAGGGAAGGGGAATAACAAAATGCTGAAGTAAGGGCAAAGGCTACCCATTGCAACAACGATACTCACAAGACACTATGTTGGAAATGAACTTTACAACTTGGGGGAGGGGAGGAGTGAGGAAGGGAAGGGATAGTGGAAGAAAAACAAAGGAGTGAGCCAGGCGCTGGTGGCTCACACCTGTAATCCTAGCTACTCAGGAGGCTAAGATGTGAGGATCGCGGTTCAAAGCCAGCCTGGGCAGGAAAGACCGTGAGACTCCTATCTCCAATAAACCACCAGAAAACCGGAAGTGGTGCTGTAGCTCAAGTGGTAGAGGGCTCGCCTTGATCTGAAGAGCTGAGGGACAGCGCCCAGGCCCAGAGTTCAAGCCCCACGACCGACAAAAAAAAAAAATAACAACAACAACAAAGGAGTGGGTAACAATGTTTGACAAGAAATGTACTCATTACCTTACTCATGTAACTTTAACCCCTCTGTACAGCATCTTTTCAATAGAATTAAAGAATGTTATATAACACTTTCTCATTGAATTTGAAATAAAATCCAAACTTCTTTCCTTCACCTACAAGGTCTTATATGATCATTGTTCTCATACCTCCCTAGCTTTCTTTGTCCATCCCTTGGGAGGATAGTTCTCAGAAACTGTCCTGAGATGCCTTCTGTTTCATCATTTAGACCTCAGCTCAGATGTCACCCATGTCATATCCTCAGAAAGTTTTCTAATATCCCAAAATAAGCAGTAGATCTCTGTCTCCCTGCCAGGACATGTTTTGTCCACCCTCCCAATACTTTTCTTCATAATATATGACAATTTTGTAAGTGCATAAGTATGTTTATGCTTACATTGTTATGCACTGTATTGTTCCCATACTAGGTAACAGTATGCCATTGTGACAAAGGAAGAAGTTTACCAAGTTCACTGCTGTTTCCTCAGCATGTAGGACAATACCAGGTACTGTAGACCCTCAGCAAATAATTTGTTGGGTACAGGAGTGAAAGAAGAAACTTCATTATTGACTGTATATAACTTGGTCTTCAAATCCCCTATCCACCTCCAGGAAGTCCCCTTCCTAAATGTAGTATACATTGTAGGTATAAGACTAAGTCTGGGAAAAAATCTGCTCTCTATCCTTTTCATATTCCTGCCAGGTGAATTAACTATCAACATAATGTGTGCAAGTACTCTTTTCATGGCAATACTGATTTCCCCCATCTAGAAAAGATGGTAATGAAAAACAATTCATCATGATCAAAAATGTTGTTCCTAACTATGGTCATGAAGAATATACAACAATTAACGTATTCTAACTTCTGTCACTTACTTGGCACACTCCAGTTAAAGAGGATGCTATAAATAAAGAGGTTGAAAACATCATCTGTTGGAGACATTCTATAGGAAAAGAGCTCCTGCACTGAACCTTTCAAGATAATAGTTCTCATGATGAATGTTTTCCTGCTACAGAAAGAAATTGACTTGTATTAGCCACAAATATAGAGGAGAGGTTGATTATGCTGACATAGAAATTCACTTCTTAGTCAGCCTAGAGAGCATAGAAAATCTATCAAAATGGGTTCAAAAGCAAGATTGGCCATAGGTAATATGGTACAAGGAGGACAATTGTCCAGAGAAGAAAACAAATGCAAAGTTTTCTCCTTCTCCATTATTCACCTACATGAGAGAGTAAATGTAAAGAACAGAGAGGAATTTGTTCTGGAGCTTGCAACAAAGTGAATTGCAATATTTAATTCCCATTAGAATAACCTAGGAACACTAAAGGATATCCATGAATAAACTGTATGCCCAGTGATTCTGATTTAATCTGTAGTACATGACAGGTAGTGCGATATTATGTAAGTTTCCAAGATTCCAATGTGCAGTCAGTTTGAGAACCATGTTTAGCTGATCTAAATCTTAAAGCAAGCAACTTAAGTTTATCCCTTTAACTTAGTAGTCCCCAGAGTATGGCCCCCAACACCATCATACAGGAACCTATTGGTAATACAAATTTTATGGCCCAATTTTGAATTTAAACTCTTGAATTTTAACTCAGGTGATGGGACCTAGCAATATGTGTTCCATCAACTCCCAAGTGATAATAGTGGGTCTTCAAGTGGACAGCCCTGGCTTTGAGCAGCACTAACTAAAACTAGAGGCACTCTGACTCTAAACTGAAAAATACTATAGCTGAAATTTTTGTAGAGAGCTCATCAACAAGAGAAGAAGCTAAGTAATTGAAGAAAGAGAAGTACATAAAAATGTAAAATATTTAACAATTAATAAGAAAACCACTAATTTGTACATAAAACATTCTTTCTTTTCATAAGATAGTTATGCATATGGTGAGGGCTATGTTCATTGACTTGATTTATTAATTTCACAATCTATACACATATCAACACATCAGGAGGTTACTGAAAATGCATATGATTTTTGTCAGTTCTACTATAATAACATTGAAGAAAATGTAAAAACAAAGTAAAAATGAATTAAAATCAGTAGTATGCAATAGAGTCCAATGGAAATCTTATCCAAAATATAGATTTCTGCTTATGCAGCTAAAGGAATCAACATACAGTATCAGCCCACAACAGAGGTACCTGTATAGCTACATTTGTCATAATAATATTCATTAGTCCAATTATGGGATCATTCTAAGTGTGCATCAACAGAAAAAATGGATCGATAAAATGTGATTGATAGATAGATAGATGCCATAGAGTATTATTCAACCACAAAGAAGAGGACACATCATTTGCAGGAAAGTGAATAGACCTGAAGATCATTGTACTTAGTGAAATAAGCCGGATTCATAAAGGTAATTATTGCTTTGCAACATCCCATCCTATGGCCTTTTTGAGATAAACAGAACACAGACAACTCAGTCATTTCTTATGACAAAATCACTATTTCATTTCCTTAGAAAATTGCCTTGTACATATATACTGTAGGTAAGTGATCAGACTATGGTCCTTGACTTCATCTGGTCCAATGAATTAGGAAAATAAAATGGAAAAGAAATAATTCATGCATGCATACTAATATGAGATCTTATTTAGTATAAAATAGACAAGGTATTACCTTCTTCCATGTATTAGAATAGGAAGTCTATGGTCTTCTTCCCCTGAGGTTCAATATGAAAGAGATAGACACACCAAGGATTGAACCCCATCAAGCATCCTAATTTTCCTTCCTTCCTTGACACACTTTGCCCACCAAGAGCACCCTAGAGTCAGCCCTAGTATACAGTATTAATAGTGCTGGCACTGTATTTAAAGTTTCCATTTGATTTGTTCTCTTTGGCAGTTTTATACATTTGTACAAGTGATCAAGTTACAATCTTCCCTAATTTGCCTGCCTGATATTCAGCATCTTTGGAACAGACCACAGTGTTTTAATACCAGAAGAGAATACTGGAGGCCATTTTCCCACTTACTGGCTTCCTAAAAGTATATGCTTGGAAACATTCAGAAATAAGATCACCAGGGATAAAGATTTAAAACCTTTAGGAAATGAATTTTAAAGAGATTAGGCTTCAACTATCAATTTCCAAAGTAATAAAGCTCACTAAACCCAAGCAAAAGAAAACCCAAATAAATGTGTGCTGATGTTCTTAGATGCCTATCAACATTGTTTATTTCTCAGTGCCTTCCCCACATAGCTTCAAGGCTTCCTTATAATGTACCAGTTTGTGCATCATTTCAGATACTAGCCATATCCAGACTATTTAACATATGATCCCCAATGACACAATGGTGTTTAAGAAAATAATTATATAGGTCTAAACCAGTCAACAATACCAATAGCAACAGTAGAATGACGAGACAGAGTTTATTTGAAGGCAGAGTATGAGGCAACTTACTTACACTGTAAAATACAGCTTATTTTTCTTTCTTGAATGTCATTTTGATCTTTACCACATATAATAAGATATCATCAATGCTTTGATGTTTCATGGAAAAGGGAAATTGGAGGGGGGGCACATGAAAAGAGATGTCCATATTCCTGATGCTGTGTGATGATAATACTGATAATCTACAAAGTACATTTTGAAAATCTATACACAATAAGGAGTCATTTTTCAAGTGGTAAACCTACAAGTATTTTCTAAGCAACTTTTTGTATGTATGTTGGTCCAGGGTCTTGGGACTGGGTACTATCCCTGAACTTTTTGGGCTCAAGGCTAATGCTCTACCACTTGAGTAACAACTCCATTTTTGGCTTTTTGGTGGCTAATTGGAGATAAGAGTCTCAGAGACTTTCCTGCCTAAGCTTGGTTTGAAGTGTGATCCTCAAGTCTCAGCCTCCTAAATAGCTAGGATTATAAATGTGAGCCACATGGGCCAGGCACTAGATATCATCATTAAAGTCTCAGTTCCCTCCAAATCGAATTGCAGAATCTATGCACTCACAATCACATTTTTGGCATGGGCTTGTATCTGTAGGGAAGAAATTTATTACAAAATAACCAGGCTCTGCTATTATCACATTTTGGTAGTAGATATCTATGTATTTGACAGACCTTACAGAACTATATACTTAGGAATAAATTTTACTTTATGATAAAAATCCTAAATGCATTATTATGCAGGCATACCGCTGTATCCAAAATTCAGTGAACCTCCAAAATTCATATATTGCCACTTAATTCTTAATTAATGAGGTAGTATTATGATGCACAGTCTTTAAGAGGTGTTTAGTTCATAAAAACAGATTGCTCATAAAGCGATTTGTATATTTATAAAAGAGGCTTAGAAGATCCTGTTTGCCCATTCCACATTGTGAGGATAAAGGCAGGTTAGTTTACAAAGCAGAGCAAATTCTCACTAGATAGTGTGTCTCGAGTTTCAAACAATGAGCAGTAATTTTGTTTAAAATTATTCAGTGTAAGTAATTTTGTTTTATTATCACAAAATAGACTAAGATATGTACATTTCCTGCTCTCTCTGCTGTTAAAACCTACAAAAGACTGATAACCTGAATATATTGTTGATTTTCTCTCTTTGTAGGGCAGTATTGGGGTTTAAATCTGGGACCTTATATTGGCAAGGTTGGTACTCTACACTTGCACCATAATCTTGTTTGTCTTGGTTGGTCTTACATTGATCTTCCTAACTCTTCCTCCTGCGTAGGTGGAATTGTAGTTATGAATTAACCTAGACAGATTGTTTTGTTTTGATTGCAATACTGGCCTTCAAACTCAGGACCTTGTACTAGCTCAGCTTGTTTGTTCAGCTGGTTTTCAACCATTTCCGCCATGCCTCTAGTCCTGCTTTTGTTGGTTAACTGGAAATGGAGCCTCACACATTTTTTTCTGTGTGAGTTAGCTATGAACATTTTTCCTCCATATCTCAGCCTTCTCAGTATCTAATATTACAGATGTAAGCTACTAGCACCTTGATAAAATCCTGATCTCTTCTGTCATATAGCTTAATGTTGGAAATTTTATTTTTTGTGATACTAAAATTTGAATGCATGACCTCATGCTTCCTTGTTTTGCTTGCTCAGCTGCCACTCTATCATTTGAGGCATACCTCCAGTTATATATTTTTTTAAATATTCCTCCTTCCTGGAGATTCAGGGAAGTTAAATCTTCTTTTCTTAACTATTGGCTAGATTCAGTAACATTCTTCTTAATGAGAAGAACATGAAAATAGAAAAATAATAACATCACAGTGGAGAAACCTAGTAGATAACACTTAACTGAGTAATCAGGGTGAATATTCTTTGTGACAAATTATTGTGATATCCTGAAGATTCTGATATTATGTGATGAGTAAACCTTGCTTTTATGGTATTCTTGCCTCAAATGTTACCACCTCAGTCTAATATAGAAAAAATTCAAATTTAAATTGAAGGACAGTACAAAATACTCAACCACTATGTTGGAAAATTAGCAAGGAAATGAAAGACACGAATGACTGAAGGAATGTTATGAATTGGAATGACAAGAAAATGCAATGTGGTACTCTGGGATGGACTAGCATTAATAAAAGAACAGGGAGAATCTGAGTGAGGTCTATAGTTAGTACTATTATATATCAATTTAAGTTTCTCAGTTTTGATCATTGTACCATGGTTACATAAGATACGAACATTACAGGAACCTAGGCAAAGCATAAACAGGAAAATTATGTACTATTTTTGCACTCTTCTGTAGCTCTAAAATTATTTTTAAAATAATTGAAAAGTCTATGCAAGATCTGTTGTAGATAAGGCCAATCTGAACATTTGACAAGCTGATTCTAAAATTAATTTGCAAATGCAAATGTTGAGGATAGCCAAACAAGTTTGGAAAAGAAGAATAAAGATAGAAGATAAACATAACAAAATTTCAAAACTTAAAAAAATAAATTTCATTGAGGTATAAGTGGTATATAAAATAGTTATACATATTTAACATATGAAACTTAGTGAATTTGAAGATATATACTACTGAAATCATCACCAACATTTATTGTGTTAACATATATACCTCCTCCAAAAGTTTCCTACTTCCTTCTTTATTATTTTTTTCTGATAAGTACATTTAGTATACGATTGTAACTTTTTAGAAGACCCAGAAATGAACCAAGAGACTTATATCTACATAATCTTTCATAAGGGAGCCAAAAGAACAGTATGGAAGAAAGACAGCCTCTTTAACAAAAAGTCCTGGCAGAATTGACTATACATGTGCAGAATACTGAAGCTAGATTCTTATATATTACCTTGTACAAGAATCAACTCAAGGGGCTGGGAAGGTGGCTCAGTGGTAGAGCGATTGCCTTGCATGCTCGAGGCCCTGGGTTCGATTCCTCAGCACCACATAAGCAAAAAGAAAAAAGCCAGAAGTGGCGCTGTGGCTCAAGTGGTAGAGCGCTAGCCTTGAGGCCCAGAGTTCAGGCCCCATGACCGGACCCAACAAAAAAAAAAGAATCAACTCAAAATGGATGAAAGACCTCAAGGTAAGGCCATACCATGAAAATATTACAGGAAGGGGCAGGGGAAACTCTAGAGCTTCTAGGCACAGGTAGAAACTTCCTAAATCCAGAATTACAACAAATCAAAGAAAGACTGGATAAATCAAACTGGAGTTTGTGTATGGCAAACGATATAGCTAGCAAGACAAATAGAAAGCCCACAGAATGGTAGAAGATCTTCACAAGCTATGCATCAAACAAGGATCTCATATCTAAAATATACTCAGAGCTTAAAAGCATAACCACGCCCCTCAATGAAACAAATGCTCAAAGAAACAAAAACCCATTAATAAATAGGCTAAAGACTTAGAGAATTCTCAGAGGAAAAAGTAATACTGGCCAATAGACACATGAATGTCCAATATCTCTAGACATAAAACAAATGCTACTTAAAACAACATTGAAGCCCAAAGAAAAGTATGTTGCATGGTTTCCCGCATTTGTAATAATCAGAATATGTCTGTTATTCTTAACAGAAAATCACAATACCCCAATTGCTAAGTGCATAGGACAATATATAATGAAGCATATCATCATGAAGTCCAAGAATTGAAAACAAAAGATTCATATTATGTCCTATATGCAGTTATTCATATTTTTCATATGTTTTAGTTTTCTGTACCCTTTGTCTTGTATGTATCTTTATCCGTGGAAGGGAAAGGGAATCACAGAAACAGCAGGAAAAAAAGATGAACTAATGGAACAATGATACTCACTTGACACTATGTTGGAAATGAACTATACAACTTTAGGGAAAAGGAAGTTGGGTGGGGTAAGGGGGAGGAAATGTGGGAGGGGGTAACAATGTTTAAAAGGAGGCTGGGAAGATGGTCCAGTGGTAGAGAGCTTGCCTTGTATGCATGAAGCGCTGGGTTCAATTCCTCAGCACCACATAATCAGAAAAAGCCAGAAATGGTGCTATGGCTCAAGTGGTAGAGCATTAACCTTGAGCTGAAGAGCTGAGGGACAATGCCTAAGCCCAGAGTTCAGGCTCCACGACAGGCAAAAAAAAAAAAAAAGGAAATGTGCGCATAAAAAAAGAAATGTACTCATTAACTTACTTTTGTGACTGTAAACCCCATGTTCATCACCTTTACAATAAAGCTAAAAAAAATAAGATTCTACTTCATCACAGTATGGCCATTATCAAGAAAACTAACAATAAAAGAAGTTGGTGAGAATGTTTCCAAAAGGGAATGCTACTGCACTGTTTGTGGAAATGTAAACTTATTCAACCACTCTGGAAAGCAGTATGAAGAGTCTTCAAAAGACTAAACATATTGCTCCTCTATCATCCAGCAATTCCACTCCTGGGCATTTACAAAAATTATCACAAACAAGACCACACTAAAGTTACCAGCACAACTATGTTCAGTGAAGCATTATTTACCATAGCTAAGATATGGAATAAAACCACATGCCCCTCAGTAGAAGAATAGACCAAGAAAATGTGGTATATGACACAGATTTCTATCCTTCTATCAGAAAGAATGACATTTCTCCATTCAGAAAGAAATGGAAAGATTTGGAAAAAATTATATTAAGTGAAGTAAGCCTGACCCAAAGAAACATAAGTTTCATAGTTTCCCTCAAATAGACTATGCCTATAAAACCACGAGTAAACACAATGGATGGTAAAACAGAAAAAGTTACATTGGACATGATTAATAGGACTCTAAGCATTGACACAGTGAGAACACGGGAGGATATTCTTATAGAGGATCACAAAGGCTCAATAGTTATGTGCATATGATCATACAAAAATATGTTTATCGAAACCAACTCCAAGAAATGAAAAGAAGTGTTTTGTCATTTTAATTTCTGTTTTTGTTTTCTTTTTCTCCCCCACCCTTTCTTGCTGAGTTTTTCTTTTTTTTCTTTTTTCTTTTTTTTTTTTCTTTTTTTTTATTTTATTGTGACAATACCATACAGAGGGGTTACAATTACATGGGCAAAGCAATGAGTACATTTCTTATCAAGCATTGTTGCCTCCTCCTTTGTTTCCCATTCCCATCCCTTCTCATCTTTCCCACCTTGTTTGCCCCCACCCCCATGCCACAGTTGTAAAGTTCGTTTTTCAACATAGCCTTTTGTACATCTCATTATTGCAATGGGTCCACCTGTATCCCTATTTAAACAATTTGTTTTGTTTTCCCTTTCCGTTCACAAATTATACCAATATCAAATACGGTGAAAACAGGGGTTATACCATGGGGGAGGGACATAAAAAACAACAAAGAAATCATCTTATAAATATGTCAGAAACAATCACAAGAAAGAAAAAAACATTTGAGTCCTTATCTTGGGGTTCATTTTGCCTAATATCCACTTCTCTGAAGAGAAAAGAAGGATGGCCAATAGACACATGAAGAAATGCTCAACCTCCCTAGACAAAGAAGAAATGCAAATCAAAACAACATTGAGATACTACCTCACCCCAGTTAGAATGGCTATAATCAAGAACTCTAATAACAACAGATGCTGGAGGGGATGTGGACAGAAGGGAACCCTACTGCATTGTTGGTGGGAGTGTAAATTTGTTCATCCACTTTGGAAAGCAGTATGGAAGTTCCTCAAAAGACTCCACATGGACCTGCTCTATGACCCAGCAATCCCACTTTTGGGCATTTACCCAAATGTTCACAAACAAGACCACACTAAAGCTACCAACACAACTATGTTTATTGCAGCCTTATTTACCATAGCTAAGATATGGAACCAACTCAGATGCCTCTCAGTAGATGAATGGATCAAGAAAATGTGGTATATATACACAATGGAATCCTATGCCTCCATCAAAAAGAATGACATTGCCCCATTTGTTAGGAAATGGAAAGACTTGGAAAAAATTATATTATGAAGTAAGCCAGGCCCAAAGAAACATAGTTCCCATGGTTTCCCTTATTTGCAATAACTAGCATATGTCTGAGACAAGCAGAAATGGTCAGATAAGTTGATGTTAGGTGAAATGAACTGCTTTTGATTTTCTGTACTTTTTGTCTTGTATGTAAGTTCATCTTTTTGGGGAAGGGCAAAGGGAGCACAGATATGCTGGGAGAAAGGGTCAAGTAATCCAGCAGGCATACTTACTAGAAACTATGTTGAAAAATGAGCTATACAACTTGTGGGGCATAGGAATTGGGAAAGAAAAAGCTGGGAGAATATGAGTGAAGAGGTGACACTGTTAAAAAGGAAATACACTCATTGCCTAACTTATATAACTGTAATTGCTCTGTATATCACCTTTATAATAAATTTTTTTAAAAAATAAATAAGGAGCAATTACATCACAAAGATTACTAGCCAAAAGGGGTGTGTGAGCAGATTCTATGCAACACCAACAAAAAGAGACAAGAGGCAGAAATCTTCATCCTGCACAGCACAGACAGTCACAGACCATGGACAGCCCAGAAACCAAGGGCAACACATGAGTACCACACAAGACATTCTCACTCCTTCTCACGGAGCAGCAGGGGAAAAGGAGCCCTTCCCCCATCACCTGAGAAGAACTGAATCTTCGATACTGACAAAGACTGGGCCAGACCAGCTAGCACATAACTCAGGTCTTGAAAGAAGACAATAGGAGATACTCAACAGGTCAAAGGAACCTGATCTGTGGGGCTCAGCTCAACCCCAAGGGGAAACTTACCCTTCCCAGGCAGAGGAACCTCCACCCATGGAGGAATGAGGTTCTTCACTAGGTAAACAGAGCCAAAGGCTGCCCCACCCCACTGTAGCACAGGCAGCAGACTCAGCTGCTGGAGGGTAAAAGAAAAACAATTGGAAATTCAGTAAACATAAATCCTGAGAATGGCTCCAGGCTGGGCTCAGTGAATGTCTCAGGAGTTAGCCTCTCAGGGAAAAGCTACTGATTGCTGACAGGCCTCAACACTACCCACAACCTAGCACCATCACAGGACTCCAAGCTAGAAGAAACAGCCTTCTACCTCTTTTGTGCCACTCAAAGCACATCATTGTCCCAGTGAACTAGCCTGAGAGGAAGGTCATAACGTCCCTGTTAAGGCAGAGCTTCCTTCTGCCTGCTCATACAAACTGATTTAAGAAACTATCAATCCACAGGCAAACCAAACACCACAAGCAAACCAGAGACTCCACCAAGAGACTGGTTATGGACACAAGGGAGACACAAGATTCCCCCCCCCCAAAAAAAAAATTGGAAAAACTCTTTTTTCTACCTAATTTTTTATTTTTTTTAAAAATTGTTTTCTTTTTTCATAATTTTTATTCTAAGGTTTTTTTAAAAAAAAATCTCTTTTTACTCTTTTCCCATTTGGTCCTTTTTTATTTTTTTGCTCTACTTAATTGCTGTTTTGTTCATCCCCAGATATATACCCTTTTTTGATTATTAGACCTTATCCTTCATTGTCTGCATACTTAATTCATCTATCGATTACTTAATTCACAAACTCTCAGCCTTAACTCTCTTAATTGTAGTTTTATTTCTTTATATTTACATAATGTTTTAAGTGTTTAATTTTTAAATTTTTTATTTTTCTATTTTCTTTATCTCTCTTTGCCTTTCCTTCTACCCTTTTCCTCTCTCTGAATTTAGGTCTTGGTTATATTTCCCCTCTCTCTTTCTTTCCCACATTTCTTTAATCTTATTTACTCCTCACAGTTCTCCCTAAAACGATTAATTTATGGCTTGCGGACTCCGTTTTTGATTTTCTTGGTTCATTAATTCCCTAGTTGTTGTTGAACTAGATTGTATCTGTACTCATTCTGACTGTCTCAATCTGTGCAACTACAGGGATCTGGTTGATGCTTGCCTTAAAATAGTGTTCTAACACAGAATTGATTTTGCTTTCATACCCAAATGGGCAGAACAAGCTGGAGAAGCAAAAGAAAAAAAGGCAAGTCCAGGTATCTCAACTCACACTCATGATAATCAGACAACAACAGAGCAGTTAATGAATAATTGAGAGAGAGTGCCCAAAATGCTCTTCACACTCTACTGGTAAACACACTGAATGAAAAGATTAAAAGCCTGAAAAAGATTACAAGGTCTCTGTGTGAGCACGATAAGGAAATCCTTGAGTATGAGGAGGCTAAACAAGATTTATACAGGAATTTGGTGAGTTTGAGGAGGCTAATCAAAGATTAAGTGAGGACTTGCATAAGTGGGATGAGAATAAACAAAGATTAACAGAGGCATTCATGGAATCTACAAAAAGAAAGCTGGAGAAATCCATGGCCACAGAGGGAATGCTGAATGAAGCCCAATAGAAGGAAAGGGAGTACAAAGAATCTATCACTAATCAACTAAAGGAGTTGAGAATGAACACTGAAAATCAAATTCAGGAGGTAAAGAATTCCATACAAAATCTAAAACAAAGCTCCAAAAAAGAATTTGAAGCCATCAAATCTGACAAATTAGAAGGAAAGGAAATAAAAAACAAAGTAGAAAGTCTTGACAGTAGGTTAGACCATGCAGAAGATTGAATCTCTAGAATTGAAGACAGCCTAGACATTATAGATAAAGAACAGACATGAATTCAAGACAAATTCAAGAAATATAATAGATTTATAGGCCTAATTTCAGGCTAATAAGCGTAGAGGAGGGCCTACAGACAGAAGTGAAAGGTCTAGGAAATTTATTTACCAGGATCCGAGCAGAGAAGTCCCCAAACTTGCAAAAAGATAGTCCCATTCAGCCCAATTAATAAACAAATGGGCTAAAGTCTTAAGAAAGACTTCCCTGAAGAGGAAATAAGAATGACCAATAGAAACATGAACAAATGCTAAACTATTCTAGCCATAAAAGAAAGACAAATCCAAACAACATTGAGATTCCACCTCACCCCAGTTAGAATGGCTATAATCAAGAACTCTAATAACAACAGATGCTGGAGGGGATGTGGCCAAAAGGCAACCCTACTGCATTGTTGGTGGGAATGTAAACTTGTTCAACCACTTTGGAAAGCAGTATAGAGTTTCCTCAAAAGACTCTACATAGAGCTCCCCTATGACCCAGCAATCCCAGTTTTAAGCATTTACCCAAACGATCACAAACAAGGCCATATTAAAGCTACCAGCACAACTATGTTTATTGCAGTATTGTTTGGCAGAGCTAAGATAGGGAATCAACCCAGATGGCACTCAGTAGATAAATGGATGAAGAGAATGGATGAAGAATATGTGATATATATATATATATATATATATAATGGATTCTAAGCCTCCATCAGAAAGAATGACACCGCCCCATTTGTTAAGAAATGAAAACACTTGAAACAAATTATATTAAGAGAAGTAAGCCAGGCCCAAAGAAACATAGGTCCCATGGTTTCCCTTATCTGCAATAACTAGTACATGGGTAGGATAGGCAGAAAAGGTCAATAGCTATGTATATATGATGATATAACCTGATGCTAAGCAAAATGAACCCCAAGATAGGGACACAAGAGTTTTTAACTTTGTTGTTGTTCTTCTTAATGTACTTATAATGTACTCTGAAATTCTTTTTTGTTTCTTTGTATGTTCTTTCCCCCCTCCGTTACTCCCCCAGCCTCCAGTATAACCCCTGTTGTCACCGTCTTTGATTCCAGTGTCCTGAATCTTGTATATACATTTTTCTAATTTGAGGAGGGGAAAAGAAATAACAAAATGCTGAAATAAGGATACAGGATGACCCGTTGTAATGATGAGATGTACAAGGCACTATGTTGAAAACGAACTTTACAACTTTGAAGGTGGGAGGGAGAAGTAGGAGAGGTGGGGAAGAAAGGGATAGTAGAGGATAAACAAAGGAAGGGGTAACAATACCTGATAGGAAATTGACTCATTACCTTGCTCATGTAACTGTAACCCCTCTGTACAGTATTGTTACAATAAAAATATATGTAAAAAAAACAGAAATAAATTATAGTCTTCCAAATAAAAGAATGGCCAATAGACACATGAAGAAATGCTCAATTTCTCTACCCATAAAAGAAATGCAAATCAAAACAACATTGAAATTCCACCGTACCCCAGTTAGAATGTCTAGAATCATGAAATCTAATAACAACAGATGCTGGAGGGGATATGGCCAAAAGGGAACCCTACTTCATTGTTTGTGGAAATGTAAACTTGTTCAACCACTCTGGAAAGCAGTATGGTGGTTCCGCAAAAGACTACACATAGATCTCTCCTATGACCCAGCAATCCCACTTTTGGGCATTTACCCAAACAATCACGAGCAAGGCTATACTAAAGCTACCAGCTTTATACTTATCACAGCATTATTTACCATAGCTGAGATATGGAACTAACCAAGATGCCCTCAATAGATGAATGGATCAGGAAAATGTTTTATATATATATAATATTATATATATATATACACACACATATACATAAAATGGAATTCTATGTCTGCAAAGAATGACTATACCCCATTTGTTTGGAAATGGAAAGATTTGTAAAACCTATTAACTGAAGTAAGCCAGGCCCAAAGAAATGTAAGTCCCATGGTTTACCTTATTTGTAATAAATAGTATATGTCTAGGGCAAGCAGAAAAGTTCAATAGCTACGTACATATGACCATATAAGATGATGTTATGCAAAATAAACCACAAGATCAGGACACGGGAGGTTTTATCTTTGTTGCTGCTGTTTTTATGTATTTATAATGTACTATGTGATTTTTTTGTTTCTTTTGCATGTTCTTCCACCATGGTATAACCCCTGCTTTCACTGTATTTTATTCTAGTGCCCTGAATCTTGTATATATTTTTTTAATTTGGGGAGGGGAAGGGAAATAACAAAATGCTGAAATAAGGATACAGGCTGACCCACTGTAGCAATGAGATGTACAAGACACTATGTTGTAAACAAACTTTACAACCTCGGAGGGGTGGGGGGGAGGGGAAGGAGTCAGAGATTTTGGGAAGGAAGAGATGTTAGGGGAAAAACAGAGGGGGTAACAATTCTTGATAGGAATTGTACTCATTACCTTACTCATTTAACTGTAACCCCTCTGTACACTATCTTTACAATAAAAATATATATTAAGTAAAGATTGTAACTTTCAAGTATGTAATATGATACTGTTAACTGTAGGCAATGTTCTGTACAGTTAAGGTCTAGTATATGTTCATCTTGCATAACTGAAACAGTACTTTTTTCCCATTTACTTAATACCTTAATTCCCCATTTTCTCCTCTCCCAACTCCTGGAAATCATCATTTTTGTCCTTGCTTCCATGAGTATGAGTAGTTTAACAAATGATATCATATAGTATTTGTCCCTTTGTGTCTGGAATTTTTCACTTAGCATTATGTCCTACAAAATCATCTGTGTTGTAACAAATAGAATGATTTCCTTCTTTGTAAAGCTAAAATTCTATTATAGAATATTGGGCTGGGAATGTGGCTTAGTGGTAGAGTGCTTGCCGGGCATGCAGGAAGCCCTGGATTCAATTCCTCAGTATCACATAAACAGAAAAAGCTCGAAGTGGTACTGTGGCTCAAATAGTAGAGTACTAGCCTTGAGCAAAGGAAACTCAGGGACAGTGTCCAGGCCCTGAGTTCAAGCCCCAGAACTGGCACAAAAAATTCTATTATAGAATATATACTATTGTATGCAAACCTTAAATGCCACTTCCTCGTATCCATTTATTAGGATTGCTTCCATGTCTTAGCTATTATAACTAATGCCCTTAATGAACATGAATAATGATACATCATCAAAGTCCTTGTTTCAGTATTTTTAATTTCCTAGATCTGCAATTACGTACCATATAATGATGTTCTAGTAAAAATTAAGCAACATATATAATGATGGTATTATATAGTAAAACGAAGCTGAAAAATTCCTAGAATCTAGTGACATTTTAGTCAACTTAATGTTGTAAAAAATGCACTATTCATGTGCTTGTAATGACACTGATGTAAGCAATCATACTATGCTGCTTGTCATGTATATTACATCACATTTTTTGAGATTGGTGTAGGAAAGAGGAAGGATGAGTGAGAGAGAGGGAGAGGAAGTCTCATTGAGTTATATTATATGCATATATGGGCATATCAAAATGAAACCTACTTGTACAGCCCACTGATGCAAAAACATAATAATAATGAAGTACAGTACATACTTGATAATGATAACAAATTTTTATTAAATGCAGTATTTTTTAATTTTTTAATTATTATAAAGATGATGCACAGAGGGGTTATCATTTCATACATCAGATTAAGAGTACATTTCTTGGGGCTGGGAAGGTGGCTCAGTGGTAGAGCACTTGCCTTGCATGCATGAGGTCCTGGGTTCGATTCCTCAGCACCACATAAGAAAAAAGCCAGAAGTGGCGCTGTTGCTCAAGTAGTAGAGTGCTAGCCTTGAACTGAAGAGCTGAGGGACAGCGCCCAGGCCCAGAGTTCAGGCCCCACGACCGGACACCCCCCCCCAAAAAAAAAAAAAAAGAAAAAGAAAAAGAGTACATTTCTTTTTGGACAGTGTCACTGCTTCCCTTACTCTCTCCCAGTTTATCCCTCCAATCCCCACATGCAAGTCTTTTATAGTTAATTTCAACATAGTGTCTATTGAATACCACTGCTGCATTTCTCCAGCCTTTGTCTCTCAGTTTCTCTGCCCCATAACCCCCTCAAGACACATAAATGAAAGAGAATAAAGATTTGATCTTGTGGGGGTTTTGTCACCATGGCCCTAGAATCAATTGCCTGTATGATATAGCCTATTATACCCTATTAGTATAAGTATCTAATACTCTATACCATCTACATTTGTGTATTTATATTCCATGATGTCCATACAAGGACAAGATACCTTAATGATGCATTCTTTAGAACATATCCTCATTATTAAGTGGTATGTTACTGTACAGGCAGAAGTGGCATTGGTAAATTATATAGAAGTCCTATTTTTAAAAGGAGCCCCATACTATCTTTCATAATGGCTACATTAATTTACATTCAAACCAACAGTGTACAAGGCTCCCTTACCTGAATGCCCTTGCCAATACTTCATATATATATATATATATATATATATATATATATAAAATGGTCATCCTAACTTCTATGAGATAATTATTTCATTATAATTTTTATTTGCAACCCTCTGATGATTAGTTAAGTGGAGCACATTTTCATTTCCAGATTGTCCTTCTTTGGAAAATGTATCTTCTTTTGCACTTTTTTGTTGTTTAGTTCTGTTCTCAAGGTATTGGGAATGGAACACACTGCCTCATATCTGCTACAGAAGCAATATACCACTGAACTTCATCCCAGTCTTTTTGCCCATTGTGTGTGTTTATGAGTGTGTGTGTGTGTGTGTGTGTGTGTGTGTGTATGTGTGTGTGTGTATGTGTGTGTCTGTATGATGTTAATGTAATTTGAACTTAGAGCTTCACAACCTCACTTACCTTTTCAGTAAAGGTTGGTGCTCTACCACTTGAACCACACCTCTGCTTCCCTTTGCCCATTTTAAGAGGATTATTTGTGCTTTTTTGCTATGAAGTTTAAGGAGTTCCTTATAATTTTTATAAGCTGTGTGCTTTGGAAATATTATTTCCCATTTTGTAAGTTACCTTCTCATTTTTGGTCGTGTCCTCTGTTCAGTATTTTGTGTTGATGCAATGCTACTAGTCTATTTTGGTTTTAGTTACAGGGATTTTGGTATCATAGCCCAAACATCAATGCCAAGATCTTACCCATATTTTCTCCCAAGAATTTTATAGTTTGTGGTCTCACATTTTATTCTTTATTTCACAGCCAATAAAGTTTTGTGTATAATGCAAGAAACCAATTATTGAAGATTTTAGTTTTTCCCCATTATATATTCTTGGCACCTATGTTAAATAGCAATTGACTATATATACATCAGTTTATTTCTGGAATATTTATTTTGCTTCAATGATCTATATGTCCATTTAAAAACCAGCATCATAATGCCTATTTTGAAATCAGGAAGTATGATGCCTGTAGCTTTGTTCTTATTGGTACAAATGCCTTTGGATATCTTAAATCATTTGTAGTTCCATATGAATTTTGGGATTATTTTTCATAGTTCTGGAAAAATTAATGCTTGGATTTGGGCTAGAACTGTATTGAATCAGTATATTACTTTGAGTACTATGAAATTTTTAGCAATATTAATTATCCCAATCTAGTAACACAGGATAAATTTCTATTTACTTATATCTGCCTTACTTTTATTTAACAGGAGATAAAAAACATTTTATCTCCTTGGTTAAGCTCATAAAATCTCTCACAACTAACATCACACTTAATGATGAGATACTGAAAGCTTTTTATCAGAAATAGAGAAGGTAAAAAATAGTCACTACCACTAGTACTATTCAACACAGTGCTTACAGAGCAACCACGCAAGAAAAAGATAAAAACCATATGAGTTGTAAGGGGGAAACCTGCAATTATCTGTTTGCTAACTACATGATCATATACACAGAAAACCAAAGATGTGCCACAAAAATTATTATGATTAATTTTAACATTAAAGTTACAGAATATAAACTGAACATACAAAAAGGAAATTAGGAAAGCAATCCCTTTTATAATAATATAAAATGAATAAAATACTTAGGGTTAAAATTTATAAGTTTAAAGACTTGCACAGTGAAAAGTATAAATTATTAGAAACATAACTAGGAAAAATAAGACAGTGTGGTATTCATGTAAAAATAGATAAGTGAATCAATGAAGGACAATGCAGAGCCAAGAAATAAAGCCACTTGTACATACTCAATTGATATGGAGCAGAGATTCAACAACAGAAAATCATTGGAGATATGAAAATATTTTCAGTGAATGATTCTTAAAAGTAGATATCCACATGCAAAAAGTAAATTGCATATCTCATTACACATATCATAATTAACTCAAAATTGATCATTGCCTTAATAAATCATAAGCAGCTGAAACTTGTACAAGAAAATACAAGGCATTGTCTTTACACAAAAGATTTCTTACAGGATCTATGAGGAGTACAATCTGTCCAAAACAATTAATATATTAGACTATATCAAAATTATAACACCTCTCCTTTGAAAGAAAATGTTAAGAGAATGGAAAGTAGTCTAAAGACTGTGGGAAATTTTGTAATTATCCTCAAAATTCAATAGAGAAAATACTGGTTCAATGTTTAATGGAAAAAAGAATAGGTATTTCAATTAACAAAGGATACGCATAACAAATAGTACATGAAAAGATCATCACTAGCCATTATATAAATGTAGATTGAAAGCAGGGTGACAAATAAGGAAGGGGTGACAGTGACCAAGAAGCATTGTACTCATAACCTTACTTATGGAATAGTAACCCCTTTGTACAACAACTTAATAATAACAATATTTAAAGAAAACAGTGACATAGTGACCTATTACAATATCTAAAATTCAACACTTTGACCTAAGTGTTGGCAAAGATGTGGAACAACTAGAACACTCATATAATTTTGATGGAAATGTAGTTATTCTGTTTGCAAAACTTCTTTGAGAATTTTTAAAAATTAAACCTTAATTACACAAATATTACATAGCTTAGTTTTTCTACTCAGATATTTGGCCAAGAGAAATGAAATTATATGCTCTTGAAATGCTTGCATATGAATATTCATAATAATTTTATTTGTGATAAACATTGGAAACAATTCAAGGTTCACCATACGCTAATTGTGATACATCCAAAAATTGGAATATTTCTCTTCAATAAAAAGGAACGGATTGGTAGTGCACAGTGCAAGAATATACTATGAAATAGTTACATTGAGTTACCAAGTGAATCAAAGACCTTGAAGTAAAAGCAGACACCCTGAAAATATTACAGGAAGGGATAGGAGAAACTCTAGGGCTGCTTGGCACAGGCCAAAGTTTTCTTAATAAAGACCCAGAAACACAACAAATCAAAGAAAGATTGGGCAAATGGAATTGTATGAAACTGCAGTTTCTGCCTCGCAAAGGACATAGCAAGCAAGATTAATAGAAAACCCACTTGGGAGAAGATCTTCACTAGCCATACAACTGACATGGATCTCATATCAAAAATATACTTAGAACTCAAAAGATTAAATCCCTCAACAACAAATCCTCAAAGAAACAACCACCCAATTAATAAATGGGCTAAAAACTTAAAGAGAGACTTCTCTGAAGAGGAAATAAGAATGGCCAATAGACACATGAAGAAATGCTCAATTGTTCTAGCAATAAAAGAAATGCAAATCAAAATAACATTGAGATTCCACCTTGCCCCAGTTAGAATGGCTATAATCCAGAAATCTAATGACAACACATGCTGGAAGGAATATGGCCAAGACAGAACCCTACTGCATTGTTGTTGGGAATGTAAACTTGTTGAAACACTTTGGAAAACACTATGGAGGTTCCTCAAAATACTCTACATAGAGCTCCTCTATGACCCAGCAATCCTAGTTTTAAGCATTTACCCAAACAATCACAAACAAGGCTATACTAAAGCTACCAGCACAGCTATGTTTATCACAGCATTGTTCATCATAACTAAGATATGGAACCAACCAAGATGCCCTTCAGTAGATGAATGGATCTACAAAATGTGATTTATACATACATACATATATATATATATATATATATATATATATATATATATGAATTCTATGCCTCCATCAGAAAGTATGACACTGCCCCATTTGTTAGGAAATGGAAATATTTGGGAAAAAATCACATTAAGTGAAGAAAGCCAGGCCCAAAGAAACACAAGTCCCATGGTTTCCCTTATTTGCAATAACTAGTATATGTCTAGGACAAGCAGAAAAGTTCAAAAGCTATATACATATGACCATATGAGATGATGCTAAGCAAAATGAACCCCAAGACAGGGGCACAAGAGTTTTTGTCTTTCTTGCTGTTGTTTTTAAAGTACTTATAATGTACTTATAATTATAAGTACTTTATAAGTACTTATAATTATAAGTACTTATAAAGTACTTATAATGTTTCCTTTGTATGTTCTTCCCCCATGGTATAACCCCTGGTTTTACTGTATTTTATTTCGGTGCCCTGAATGTTATATATATATATATATATATATATATTCTTCTAATTTGTGGAGGGGAAGGAAATAACAAAATGCTGAAATAAAGACACAGGCTGGCCCCTTGTAACAATGAGATGTACAAGACACTGTTGTAAACGAACTTTACAGCTTCTGGGTTGAAGAGGGAGAATTTGGGGAAGTGGGGAGGGAAGGGATGGTATGGGGAAAAAAGGGGGTAACAATGCTCAATAGGAAGTGTACTCATTATCTTACTCATGTAACTACAAGCCCTTTGTACCGTATCTTTACAAGAAAAAATATATTAATAATGATAATAATAAAATATAGTTATATTGAGCTAAAGATCCTAGATAAAAATGAGTGCATGTCATGTGACTCCATTTATATAAAAATCTAGTAAATGTTTGCAATAACTAGTATATGTCTGAGACAAGTAGAAAAGGTCAGATAAGTTGATGTTAGGTGAAATGAACCCCAAGAAAAGTATTCAAATGTTTTTGTTTTCATGCAATTGTTTCTAACATATTTATAAGATGATTTTTTTGTTGCTTTGTATGTCCCTCCCTCAAGGTATAACCCCTGTTTTCACTGTATTTGATGTTGGTATAATTTGTGGAGGGGAAGGGAAAAAACAAATCTTTTAAATAGGGATGCAGGTGGACCCATTGCAACAATGAGATGTACAAATTTTTATGTTGAAAAACAAACTTTACAACTTTGGGGGGGAGGGAGGGAAAACAAAGGAGGAGGCAACAATGCTTGATAAGAAATGTACTCATTATCTTGCCCATGTAATTGTAATCCCTCTGTACGATATTTTCACAATAAAAATCTAGTAAATGTATATTAATAATGCAAAGCAGTTCTGTGGTTATCTGGGGCAGTGAGATATTACAAAGAGAACTCTGGAAATTTTTGAGAATGACAAATATCTTCACTATCATTACTGCAGCAATAATTACAATGGGTATATACATTTGTGAAAATATTTAAAAGTTTAGACATTTTACATATACAAACTTTATGATATGCTAAGTAAATCCTCAATCCAAAATATTAAACCTGTGGAGCACAGCAATAGGACATGGGAACTGACTTTGCCTATTCAATGGCTATAGAATAATGTAGAAAAGTAGACATATGTTCCTATGATCTGTATTTTTCTTGAAATGATTGGAATAAGGAAAATTTCAAACTTTGTAAGTCAGAAAGGAATTAATTCCACAGAGCCTAATGTTTGGGAGAGTCTAAGTGATTCCATAGGTTTCTTTCAATCACAAGACTATTTACAAAAATGGAAAATCTATCTTTATAGAGACAACTAACACATGCCACTTTATCCAAATAATCAAATGGCACCTCCAATAATTCAGCAAACTGACATTATCTGCCTCCTGACCCGATATATTGTGATAACATTGCCTATGTAGGTTTTGGGGCAATATATAAATCTTATCATAAAAACTAATCAGATAAGTCTGATTTATGGAACATGATAAGCCATCTTTTAAAAGTATCAGTGTTGTGAAATACAGAAAGTCAGACTAAAGTAATATAACTTAAATCAGTAAAACATCCTAGATTGGAAAAATGGAAGCACTGGCAATCATTATGGACATGGACCTTGCCCAGTGGGCTTTAAAAATCATTCCCCAGAATACTGAAGATCCTCCAGATTGTGAATCAAGTGAAGGGAAGAGTGTCTCCATTCTACCTCCTGAGTAATAAGGATTACGAGATGGAACCACCATGCCTGGTCCCTATAAAACATATTTTTAAAATAAAAATTGGAACTATGTGTGATGGCACATGACTGTATCTTCAGTACTTAGGTTGCTGAAGCAAATGGATCACTATTTCAAGGCTAGACTTGGCTACATAATGAGAACATGTCTCTCAAACCAAAGAGAGGGTGTAAGAGCTCGTCATTATTACCTCATAGTAAAGATTCTGAATGGAGAAAACAAGAATAAGGCTGCATCAAATGAATTAACCATTTAAAATGGTTATATCGATTGTATTATAAACAAAGAGATAGCAAGTTGCAACAGTCTGAGAAAATCTAGAAATTTTAGTTAATACCTATAAGCTGGGCCTCTGGGTCTCATGCCTATAATCCTATCTACTCTAGAGGCTGAAATTGACTTTCCTTCTTGGGGAAGAAAAGTCCTTGAGACTCTCATCTCCAATCTATAACCAAACAGCAACAGGTTCAAGTAGCAGAGCACTAGCCTTGTGCAAAAATAGCTCAGGGACAACACCCAGGCCTTGAGTTCAAATCCCAGGATAGCCACAAAAAATTAACACCCCAAAGTAAAATAATAAAATAAAAAAAACTGAATGCAAGCAATGTGTCAGAGAACACCCTAGTTTGAAATTCACAGTAAGCTGACCTCCTCCATGAACTAATGCCCTAACATCCAAATACTCAAGGCGAAAGATTTTTCCTTATTTGTCACTGGAAAAACAACTGTGCATAGGATTTAATGCTATAATGGAATTTATATTTTTTAATGCAAAATGATTGTCAAATGTAAGATCAGGTAGGAATTTAAACCTGATCTTGCATAAAACTTCTCATAGGAATATGCCTAAAAATGAGAGTGAAGACACATCCAACCTTGTATTAGGAAAAACAAAGCAAATACCATTAACTAAAGTCCTAGCAGAGCCACAGAGCCACAGTACTAGCCCTGATGTGCATTCTCTATCCCAGATTTCACTCTTTTTTATCAGTTCCAGATCCAGATTTTTTTTTTTTTGTCTGTTGTGGGGCTTGAACTCTGGGCCTGGGTGCTGTCCCTGAGCTCTTCAGCTCAAGGCAAGCACTCTACCACTTGAGCCACAAGGTCACTTCCGGTTTTCTGGTGGTTTTATTGGAGATAATCCTGACTAGGCTGACTTTGAACCTCAATCCTCAGATCTCAGCCTCCTGAGTAGCTATGATTACAGGCGTGAACTACTGATGCCCAGCTTTCCAGATCCAGATTTTAAGATTTTCATTTCAAAGTTCAAACCCAGTCACTCACACCAATAATTATAGCTACTTGTAAGTTAAAAGCGACAACTCTAAGTTTGCAGTCTGGCTGTAGTAAAAAAGGAGAAACTTTACCTGAAAAATAACTAAGACAAAAAGAATGGGGGAAGTAGCTTAAGTGATTGCGCATTTGCCTACTAAGTACAAGTTCCTGCATTCAGATATCATATCAGGAAAAAAAATCATCTCAGAAACAAACCTCGGATTCTTGAAGGTATCTTTGAAAGTCCTTACTTGTGATACAAATATGTCTATATTCATAATTCTGGAAATAGGGTCTTAAACTTTCTTCTGCATCTCAATGATGTCCAAAATGCCTAAAAGAGTAGGAAATACAGGTCGGGAATCTAGTTTCAGTAGATGAACTGGACATTAAGATATTTGCATGATCAGACGGAAGTAAAGTTGTTGGCTCGACCTGAAAATTCCAAGAAAAGTGAAAACGAACTCTAGTGTTTTATCTTCTGTCTGCCTGCCTGCCTGCTTATCTCCTTGCAAAACACATTAACTAAATTGAATCTTTCAAAGTGGTGGAGAGCATGAGGACAGGTAATGAAGAGAAACACTAGTATAATGATAGGTTATTGGGTGCATTGTGTTCAATTTATATGATGCCAAATAACCTGTTCAATTGAGTTTTCTTGTCTTTTAAACCTGCTGTTTCAGTAGCATGTAATAGTAGCCTGATACAGTGGGGAAAGCATGGAGAGAAAGAGAGAGAGAGAAAGAGAGAGAGAGAGAGGCAGATATGGATTCAAATCCAGACTCCATTACTCTGAGGCAAGTTACTAAACTGCTTTGGGCTTTCTTCTTTATTTATAAAATGAGAATCCTAGCACTTCTTCATGTTTGTGCACAGATTAAATACAAGGCAAAAGGCCTGGTAAATAAAAGGAGCACAAGTGATAAAGTATTACAATTCAGTCAGTTTTATTGCCATAAACACAATGTTCCCGCTCCTGTTTTATTCCCTTTCTGTCCTGCTCTCTCTCCTTCTCTTTATCTTTCTCCCTCTCTCCCTCTCTCCCTCTCTCCCTCTCTCTCTCTCTCTCTCTCTCTCTCTCTCTCTCTCTCTCTCTCTCTCTCTCTCTCTCTCTCTCTCTCTCTCTCTCTCCTTGTGTGGCATTTGTTTCTCCTTTTCTTTTCCAGTATCTGTCTAGCTTTTTCTTTAATCTCTGCCATTCCTTACACACTCTCTCCCTTCTCTGCTATGCACCACTAAGAAAGAAAGAAATATGAACTAACTCAAAATATTCTAAGGTAATGATAGTCTAAGAAAAAGGAAAGGTTTTTGTTAATTGACATCTGAAGGAGTAGCAGTTCTCCCTATTGAAGTGCTTCATGTCACCTGAAATCTCATAGACAAACACACAGTTATCTCTAAACTTAACCTCGCCTTCTTTATTTCTCAACCTCAGTCCAAATCCATGTCAGGTTTCTTGCTGTACTCAGAGTTGAAAATGAATCCCTGGGTGCCATGGAGATTTGACATTCTCCCAAGAGCTCCTGAGCTTTTGCTTAAATGAAAAGACAAACACCCAAGCACTATTTACTCAGGGATCTGTTTGCTACATTAATTAAACCACAGTATAAACCCTCTCAACAGTGGAATTGACTGGTGATAGATGGTTGACTACTTCAAAAGAATCTTCTAATAAGTAAACAGTAAAAACAATTACATACATTTAAAACATGTATATATTCATTTCTCCATAGCTTTTATACAGTGCCAAGGCCTATCCCATCATTTGCATTGGCTTAAACTCCCTCATATACATCATCAATAGTTTCTAGTTTCAATTCTCTTAATATGAAGCAGGAACATACAGATGTTTTGAAACAATCTGTTTTGCAGTAATACTTTTGTGTTATGGATTTCTTGAGTTTTTCTAACTCACTTTACTTAGTATTATTTTATTATTAACTATAACATATGAAAATAATCATCTAATTGTATATATAAGACATAAAGAGAAGCATTAAATAAACATACATCTATTCCTATCACAGTTGAAGAGATTTATTATAACAAAAAAATGGAAGATTCTTGCCTGGGGAACTGTAAAGAATCTCATATTCTGTCCTACTTGCAATTAGGCCTAGCACAGTTGTACAAATGCTGGTAAAATGATCTGGTTGTTTATCTTTATGTCAATGACACATTTCTAGCTTTACAAAAGCTGAAAATCAGCTGGTGAAAATCCTGTAGATTTTTTCTTTTCTTGTAGCTATGTTACCTGATCTAGGTCCTTTATATTTCTAGTAATAATAACAATCAATTATGGTTAGTGACTGGGTCTTGCATATCTGTTATCATAATTAGCTCATAAAAATTTAACAATTTTGATGACACCCTTAGTAACATCTATTTTCCTGTTTATGATTGATGAAAATTTTCAGCCTGAATTTTTCATAATCTCAGGGCAAAAATGAATCCTTTACCTTTAAATATATTGTTAAATATATTTTTTTGGATGTTGCACTTTATCTGCTCAGAAAATTCACTTCACTTCCTACTTTGCTGAGAAATTTTATCAGGAATAGATGTGGATTTTGCTAAAGGAATTATGTGTGTCTACTGTGATAATATTTTTCTTCTAATAGCTGTTAGGTTAGCAAATTATATTGATAGACACATTGCAAAACCAATTTGGCATTTGTTTTATCATAACGTTATATTTATTATACATTGCCCAATACCATTAAGATTTGTTCAGAATTTCTGAAGCTAGGGTCATCAAAATATTGATCTGTATTTCTTATTTCTTTTGATATGTTTATCTGATTTTGGTACCAGGATAATTATGACTTGTAGAATTACTTAGAAAAGATTTATTCCTCTTAAATTTTGTAGAAAAAAATCATTTCTGATTGGTTTCATTTCTATCTAAAATCTCACGCAGAACTTACCAGTGAAACAGGTTGACCTTGTAGTTTGCTTTCTAAGAAGATTTTTAACTAAATTTTTTATTTATGTTTTATTTTTGTTTGTTTTCAAGGCAAAAGTTTCACTAGGGATCCCAGGCTGGTCTGGAACTCACAATTCTCCTGCCTCAGCCACCCCAGTGCTAGGAGTTCCTTATTACATATAAGGAATTGTATTTTACATTTTTTTGGTAATTTGTGTCTCAATTTGTGAAGTTTATCAAGGTTGTATGATGGAATTTTCATGATTCTTCTTTTGAGGTTGTGGGAGTTTTTATATTATTTTCCTCAAAAGTGTAAAGTGGTCAGCCACTATTTTCTTTTTTAATTTTTATTTTCTATTTTTATCTATGTTTGTACCATGGGGTTACAAGTTGTCATGCCCATGCATGCATACAGTACATTGTGAAAATCATGCTTTTATCATTCTCCTCCTTCCCACCTACCCCTTCCTCCATAAGTTACAAGTTACTCACTTTTCTCACACGTCTACAATGAGTATTATGATTGTATTCATCCACCATTTGTTTGTTCTATACATCCCTCCCCTATTAGCCCTCCCATTAAAAATGTGTTCCAGCTTCCTGACATTCATTTTGTTAAACTGTTTATTGTTCAAAAAGTTTACACTATGGAATTTCACTCTTGAATGTATTATACTCTATAATTCAGTCAGCTTGGTTTCTCAGATAGATAGATAGATAGATAGATAGATAGATAGATAGATAGATAGATAGATAGATAGATAGATAGATAGATAGATAGATAGATAGATAGATAGATAGAAAGTAATATTTGGGTCTAAGAAACACATATGGGATAAAACATGCATCTGTTGCTTTTCTGGGTCTGGCTTTACTCAGTATCATTTTTTCCAAATCTATCTATTTCCCTGCAAGGGATATAATTTCTTTGTTTCTGATACTTGAATAAAAATTACACTTTGTACACACATATACAGATCACATCTTCTTGATCCATTCATCCATTGTAGAGCATGTGTTCTGTTTCCAAACCTTGGCAACTGTGAACATGCTTTTATTATATCCTATTTTGTACGCTTTCAGATAAATACCAGGAGTGGTAATTCTGTTTAGTTTTTTAAGAAAATTTCAAACTGCATTTCACAGTAATTGCACTAATTCATATTTCCACCAACAGTATATTTGGGTCTCTTCTTCCTTGCATCCTCATCAGTATCTGTTGTTGATTTGTTGATGATGGCCATTCTGAATGGAATAAAATGGAATTTCACTGTTGTTTTGATTTGTATTTCCTATCTGGACAAGCTATTAAACATTTTTTATGTATATTTTAGCCATTTGAACTTTTTCTTCTGAGAAGTGTTTAACACTTTTGCTATTGATTCTTTCGGGAGTCAGTTTTCTAAGATTCTGTATATTCTAGTCATTAGACCCTTGTCAGATGTGTCACTGACAAAGATCTCCCATCGAGTCTCGGTCAGTATCTTTTAAAACTTAAATATAATCTCTTCCTCTCTTTTCAAACTCTAATTAGACACTTTACCCTTTTTCTGTAGAAGACATTTTCTGTGTGTATATGTATCTAAGTATATGTAGACACATGCATTTTCACACATGTGTGTTGTCTGTATATCTGCTTAATACCTTCCATCTTTCATATAGCTTTCAAACATGTGGAATATGGTTATAATAAATATTTTATCTGGTATTTAGACACGTTGGGAATGATAGCATTTGTGAAGCTGAAGCATGGGAATCTCAACTTTGAGGTCAACCTAGACAGCTTCACAAGTTCCAGGTCAGCCTGGGCTATGTGTCAAAGAGTTATCTCAAGGTATATTTTAATATCTTTTTTCTACTAATTCAGTTACCAATGTCAACTCATTTGTTTTTCTCTTAGTTTTGAATCTTAATTCTCCTAATTATTTGGCAAATATAATCAATTATTTTATAGTACATGCTAGATAAAGTGAATTTTAATTTCTTGGGTGCTGTATTGTTTTTGTATGGTAAATGATCGTGAGCTTTGTGCTACTACATGCATATTTAAGTGTGAACTATGTGCTTGTTGGGTCTGGCTTTCATGTTTCCTGAGGTAGGACTAGATCAGTGTCTTACAATTTTGTTTTACTATTGAAGCAAACTCTTTTGAGTACTCTATGAAAGACACATTAGCATTGGATGTTTGTACACAGGTTGGTAAGAATAACTATTCATATTAAAAAGAGGAAAGGGACCAGGAAGTGAGAAAGCAATAGCAATTGAAGGTAAAATGGGATAAATATGACAAAAATACATTATTTCTGTGAAGTCATAATATTCAATGTATATCCTAAGACACCAGAAACAATGAGATAGGTGGGGTTGGAATGAATGAGGGAGATGAAGGGGTTGACATTGAACAAGGTGCATTGCACTCATAAACTGACACATTGAATAGCAACCCCTTTATACATCTGCATAAAGATTATAAAATATATTTAAAAGAGAAAATGTCAAAATGAAACCCATTGTTTTGTGCAATTGATATACAGGACTCAAATAAAACTTTTTATTTAATATTTTTAAAAATAAATATGTCTGATTTGTGTTTTAGAGATTTTCTGCCTGTTCCATCAAGAGATTCATTCCCTTGTTTAATCACTAGTCCCCTAAATACTGAAGGTTGGGGGCTGAGAATGTGGCTCAGTGGTAGGGTGCTTGCCTTGCATGCATGAGGCCCTGTGTTCATTTCCTCAGCACCACATAAGCAGAAAAAAGCCAAAAGTGGTGCTGTGGCTCAAGTTCTACGTAGAGTGCTAGCCTTGAGCTGAAGAGCTCAGGGACAGTGGCCAGTCCCACAACCGACAAAAAAAAAAAAAAACAATACTGAAGGATGATATTCTACAAATACCCAGCTGTCATTCCTTGAGCTGTATCCCCTCTTGTCCTCTGCCTTGTGAACTCTAAATGTCTTTGCCTCTCAGAACCTGAATGTATCATCTAAATTACAGAATTTACTAGGATTCATTCTGAATCTCTTTGTGCCATGCCTTAATGTTCTCTCCAAGGAATAAACCAGGGCTCACCAAAGTTTCTTGACTGACAATTATAGATTTTTTGATTGTTTCAAGAAAAAAGGTAAAACTAGTCCTGTGACTCATATTTTGTCCCAGTCAGAAGTATCTGAGCATTGAATTTTGGCAATTGTTTTGCAACATCTGTTTTGATGAATCTATGATTTTTCTCCTTGTCTATTAATGGTGTGAATTACTTTGGTTATTTTTCAACAGGAAGTCTCCTGTCCATTTCAGCAATGAATCTAAACTATGTTGTACTATCAGGTTTTTTGAGTAGTATTGGAGATTGAAATCAGAACCTCCTGCTTGATAAGCAATCATTCTAACTGAGCCACTTCAGTCCTTTATTTGTGCTAGTTAGTTTTTAAATAGGATCTTGCTTGTACCCAGACCCACAGTCAGACTTAAACATGACACGTTCAGTCTTCATGTCATAGCTGTGTTAATAGACACATGGCACATTTAGCTTCTTTTCTGTGTGTGCTGGATTTTTTCTCAAGGCTAGCGCTCTACTAGTTGGGCTTTTTTTTCTTCCAATTTTTTTTTCTGGTCATTAATTGGAGATGAGAGTCTCATGGATTTTCCTGTCCCAGCTGGAAACAGTGATCCTCAGATCTTAGCCTCCCAAGTAGCTATGAGCCAATGGTACCTGACCTAGCTTGTCTTTGAGACAGTTTCACAGACTTTTCTTACCAAGCTGGCCTAGAACTGTAATTCACTTCTCAGCATCTCACATAGCAAAAATTGCAGGAGTAAACTACTATTGCCTTAAACTGTCTTTTTAGTATAATGGCCACATCCTATTTGTTAATATTTTCCTATAGATTTTTGGGTCTGTGTTTATCAAGTTGTGAGTCTGTAGTTTTTCTTGCTTTGTGATGTATTTTTCTGTCCTTCACAGCAGGAAAATTTTGATGGAATTAATTTTGTTATGCAATGTCCTCTACTCTCCTTTATCTCCTGAATTAAGTTGTTTAAGATTTATATGACTATTTTTTTCTCAAAATTTTGGCAGAATTTACCAGTCAAGCCATTTAGAACTTGTTTTTCCTTGGTGCAAATGTTTTTAATTGTAAATTGAATTTCTTTAATACATATAAAGATATTTTGATTTTTTATTTTTTCAGTAACTCGGACTTTAAGTAATGAAATTTAAATTTGTTAGTATTTTTAATTTTAGAAATCATGTTTAGTTATACTTTAAATCCTCTACCTTGTATAATTTCCTGTTTCCTAGAGATATTCTGATTTTTTAATATTTAAGCATAGGAAAGACCATTTTTATGAAAAAATTTTTAAAAATAATCTTTTAACATGGTATAACCCCTGTTTGCACTGTATTTGATGTTGGTATAATTTGGAGAGGGGAAGGGAAAAACAAATTGTTTAAAGGGATACAAGTGGATCCATTGCAACAATGAAATGTACAAGATGCTATGTCAAAAAATGAACTTTACAACTTGGAGGGGGGGGATTGGAGGGCAGGGATGGTAAGCAGAAACAAAGGAGGAGGCAACAATGCTTGATAAGAAATGTACTCATTACCTTTCTCATGTAATTGTAACCCCTCTGTTTTGTATTTTTACAATAAAAACATTAACAAAAAATAATAATCTTTTAAAAAATTAAAAAAGAAAAACCATTGGATTACACTTGCTGGCTAATAAAGATACTCAAATACAAAAAAAAAAATCAGGCAGGCACTGGTGGTTCACACCTGTAATCATAACTTTTTAACTCAGGAGGCTAAGATCAGAGGATCATGGTTTGATGCCAATCAGGGCAAGAAAATTCATGAGGATTTTATTTCCAATTATTTTTTAAGCCAGAAGTGGAGCTGTGGCTCAAGTAGTAGAGCATTAACCTTGAGCAAAAGAGCTCAGGGAGAATGCCAAGGCTTCTAGTTCAAGCCCCAGCATCAGCACCAAAAAATAAGAATGATCTGTTACATAAATTCAACTTCTTAAGTTATTTGGGGGCAATTTTCTTCTATCTTATTTTATTGTTGTTGTTGGTTCCTAAATATTTTCATAAACTCCTATTAAACTCCATATCCATTAAACAATCCCCTGCTAAGCACCTCTCTTCTTCAGCATTTATGGACTTCTGAACCCCAAGATAAGGACACAAGCAGTTTTTTTCTTTCTGGCTATTGTTTCTAACGTATTTATAAGGTACCACGTGATTGTTTTGTTGCTTTGTATGTCCCTCCCCCAAAGTATAACTCCTCTTTTCACTGTATTTGATGTTGTTATAATTTAGGGAGGGGAAGGGAAAAAATAAATTGTTTAAATAGGGATACAGGTGGACCCACTGCAACAATGAGATGTACAAGACACTATGTTGAAAAACGAACTTTAAAATTTAGGCGGGGGGAGGGGCGCGGGGGAGGGGGGGCTGGGAAGTGTAGTTGTGGAGATGGGAGGGGAGGGATGGTAATGAAAACAAAAGGAGGAGCCCGGGAAGATGGCGGAGGAGAAGCTGGAGTCTAAGTAAGCTCTCGCATAGAAAGCAGTTTTAGAGTTCCAGTGAACAGTCCTAAGTCAGAGAATTACACCAAGTGAATCATCACAGGACAGAGAGTTTGGCCAGAGAAGGAAACCCAGGCAAGGAGACACTTCTGAGCCCTTGCCAGCAGCCGCCGTGGTGGCGGCAGGTGTGGCGGTGGTGGGCGAGTGCAGCCGCCATACCTGAGCAACAGAGAGTCCGGGATGAAGGAGCCAGACACAGCAGGCAAGCGGATTCTACTCAACACCAGCAAGAACAGACAAGGAGCGGACATCTTCATCCTGCAGTTTGCAGACCAGAGACGACCCAGGAACCAAGACTCGGCGTGAGTAGAAGCCTGACGTCCTCACTCCTTCTCAGGGAGCAGAGGAGGGAAGGCCACCCCTCCCCCCCCAGCACCGGTGATCTCCATCTTGGATACTGACAAAGCTCGGAGGAGCTGCTAGCTCCAGCTCAGGCCTTGGAATAAAACGAGTCATTTAGCAGGTCACAAGAACTTAACAGCGTCGTGACCTGCCAGACTCAGCTCCACCCAGGGAAAAGTCACCCAGCTCGGGCGCCAGCCCAAGGAGTGGGTTTCTTCACTGGGTAATCAGAGCCAGAGGCTGCCCCTCCCTCTAGCAGCCTCGACAAGCAATTGAAAATCAGTAAATAGAAACCCTGAGAATGGCTCCAGGCTGGGCTCTGTGAGGTTTTCACAAACCAGACCCGGAAAAGCTACCAGAACCTAGTCTCATCACTGCATCCCCCTCTTTTGTGATACTCAAAGCAGATCTGTCTCCCAATGAACTAGCCTGGGAGGAGGATCGCCAAATCCTGGGTAAAGCAGAGCATTTTACTGCCTGTTCGAACAAACTGACTTAAGAAACCAACCAAGCCAGAGGACCACAAGCAGACCAGAGACTCCAACAAGAGGCTGGTTACGGACACAAGGGAGATACAGGATTTTTCCCACTCCTCCCCCCAAAAAAAAAAATCAAAGAAATTTTTGGGGTTTTTTTGCTTTTTGCTTTTTGTTATTTTCTCTTTTTGTTTTTTTTTTCTTTTTTAGTTTTTATTTTTGGTACCTTATATAAAAAAATTTTTTTTTTCTTTTCTAAAACTTTTTTCAATCTTTAATCTTTGCCTTTTTTGATAAAAAAAATGTAATCCAGAAAGTTTCTTTTACTCTTATAATTTTTATTTTGGGGATACGGGAGTGTGCGTTATTGCTTTCTTTTTTGGTCTTCTTTCTCTCTTTTTTTTTCTCTCTTTTTAAATTATCTTTTTGTTTTTTGTTTAGCTCTACTGAACTTCTCATCTCTCTCTTCTTCCTTTCTTACCTTTTTCACCTTCTCCTCTCTTTCGTTCTTCTTTATGTGACTTAATTCTTGTCCTGCACACCCTCAGATAAACCTGTAGTTGACTATTAGACCCTATCCCCCATTGTGTACACACTTAATCCACAAATTTATTACACAAGTCAAAACCTCTAAGACATAAATTCCCTAATAGCAGTACTACCTCTTTATACCTATATAATATTTTAAGCATTTTTATTTTTAAGTTTTTCACATCTACTTTATATCCTTCCCCTTCCCTCAATAAATTCACGTTCTTATCTAAATAGATAATTTTATTAATTTCTACCTTTCTATTTTTTCTGGTCTCTTTTCTTTTCCCGTTCCCTTTCTTTTTTTTCTCTCTCTCTCTACTTTCATCCTACCCAACCTATTTCCTGCTTTGAAATTAAGACTTAGTGGGTGGTTCCGGGAAGATGGCGGAGGAGAAGCTGGAATCTGAACAAGCTCTTGCATAGTTCCAGTGAACAGTCCCAAGCCAGAGAATCACACCAAGTGTGCCATCACAGGACAGAGAGTTAGTCAAGAGAGGGGAAGCCAAGCAGACACATCTGAGCGCCTGCCAGCAGCTGCTGCTGCAGCGGCAGGGTCGCAGCGGCGACCGCAGCCGCGGCCATACCTAAGCGCTCACACAGAGAGTCCGGGACGAAGGAGCCAGACGCAGCGGGCGAGCGGATTCTACTCAACACCAGCAAGAACCGACAAGGAGCGGACAACTTCATCCTGCACTTTGCAGACCAGAGACGACCCAGGATCCAAGACTCGGCGTGAGTAGAAGCCCGACTTCCTCACTCCTTCTCAGGGAGCAGAGGAGGGAAGGCCACCCCTCCCCCCCCAGCACCGGTGATCTCCATCTTGGATACCGACAAAGCTCAGAGGAGCGGCTAGCTCCAGCTCAGGCCTTGGAATAAAACGAGTCATTTAGCAGGTCACAAGAACTTAACGGCGAAGTGACCTCACAGACTCAGTTCCATCCAGGGAAAAGTCACCCAGCTCAGGCGCCAGCCATTGGAGTGGCTCTCCTCACTGGGTAACCAGAGCCAGAGGCTGCCCCTCCCTCTAGCAGCCACCACAATCAATTGAAAAACAGAAACCCTGAGAATGGCTCCAGGCTGGGTGCTGTGAGTTTTTTCACAAAATAGCCCCAGGGAAAAGCTACTGTTTGTAGAAAGGCCTCAACTCTACCCAGAACCTAGCCTCATCACTGCATCCCCCTCTTTTGTGATTCTCAAAGCAGATCACCCTCCCAGTAAACTAACCTGGGAGGGGGATCTCAAAATCTTGGGTAAAGCAGAGCATTTTTCTGCCTGTTCTAACAAACTGACTTAAGAAACCAATCAAGCCACAGGACCTCAAGCTGACCAGAGACTCCAACAAGACTCTGGTTACAGACAAAAGGGAGATACAGGACTCTTCCCACCCCTCCCCCCCCAAAAAAAAAAATCAAAGAACTTTTTTTTTTCTTCTTCTTCTTTTCTTTTTTCTTTTTTTGTTTTGTTTTTTTTTTTCATCTTATGTTACCTTATATATATAAAAAAAATTTTTTTTGCTTTTCTAAAACTTTTATTAAACTTTAATTTTTGACTCTTCTGAAAAAATAATTGTTTCCATTAACTTTTTTTTTTCTTTTTCCTCTTATAATTTTTATTTTAGGAATACGTGAATGTGTGTTTTCCTTTTTTTCTTGTCTTCTTTCTCTTTTTCTTTCATTCTTAATTATCTTTTTGTTTTTTGTCTAGCTCTACTGAATTTCTGATCTTTTCTTCTCACTCTCCTATCCTTTCCATCTTTTCCTCTTTGTTCTTCTTTATATGACTTAACTCTTGTCCTGCACATCCTCAGATAAACCCCTAGTTAACCAGTAGACCCTATTCCCCATTGTGTCCACACTTAATCCACGAACTTATTACTCAATTCAAAACCTCTGAGACTTAAATTCATTAATAGCAGTACTACCTCTTTATACCTATATAATATTTTAAGCATTTTTTTAAAGTTTTTCACATCTCCTCTATGTCCCTCCCTTTCTCTCAACATATTCATATTCCTCTATAAATAGATGGTCCTTTAATCTCTAAAATAACATTAATTTTTACGTTTCTTTTTTTTTTCTGGTCTCTTTTCATTCCCCTTTCCCTTTCTTCTTTTTCTCTCTCTCTCTGCTTGCATCCTACCCAACCTATTTCCTGCATTGTGATTAGGACATAGTTAACTCTCCCTGTGCCTCCCCACACCAATCTATTCCTATTTTTTACCCACATCTCTCCCTAACCCTAATAATTTCTGGTTTTCCAAATTCTTCTCTGTGGTTCGAAGCCCTTTAACATATAGTTGTATGATGTCGAATAGATGTATCTGTTGAACTAGATTGTATCTGTAGACTATTGACTGTACAAATGCAAACTTTGGTTGATGGTTGCCTTAAGATAGTGTTCTAGCACAAAACTGGTGCTATCTTCGTCTCAAATGGGCAGAGTAAGCCGGAAAAACACAAGAAAAATGGGAAATTCGGGTATCTCAATTCCCAATCTTGATAATCAGGGGTTAGAAGACATAATGAATAATCCAGAGGAGAGTTCCCAAACAGCTCTACAAACACTGGTGGCAAACATGATAAATGAAAAGTTTGACAACGTACAAAGGACTCTGTATGAGCGTGATAGGGAGAGAGAGGAGGCATCCCAGAAGTTTATACAGGAATATCATAAGCGTGAGGAAGCTACTCAAAAACTGATACAGGATTTGCGTGAACAACTTGAGAATACTCAAAGAGAAAGGGAGGAATGGCGTGAGCAGGCTGAGAACACTCAAACAGAACTGCAGGAATCCCACGAACGGGAGGAAGCTAATCAAAGAGTAATACAGGAATTGAGAGACCAGGTAGACAACACACAAAGATCACTAAAGGCATTCATGGAATCCATTAACAAAGAGCTGAAGGAAGTCAGGGAGACCACAAAGGGAATGCTGAATGGAACCCAACAGAAGGAATGGGAGCCCAAAGAAACCATAACCAATCAACTAAGCGATTTGAGGACAAACACTGAACACCAAATTAAGGAAGTAAAGAAATTCATACAAGACCTAAAACAGAGCTTCAACAAAGAACTTGAAGCCATCAAAGCTGACCAACTAGAAGGAAAAGAGATTAAAAACAAAGTAGAGAGTCTTGATAGCAGGTTAGACCATGCAGAAGATCGAATCTCAGGGATTGAAGACAGCCTAGATATTATAGAGAAAGAACATACAACCATCCAAGACAAGTCCAAGAAATATGATAGATCTATCCAACACCTGGAAGACACCATCAGAAGGCCTAATCTAAGGATAATGGGTGTAGAGGAGCACCTAGAAACAGAAGTTAATGGTCTAGGAAATTTGTTTAACAGGATCCTAGCAGAGAACTTCCCAAACATGCAAAAAGATAGGCCTGTCCAGATACAAGAAGCCTTTAGAACCCCAAATAGACCAGACCAGAATAGGACATCCCACCGCCACATTATAATCCACACAGGATCAACTCAGAACAAGGAAAAGATCCTTAAAGCTGTCAAGTAGAAAAGGGTAATCACCTATAAAGGGAAACCAATTAGAATCACCTCAGATTTCACAGCAGAGACAATCAAAGCAAGAAGAGCCTGGAATGATGTATGCCATGCCCTAAAAACAAACAACTATCAACCAAGAATACTGTACCCAGCTAAACTCTCCTTCATAACTGAAGGCCAAATAAAACCCTTCCATAGCAAAGAAAAATTGAAACAATACATCTCCACCAAACCAGCCCTACAAAAGATTCTTAAAGATGTCCTACACATAGAAAACCAACAAGACCTCAATAAAGGCCAAGAAACTGCACCCAAACTGAGAATCCAAGAACCATAGGAAGAACCCAGTTTTCGCAGCCCCCAAGAACGGGGATAACATGGCAGGAACTCCCAAATACCTCTCAGCCCTTTCTCTTAACGTTAACGAACTGAACTCTCCAATTAAGAGACATAGACTGTCTAGTTGGATTAAAAAACAAGACCCTTCTATCTGCTGCCTGCAGGAGTCACATCTTGCCCATAAAAACAAACACATTTTCAATGTTAAAGGCTGGAACAAAATCTACCAAGCAAATGGACCCCATAAACAGGCGGGAGTTGCAATCCTAATATCAGATAAAATAGACTTCAAATTAAAATTCGTGAGAAGAGATAAAGAAGGTCGCTACATACTAATTAAAGGATCTCTCCTTCAGGAGGATATTACAATTCTAAATATCTATTCCCCAAACAATGGAGCACCCAAATTTATCAAAGAAACACTACTTTCCCTCAAATCCCATATAGATCCAAAGACATTAATTGTTGGGGATTTTAACACACCACTCTCCCCACTAGATAGATCAACTCGGCAAAAACTCAACAGAGAAACCGCAGATCTAAAGAGCTGCATAGATCAACTAGACTTAACAGACATTTACCGAACATTTCACCCAGCAGCATCAGAATACACGTTTTTTTCAGCAGCACATGGAACGTTTTCTAAAATAGACCACATTTTAGGCCACAAAGCAAACTTGTCTAAATTCAGAAACATTGAAGTTATACCTTGCATTCTCTCTGACCACAAGGGAATAAAATTAGAACTCAACACCAAAAGCCACCAAAGAAAGTCCGGTATCACATGGAGGCTGAACAACACACTGCTGAATCATGAGTGGGTCATGGAAGAGATTACAAAGGAAATTCAAATGTTCATGCTATTCAACAAAAATGAACACACAAAATACCAGCTCCTCTGGGACACAGCAAAGGCAGTACTCAGAGGCAAGTTTATAGCTCTGAGCTCCTACATCAACAAATTGGAGAGATCTGAAACTAACAGTTTAATGACACATCTAAACCTCCTTGAAAAAGAGCAGCAAGATAAACCCCAATACAGTAGACGGAAAGAAATAATCAAAATTAAATCAGAATTAAATGAATTAGAATCCAAAAAAACTATAGAAAGAATCAACAAAACAAAGAGTTGGTTCTTCGAAAAACTTAACAAAATTGACAGACCCTTAGCAAATCTTATCAGAAAAAGAAGAGAACACACCCAAATTAATAAACTCAGAGATGAGAATGGAAACATCACCACGGAAACAACCAAGATTCAGAACATTATAAGGGAATACTTCACAAAACTTTATGCTAATAAGTTTGAGAACTTGACAGAAATGGACCTCTTCCTAGCAAATATTGACATGCCAAAACTAAACCAAGATGAGTTAAACTATCTTAACAGGCCCATATCAAGCATTGAAATAGAAACAGCAATAAGAGACCTCCCAGCTAAGAAAAGTCCAGGACCAGATGGTTTTACAGCGGAATTTTACAAGGCCTTCAAAGCAGAGCTCACACCAATTCTCCTCCAACTCTTCAATGAAATTGGAAGAGAAAGCTCACTACCGAACACATTCTATGAAGCCATCATAACCCTCATCCCAAAACCAGCAGGGACTCATCAAAGAAAGAGAACTATAGACCCATTTCTTTCATGAACATTGATGCAAAACTTCTCAACAAAATTTTGGCCAATCGACTTCAACAATTCATCCAAAAAATCATACACCACGATCAAACAGGATTCATTTCAGGGATGCAAAGCTGGTTCAATATACGCAAATCAATTAATATTATTCATCACATCAACAGGAGCAAGAATAAGAACCACATGGTTATCTCAATAGATGCAGAAAAAGCAGTCGACAAGATCCAACACCCCTTTATGATGAAGGTTTTGGAAAAATTAGGAATCCATGGAACATTCCTCAATACAATAAAGGCTGTATATGACAAACCTACAGCCAGCATTATACTCAATGGTGAAAAACTAAAGCCATTTCCTCTTAACTCAGGAACAAGACAAGGATGCCCACTCTCTCCACTTCTCTTCAATCTAGTATTAGAATGCCTAGCTACAGCAATAAGACAAGATGCAGACATAAAGGGGATCCAAATAGGGAAAGAAGAAATAAAACTCTCCCTCTTTGCAGATGACATGATCTTGTATTTAAAGAATCCCATAGACTCCCCTCCCAAATTACTCAAGCTGGTCAAAACTTTGGCAAAGTAGCAGGTTATAAAATTAACCCCCAAAAATCAATGGCCTTTCTGTATGCCAACAATGAGAAACGTGTGGCGGAACTTAGGAAAGCAACTCCATTTGTAATAGCCCCACAAAAAATAAAACACCTAGGAATTAACTTAACCAAAGAAGTGAAGGACCTCTATGACGAAAACTTTAAAATCTTGAAAAAGGAAATCAACACAGAGCTTAAAAAATGGCAAAACCTCCCATGCTCCTGGATTGGAAAGATTAACATCGTGAAAATGGCAATACTTCCCAACGTGATACCTATCAAAATTCCAAACTCATTCTTCAAGGAAATAGAAGAGGCAATCCAAAAATTCATATGGAACAATAAAAGACCCCGAATAGCAAAAACGCTCCTCAATGGAAAGAACACTGCTGGAAGAATATCAATACCAAATTTCAAACTCTACCATAAAGCCATAGTAATCAAAACAGCTTGGTATTGGCATAAGAACAGACCTCAGGACCAATGGAATAGAATTGAAAACCCAGAAATGAACCTACAGACCTATACTCATCTAATCTTCGATAAGGGAGCTAAAACAATAGAATGGAACAAAGACAGCCTCTTGAGTAAATGGTGCTGGCAAAATTGGTTAACTATATGTAGAAAACTAAAGCTAGATCCTTATATTTCACCCTGCACCAGAATCAACTCCAAATGGATCAAAGACCTCCAAGTCAAAGCAGACACTCTGAAAACATTACAGGATGGAATAGGAGAAACCCTAGTTCTCCTTGGCTCAGGCCGAAATTTTCTTAATAGAGACCCGGAAACACACCAAATCAAAGAAAGGTTGGACAAATGGGATTGCATAAAGTTGCAGAGCTTCTGCATGGCAAAGGACATAGCTAGCAAGATCAATAGAAAGCCCACGGATTGGGAGAAGATCTTTACTAGCCATACAACGGACAAGGGTCTCATATCTAAAATGCACTTGGAACTCAAAAAATTAAATCCCCCAACAACAAATCCTCAAAGAAACAACTGCCCAATAAACAAGTGGGCAAAAGACTTGAAGAGAAACTTCGCTGAAGAAGAAAGAGGGATGGCCAATAGACACATGAAGAAATGCTCAACCTCCCTAACCATAAAAGAAATGCAAATCAAAACAACATTGAGATACCACCTCACTCCAGTTAGAATGGCAAAAATCAAGAACTCTAACAACAACAGATGCTGGAGGGGATGTGGACAGAAGGGAACCCTACTGCATTGTTGGTGGGAATGTAAACTTGTTCAACCACTTTCGAAAGCAGTATGGAGGTTCCTCAAAAGACTCCACATAGAACTCCCCTATGACCCAGCAATCCCACTTTTGGGCATTTACCCAAATGTTTACAAACAAGACCACACTAAAGCTACCAGCACAACTATGTTTATTGCAGCATTATTTCCCATAGCTAAGATATGGAACCAACCCAGATGCCCCTCAGTAGATGAATGGATCAAGAAAATGTGGTATATATACACAATGGAATTCTATGCCTCCATCAGAAAGAATGACATTGCCCCATTTGTTAGGAAATGGAAAGACTTAGAAAAAATTATATTAAGCGAATAAGCCAGGCCCAAAGAAACATAGGCCCCATGGTTTCCCTTATTTGCAATATCTAGTATTTGTATGAGTCAAGCGGAAAAGGTCAGATAATGTGATGTTAGGAAAATGAACCCTTAGATATGTATTTTAATGTCATTTTCTTTCATGCATGTGTTTCTAACGCATTTATAAGATTATTTCTTTGTTGCTTTGTATGTCCCTCCCCCACAGTATAGCCCCTGCTTTCACTATATTTGATGTCAGTATAACTTGTGGAGGAGATGGGGAAAAACAAGTCGTTTAAGGATACAGGTGGGGCTGGGAAGATAGCTCAGTGGTAGAGCGCTTGCCTTGCATGCCTGAGGCCCTGGGTTTGATTCCTCAGCACCACATAAGCAAAAAGAAAAAAGCCGGAAGTGGCGTTGTGGCTTAAGTGGTAGAGCGCTAGCCTTGAGCTGAAGAGCTGAGGGACAGCGCCCAGGCCCAGAGTTCAGGCCCCACGACCGGACCCAAAAAAAAAAAAAAAAGATACAGGTGGACCTGTTGCAACAATGAGAAGTACAAGTTGTCATGTAGAAAACGAGCTTTACAATGTTGGTGGGGGGGGGGGGAGGATTGGGATTGGGGGGGAGGGGGGAGACTGGGAAGGGATGTGTATGATAAACAAAGGAGGAGGCTGCAATGCTTGGTAAGAAATGTACGCATTATCCTGCCCATGTAATTGTAACCCCTCTGTACAGTATGTTCACAAATAAAATAAAATAAATTTAAAAAAAACAAAAAACAAAAAACAAAAGGAGGCGGCAACAATGCTTCATAAAAAAAGTACTCATTATTTTGCTCATGTAACTGTAACACCTCTGTTCAATATTTTCACAATAAAAAACTTTTAAAAACCCTTTGTATATTTCAAATGAATAAAATCAGATGTGACTACTTGTATCTGTTTTCTTACACTACTTGTATCTGTTTTCTTACACTTACATAACATTTTTAAGGTTTGCCTATGTTGCAGAATTAATTAATATTCTATTCATTTCTATGGCTAACGAGAACTGTATTATGTGGCTATAACAAAATCTGTTTACTCACTTATGGACTAGTGGGTATTTAGAATATATCTACTTTTTGTTACTATTAATACGTTTTTTATGGTGAAAATACCATACAAAGGACTTACAATTACATGAGCGAGGTAATGTGTACATTTCTTATCACTCATTTTTGCCTCCTCCTTTGTTTCCCCTTACCATCCCTACCCTCCCATCCCTCTCGCCCTACCCCCCCCCACCCCCTACCCTCGCAAAAGTTGTAAATTTCATTTTTCGGCATAGAGTCTTGTACATTTCATTGTTGCAATGGGTCCACCCGGATCACAATTTAAACAATTAGTTGTTTCCTTTTCCCTCCCAAAATTATACCAACGTCAAATACAGTGAAAACAGGGGTTATACCGTGGGGGAGGGACATACAAAGCAACAATTAAATCATCTTTTTTTTTAATTTAAATTTTTAATTTTTTTGTGAACATACTGTACAGAGGGGTTACAATTACAGGGGCAAGATAATGAGTACATTTTTTATCAAGCATTGCAGCCTCCTCCTTTGTTTACCCTTCACATCCCTTCTCAGCCTCCCCCGTCCCCCCACCTAATACCGCCCCCCCCCCACCAAAGTTGTAAAGTTCGTTTTTGACATGACGACTTGTACTTCTCATAGTTGCATCGGGTCCACCTGTATCCTTAAACGACTTGTTTTTCCCCATCTCCTCCACAAATTATACCGACATCAAATACAGTGAAAGCAGGGGTTGTATACTGTGGGGGAGGGACATACAAAGCTACAAAGAAATAATCTTATAAATGAGTTAGAAACAAATGCATGAAAGAAAAAAACATTTAAATACTTATCTAAGGGTTCATTTTCCTAACATCACATTATCTGATCTTTCCTGCTTGACTCACACATATACTAGATATTGCAAATAAGGGAAACCATGGGACCTATGTTTCTTTGTTCTTGGCTTACTTCACTTAATATAATTTTTTCCAAGCCTTTCCATTTCCTAACAAATGGGGAAATGTCATTCTTTCTGATGGAGGCATAGAATTCCATTGTGTATATATACCACATTTTCTTGATCCATTCATCTACTGAGGGGCATCTGGGTTGTTAGAAACAACAGCAAGAAAGAAAAAACATTTGAATCCTTATCTGGGGGTCATTTCGCCTCTCATCAACTTATCTGACAGTTTCTGCTTGTCTCAGACATATACTAGTTATTGCAAATAAGGGAAACCATTGGACCTATGTATCTTTGGACCTGGCTTACTTCACTTAATATAATTTTTTCCAAGTCTTTCCATTTCCTAACAAATGGGCCAATCTCATTCTTTCTGATGGAGGCATAGAATTCCATTATGTATATATACCACATTTTCCTGATCCATTCATCTACTGAGGGGCATCTGGATTGGTTCCATATCTTAGCTATGGCAAATAATGCTGCAACAAATATAGTTGTACTGGTAGCTTTAGTATGGTCTTGTTTGTGATCATTTGGTAAATGCCCAAACGTGGGATTGCTGGGTCATAGGGGAGCTCTATGTGGAGTCTTTTGAGGAACCTCCATACTACTTTCCAAAGTGGTTCAACAAGTTTACACTCCCAAAAATGCATTAGGGTTCCCTTCTGTCCACATCCCCACCAGCATCTGTTGTTATTAGATTGCTTGATTATAGCCATTCTAACTGGGGTGAGGTGGTATTTCAGTATTGTTTTGATTTGCATTTCTTTTATGGCTAGAGAGAGTTAGCATTTCTTCATATATCTATTGGCCATCCTTCTTTGCTCTTCAGAGAAGGTTCTCTGTGAGTCTTTAGCCCAGTTATTTATCTGGCAGTTGTTTCTTTGAGGATTTGTTGTTGGGGGATTCAATTTTTTGAATTCCAGGTATATTTTAGATATAAGACACTTGTCCATTTTATGGTTAGTGAAGATCTTCTCCTGATCCACGGGCGCTCTATTGATCGAGCTAGCTATGTCCTTTGCCATGCAGAAGTCCTGTAATTCCATGCAATCTTGTTTGTCCAACCATTCTTTGATTTGTTGTGTTTCAGGATCTCTTGTAAGAAAATTTCAGCCTGTGCCAAGGAGACCTAGGGTTTCTCCTATTCTGTGCTGTAATGTTTTCAGTGTCTGCTTTGACTCCAAGTCCTTTCATCCATTTGGAGTTGATTCTGGTGCAGGGTGATATATAAGGATCTAGCTTTAGTTTTCCACAAGTGATTAACCAATTTTACCAGCACCATTTACTAATGAAGCTGTCTTTCTTCCATTCTATTATTTTGCTCCCTTATCGAAGATTAGATGGCTATAGTTCTGTGGGTTCATTTGTGGGTTTTCAATTTTATTCCATTGGTCCTCAGGTCTGTTCTTGTGCCAGTACCAAGCTGTTTTGATTACTATGGCTTTGTAGTAGAATTTGAAATTTGGTATTGATATTCCTCCAGCACTATTCTTTCTGTTAAGGACCTTTTTTGCTATCCGGGGTCGTTTACTGTTCCATATAAATTTTTGGATTATCTCTTCTATTTCCTTGAAGAATGAGGTTGGAATATTGATAGGTATCCCATTGAATTTGTAGGTAGACTTGGGAAGTATTGCCATTTCCACGAGGTTGATCCTTCCAATCCAGGAGCATGGGATGTTTTTCCACTTTCTAAGTTCTGTTTTGATTTCCTTTTTCAGGTTTTTAAAGTTTTCATCATAGAGGTCCTTCACCTCTTTAGTTAAGTTATTTCCTAAGTATTTTATTTTTTTATGTGGCTATTACAAATGGAGTTGCTTTCCTGATTTCAGCTGTTCTCTTCTGATTGTTGGCATACAGAAAAGCCATTGACTTTTGAAGGTTAATTTTATACCCTGCTACTTTGCCAAAGTTTTGAGTCAGCTTAAGTAATTTGTGAGTGGAGTCAGTGGGATTCTTTAAATACAAGATCATGTCATCTGCAAAGAGGGAGAGCTTTACTTCAGCTTTCTCTATTTGGATCCACTGTATGTTTGCATCTTGTCTTACTGCTGTAGCTAGGCATTCTAATACTAGATTGAAGAGAAGTGGAGAGAGTGGACATACTTGTCTTGTTCCTGAGTTAAGAGGAAATGGCTTTAGTGTTTCACCATTAAGTATAATGCTGGCTGTAGGTTTATCATATACATCCTTTATTTTATTGAGGAATGTTCCATGGATTCCTAATTTTTCCAGAGCCTTCATCATAAAGGGATGTTGGATCTTGTCAAATGCTTTTTCTGCATCTATTAAGATAACCATGTGGTTCTTATCCTTGCTCTTGTTGAAGTGATTAATTATACTAATTGACTTGCATATATGGAACTAGCAACACTGAGATGAAACCTCTTTGATCGTGGTGTATGATTTTTTTGGATGAATTGTTGAAGTCGATTGGCCAAAATTTTGTTGAGAAGTTTTGCATCGATGTTCATCAAAGAAATGTGTCTATAGTTCTCTTTCTTTAATGAGTCCCTGCCTGGTTTGGGGATGCGGGTTATGATGACTTCATAGAATGAGTTAGTAGTGAACTTGTGCTTTCAATTTCATTGAAGAGTTGGAAGAGTATTGGTGTGAGCTCTGCTTAGAAGGCCTTGTAGAATTCCACTGTAACTCCATCTGGTCCTTGGCTTTTCTTAGCTGTGAGTTCTCTTCTTGCTGTTTCTATTTCAATGCTTGATATGGGCCTGTTAAGTTGGTTTAACTCATCTTGGTTTAGTTTTGGCATGTTGATATTTGCTAGGAAATTGTCCATTTCTGCCAGGTTCTCAAACTTATTAGCATAAAGTTTTGTGAAGTATTCCCTTATAATGTTCTGAATCTTGGTTGTTTCTGTGGTGATGTTTTCATTCTCATCTCTGAGTTTGTTTATTTCGGTGTGTTCTTTTTCTGATAAGATTTGCTAAGGGTCTGTCAATTGGGTTAATTTTTTCGAAGAACCACCTCTTTGTCGTGTTGATTCTTTCTATGGTTTTTGGATTCTAATTCATTCAATGCTGATTTAATTTTAATTATTTCTTTCCATCTGCTGGATTGGGATTTAGTTTGCTGTTCTTTTTCAAGGAGGTTCAGATGTCTCATGAAATGTTGGTTTCAGATCACTCCAATTTGTTGATGTAGGAACTCAGAGCTATAAACTTGTTTCTGAGTATTGCCTTTGCTGTGTCCCAGAGGAGGTGGAAATTTGTGTGTTCATTTTTGTTGAATATCATGAACATTTGAATTTCCTTTCTAATCTCTTCCATGTCCCACTGGTGATTCAACAGTGTGTTCTTCAGCCTCCATTTGTTACAAGACTTTCTTTAGTGGCTTTTGGTGTTGAGTTCTAATTTTACTCCCTTGTACCTTTTTTATTCTGGTCCTGGTGCTTGGACTCAGGGTCTGGGCATTGTCCCTGAGCCTCTTTGTGCGCAAGGCTAGTGCTCGACCACTTAAGTCACAGCACCACTTCCAACTTTTTCTGAATAGTGTATTGGTGATCAGAGTAACCTGGACTTTTCTGCCCAGGTTTGCCTTCAACCATGTTCCTCAGATCAGTAATCAGGATTACAGGCATGAGCCACCAGTGCCTGACTTATTTGTGCTTGAACACTCATTTTATTTGAATGCTTGTGTGGAGATACTTTTAGATTTCTCTTTGATATACGACTTTAAGGTGAGTGATTGAATTGTCTGATAACTCTTTGTTTGCATTGAAGAGGTGTTAAACTGGTTTCCAAATTGTCTGACAAATTTGTTCCTATTAGCAATATTCTTATTTCTCTATAACCTCATCTAATCCTCTTCTTGTACCTTTAAAAATATAACCATCTTTGTAGGTATGAAATCATATTATTGTGATTTTGGCTTTTCCTTTAGTCACAATTAATGACATTTATCATCATTTCAATTCTTTCCTGGTGCTTTACATATATTTTTAATATCTCTCCAATTATTATTGATTATTATCATCATTATTATCACATATATGTGAGTGTTGATACTGGTACTTGAAACTCATTGCCTCATGCTCTTGCTTTGCCTTTTTACTCAAGATTGATACTCTACTTCTTGAGTCATATCTCTGCTTCTGGCAGTTGTTGGCCTTTTTACTCAAGATACTCTACCTCTTAGGCCACATTTCTACTTCTGGAAATTTTGGTTGCTTAATTGGAGATAAGAGATTTGTTTATCTGGACTGACATCAAATCATGATGTCAGACTACTGAGTAGTTAAATCATAGGCATGATAAAATAAGGATAGAGTTTAACCCATTGTAACAATGAGATGTACAAGACACTATGTTGAAAACGAACTTTACAACTTTGGGAGTGGGGAGAGGGAGGAGTTGGGAAAGTGGGAGGGAATAGATGGTAGGGGAAAAACAAAGGAGGAGGCAACAATGCTCTATAGGAAATGTACTCATTTCCTTACTCATGTAACTATAACCCCTCTGTACAGTACTTCTACAATAAAAATATATTTTAAAAATTATAGGCATGAGGCATTGGTCTTAGATTTTCAATTATTTAGTCTATTTTCAATTGGATATATTGTTTTTTTCTGTCATAAGAAGTGGTTATACATTCTTGATATAATATACCATACAATACAAATGATTTGTAAACATTTCTACTACTGATTAGGGTTTTTTAATTTAATTAAAAGTGTCCTTTGATTCATAAAAGACTTCCATTTTAATTAACTCAAATTTATCCAGTGCTTTCTGTGATATAAACAAGGTTTTCTTTTAAGTTGTTTTAACTTTTATTTTATAGCTTTTCATATTTTAGTCTATTTTTGTATATGATATGAAGTAGGGGCTCAAATGTTTCTTGGATGTGGATATCCAAGTGTGCCCGCATTTCCTGTTAAATAGAGTATTGTGTCTACATTGAGTAGCCCTGGTATTCTTGTAAAAAATGAATGTATAGATGTATTTCTGGACTGTCAATTGTCTTATATTGGTCTGTATATTTGTCCTTATGCCAGTATCACATACTTTTAAATATGGTAGTTTTTTTTACTAAGACTTAAAATCCGGACTATGAGTCAACTCTTTTTAATTCTTTTAAAAAACTTTTTAATCTACTCAAGAGCTTTTGTAATTCTATAAAATTTTGAAGACCATATTTTCCATTTCTGCAAAATAATAAATTCAGTTTTTAATATGTATTGCATTGAATTTGTAGACTACATAGCTTTGTATTGCCATTTTAATAACATTAAGTTTTCCAATTCATAAGCTTGAAATGCTTTTCTATTTATTTAGGTATTCTTCAATTTCCTAAGAAATATTTTATGGTTTTCAGTATTTAAGTCTTTTATTTCCTTTATTAAACATTTACTCCATCATGTTTTTTATTCTTTTGGATGTCATTGTAAATTGAATTATTTCTCTAAATTATTTTTCAGATTATTGTTTGGTGCTATACAGAAACATACAGATTTTTGTATGTTGATCCTGTACCCTGATACTTTATTGAATTTGTTTACTTTAGAAGTTTTGCAAGCTGGAGTGTTCTTTGTTATTTTCTTTCTGTTTTTATTTTTTGCAACATTGAATTTGGTTTTTTATTGATTGAGAAGGAGGAGTGGATCTCAAGAACTCTTTGCATGGGCAGGCCTCAAACTACGAAGCTCAATCTCAGCCCCCTGAGTATTAGTTTTTATTACTTTGCCAGTCCTCGGGCTTGAACTCAGGGCCAGGGAACTGTTCTTTGTGATCATGTCTTCTGCAAATTGAATTCATTTGTTTCTCCTTCACAGTTTTAGGGGCCTTTAATGGCTTCATCTTGCCCAATTGCTCTCTAAATTATTTCCTACCACGATGAATAAATTATCCTTAATAGTTAGTTTTTGGTATTTTTGTTTATCATGAGTGGACATTGGATTTTTGACACAATTTTTCTTTTCCTAAATTAATTGACATGATCTTGTAATTTTTATCCCAATCATTATATTAATCTGGTGTATTATATTGACTTTCTTAGCAAAATCTCTCTACATTCAAGGAATATCTCATTTTGTTGTGCTGTGTAATCCTTAACATTTTGTTGGATTTATTTTGCTGTTATTTGCTGAGTAGTTTTTGTACCCATGCTCATAAGGTATATTGACTTGGTTTTCTTTTCTTGTGATATCTTTGGCTTTAATATCTGAGTAATACTGGTATGAAATTAATTAAAAATATTCCATCTTCTTCTATTTTGTGAAGAGTTTAGCAAAGATGGGTGATAATTCTTCTTTAAATGTTTTGTAAAACTCGCCAGTGAAGCCATCTGTTCTTAGGCTTTTCTTTTTGGAGACATTTGATTACAGCTTTAATCTTTTTATAGAATAAAAATGGTTACATATCCTATCAGAATTTCTATTTCTTCTTGAATTGGAGTTGGTAGCTTGTATGGTTCTAGACATTGTCCATTTCATCTATGTATAATTTGTTAGCATATAATATCTCACAGCATTTTCTTACAATCTTCTTTCAGTTCTTTATGATTAGTAGTTTAGTCTTCACTTTCACTTCTGAATTTACATATTTGTATACTCTTTTCTGTTTTCAATCTTAAATGGTTGTCAATTTCGTGATTTTTTTCAACAATCAACTTTTGAGGTTACTGCTTCTTAGTCTCTGTTATATCTCAGATCAAATATTTCTTGTTTGCTTCTTTCTGCTACCTTTGAGTTTAGCTTCTCTACTTTTTCTATTTCCTTTTGAAAAAATTAAATGTTCCTTTGTTTCTTCCTTTGGTTGGCTGGCTCTTTTGTGTGGTGCTGGGGATGAATACACAATTTTGTTCACTGAACTACAAGCACAGTCCTAAAGCTAGGTTCTTGGTATGAGATTTTTCTTCATTTTTATGTAGGTATTTTAAGTTATACATTTTTATATAAGCATTGCTTTTCTGAATCTCATAAGCTTCGATATTTGCAATTTTAGTTGTACGTTTTTAGTGTGTTTGCTCTATGAAGCAAATTGATATCTATATAATACCACTTTAAGTTATATTCATTTCTCTCTTTTTGTACACTTTTACGTATGTGTTCCTCAGACTTTTTGTCTAACCCAGGTGATAAATTTTAACTCAAATATGTATAGGGACCAACTTACTCTCATGATTTTTTCATACAATCAAATTTTTTAAGGTATTTTTTGAGTTCAAGGTATAGTTCAGAAATGAGACCCTTGTCCATTGTATGGCTAGTGAAGGTCTTCTCCCAATCCGTGGACTTTCTATTGATCCTGCTAGCTATGTCCTTTGTCATGCAGAAGCTCTGCAATTTCAGGCAATCCCATTTCTCTAATCTTTCTTTGATTTGTTGTGTTTCTGGGTCTCTATTAAGAAAATTTCCACCTGTGCCAACAAGACCTAGGGTTTCTCCTATTCTATCCTGTAATGTTTTCAGAGTGTCTGCTTTGACTCCGAGGTCTTTGATCCATTTGGAGATGATTTTGGTGCAGAGTGATATATAAGGATCTAGGTTTAGTTTTCTACAAGTAGTTAACCAATTTTTCCAGCACCATTTACTGAAGAGGCTGTCTTTCTTCCATTTTATTTTTTAGCTCCCAAAATATACCTTGAACTCAAAAAATTAAATCGCCCAACAACAAATCTTCAAGGAAACAACTGCCCAAAAAATAAGTGGGCTAAAGACTTAAAGAGAAACTTCTCTGAAGAAGAAAGAAGGATGGCTAATAGACACATGAAGAAATGCTCAACTTCCCTAACCATAAAAGAAATGCAAATCAAAACAACACTGAGATACCACCTCACCCCAGTTAGAATGGCAAAAATCAAGAACTCTAATAACAACAGATGCTGGAGGGGATGTGGACAGAAGGGAACCTTACTGCATTGTTGGTGGGAGTGTAAACTTGTTCAACCACTTTGGAAAGCATTATGGAGGTTCCTCAAAAGACTGCACATAGAGCTCCCCTGTGACCCAGCAATCCCACTTTTGGGCATTTACCACTAAAGCTACCAGCACGACTATGTTTATTGCAGCATTATTTACCATAGCTAAGATATGGAACCAACCCAGATGCCCCTCAGTAGATGAATGGATCAAAAAAATGTGGTATATATACACAATGGAATTCTATGAGTTCAACAGAAAAAAATGACATTGCCCCATTTGTTAGGAAATGGAAAGGCTTTGAAAAAATTACATTAAGTGAAGTAAGCCAAGCCCAAAGAAACATAGGTCCCATGGTTTCCCTTATTTGCAATATCTAGTATATGTATGAGTCAAGCAGAAAAGGTCAGTTAAGGTGATGTTAGGGAAATGAACCCTAAGATATGTATTCAAATTTTTTTCATGTGATTGTTTCTAACACATTTATAAAATTATTTCTTTGTTGCTTTGTATGTCCCTCCCCCACAGTATAACCCCTGCTTTCACTGTATTTGATGTCGGTATAATTTGTGGAGGGGAAGGGAAAAACAAATCGTTTAAATAGGGATACAGTGGGACCCATTGAAACAATGAGATGTACAAGTCGTTATGTCGAAAACGAACTTTACAACTTTGGTGCAGGGGCGGGGGGGTGGGAGCGGGGAGGATTGGGGGGACAGTGGGAGGATGGGAAGGGATGGGAACAGAGGAGGCTAAAATGCTTGATAAGAAATGTACTCATTATCTTGCCCATGTAATTGTAACCCCTCTGTACAATATTTTCACAATAAAAAATAAAATAAAAAAAGAATTTTTTCATGTTGTCTTCTGAGAAGGGAAAACTGCTAGAATGGGTTTCCTTTTATTCTATAGTATAAATTCTTTTTTTTGGAGGGGAGGGTCCTGTCGTGGGGCCTGAACTCTGGACCTGGGCGCTGTCCTTCAGCTCTTCAGCTCAAGGCTAGCGCTCTACCACTTGAACCACAGCACCACTTCCAGCTTTTTTCTTTTTGCTTATGTGGTGCTGAGGAATCGAACCCAGGGCCTCATGCATGTAAGGCATGCACTCTACCACTGAGCCACCTACCCAGGCCTATAGTATAAATTCTTAATGGTCACTTTTCAATGTAGTTGTACAAAGGAGTTGACATTCAACAGAGCATGTTCACTTTTACAGGAAAAGTCTCCTACTAAACTTTCAACTTTATACTGGTACTAGATAATAATGTCTATCCCATCTGCCAGCTTGAGAGTAAAGAATGAACATGTCAGCCACCTAGTTTGATAATCCCTTGAAGAAAAAGTAGTTTAGAATCTCAGCCTGTATCTTCCTGTTCCAATGTATTAATATCCAATATATTAATATCCAGGAGTCTCTTTGCCTTTAAGATTTTGAACAATATCCTGTTCACAATGGTTAGTTTTTGGAAAAACAGAATTAGTTTAAATGAATTAGCATGATTTATTCCCAGAAATAAAGGTGTCATATGCAGTAATCTGAGAAAACTGAAAGGAATGTAAGTTTTCTCATATAGGATGTTAGATGTAGTCTATAATATAATAAGATTTCAGGAAATTTTAGCTTGGTGCCTTTCTTTTAAGTCCTCATAACTTGTCTTTCATCACTGCGCCTTGCTCTTTCTGTTTTGGCAATCATAAACTGCTGTGTAGGAGTGATGTTTATAGAGACACCTATTTCTAATTTCAAATCACTCAATTTGGAATTTAAACATTAAATCTGATATTTGCATTAGAATCTTTAATTATATTAAGTACTTGTACAAATGGGTTTCAATTCCACATGTCAGTTTATGAGTACAATGCATCTTGCTAAATGCATTAAATTTTCATTTTCTTTAACAAATAAATTTCTTTCTCGTCTAGTGTGTATGTATATACACATATATTCATATATGCATACAAATGCTTATTTTATATGTGTTAAATATTATCAGATGCTTTAATTATGCATGCTGAGATGATATATTATTGCAGTAAACTTTTTTCTAATATATTAACTGCATACTTAAAGAAGTCTTACAGAGAACCCAAAGAATCTTGTTATTCTTTTATTTTATTTTTTTTTTATTTTTTGTGAACATGTTGTACAAAGGGGTTACAATTACATGGGCAAGATAATGAGTGCATTGCTTATCAAGCATTGCAGCCTCCTCCTTTGTTTACCTTTCACATCCATTCCCATCCTCCCCCTGCCTCCCCAACCAATTCTCCCTCCCCCAACCCCCTCCCACACCCCGCACCAAAGTTGTAAAGTTCGTTTTTGACATGACAACTTGTACTTCTCATTGTTGCAACGGGTCCACCTGTATCCTTAAACCACTTGTTTTTCCCCATCTCCTCCACAAGTTATACCGACATCAAATATAGTGAAAGCAGGGGTTATACTGTGGGAGAGGGACAAACAAAGCAACAAAGAAATAATCTTATAAATGCGTTAGAAACAAATGCATGAAAGAAAAAAACATTTAAATACACATCTAAGGGTTCATTTTCCTAATATCATATTATCTGACCTTTTCTGCTTGACTCATACATATACTAGATATTGCAAATAAGGGAAACCATGGGACCTATGTTTCTTTGGGCTTGGCTTACTTCACTTAATGTAATTTTTTCGAAGCCTTTCCATTTCCTAACAATGGGGCAATGTCATCATTTCTGATGGAGGCATAGAATTCCATTGTGTATATATACAACATTTTTTTGATCCATTCATCTACTGAGGGGCATCTTGGTTGGTTCCATATCTTAGCTATGGGAAATAATGCTGCAATAAACATAGTTGTGCTGGTAGCTTTAGTGTGGTCTTGTTTGTAAACATTTGGGTAAATGCCCAAAAGTGGGATTGCTGGGTCATAGGGGAGCTCCATGTGAAGTCTTTTGAGGAACCTCCAAACTACTTTCCAAAATGGTTGAACAAGTTGACATTCCCACCAACAATGCAGTAAGGTTCTCTTCTCTCCACATCCCTTCCAGCATCTGTTGTTGTTAGAGTTCTATTCTAACTGGGGTGAGGTGGTATCTCAATGTTGTTTTGATTTGCATTTCTTTTATGCCTAGGGAGGTTGAGCATTTCTTCATGTTTATATTGGCCATTCTTCTTTCTTCTTCAGAGAAGTTTCTCTTTAAGTCTTTAGCCCATTTATTTATTGGGCAGTTGTTTCTTTGAGGATTTGTTGTTGGGGGATTTAATTTTTTGAGTTCCAAGTATATTTTAGATATGAGACCCTTGTCCGTTGTATGGCTAGTGAAGATCTTCTCCCAATCCATGGGCTTTCTATTGATCTTGATAGCTATGTCCTTTGCCATGCAGAAGCTCTGCAACTTCATGCAATCCCATTTGTCCAAACGTTCTTTGATTTGTTGTGTTTCTGGGTCTCTATTAAGAAAAATTCTGCCTGAGCCAAGGAAACCTAGGGTTTCCCCTGTTCCATCCTGTAATGTTTTCAGAGTGTCTGCTTTGACTCCGAGGTCTTTGATCCATTTGGAGTTGATTCTGGTGCAGGGTGATATATAAGCATCTAGCTTCAGTTTTCTACAAGTAGTTAACCAATTTTGCCAGCACTATTTACTGAAGAGGCTGTCTTTCTTCCATTCTATTGTTTTAGCTCCCTTATCGAAGATTAGTTGGCTATAGGTCTGTAGATTCATTTCTGGGTTTTCAATTCTATTCCATTGTTCCTGAGATCTTTTCTTATGCCAGTACCAAGCTGTTTTGATTACTATGGCTTTATAGTAGAGTTTGAAATTTGGTATTGATATTCCTCCATCAATGTTCTTTCCATTGATGAGCGTTTTTTGCTATTCGGGGTCTTTTATTGTTCCATATGAATTTTTGGATTGCCTCTTCTATTTCCTTGAAGAATGAGGTTGGAATCTTGATAGGTATCGCATTGAATTTGTAGATAGCCTTGGGAAGTATTGCCATTTTTACGATGTTAACCTTTCCAATCCAGAAACATAGGAGGTTTTGCTATTCTCTAAGTTCTATTTTGATTTCCTTTTTCAAGTTTTTAAAGTTTTCATCATAGAGGTCCTTCACTTCTTTGGTTAAGTTAATTCCTAGGTATTTTATTTTTTGTGGGGCTATTACAAATGGAGTTGATTTCCTAATTTCAGCCCCACTTTTCTCATTGTTGGCATACAGAAAAGCCATTGATTTTGGGGGGTTAATTTTATACCCTGCTACTTTGCCAAAGTTTTGAATCAGCTTGAGTAATTTGGGAGTGGGATCTTTGGGATTCTTTAAATACAAGATCATGTCATCTGCAAAGAGGGAGAGTTTTATTTCTTCTTTCCTTATTTGGATCCCCTTTATGTCTGCATCTTGTCTTATTGCTGTAGCTAGGCAGAATCTTGTTATTCTAAAATAAACCCTTCTGGATCTTCTTTTACTGGTATTAGAGTTTAAACTCAAAGTCTTGTTCTTGCTTGGTTTGCTTACTCAGATGGAGGACTACTGTTTGAGCCTCAGCTATAGCCCTGCTCTTCACTGGTAATTTTGACTGAGATCTTCCATCTCTCAGACTCCTAAAAAGCTAGGATAATAGGTAAGTTACAGCATTTGAATCTTAATAAATTGTCTTTTTATGTATCACTTCAATAAGTTTGATTTTTTTAAGTTACCAAGATTGATAAGTAAATTTTGTCTCCAGATGGTTTGGTTTTGTTTTCTCTCTCTAAAACTATTTGCGTATGATTTATAAAATTATCGGATCTGCTACCTATACTACAGGGAAGTTTTCACTAATGAAGAAGTTCCTTGAGAGTTCCTGGAAGATGGCGGAGGCGAAGCTGGAATCTGAACAAGCTCTTGCATAGAAAACAGTTTCAGAGTTCCAGTGAACAGTCCCAAGCCAGAGAACCATACCAAGTGTGCCATCACAGGACAGAGAGTTAGTCAAGAGAGGGGAAGCCAAGCAGACACATCTGAGCGCCTGCCAGCAGCTGCCGCTGCAGCGGCAGGGTCACGGCGGCGACCACCACCGCGGGGGCATACCTGAGACACAGTCCAGGACAAAGGAGCCAGACGCAGCAGACGAGCGGATTCTACTCAACACCAGCAAGAACCAACAAGGAGCAGACATCTTCATCCTGCACTTTGCAGACCAGAGACGACCCAGGATCCAAGACTCGGCGTGAGTAGAAGCCCGACTTCCTCACTCCTTCTCAGGGAGCAGAGGAGAGAAGGCCACCCCTCCCCCCCAGCACCGGTGATCTCCATCTTGGATACCGACAAAGCTCGGAGGAGCGGCTAGCTCCAGCTCAGGCCTTGGAATAAAACGAGTCATTTAGCAGGTCACAAGAACTTAACGGCGAAGTGACCTCACAGACTCAGTTCCATCCAGGGAAAAGTCACCCAGCTCAGGCGCCAGCCATTGGAGTGGCTCTCCTCACTGGGTAACCAGAGCCAGAGGCTGCCCCTCCCTCTAGCAGCCACCACAATCAATTGAAAAACAGAAACCCTGAGAATGGCTCCAGGCTGGGTGCTGTCAGTTTTTTTCACAAAATAGCCCCAGGGAAAAGCTACTGTTTGTAGAAAGGCCTCAACTCTACCCAGAACATAGCCTCATCACTGCATCCCCCTCTTGTGTTATTCTCAAAGCAGATCACCCTCCCAGTAAACTAACCTGGGAGGGGGATCTCAAAATCTTGGGTAAAGCAGAGCATTTTTCTGCCTGTGCCAACAAACTGACTTAAGAAACCAATCAAGCCACAGGACCTCAATCTGACCAGAGACTCCAACCAGACTCTGTTTACAGACAAAAGGGAGATACAGGACTCTTCCCACCCCTCCCAAAAAAAAAAAAAACATCAAAGAACTTTTTTTTTCTTCTTCTTCTTTTCTTTTTTTCTTTTTTTTGTTTTGTTTTTTTTTCTCGTTTTTTGTTACATTATATATATAAAAAATTTTTTTTCCTTTTCTAAAACTTTTATTAATCTTTAATTTTTGCCTCTTCTGAAAAAATAATTGTTTTCCAGTAACTTTTTTTTTTCTCCTCTTATAATTTTTATTTTAGGAATACGTGAATGTGTGTTTTCCTTTCTTTTCTTGTCTTCTTTCTCTTTTTCTTTCATTCTTAATTATCTTTTTGTTTTTTGTCTAGCTCTACTGAATTTCTGATCTTTTCTTCTCACTCTCCTATCCTTTCCACCTTTTCCTCTTTTGTACTTCTTTATGTGACTTAACTCTTGTCCTGCACATCCTCAGATAAACCCGTAGTTAACAAGTAGACCCTATCCCCCATTGTGTACACACATAATCCACAAACTTATTACTCAATTCAAAACCTCTGAGACTTAAATTCTAAGAGCAGTACTACCTCTTTATACCTATATAATATTTTAAGCATTTTTTTAAAGTTTTTCACATCTCCTCTATGTCCCTCCCTTTTTCTCAACATATTCACATTCCTAAGTAGATGATCTTTTAATCTCTATAATAACATTAATTTTCACGATTCTATTTTTTTTCTGGTCTCTTTTCATTCCCCTTTCCCTTTCTTCTTTTTCTCTCTCTCTCTACTTGCATCCTACCCAACCTATTTCCTGCATTGGGACTAGGACATAGTTAACTCTCCCTGTGCCTCCCCACACCAATCTATTCCTATTTTTTACCCACATCTCTCCCTAACCCTAATAATTTCTGGTTTTCCAAATTCTTCTCTGTGGTTCGAAGCCCTTTAACATATAGTTGTATGATGTCGAATAGATGTATCTGTTGAACTAGATTGTATCTGTAGACTATTGACTGTACAAATGCAAACTTTGGTTGATGGTTGCCTTAAGATAGTGTTCTAGCACAAAACTGGTGCGATCTTCATCTCAAATGGGCAGAGTAAGCCGGAAAAACACAAGAAAAATGGGAAATTCGGGTATCTCAATTCCCAATCTTGAGAATCAGGGGTTAGAAGAGATAATGAATAATCCAGAGGAGAGTTCCCAAATAGCTCTACAAACACTGCTGGCAAACTTAATAAATGAGAAGTTTGACAACGTACAAAGGACTCTGTATGAGCGTGATAGGGAGAGAGAGGAGGCATCCCAGAAGTTTATACAGGAATATCATAAGCATGAGGAAGCTACTCAAAAACTGATACAGGATTTGCATGAACAACTTGAGAATACTCAAAGAGAAAGGGAGGAATGGCGTGAGCAGGCTGAGAACACTCAAACAGAACTGCAGGAATCCCACGAACGGGAGGAAGCTAATCAAAGAGTAATACAGGAATTGAGAGACCAGGTAGAGAACACACAAAGATCACTAAAGGCATTCATGGAATCCATTAACAAAGAGCTGAAGGAAGTCAGGGAGACCACAAAGGGAATGCTGAATGGAACCCAACAGAAGGAATGGGAGCCCAAAGAAACCATAACCAATCAACTAAGTGATTTGAGGACAAACACTGAACACCAAATTAAGGAAGTAAAGAAATTCATACAAGACCTAAAACAGAGCTTCAACAAAGAACTTGAAGCCATCAAAGCTGACCAATTAGAAGGAAAAGAGATAAAAAACAAAGTAGAGAGTCTTGACAGCAGGTTAGACCATGCAGAAGATCGAATCTCAGGGATTGAAGACAGCCTAGATATTATAGAGAAAGAACATACAACCATCCAAGACAAGTCCAAGAAATATGATAGATCTATCCAACACCTGGAAGACACCATCAGAAGGCCTAATCTGAGGATAATGGGTGTAGAGGAGCACCTAGAAACAGAAGTTAATGGTCTAGGAAATTTGTTTAACAGGATCCTAGCAGAGAACTTCCCAAACATGCAAAAAGATAGGCCTGTCCAGATACAAGAAGCCTTTAGAACCCCAAATAGACCAGACCAGAATAGGACATCCCACCGCCACATTATAATCCACACAGGATCAACTCAGAACAAGGAAAAGATCCTTAAAGCTGTCAAGTAGAAAAGGGTAATCACCTATAAAGGGAAACCAATTAGAATCACCTCAGATTTCACAGCAGAGACAATCAAAGCAAGAAGAGCCTGGAATGATGTATGCCATGCCCTAAAAACAAACAACTATCAACCAAGAATACTGTACCCAGCTAAACTCTCCTTCATAACTGAAGGCCAAATAAAACCCTTCCATAGCAAAGAAAAATTGAAACAATACATCTCCACCAAACCAGCCCTACAAAAGATTCTTAAAGATGTCCTACACATAGAAAACCAACAAGACCTCAATAAAGGCCAAGAAACTGCACCCAAACTGAGAATCCAAGAACCATAGGAAGAACCCAGTTTTCGCAGCCCCCAAGAAAGGGGATAACATGGCAGGAACTCCCAAATACCTCTCAGCCCTTTCTCTTAACGTTAACGGACTGAACTCTCCAATTAAGAGACATAGACTGTCTAGTTGGATTAAAAAACAAGACCCTTCTATCTGCTGCCTGCAGGAGTCACATCTTGCCCGTAAAAACAAACACATTTTCAATGTTAAAGGCTGGAACAAAATCTACCAAGCAAACGGACCCCATAAACAGGCGGGAGTTGCAATCCTAATATCAGATAAAATAGACTTCAAATTAAAATTCGTGAGAAGAAATAAAGAAGGTCGCTACATACTAATTAAAGGATCTCTCCTTCAGGAGGATATTACAATTCTAAATATCTATTCGCCAAACAATGGAGCACCCAAATTTATCAAAGAAACACTACTTTCCCTCAAATCCCATATAGATCCAAAGACATTAATTGTTGGGGATTTTAACACACCACTCTCCCCACTAGATAGATCAACTCGGCAAAAACTCAACAGAGAAACCGCAGATCTAAACAGCTGCATAGATCAACTAGACTTAACAGACATCTACCGAACATTTCACCCAGCAGCATCAGAATACACGTTTTCCTCAGCAGCACATGGAACGTTTTCTAAAATAGACCACATTTTAGGCCACAAAGCAAACTTGTCTAAATTCAGAAACATTGAAGTTATACCTTGCATTCTCTCTGACCGCAAGGGAATAAAATTAGAACTCAACACTAAAAGCCACCAAAGAAAGTCCGGTATCACATGGAGGCTGAACAACACACTGCTGAATCATGAGTGGGTCATGGAAGAGATTACAAAGGAAATTCAAATGTTCATGCTATTCAACAAAAAATGAACACACAAAATACCAGCTCCTCTGGGACACAGCAAAGGCAGTACTCAGAGGCAAGTTTATAGCTCTGAGCTCCTACATCAACAAATTGGAGAGATCTGAAACTAACAATTTAATGACACATCTAAACCTCCTTGAAAAAGAGCAGCAAGATGAACCCCAATCCAGTAGTCGGAAAGAAATAATCTAAATTAAATCAGAATTAAATGTATTAGAATCCAAAAAGCTATAGAAAGAATCAACAAAAAAAGAGTTGGTTCTTCGAAAAACTTAACAAAATTGACAGACCCTTAGCAAATCTTATCAGAAAAAGAAGAGAACACACCCAAATTAATAAACTCAGAGATGAGAATGGAAACATCACCACGGAAACAACCAAGATTCAGAACATTATAAGGGAATATTTCTCAAAATGTTATGCTAATAAGTTTGAGAACTTGACAGAAATGGACCTCTTCCTAGCAAATATTGACATGCCAAAACTAAACCAAGATGAGTTAAACTATCTTAACAGGCCCATATCAAGCATTGAAATAGAAACAGCAATAAGAGACCTCCCAGCTAAGAAAAGTCCAGGAGCAGATGGTTTTACAGCGGAATTTTACAAGGCCTTCAAAACAGAGCTCACACCAATTCTCCTCCAACTCTTCAATGAAATTGAAAGAGAAAGCTCACTGCCAAACACATTCTATGAAGCCATCATAACCCTCATCCCAAAACCAGGCAGGGACTCATCAAAGAAAGAGAACTATAGACCCATTTCTTTGATTAACATTGATGCAAAACTTCTCAACAAAATTTTGGCCAACCGACTTCAACAATTCATCCAAAAAATCATACACCACGATCAAACAGGATTCATTTCAGGGATGCAAAGCTGGTTCAATATACGCAAATCAATTAATATTATTCATCACATCAACAGGAGCAAGAATGAAAACCACATGGTTATCTCAATAGACGCAGAAAAAGCATTCGACAAGATCCAACACCCCTTTATGATGAAGGTTTTGGAAAAATTAGGAATCCATGGAACATTCCTCAATACAATAAAGGCTGTATATGATAAACCTACAGCCAGCATTATACTCAATGGTGAAAAACTAAAGCCATTTCCCCTTAACTCAGGAACAAGACAAGTATGTCCACTCTCTCCACTTCTATTCAATATAGTATTAGAATGCTTAGCTACAGCAATAAGACAAGATGCAGACATAAAGGGGATCCAAATAGGGAAAGAAGAAATAAAACTCTCCCTCTTTGCAGATGACATGATCTTGTATTTAAAGAATCCCATAGACTCCACTCCCAAATTACTCAAGCTGATTCTAAACTTTGGCAAAGTAGCAGGTTATAAAACTAACCCCCCAAAGTCAATGGCTTTTCTGTATGCCAACAATGAGAAAAGTGTGGCTGAAATTAGGAAAGCAACTCCATTTGTAATAGCCCCACAAAAAATAAAATACCTAGGAATTAACTTAACTTAAGAAGTGAAGGACCTCTATGATGAAAACTTTAAAATCTTGAAAAAGGAAATCAACACAGAACTTAAAAAATGGCAAAACCTCCCATGCTCCTGGATTGGAAAGATTAACATCGTGAAAATGGCAATACTTCCCAAGGCTATCTACAAATTCAACGCAATACCTATCAAAATTCCACCCTCATTCTTCAAGGAAATAGAAGAGGCAATCCAACAATTCATATGGAACAATAAAAGACCCCGAATAGCAAAAACGCTCCTCAATGGAAAGAACACTGCTGGAGGAATATCAATACCAAATTTTAAACTCTACTACAAAGCCATAGTAATCAAAACAGCTTGGTACTGGCACAAGAACAGACCTCAGGACCAATGGAATAGAATTGAAAACCCAGAAATGAACCTACAGACCTATAGCCATCTAATCTTCGATAAGGGAGTTTAAACAATAGAATGGAAGACAGACAGCCTCTTCAGTAAATGGTGCTGGCAAAACTGGTTAACTACATGTAGAAAACTAAAGCTAGATCCTTATATATCACCCTGCACCAGAATCAACTCCAAATGGATCAAAGACCTTGAACTCAAAGCAGACACTCTGAAAACATTACAGGATGGAATAGGAGAAACCCTAGGTCTCCTTGGCTCAGGCCGAAATTTTCTGAATAGAGACCCGGAAACACAACAAATCAAAGAAAGGTTGGACAAATGGGATTGCATAAGGTTGCACAGCTTCTGCAGGGCAAATGACATAGCTAGCAAGATCAATAGAAAGCCCACGGATTGGGAGAAGATCTTTACTAGCCATACAACGGACAAGGGTCTCATATCTAAAATATACTTGGAACTCAAAAAATTAAACCCCCCAACAACAAATCCTCAAAGAAACAACTGCCCAATAAGTAAGTGGGCGAAAGACTTAAAGAGAAGCTTCTCTGAAGAGGAAAGAAGGATGGCCAATAGACATGAAGAAATGTTCAACATCCCTAGCCATAAAAGAAATGCAAATCAAAACAACATTGAGATATCACCTCACTCCAGTTAGAACAGCAAAAATCAAGAACTCTAACAACAACAGATGCTGGAGGGGATGTGGACAGAAGGGAACCTTACTTCATTGTTGATGGGAATGTAAACTTGTTCAACCACTTTGGAAAGCAGTATGGAGGTTCCTCAAAAGACTTCACATAGAACTCCCCTATGACCCAGCAATCCCACTTTTGGGCATTTACCCAAATGTTTACAAACAAGACCACACTAAAGCTACCAGCACAACTATGTTTATTGCAGCATTATTTCCCATAGCTAAGATATGGAACCAACCAAGATGCCCCTCAGTAGATGAATGGATCAAGAAAATGTGGTATATATACACAATGGAATTCTATGCCTCCATCAGAAAGAATGACATTGCCCCATTTGTTAGGAAATGGAAAGGCTTGGAAAAAATTATATTAAGTGAAGTAAGCCAGGCTCAAAGAAACATAGGTCCCATGGTTTACCTTATTTTCAATATCTAGTATAGGTATGAGTCAAGTGGAAAAAGTCATAATGTGATGTTAGGAAAACGAACCCTCAAATATGTACTTTAATGTTTTTGTTTCTTTCATGCATGTGTTTCTAACGCATTTATAAGATTATTTCTTTGTTGCTTTGTATGTCCCTCCCCCACAGTGTAACCCCCGCTTTCACTATATTTGATGTCAGTATATCATGTGGAGGAGACAGGGACAAACAAGTCGTTTAAGGATTCAGGTGGACCTGTTGCAACAATGAGAAGTACAAAATGTCATGTCAAAACCAGCTTTACAATGTCGGAGTGGGGGGGGGGGAAAGGGGGGTATGATTGGGTGGGGGGGGGAGGGGGGAGGCTGGGAAGGGAGGTGAAGGATAAACAAAGGAGGAGGCTGCAATGCTTGGTAAGAAATATATGCATTATCATGCCCTTGTAATTGTAACCCCTCTGTACAGTATGTTCTCAAATAAAATAAAATAAAATTTTTTTAAAAAAAGAAGTTCCTTGAGTGTAATCACTTCTAATAAATTTTTAATACAGTCACTTTTGACAATTTATTCTTTTCTAGAAATGTGTTCATCTAATCTTATATGTGTTAGCATAAAGTTACCTCTTTTATTCCTCTATTTTGTAACTCATTAAGTCCCTTGTTTTACCCATTTTCCATGGTTCATTCAATTGACTTTAGTTTTGTAGAAAAAATTTTACTATTGTTGTCCTGGCCCACTGGTTATCTTAACACTAAAATCAAATAATAGAATTGTGATAACAAGTTCAAATGGCTTAAAATTATGTGCAAGCAAATATAACTCTATTTTGATTCATACTTCTCAATTATTTTAGTATTCTGCATGTAATGGAATATTGACATAAACATTTTAGTACATGTCAAATTCCTAGCCTTTATATAGCTATTGTGTTTTCTAGTAATGAAAATTCTTCAGTGTTTTCCTTAGAAAAAAAAGGAAGCACTAGATTTGAAGGTCTATGTTAAATTGCTTGCTCCAATAGCTAAAAAATACTTTAAGATTTATATATCCATGTGAAAATTCTTAACCTATATAAAGAAGTCTCTTCTAACAATGCTGAATAGGAAATGTACTCATTACCTTACTTATGTAACTGTAACCCCTCTGTACAGTATTGTTACAATAAAAATATATTTAAAAAGAAGTCTTTTCTATGTAATTCATGTTGTCTTTATAAAATATCCTTACCAGGATTCTATATTGCTAAAACTTTGGAACCAAGACCAATATCTTGCTTTTGGATTCATCCCCTATGAGAAGCAATAACTGCTATCCTAAATCTGAAGTAAGCTAACTCATGGATTTCTATAAACATAATTCAAAAAAGCCAATTTAGCAAGTAATAAGTAGAAATGCTATGAAAGCATGCTAAATTAATGTTTCGTCATTTTAAAAGAGATTTAAAGCCACCCCAGAGACTTGCTAATTACATGAAAGGCAACAAGCATTTTAATGATCCACAGATGAACATTATTGTACATTAGAATTAGTAATGCAGTTCTTTTGAGTTTAAAGATGGCATGAGAAGCCACAAACGTTATCATCAAGGTTCTGTACAGAATTTTCTCTGGTTAATGTTGTTTCCTATTCCAAACAACAGAAATTTTAAGGTCTTTATATAGGCCTTTTACACTTATTTAAGTTAGACTGAGTGAAATATCTTGCTGCTTTATCTGAAGAGAAAAAAGTATAATTAAGCATAAACCAGCAAATAGTCCATTATTACCAATAGTCCATTCTCTTTTCTGTGCCTCTGACCTTGACCTCTCCTTCGCATCCTTCCCCTTTTCCTTCAAAAAGGAAAAGCACATTTTTCAATATGTTTATCCCTTGCTCTTTCTTAAGATGGAAACATGTATGTTGTGAGAATAGTCCATACTTATTTCTTCAACTCCTACTCATTCTTTTACTTTAAAAGTATCAGTTGCCTACCGATCTTATCATATGTAAGTAATCCATCACCATTATAAATAAATCATAAAATAGATTAAAAAAAGAAATGATAGGCTTAAAAATATTCATAATCTCACCACCCAGAGTTAAGCATTGCTAATCCCTTGATGCTTTTTTCTCTGCACTTTACATTCACAAAATATATTGTACCATATATTGTCTAAGTAGGCTTACAGTGAGCTTAGAAGTAAATTTTTAATTCTAGTAAGCATTGAACCAAATATTGTCCTGGCCAATAGCTTGTCTGTTGACTTGTGTGAGGAACTCTAATCTAGAGATACTCAACTAAGTAACTTCCATATTCATGACCCTCACTAACTATAAAGTCTAATAAAAGATTTGTTGTTTTGGCTTGTGAGTTACAGTGCAATTTGTTACATAGCGGTAGATGATTAAAAGAGCAGTGTTTTGAGACTTGTTTCTCACGATTAATATGCTAACAAAATATTTCTGGGAAACTCAGGAGGAAGATGGTGGATTAGAAGCTGCAGCTTTAGTGTTCCAGTGAAAATCCAAGGCTAGAGAGTCACACCAAATGTGCCATCATAGTACAAAGAGTTTGGACAGAGAGGAAAAATTCAGGCAGCTTGGAAAGGACACAAATTTGAGCACTCACTGATGTCCACAGATGCAGGAGTAGTGGCTGATACTACAGCCACGATATCAACAGAGCCCAGGACAAAGATGCCAGAGGCAGTGTGCAAGTGAATTCTACTCACCACCAGCAAGAACTGAGAAGGAACAGAAATCTTCATCCTGCTCAGCACAGACAGTCACAGACCATGGACAGCCCAGAAACCAAGGGCAACACATGAGTACCACACAAGACATCCTCACTCCTTCTCACGGAGCAGCAGGGGAAAAGGAGCCCTTCCCCCATCACCTGAGAAGAACTGAATCTTCGATACTGACAAAGACTGGGCCAGACCAGCTAGCACATAACTCAGGCCTTGAAAGAAGACAATAGGAGACACTCAACAGGTCAAAGGAACCTGATCTGTGGGGCTCAGCTCAACCCCAGGGGAAAACTTACCCTTCCCAGGCAGAGGAACCTCCACCCATGGAGGAATGAGGTTCTTCACTGGGTAAACAGAGCCAAAGGCTGCCCCACCCCACTGTAGCACAGGCAGCAGACTCAGCTGCTGGAGGGTAAAAGAAAAACAATTGGAAATTCAGTAAACATAAATCCTGAGAATGGCTCCAGGCTGGGCTCAGTGAGTGTCTCAGGAGTTAGCCTCTCAGGGAAAAACTACTGATTGCTGACAGGCCTCAACACTACCCACAACCTAGCACCATCACAAGCTAGAAGAAACTCCAAGCTAGAAGAAACAGCCATCTACCTCTTTTGTGCCACTCAAAGCACATCATTGTCCCAGTGAACTAGCCTGGGAGGAAGGACATAAAGTCCCCGTTAAGGCACAGCTTCCTTCTGCCTGCTCATACAAACTGATTCAAGAAACCATCAATCCACAGGCAAACCAAACACCACAAGCAAACCAGAGACTCCACCAAGAGACTGGTTGGACACAAGGGAGACACAAGATTCCCCTCCCCCCAAAAAAATGGAAGAACTCTTTTTTTCTACCTAACTTTTTATTATTTTTTTAAATGTTTTTTTTTCACAATTTTTATTCCAGGTTTTGTTTTTTTTTTGTTTTTTTGGTCCGGTCGTGGGGCCTGAACTCTGGGCGCTGTCCCTCAGCTCTTCAGCTCAAGGCTAGCACTCTACCACTTGAGCCACAGCGCCACTTCCAGCTTTTTTTTTCTTTTGCTTATGTGGTGCTGAGGAATCGAACCCAGGGCCTCATGCATGCAAGGCAAGCGCTCTACCACTGAGCCACCTTCCCAGCTCCCCAGGTTTTTTTTGGGGGGGGGGGGGGCGTCCAGTCGTGGGGCCTGAACTCTGGGCCTGGGCGCTGTCCCTCAGCTCTTCAGCTCAAGGCTAGCGCTCTACCACTTGAGCCACAGCGCCACTTCCGGCTTTTTTCTTTTTGCTTATGTGGTGCTGAGGAATCGAACCCAGGGCCTCAGGCATGCAAGGAAAGTGCTCTACCTCTGAGCCACTTTCCCAGCCCTCCCCCAGATTGTTTTTTTAATTCTCTTTTTACTCTTTTCCCATTTGGTCCTTTTTATTTTTTGCTTTACTTAATGGCTGTTCTGTTCATCCCCAGGTATATACCTGTTTTCAATTATTAGAACTTATCCTTCATTGTTTGCATACTTAATTCATGTACCAATTACTTAATTCACAAACTCTCAGCCTTAACTTTCTTAATTGTAGTTTTATTTCTTTTACTTATATAATGTTTTAAGTGTTTCTTTTTTTATTTTTCCATTTTCTTTATCTCTCTTCTCCTTTCCTTCTATCCTTTTCCTCTCTCTGAATTTAGGTCTTGGTTATATTACCTCTCTCCTTTTCCCTCTGCACATTCCTCTAATTTTATTTTCTCCTCACAATTCTCCCTAAAGCTACTAATGTCTGGTCTACTGGCTAGTTCTTTGGTTTTCTTAACCCATTCATCCCTAGTTGCTTGTTGTTGAACTACATTGTATCTGCTGAATTCGATTTTTTCTGTACTCATTTTGACTGCATAAAAAATCTGTGCAATTACAGGACTCTGGTTGATGCTTGCCTTAAAATAGTGTTCTAACACAGAATTGGTTTTGCTTTTATACCCAAATGGGTAGAAAAAGCCAGGGAAACACAAAAAAAGTCCAGGTATCTCAGCTCCCACTAATGATAAATGGGCAACAGAGCAGTTAATGAAAAATCCAGAGTGAGTGCCCAAAATTCTCCACAAACACTACTGGTAAGCATGGTGAATGAAAAGATTGAAAGCCTGCATAGAACTCAGTGTGAATGTATAAAGGAAATGCACGACTATGATGAGGCTAACCAAGGATTAATACAGGAATTTTGCCAGTCTTGGGAGGCTAAGCAAAGATTAAATGAGGAATTGCATGAGTGAGATGAAAATAAGCAAAGATTATTAGAGGCATTCACGGAATCTAAGAACAGAAAGCTGGAAGAATCAAGGAGGCCACAAAGAGAATGCTGAAAGAAACCTAACAGAAGGAAAGGGAGTCCAATGAAACTATAACAAATCAATTAAAGGATCTGAGAATGAAGACTGAAAACAAAATTAAGAAGGCCAAGAAGTCCATACAAGCTCAGATAAGGTGATGTTAGGGAAATGAACCCTAAGATATGTATTCAAATGTTTTTTTTTTCTTTCATGCGATTGTTTCTAACACATTTATAAGATTATTTCTTTGTTGTTTTGTATGTCCCTTCCCCACAGTGTAACCTCTGCTTTCACTGTATTTGATATTGGTATAACTTTTTGAGGGGAAGGGGAAAAACAAATAGTTTAAATGGGGATACAGATGGACCCATGGCAACAATGCTATGTACAAGTCTTTATGTCGAAAACGAACTTTACAACTTTGGTGAGGGGCGGGGGTAGTGGGGAAGATTGGGTGGGGGGGCAGGGGGAGGAGGGGAAAGGATGGGAAGGGGAAACAAAGGAGGAGGCTACAATACTTGATAAGAAATGTACTCATTATCTTGCCCATGTAATTGTAACCCCTCTGTACAGTATTTTCACAATTTAATAAAAAAAGATCTAAAACAATGCTCAGACAAAGAATTTGAAGACATCAAATCTGGCCAGTTAGAAGGAAAGAAAATAAAACACAAAGTAGAAAATCTTGACAGTAGTTTAAACCATGCAGAAAATAAAAAATCTGAGCAGAAGACAGCTTAGACATTATAGAAAAAGAACAGACAAGTATTCGAGACAAATCCAAGAAATATATCTATTCAACATTTAGAAGACAGAAGGCCTAATTTAAAGCTCATTGTTGTAGAGGAAGGCCTAGAGACAGAAGTGAAAGGTCTAGGAAATTTATTTAACCAGATCCTAACAGAGAACTTCCCAAACCCTCAAAAAGATAGGCCCATACAGATACAAGAAGTCTTTAGAACCCCAAATAGACTATCTACAACAGGACATCCCACCATCACATTGCAAGCCACAGGATCAATTGAGACTAAGGAAAGGATCCTTAAAGCTGTCAAGGAGAAAAGATTAATCACCTCTAAAGGAAAACCAATCAGAATAAATTCAGATTTCTCAGCAGAGACAATAAAGCAAGAAGAACCTGGAATGATATATGCCACACCCTAAAGACAAACAACTCTCAACCAAGAATAATGTACACAGCTAAACTCTCCTTCAACCAAAGGTCAAATAAAACTTTCCACAGCAAAGACTGTATCTCCACCAAAGGAGCTCTACAAAAGCTAAAGATGTCCTACACATAGAAAATCAACAAGAGCATGATAAAGGCCAAGAAACAGCCTCCAAACAGAAAATTCAAGAATCATAGGAAGAACCAAGTTGGCACAGCCCCCAAGAAGGTGGATAATATGACAGCAACAACCAAACACCTCTCAGTCTTAACTCTCAATATTAATGAATTTAACTCTCCAATTAAGTGACATGGATTGTCTATTTGGATCAAAATTCAAGATCCTTCTGGCTGCTGCCTTCAAGAGACACACCTTGCCCACAAAAGCAAACATACTCTGAAAGTGAAAGGCTGGAATAAAATCTACCAAGCAAATGGCCCCCACAAACAAGCTTAGGTAGCAATCCTAACATCAGATAAAATAGACTTCAAATTAAAATTTGCAAGAATAGATAAAGAAGGTCACTACATACTAATTAAGGGATCTCTCCTTCAGGAGAATATTACATTTCTAATTTTCTATTCACCAAATAACGGAGCACCCAAATTTATGCAAGAAACACGACTTTCTCTAAAATCTCACATAGATCCAAAGACAATAATTGTTGGGGACTTTAACACACACTATCTCCACTGGATAGATCAATCTAGCAAAAACTCAACAGAGAAAGCCAGGATCTAAACAACTGCATAGATCAACTAGACTTAACAGACATCTATGAAATATTTCATCCAGCAGCATCAGAATACACGTTCTTCTAAGCAGCACACAGAAGATTCTCCAAAATAGACAACATTTTAAGTCACAAAGCAAATTTGTCCAAATTCAGAAACATTAAAATTATGCACTGCATTCTCCCAGACCACAAGGGAATCAAATTAAAATTCAACACCAAAAGCCAGCAAAAAAATCATGTAACACATGGAGGCTGAACAACACACTGTTGAATCACCAGTGGGTCATGGAAGAGATTAAAAAAGAAATTCAAATGTTCATGGTATTTAACAAAAATGAACACACAAATTACTAGCTCCTCTGGGACACAGCAAAGGCAGTACTCTGAGGCAAGTTTATAGATCTAAGTTCCTAGTTCAACATTTGGAGAGATCTGAAAACAACAGTTTAACGAGTCACCTGAAGCTCCCTAAAAAAGACCAAAAAGCTAACCTCCAATTCAATAGACAGAAATAAACAATTAAAATTAAATCAGAATTAAATGAATTAAAATCCAAAAACATTAAAAATAATCAAAAAAACAAAGAGTTGGTTCTTCGAAAAAATTAACAAAATTGACAGACCCTTAGCAAATCTTATCAGAAAAAGAAAAGAACACACCCAAATAAACAAACTCAGAGATAAGAATGGGAACATCACCCCAGAAACAATCAAGATTCAGAACATTATAAGGGAATACTTTACAAACTTTTTTGCTAATAATTTGGAGAATCTGGAAGGAATGGACAAATTCCTAGCAAATACTGACATGCCCAAACTAAACTAAGATGATTAAAACCAAGTTAAGTGACCCATATCAAGCAGCGAAATTAGAACAGCCATAAGAGACTTCCTACCCAAGAAAAGCCCAGAACTGGATGGATTTACAGCTGAATTCTACAAGGCCTTCAATGCAAAACTCAAAGTAATACTCTTCCAACTCTTCAATGAAATTGAAAATGAAGGTTAACTACCAAACATGTTCTACAATGCCATCATAACCCTCATCCCAAAACCAGGCAAATAAAGAGAATTATAGACCCATTTCTTTGGTGAACATCGATGCAAAACTTCTTAACAAATTTTGGTCAATTGACTTCAACAACTCATCAAAAAAATCACACAGCATAATCAAGCAGGATTCCTTTCAGAGATGCAAATCTGGCTCAATATACACAAAACAAACAATATAATTCATCACATCAGCAAGAGCAAGGATAAGAACCACATGATTATCTCAACAGATGCAGAAAAAGCATTTGACAAGATCCAACCCCCCTTTATAATGAAAGCTATGGAAAAACTAGGAATGCATGGAACATTCCTCAATATAATAAAGTCTGTGTATGAAAAGCATTATACTTAATGTCAAAAAACTAAAGTCATTTCCTCTAAATTCAGGAATGAGACAAGGATACCTACTCTCTCCACTCAATTTAGTATTAGAATGAGTAACTAGAGCAATAAGACAAATGCAAACATAAAGGGGATCCAAATAGGGAAAGATGCAGTAAAACTCTCTCTCTTTGCAGATGATATGATCTTCTATTTAAAGAATCCCATGGATTGCACTCCCACGTTACTTGAGCTGATCTGAAACTTTGGCAAAGTAGCAGGGTATAAAATTAACCCCCCAAAATCAATGGCTTTTCTGTATACCAATAATGAGAAGAGAGCAGTTTAAATCAGGAAAGCAATTCTTTTTTATCGCTCCAGTAAAAATAAAGTACCTTGGAGTTAATTTAACTAAAGAAGTGAAGGACCTCTATGATGAAAAGTTTAAAAACCTGAAAAAGGAAATTAAAACAGAACTAAGGAAGTGGAAAAACATCTCATGCTCCTGGATTGGGAGGATTAACATCATAAAAATTGCAATACTGCCAAAGGCTATCTACAAATTCAATGTGATACCTATAAATATCCCAACCTCATTCTTCAAGGAAATAGAACAAGCAATCCAAACATTTACATGGAACAATAAAAGACCCTGAATAGCAAAAATGATCCTTAGTAGAAAGAACAATGCTGGAGGAATATCAATACCAAATTTCAAACTCTATTCCATAGTAATTAAAACAGCTTGGTACTGGCAGAAAAACAGAACTGAGGGCCATTGAAATAGAACTGAAGACCCAGAAATGAACCTACATATAGCCACCTAAACTTTGATAAGGGAGCTAAAAAATAGAATGGAAGAAAGACAGCATCTTCAGTAAATGTTGCTGGCAAAATTTGTTATTCATCTGTAGTAAACTAAAGCTAGATCCTTATATATCACCTTACAACAGAATTAACTCCAAATGGATCAAAGACCTCAAAGTAAAAGCAGACACCCTGAAAAGATTGCAGGAAGGAACAGGAAAAACTCTAGGGCTCCTTGGCACAGGCCAAAATTTTCTTAATAAAGACCCAGAAACAACAAATCAAAGAAAGTTTGGAAAATGGGATTGCATGAAGCTGCAGAACTTCTGCATGGCAAAGGACATAGCTAGCAAGATCAATGGAAAGCCCACGGATTGGGTGAAGATCTTCATTAGCCATACAACGGACAAAGGTCTCATATGTAAAATATACTTAGAACTCAAAAATTAGATCCCCCAACAACAAATCCTCAAAGAAACAACCGCCAAATTATTAAGTAGGTTAAAGAATTAAAGATACTTCTCTGAAGAGGTAAGAAGAATGGCCAATAGACAAATGAAGAAATGCTCAACTTCTCTAACCATAAAAGAAATGCAAATCTAAACAACATTGAGATTCCACTCCACCCCAGTTAGAATGGCTATAATCAAGAAATCTATTAACAACAGCTGCTGGAGGGGATATGGCCAAAAGGGAACCCTACTGCTTTGTTGGTGGGAGTGTAAACTTGTTCAACCACTTTGGAAAGCAGTATGGAGGTTCCTCAAAAGACTCCACATAGAGCTCCCCTGTGACCCAGCAATCCCACTTTTGGGCATTTACCCACATGATCACAACAAGGCCATACTAAAGTGACCAGCACAACTATGTTTATTGCAGCATTATTTCCCATAGCTAAGATATGGAACCAACACAGATGCCCCTCAGTAGATGAATGGATCGAGAAAATGTGGTATATATGTATGTATGTATGTGTATATATATATATATATATATATACATATATACATATATATATACATATATACATATATATATATACATATATACATATATATACATATATATATATATATATATATATATATATATATAAATTCTATGCCTCTATCAGAAAGAATGACACTGCACCATTTGGTAGGCAATGGAAAGACTTGGAAAAACTTGTACTAAGTGAAGTAAGCCAGGCCCAAAGTAACATAGGTCCCATTGTTTCCCTTATTTGCAATAACTAGTATATGTCTAGGACAAGTAGGAAAGATCAAAAGCCATGTATATATGACCATAAAAGATGATGCTAAGCAAAATGAACCCCAAGATAGGGGCACAGGAGGCTTTGTCTTTGTTGATTTTCTAAGGTATTCATAATATAATGTACTATGTGATTTCTTTGTATCTTTTGTATGTTCTTCCCCCATGGTATAAGCCGTTTTCACTGTATTTTATTCTGGTGGCCTGCATCTTGTATATACATTTTTCTAATTTGGGGAGTGGGAGGGCAATAGTAAAATGCTGAAATAAGGATACAGGATGTCCCATTTAACAATGAGATATACAAGACACTATGTTAAAAATGAATTTACAGCTTGGGGGAGAGAGGGTGGAAGGAGATTTGGGGAGATGGGGAGTTAAATGATGGTAGGGGAAAAACAAAGGAGGGTGTAACAATGCTTGATAGGAAATGTGCTCATTACCTTACTCATGTATCTGTATCCCTTTGTACAGTATCTTAAAATAAAAATATTAATAAAGAACATATTTCCATTTCCATAAATATAAGCTCTGCATTATTACCTTATCTATGGTGCTATATTTTATTTTAAAAACATCATTTGTCTAGACTCTTTGGACTTCATATACCTACTTTTACAAACAATATTATCATCATGTATATTAAGCATGTACAAATAAAGACCTCTTTGTTTTGAATAAGTTACTGGAAGTGGAGTTGTTCATTTGAAACCTGCAAACATTAGTAAAGTATTGGAATACATAGCCAAATTGCCTGCTGTAATATTTGTAATGTTTATGATAGTACAAAGAGGATGTATTTGTGCTTGTTCTCATGTCAACATTGAGTGACACTATTTTCTTTTCATCTAGGTTTTAAAATAACATTTCTTTGATTTCAAATAAGGTTGAACTTTTGTGTACAACATTACTGCTCATCTATTTTTTCCTTGTACTACCATTTATCCATTTTTATTTGAGTGTTATTTATTTATAAAACTTGATTGCATGCTTAGTGTACTTAATACCAGTTCTCACAAAAATAGTGCAAATATTTTTGCGAGTTTTAGAATCTTTGTTTCCATTGTGTTTTGTCATATAGAAATTTTATATATTTAGACAATCAATCTATTATCTTTTCATATTTAGATATGACTTGTGATAAAAATATTATGGTTTTATGTTTAGACATAATATATATCTAAAACTTTGTAAGTGCTCATTAGTGAAGTTTTGTGATGGTTTTGTTCATGACCATTTTACCTTTATAGTAATATGATTTCATATATCCTTTCTGCTTTTAGCTGTTATATATGGAATATATTGACATTTGTCCCTTTGCTGACCCTTCAGTTAATTCTCCAGGGATTTTTAGATAGATGGACATATCATTTTAAATGGTTTTTATCTTTCTTCCTTTTAGACAATCATGTCTATTAATTGGTTTTATTGTTTCATTGTAATGTCTACTACTTTCATAATGATGTTGGCTGAAGTGGTGATAAGAAGCAATACTATCTTCTTCTTGATTTTAGTAAGGCTTCTTCTTTGTGCCACCACATACCATAATATTTTCTATTATTGTTTTACTCTTTTCATATAAGAAACTAGGTAGTATTTTATTATTTTTATCAGACTGAGTATTACATTTTAAATGAGTCCCTTTGGGAATTTATCAAGATAATCCTGAGTTTTTCTTGGAAATATTAACAAGATTAATTTTATTATGTTAGTTATTGGCTTAGAAAATTGGTGAGTAGGGGCTGGGAATTTGGCTCAGTGGTAGAGCGCTCGCCTTGCATGCTTAAGGCCCTGGGTTCGATTCCTCAGCACCACATAAGCAGAAAAAAAAAGCCGGAAGTGGCACTGTGGCTCAAGTGGTAGAGTGCTAGCCTTGAGCTGAAGAGCTGAGGGACAGCACCCATGCCCAGAGTTCAGGCCCCACGACCGGACCCCCCCCCCAAAAAAAGAAAATTGGTGAGTAGAACTCTCTAGACATTGTCTCCAAATCAAAACGTGTTTGAACAGCTCTCCACATGTGAAAGCATCTTTAGAAGAGCTAAGGAACAAGGTGAGAGGTCATAATACCTGACTATACTATAGAATTAAGAAATATTGTCAATGATAAGAACGTTTCAGAGAACTTGTGTCACCCTTCTTCATGCTATGTAGCACAGACTAAAGAGAGGTTACATCTGCTTGGGAGAAAAAGAGGAAAATGAGTGCAAGATTTTATCTCAAATTTCAATAATGGACCCACCAAAATAAAGTTCAGCAATGAGTAAGGCATCAATATCCCAAACTCTAAGCCAGTACTCAAAGACCAGTCCTCCAGAGTCACCCTGAATGGATCCTACAGTTCCAGGCTACACACATACACAGTGGAATTGATCCTCAGTCTACACCAGTTCTGTGAGTACTTTAGCAGTATTGGCCTCCAGAAAGCCCTCAACATCAAGTCATCCCCAGAGGGCCTTCACTTCAGGAATACCTTAGTTCTATACTAGCCCCAGTGGTCCTGGACTTCAGGTCCTCACAGTAAAAATAGGCTCAGAACTGCTTCAGTTATACAAGTGTCAGGTTCATCTTCAAAGACTTAATCAACAGGTCTACCAAAGAAAACACAGCCTCCAGAACCACTAGTGCCAACGAAATATCAAAAAACAAACTGGACCAAGCAAACTCATCTATAGATCATGCCAGACATCTCAGGATCTCTTGACAGACTGTTGAAGTACACTTTCAAACAAACACAATCTAGACAGACTGTTGAAGTACACTTTCAAACAAAACCAATCTAAGACGTTTGAAATAGATACCTATTTCTTTATGTATCCAGATATTAATCAGTAGCCAACAGGGAAAGGAGATATTACCAAATGGACAAAACAAAGTGATGGTGACTGACTCTGAAGATATGCAGACATATAAACTACCCAACAAAAATAACTCAAAATAAATTTTAAGGGATTTTACATTTCTTGGTGTGTGTCAGTATAAGTCTAATTTTGACTATCATCTTTATATGGTCTGTCCCTATGTCTCTGTATTTTTCTTAGCACCCCTCTATTTATAAGGAAGTCCTTGGATTTAGGGTTCAATATAATCCAGTATGGTCTCACTTTAATTTAATTGTGTCTACAAAGATCTTATTAACAACAAGGTCACATTTGGACATAAATTTGGGGAAGACACTCTTCAAACCATTACAATGCATATAATGTTATGCTTTCCTTATTCATTTTTTCCTTCATGTTCTTGATTAGTCTTGCCAGGGAATTGTCATTTATGGGTCGTTTTGAAAACTGGCTCTTATAATTATCTATTTTCCTAGGTTTCTGTTTTGTTTTAATTTCTTTCTTCTTCAATTACATTTATTTATATTTCCAAATTTCCTTTGTTACCTTTTTGACTTCATAATTTGTGTTCTCCTTTCTTATTAGACAAAAATATGAATTTTCATTTGAATAAAGCATTGAACAAATTCCCAACATTTTTTACTGTTTCATTTATCTTTCTTTTTGAATGGTATATCATTGAAGTTTTGATTTTTATATTTGACAAAAAAGTTATGACATGGAGGTTTTTAATAGTCTGCATTACTTTATTTTTAATGACATGGCATTTATTGTATAGATTCATTAAGTTATAATCAGGAGCACTAACATTATGGCCTAAACTACTGATTTTGTAATATAATGTCCTTTGTGGTTTTAAACTTAAAATTAAAAAAATGTTTCATGAACATTTGGCAAAAGTATATGTTCTATGTAGGGCACAGAGTTCACATTATAGGATTAATTTTATCAATTGTATTATTCAATGTATTGATTCTTTTTCTTTTTAAACTATTCACTCAAATATGAAGTAACAATGCAGAAGCTACTTGTTAACCCAACTTACAATCTTGTCTCGCTTTTTAGAGGCCTTCCAGATTTGTCTGAAGGCATGCTGACACTCAAAATAAAAGTCTTTATTATCCAGCCTTTTCTGTAGCAGATAGAATCTGACTATGTTCTTGCTATTGTGATACATCTTTGAATGGAAGAAGCATTTCATCATCTTTTACATAAAAAACAGATTAGAGAGCCAGAGTTTGAAAAGCCATTTTAGACTATATACCAATACTGATGCTCCTCAACTTACAATGGAGTTATATCTAGAAAACCCATTGTAAATTGTGAATATTATAAGTCAGAACTACATTTAACATGTTTCACCTATTGAACCATATAGCTTAGCAACATAGCCCATTGTAGGGTATAGGGTATTTCACCTCATGAACATGAAGCTGACATGGAGCAGTACTATTCTATTGGAGAGTACCATAGTGGGAATTGCTAACCCCAGCAAAGATTAAAATCCAAAATTTGAAATCAGTTTCTACTGAATGCATCTAGTTTTCATGCCATTATAAAGTCAAAAAATCATAAGCTGAATTATCAAGTAGTCACTAAGCAAGGCAGAACACCAGAACATAGAGCTTGATATCCAGGCTCCTTTACCTTAGGGAGAAATAGGCCACTATCTACTTTAAACTCTGGTAAGTTGTTGTTTTTCCTTATGCATAGCCAAAACTATACATAGGAATGATAGTAACTAACAAAGGGAAGATATTGTCTCTGACTAGGATTATAACATCAATTTCTCCTTTTAATAATCTATGTTTTATAACTGTAATGGTACATCATTCACTGTATAAAGGTTTATTACTTATGTTTCTTATACATTTTCAACTTTAGTCAAAATAGCATTTTTTCTAATTACTTTGTGTCTTAATTTTAATTTTAATTGCTCTAAAGTTAATTTTATTATCTATCTTTTTATTGATATCCTTGTGTCACTATTTTTAGTTTTTTAAACTTCAGCCAATATTATCATTATTTCACTAATGCAGTGGCATTGTTCTTGAAAATATCTCTATGTTCCTAATTTCAGTGACCTGTTTTTAATTTGTCTGGTATTTTGCCTTTCAGAAACATTTCCCATTCTCGTATTCCAAGAAATATCTTATTCTGTTTTTTATCCAAAATTCCAGAGCCACATTTCTTACTAACTAACTGAATGTTTCACAGCCATCTCAAAATTGAATTGATCTTTAACCTAAAGTAATCATTTTGTTTAATGTCTTCACAGCCAAGTTTGATATCATCATTCTTCTGATGTAACTCTGTACTTCCAACTAGTTACCAAATTTTAGTTCATAAATGTCTGTCAAATTATATACTGCTTTGCTTCCATTACACACACACATACACACACACACACACACACACACACACACACACAAAATCCCAAACACATGCATTCTTTTTGAGTGGTGCTAGGGATCAAACTCAGGGTCCTGTACATGCTAGGCAAACACTCTACCACTGAGCTACTTCCCTACCATCTCACTGACCTTTGCCTGAATGATTCCAACAACTTCTATGTCCATTCATCCAATCTCTCCTCCATCCTCCATAAAGATACTACTGACTATGAAAATAAAACATATGTTATATATCCACTGTGGTTTTAAAAAAATTCCTGTTGATCACTATCCTTGAGGTGGTCTACTTGACACTCATACTCTGTCACAACTTCTCACACTATTCGAAAATATGCTTTTTTATAAATCCTTTCATGATTGTATAGTCTGGCACATGATTTCTCTGGATAGACTGTCTTCCTTATATTCCTTCACTGGCACACTCTTATCTATTCTTCAGGTTCTCCTAGTTAAAAAATGTAACCTCTTGCACAAAATCTTACATAAATCTCACACTGTTTGGAATTAGGTGCTTGCATTCTTTTAAATAAGCAATACTTTGTTCACAGTCTTGCTATAGCATTAATAATGTTGGTACTCTTTTGTAATGCCTTTCCTTCCTGTATGCCAAAAGCTTCTTGAAACCAGGTACTGTCTGACTAATTAAAATCTAGCACATTAGTGAGCTCAAAACAGGACAGATTGTCTTTCTAATACTAAACCCTTCTTACATCACTAATGGGTGATTAGGGTATTTACTATTGTTAAAATACATCTCTAGGATGGGCCAGAATTGCTCACAGTCATTTTACAAAAGTTTTTCCAAAGGAATATAAAAAGCTAGGCTCATAGTAAGGAATTGGAGGAAAATAAAAGCTATACTTTGTTGGCAGAGACTGTTTCTCTTAAAGTATGGTCCTGTGCCTAGTTGATAAGTAAAAATAAACAACTCACTATTTTTTCAGTAAGTAATGATTTCTTTGGTTGAATAAATTGTCATGTATTTCTCCTTTGTCTCCATTGACTGGAACGCTCATTCCAAAAGGACAGATATCCTTGTTTGGTTTGTTCAATGGTATTATCCCAATACATATTTGTTAAATGAATAAGTCAATAAATGTATATGTGAGAATAAGGATAAAGGTGACTTTTTTTTATTTTTCCAGTTCTGAGAATTGAATCCAGGGCCTCACGTATGCCAGGCAAGCACTTTACCTTTAAGCTAGACTTTGTTTTAATTTTAATTAAATTTTCTCTCTGTATCTCTCTAAGTCATCCTAGCTGGCTTCAAACTCATTATTGTTGCCCAGGTTAGCCTCAAACTTGCAATCATGCTACATCAGCCCTCTAAGCAACTGAGATTACCAAGTAGCTATATCATTTGGTTTCAGAGTTTCTACACTACCACCCCCTACACACCTCCAATAAATCAAGAACATTATAAATCCTTGAATATTATAAAACGTTCCCCATAAAGATGCACTTCATGGGGCTGGGAAGGTGGCTCAGTGGTAGAGCACTTGCCTTGCATGCATGAGGCCCTGGGTTTGATTTCTCAGCACCACATAAACAGAAAAGGCCAGAAGTGGCATTGTGGCTCAAGTGGTAGAGCACTAACCTTGAGCTGAAGAGCTGAGGAACAGCACCCAGACCCAGAGATAGACAAAAAAAAACAAAAAAACAAAAAAAAAAAAAAAACAAAACACTGCATTCTAAAAAACCTCTTCCACTTCTCAGTTTGTTAGTCTCTGTTTTGAATCATCTATTAAAGGCACTAGAAGAGCAATGCTTATTTTGGGACATGCTCTAAGCTGCCAAACCAGGATGATATTGTCTAATAGTAATCTCCAAGATTATTACTAATTTACACTGATATTTAACTGTCCTTCACAGACTTGGCTTTATATGCTTACCTTCTTATCCAATAGCTTTACTTTATTTTATAGTGTAAGGTCCAGGATTCTTATAGGATTGGCTAGATCACTTTCTTTAATATGGCTATAAAAGTACTAATGAAGCTCCTATCCCACTACTCATAAGTCTCTGTTACTAGCTATACAGCCTTTGAGGATACAGCTGATGTATTTACCATCAGTTTTTGTGTTTGTTTGTTTTTGCTTAATGAAAGTTAGCTTCAGAATACATGTCTTCTCTGCTGGTGAGCTCACTGGACCTGAGTACTTCACTACTGATATGTTCAGCACATTCTTGATAAGAATAGATTGCATATGACAAGAATTAAGCTATTCTAGTTGACAAATGAGATGTCTACTGTTTTCTGAGACTTCTTATGTAAACACAATCAGAATTAAATATCTAGCCTTCATATAATAGGACACTGTATAAAAACTGGCCACTTACATAGCAATTACTATGGACATGTTAGTAGTGAACATATTCTGCCAGGTGCCAGTGGCTCACACCTGTAGGCCTAGCTACTCAGGAGGCTGAGATCTGAGTATCACAGTTCAAAGCCAGACCCAGCAGGAAAGTCCATGAGACTCTTATATCCAATTAATCACCCCAAAACCAGAAGTGGTGCTGTGGCTCAAGTGGTAGTGAACTCACCTTGAGATGAAGAGCTTAGGGATAGTGCACAGGCCCAGAGTTCAAACCCCATGACTGAAAAAAATATTCTTTGGCTGTTAACGCACTTAATCTTCTTTCTACCACTGAGATAAGTGGTATTATCATACCCATGTTATAGAAAGCATGAGCCACAAAACTTGGGTAACTTGAAATGGAGTGAAATTTTAAGCATAAAGTTGTTGGAATTCAGATTCTGTATAACCTCTGATACGGTAAAGCTCATGGCATTCAACTAAATAGCCCCCTAACCATGCTTGTTATAATCATACCTGTCAGTTTCTCATCACTGTTCTATCATCTCTATCCTCTACTATTCACTAGAAACTTTAGGTCTTTAACTTTCTACACAGTAACCCCTAGCATCACCTTAGGTAACATCTGTGTAAGTATGGATAATCCAACAAATGCTCTAAACTTTCCATTATTTTTCTGAATTTCCAGATGTCCCCTCCTCACTGACTGTGATTCAACTATCTACTCACAAAACCATAATACCAGTATAAGTTCTTTTCCTTCTCTGAAATGCCAAATTCTTTTTATATGTTTTTATTGTAAAAATACTTTACAGAAGGGTTACAGTTACATGAGTAAGGTAATGAGTACATTTCCTATCTAGCAGTGTTATATCCTCCTTTGTATTTCCCCTACCATCCCTTCCCTCCCCACCTCCACAACTCCTCCCTCTCCACCTCGAAGTTGTAAAGTTCATTTTCAACATAGTGTCTTGTATATCTCATTGTTACAATGGGTCAACCTGTATCCTTATCTCAGCATTTTGTTTGAAATACCAAATTCTTACCTCAGTGTTTTATTACAGGTCCCTCTGTTTTATTGCATGTAGTCTATCATTCTCAAGAACATGATATTGTTTGATCTCATATAGGATCACCTATCCAGAGAACCTTGTATTTTCACCCTACTCATAGCTTCCCTTGCCTTCATCTTTCTCCATATAGAGATTAGATTTCTTTGATCTATTATGTTTCTACCATACTCACCTAGAAAAGATCTGGATAAATTATCCATTTCCCTTCTAATCTATACAGTATTATGAACAGTATTACAAGAATCATCAACCTGCTCTACCTATGATTTCGAGTCCTCTCTTAGCTAACTCTCTTATTTTTAAAATCTCACCATCTCCTCAATATCTCTAACTCTCACGCCTTGACCCCATCATCTCAAAACATAATCTTACATCCCATAATACTCTAACAAAATATATAAAAGAGAAAACTAACCTAGCTTTGTACTGTGAAACCTATCATTTCACCTGATCATTGCTCCTTTCATGTTGCAATGGAAATAGTGTTCCTCTCTACTTTAAGACTAATCTCACCTAGGCACCAGTGGCTCATGTCTGTAATCCTAGCTACTCTGGAGGCTGAGATCTGAAGATCGCAGTTCAAAGCCAGCATGGGCAGGAAAGTCTGTGAGACTTTTTTTTTTTAATTGTGAAAACACTGTACAGAGGCGTTACAATTACATGGGCAAGATAATGAGTACATTTCTTATCAAGCATTGTAGCCTCCTCCTTTGTTTCCCCTTCCCATCCCATCCTCCCCTCACCTCCCCACCCAACTCTCCTCCCCCCTATCAAAGTTGTAAAGTTCGTTTTTTACTTAACGACTTGTACATCTCATTGCTGCAATGGGTCCACCTGTATCCCTATTTAAACGATTTGTTTTTTCCCTTCCCCTCCACAAATTATAACAGCATCAAATACAGTGAAAGCAGGGGTTATACCGTGGGGGGGGGGGGGCATACAAAGCAACAAAGAAATAATTTTATAAATGTGTTAGAAATAATCTCATGAAAGAAAAAAATTTGAATGCATATCTAAGGGTTCATTTCCCTAACATCAACTTAACTGACCTTTTCTGCTTGATTCAGACATATACTAGTTATTGCAAATAAGGGAAACCATGGGACCTATGTTTCTTTGGGCCTAGCTTACTTCACTTAATACAATTTTTTCCAAGTCTTTCCATTTCCTAACAAATGGGGCAATGTCATTCTTTCTGATGGAGGCATAGAATTCCATTGTGTATATTTACCATATTTTCTTGATCCATTCATCTACTGAGGGACATGGTTGGTTCCATATCTTAGCTATGGTAAATAAGGCTGCAATAAACATAGTCGTGCTGGTAGCTTTAGTGTAGTCTTGTTTATAAACATTTGGGTAAATGCCCAAAAGTGGGATTGCTGGGTCATAGGGGAGCTCTCTGTGGAGTCTTTTGAGGAACCTCCATACTATTTTCCAAAGTGGTTGAACAACTTTTCACTCCCACCAGCAATGCAGTAAGGTTCCCTTCTGTCCACATCCCCTCCTGCATCTGTTGTTATTAGAGTTTATAGCCATTCAAACTGGGGTGAGGTGGTATCTCAATGTTGTTTTGATTTGCATTTCTTTTATGGCTAGAGAAGTTGAACATTTCTTCATGTGTCTGTTGTTTTTTTGAAGATTTGTTGTAGGGAGATTTAATTTTTTGAGTTCCAAGTATATTTTTGATATGAGACCCTTGTCTGTTGTATGGCTAGTGAAGATCTTCTCCCAATCCGTGGGCTTTCTATTAATCTTGCTAGCTATGTCTTTTGCCATGCAGAAGCTCTGCAATTTCATGCAATCCCATTTGTCCAATCTTTCTTTGATTTCTTGTGTTTCTGGGTCTCTATTAAGAAAATTTCGGGCTGTGCCAACAAGACCTAGGGTTTCTCCTATTCCATCCTGTAATGTTTTCAGAGTGTCTGCTTTGACTCCAAGGTCTTCGATCCATTTGCAGTTGATGAATTAGAATCCAAAAAACAACATAGAAAGAATCAACAAAACAAAGAGGTGGTTCTTCGAAAAAATTAACAAAATCGACAGACCCTTAGCAAATCTTATCAGAAAAAGAAGAGAACACACCCAAATAAATAAACTCAGAGATAAGAATGGAAACATCACCACAGAAACACCAAGATTCAGAACATTATAAGGGAATATTTCTCAAAACATTATGCTAATAAGTTTGAGAACTTGGAAGAAATGGACCTTTTCCTAGCAAATATTGACATGCCGAAACTAAACCAAGATGAGTTAAACCATTTTAACAGGCCCATATCAAGCACTGAAATAAAAACAGCAATAAGAGAACTCCCATCTAAGAAAAGCCCAGGACCAGATGGCTTTACACGGGAATTCTACAAGGCCTTCAAAGCAGAGCTCACACCAATACTCCTCCAACTCTTCAATGAAATTGAAAGAGAAAGTTCACTACCGAACTCATTCTATGAAGCCATCATAACAATCATCCCAAAACCAGGCAGAGACTCATCAAAGAAAGAGAACTATAGACCCATTTCTTTGATGAACATTGATGTAACACTTCTCAACAAAATTCTGGCCAATAGACTTCAACAATTCATCCAAAAAATCATACACCACAATCAAACAGGATTCATTTCAGGGATGCAAAACTGGTTCAATATACGTAAATCAATTAATATAATTCATCACATCAACAGGAGCAAGGATAAGAACCACATGGTTATCTCAATGGATGCAGAAAAAGCATTTGACAAGCTCCAACACCTCTTTATGATGAAGGTTCTGGAAAAATTAGGAATCCATGGATCATTCCTCAATACAATAAAGGCTGTATATGACAAACCTACAGCCAGCATTATACTTAATGTTGAAAAACTAAAGCCATTTCCTCTTAACTCAGAAACGAGACAAGGATGTCCACTCTCTCCATTTCTCTTCAATCTAGTATTAGAATGCTTAGCTGTGAGATTCTTATCTCCAATAAACCACCAGAAAACTGGAAGTGGCACTGTGGCTCAAGTGGTAGAGCACTAGCCTTGAGCTGAGGAGCTGAGAGACAGTGCTCAGGCCCACAGTTCAAGCCCCACAACCAACCAAAAAAAAAAAAAAAAAAAAGACTAATCTTTATAACCACTCCACTATATAAATTATGTCTTCTCTTTTTTCTTTTGCATTGTTCATTGTATTATCATTTAAACATCCCAAAACCTCTCCCATTGATGGCTCAGAATGTTGAAAGAAGTGACATTGATGAAGATGTATTGTATTCAGAAACTGCTTTGTTAAAATGCAACTCTTTTGTACAAGTACTTAAACAATTAAAAAAAAAAACTCTCCCATCTTAAAAATAATGAAGAAATACAACCACCTTTGAGGATATATGTGTCACTGCTAGACTCATCATTTCCTCTTTGCAGCCAAATAAACAGCTGCCTACACTGTTTTCATTTCTTCTCTTCCACATCATTCCTCAGTGCAACATTTTCTAATTAAGATCAAGGAACTGTAACTCCAGTAGTTGCATTTTGCCCTTATATCGGTAGACAATTATCAGCATGAAATGCTGTTGGTTACTCCCCCAGCAAGCAGTTTTTCTTTGTCAACATGCTCAACTGTTGTTTCAAAGCTACACTATTGCCACTGTTCCACTCTAGAATACTTCCAGTCTCTATTGATGACCTTCATTTTATTACCTGGTCTTTAAATGTTGGAGCCCTCACAACAAAACACTCTTCCCTCTATTTTTTTTCTTCCCTCTATTTATACTCTCCCTAGGTGATACTATTCTATCACATCTGCACTCTGACAACTTTCAAATCTTTCCATTGACCTTGACCTTGTTTTTTAGCTCTAGCTTGTGCTCAAATGCTTTAACATCTCCTTTAATGTCTTAAAGACATCTTAAATTTTCCTGTCTCACAAAATGAAAACTCCTTCAATACTTGATTGAAATGGTATCATGATTTACCTACTTGTTCAAGCTAGAAATTTGGAAATTATATTTGATACATCCCTCTGCCTTACCCACCACAATTTATAATTGTTTGGTTGATTATATGTCTTGGCTATTTCATACTTTAGTTATGTTATCTATATCCCAAATACAACTATCATTTTAGAAGCCATCGTTAATTCTTTGACATATTATTTCAATACCATCTTTGCTAATCATTCTCCTTGTAGTGTTCAACTGTTCCAACACATTTTCCATAGACAAATTCTTCCAGCATGGATTCCTCATCATGCAACTTTTGTTTGCTGGCTTCTCATTGTTCTTTTTCTTAATGTTTTTATTGTGAAAAATACTGTACAGAGGGGTTAAAGTTACATGAGCAAGGTAATGAGTACATTTCTTAACAAGCATTGTTGCCTCCTCCTTTTTTCCCCCTACAATCCCTTCCCTCCCACCTCAACTACACTCCCCTCATCTCTTCCCCCCGCAACCTAACTTGTAATGTTCGTTTTCAACATAGTGTCTTGTATATCTCATTGTTGCAATGGGTCAACCTGTATCCCCATTTAAACATTTTGTTTTTTCCCTTCCCCTCCACAAATTATACCAACATCAAATACAGTGGAAAAAAAATCACATGGTACCTTGTAAATATAATGTGGTTAAAAGTTCGTAACACAACATTATGTTCTCATAGAATGCATAAGATACTCTCTGAGAAATGCTTATGGCTATTTTTTCTCTTTAGGATGTATCTGGAATTTTCATTATTTTCTTTATGCTCTAGAATGTGTGTTCTTTTTTGTGGTAATGAGGAAGGAACTTAGGGGTGCACACTATGCTCACACATGAGTTCCATGCACTAATCTTTTTGTTTATAATTTACTTTTCAGCTAGGATCTCCTGTTAACTTTACTCAGGCAGACCCCAAAATATTGTCCTCCTATATATACCTCCAAGGTATCTGAGATTGGAAGCATGCACCACCACCACATTCAGGTAGAACACATCTTTTTCCCTGATGTGCTCAGATATATACTTATCTATGTCTGGAATGTTCTCTAAAACATTCTTCATATCTTAATTATAGTCTACTTTTGATTCTACCTTTACCTGATACTTATGTTCCACCCTGACTTTGTCTTTCTGAAATTTTTATTATGATTAATATTAAATACTTCTTCTAAGTTAACAATTGTGCATTATTTAAATTATTGCTATATTTTCTATCTTCTACAATAGATTGTATTGTCTATGATAGTAGACTCTGATAAAAATCAGATACAGTATCAAACATATATTCTGGTGCACAAAAGATTTCAGGTGGATAATGGTAAAGGATGAAAAGTGGATGGTTGGATTAGTATGGACAATGACATTTGATAAGTCACTGATTGACTCTTTCCTGCTGTAAGAAATATGCCTTGGTGGTGGATTGGGGAAAATGTACATATATTGAAACCTGATAAGAAAGAGTTGAGAGTTTCTAAGATTTCAAATGATAGACCAAATCAAATTATCTAGAGACCTTAAGTAAGGTAGACACTTGAATTGAAAGGATTCAGATTATAAAGTAGAATAGAGTGAATATACAAAAACAGAAAACAAATAATTCATTCAAAAATCTTGTATACTTATCTAAATATGGGACAATAAAGAAAGATAAAGAATGAAATCTAAATGATTGAGAAGATTTGGCTACAGACTTGAGAAGCTTTATACAAGTTGGGAGCTAACATAAAAGGAAGAGAATATGATAAATTTAAATTTGGAGGGCTGGATTAATGAAAGTCATAATCATATTAAACTAATTAAGGTGAAATGGATTTTCTGGGGAAAAGGCAATCAATTTTACAGCCATAGAGTTTGAACTGATTGTTTAACATTTAAGTAAATAGGTATGAGATGGGGATCAGATAAAGAGATTTGCATGTTAATGTGAGAAAATGAGCAAATAAGCATAGAGGAAAGTAAAGATTTCTATTTCATAGTAATCATATAAAATAACAGGCTTATAGCTTTCCTATTTTATTCCTTTACCAAATGAAATTCTAAAATAGAAGAAGATATCAACAAAATGCAAAAGAAAACTATAATGAAGAAACTAATAGAAAACAATTTGATATAAAAATGGAAAATCAATCTAACAAAAGTTATTCCTTAACAGTGATTATTTTACATGTAACTTTCTTGTACTCTCCAATTGAAAGGTAGAAAGTTGCAAGTTTTCTCTGATACCAGAATAAGATAAAAATGCCCAGTATTTTACTTCAATATATACCATATTTTAATTTGTAGCAAGAACAATTAGACAAGGAATAAGAACATCCAAACAGGAAAAGAAGTGAAATGTTTCCTATTTCCAGATGTATCTATTATATACATATATTATATACAGAAAATCATTTTAATCCACAAAACAAACATTAAACTGAATGGACAAAACCTATAAAAAGTTGTTATGAGCCAGGCACCAGTGGCTAACACCTGTAATTCTAGCTACTTAAGAGTTTGAGACCTGAGGATCGTGGTTTGAAACCAGCTTGAGCAGGAAAGTCTGTGAGACTCTTATCTCCAATTAACCACCAAAAAACTGGAAGTGGAACTGTGGCTCAAAATAGTAGAACACTAGCCTTGAACAAAGAAAGCTCAGGGACAACATCCAAGCCCTGAGTTTAAGCCCCATGACCACCAACAACAACAAAAAAAGCAGTTATGTGTCTACACAGTAAGAATGAACACTCTCAAAAGAAACAACTAATAAGCATTAAAAAAGAATAAAGTATTTAGAAATAAAGGAAGTCTAAGACTATAAAATACAACTGAAAGTACTTAAAGAATGCCTAAATTGCAAAAATACATAGCATCTCATGGACTACAATGCAACATTGTTTTGACAGAAATACTTCCAGCAGTTATGTACATACTCAACATGATCACTATGAATATTTTATTGGTGTTTTTTGAAGAAATGTAAATCTTGATCTTTAAACTTATATGGAAATGGGAGATCCCAATAACTAAAACTGTCCTGAAAAAAAACAACCAATGTCTGAGGTTCACACTCCCAAGTTTCAAACTAGAATAAGGATTGGTATGTCAATGAGTATAAACAACCAAGGGTCCACAAATAAAGCCAATTGATTTTTTGATGAGATGCTAAGATTTTTCAGTCTATCCTAGCAGTCTCTTCAACAAGCAATTCTTTAAAAGTAAATATTCATACATAAGAGTTTAATTAGACATATAGCTCAAATCATAAGCAAAATAATAGAGATCAGGGTAAACCTTCATAACCTGGAAATATGCTATAGTTTCCTTAAAAGATACCACAGTTACAAGCAACAAAAATGACAGTTAAACTTGGCTTCATTGAAATTATGTGTATATTTGCATCAAAAGAAACTACAAAGTAAAAATCTGTTTATAAAATGACACAAAATATTTCCAAATTGTATGTTATATAAAGATCTAGTTTCCAAAATGTGTAAGAAAAATGTAAACCCAACAATGAAAAAAATGAACTAAATTTTTAATGGCCAAAGGATTTAAAAAAGCTATATACAATAGCAAACAAGACCGTAAAAGGATGTTCAGCACAATTAATCATGAGGAAATGTAAATCAAACAACAGTTCAATACCACTCCATACCCACTACAATGAATATAATCTCAAAACATAGAAAATTACCAAGCGTTGACAAATATGTGAAGAAATCAAAACACCTGTAAATTGCTGGTGAGAATGTAAAATGATTCAGGGTCTATGGAAAACTTGGTGGTTCTTCAAATAGATATAGTATGATATGATCCAGCAATTCCTCTCCTAGAGATGTATCTCAAAGTACTAAAATGGATATTAAACAAATATTTGTACACAAATTTTCACAAGTATATTCTTCACAATAGCAAAAAGTTAGTCAATGCTAGTCACTGGATGAGTGGATAAAAATGTTTTACAGTCGTGTAGTGGAATAATATTCAGTAACACAAGAGTAAAGTACTGATACATGTTAACACATGGATGAACTTTGGAAATACTATACTAAGTGAAAAAGAAGCTAGACATATAAGATCGTATATTGTATGACCCCAATTACATGAAATATCCGGAATAACTGAATCTATGCAAATGGAAAACACAATTGTTGGCAGTGGCTGGAAGAGGGAGGAATGGGAAGTGACAGATTAATGGAAGCTGGATCTTTAGGGAAATTGAAAATGTTTTAGAAGTAGATGGAAGTAAAGACTGTACAATATTGTAAATACAATGAATGACACTGAATTTTATAGTTACGAGGGTTGATTTTTAAGTTATATGAATTACTTCAATACAGAAATTCAGAAAGGGATAAGAAAGAGGGCCAAGAGTGAAAATTAACCGCTATTGAGCTATTATATATTAGGTTTTATGGTACTCATGCATAATCCATGTAAATCCACCAAATAATCCCATGAGTCACTGTCCCTATTTTAGAGATAAGCTAACCTAGGTTCATATAACTCAGTTCTCATAACTAATAAAATATGAATCTGGTTAAAATCAGCTCTGTTTGACTGCATAATATTCATCCTGTACCACAACCTGTTTGCCAGGAACACCTCATAGCTATTCCCTCAATATCTTGTCCATAAGGACATGTGTCATTAATCAAGAATAAAACACAAGACTAGGTATATGGCACAAATGCCTGCCTAGCAAGTGCAAGGACCAAGTTCAAACTTCAAAAGATTACTCAAGACAAAAAGATTAAAGCACAGTTCATCAGCTACTTCACCACAAATCCTCCAGAGAAAAATACTCAAGTTAAACTTTCAATTTGTACCAAGTTCTCTTCAATATGAAAATTATCCACTGGTGAAAATACACAAAAATCAAATTTTTAAAACTTTACCACTTCCTTAGATTTTGCAGCTGTGACCTAAAGTTGAGGTGATTCTAGGAGCCTTAGAATTTGCCATGTAAAAGATGTCCCTATTACTCATGCTTTAATTCTCTTTCCTAAATGAATAGTCTATTTTCTCTTAACTGGAACAATAAGCTGAAAATGAGCTATTTCTGAGAAAGAGAACATACACGTATAGTGATTAGGACAGATCATATCATTTCATGATAACAAATTATAGTAAGCTGAGAAACGGCACAGGCAGAATAATCATTATGACTGCCCATCCGAAGTTCAATTATATAGCAACAAGTTTCACTCAGTCTTGTCTTTGTCATTGTAATCCAATGTCAGGAAAGGCCCTTCTCCAATATTGTATGTTTCTATAATTCCATGTTACAAATTTGCTGAAGGCCAGTTTCACTTCCATTCCTATTAATGATGAGCACAACAATGTCCTTAGCTAACCCATGAAATGCGTTTCTATTTACATTCCTTTATTAATATTAATCATTTACCCACTTGAAGACCTTATACCTTGATTACAGGGATTGTATTCTAAGAATCTAAATGTACCTTTGAAAACTAAAACATTTTCAATTACAGCCATTTGTGGTCCAATTCATAAAAACTTTTATTTGAGTAATTAGCCTTGGCAAGATCATAAGTTATGAATGTGTAAAATCTGAATGTAGTAATTGTTGTTCCCATGTTAGTCTTTACAAATGACATGTTGCTATGTATCTTAACAGTGTTGGGCTAAAGCAAGTAAAAGTGATGTAGTCCTAGCTTCCCAGAACCTTATTTTAATTTCAGAAGCTTACTCAGCTGATTAAGCAGATATTCCACACGTCCTACTGCATTTTTCTTTGGTTGAATTTCGAATCAGGATCCTACAACTGACATTAGTGTTGTTTGACTTCCTGGGGAAGAGATAGTGCTGAGTGTTAAAATCCACAATCACACCAAGTATTTTTTTCAACACTCCATGGTATTTTAAGAATTACCTTTTTATATTCTGTTCTATTTCCTTTGCCTTTGTCATTCTTCAGTTGTTCCCCAAAAAGTACATAGTTGGAAGCCGCTCCCTTGAAAACAAGCTGCTTTCAAAGTGCTCCACTTATTGCAACCTCTGTGTTTCTGGGTTCATTTCAATCTTATGCACATTGTCAAGACACCAGAGTCACATACAGAGAAGTCACAAGAAAATCAGTGTAGGGTTAATAGTAATTAGAAGAGCAATGTTTTTTGGGAAGAACCTTAAATAACTGAAGACAAACAGGACATAGAAGAGAAAGTTGATTTGGATTCCATCCAGAAATTGTTCATCTATAAAAGTCAATAACCTTTTCCCTTCTTGGAAGTAGGTCATTTCTTTCTGGGTAAAGTTTGGAGCTCCTCATTACAGATCTTTGTTAGAGTGTTACAAATCTTGTACAACTTATCCAAAGTGCTTCCTCTTTAAGGGTTATATGGTGATAAGCAGATAATAATGATGTCAGTAGTAAAATCTACTTTTTCCTAAACTAAGTTCTGAAGATTCTTCTATGCAGATTCCTCATAATTATATCTTCTTGTCTGAGATTCTGTGTAACACTTGCCACATAGGTAGAACTGAGATAAACTGTGATCTTTAAAATGTGTCAGCTATCTTAAATGGTAGTTTTTCTCAATATAGAGGTAATATTGTCTCCAATGGGGTATTTGCACATATCTGTAGACATTTTTGTTTGTCACAATGGTGAGCCAGCTGCTATTGGAAAGAAGTAACAGGGGCATAGATGCTGCTAAGTATCATACAGTGCACAATATAGTCCCACAATGAGGAATCATCTGGCCCAAAATGTCAGTAGTGTTGAGTTTAAGAAATCCTGCTTAATGCAAATTTGGAAAATCTACACTCTCCATTTCTTATGAGTCTTTCTTCATCTATAATACTACACTAAATTGTGATCTACATATTCCTTTTACCAGTATCATCAAGGCTGTAAGAAGAGAAAAGAGGCTATTTATTGTTCAGTCTTGGTAGCATCTTGACACCTATTATGCTGTTTGAGTAGATCACACCATGTAAGCAAACCTAAACTAGAAAATAGGTTAGTCTATTCAGATACTTGTTTCCAGATCCTACTTTCAACCACTTTTCCAGATTTTACCTACTGGTTGCAATCTACTTTTGCAGAATTCAGATAGAAATATACTCTAAACCACAAAGTTGAAACCACAACTTTTCTCATTTGTATGATGCTTTTAACTTTTTGATAGAATGTCCATAAGTATCATTGATCTGAGATTCTAATAGGACAGAATAAGGATAGAGTAGGCTCAGATAAATTTTAGAGTTATCCACAATTCACTGAGAAAGCTCCAAAATTCAGGAGCACACATAAGTATTGTATATTAAAAACAAACTCTATCTAGGACCTTTGAAGAAAACTCACAATAATACACCTTTCCTTTCCCATAAGTGCTACTATTGGTTGTATTCTGGATTTGGAGTAGAAGCCTCAGCTAGACTGCAGTTTGGGCAGAAAATGCAAGATGCCCTCAAAATGTTGTCCACAGCCAATATTTTTCCTTACTTAACCCTTCATACCAAAGGAGGGAATGGCTTAACCACAACATAAAGTGCTCTTTCTTGGGAGACTCTTGCTTCCTGGGTCACCTTAAGACTAGCTTTGAATTATTGAAAGGCAGAAGCATCTCAGAGTCACATGGTATTTTAGCTACCCATGTGGCCATTTTAAAAACACTTCTTGAAGTATTTAAATGGCATGGAAGGGAAGGAAACTCAGTTCTCTCTCTCTCCTCCTTCCCCTCTTCCCCCTCCCCCTCCTCCTCCCCCTCCTCCTCCCCCTCCTCCTCCCCCTCCTCCTCCCACTCCTCCTCCTCCTCCTCTTCCTCCTCCTCTTCTTCTTCTTTTTCTGTCTCCTTCTTTTTCTGTCTCCTTCTCTTTTTGTCTCTCAGTCCTCCAAAGCAATACTTTTCCTTCAAAAGCTTAATACTTTACAATACTGGACTGTATCTGGGTTAGGAGATCTGAGAATAAGTGGAAATCTCATCTTGCTTCGTGCCTCCAGAGACCTTGCCAGAGTAGCCCAGGAGGAAAGTTCCTAGACTCCTACTAAACATAACTAATATCAGAAAAAAAGAAACAGTAATGAGAACGCTGGGCTGTTTATGTCAGAGAGATGGTTCTGGCTTTTTTCTGAAGCTGGACTGAGGCTGGCAGTGTGCGCTCAAGGCGGTAAGGGGACAGCCGGAACTCCAGCTGTGCTTTCTTAGAGCTTGAGCTGGTTCTGAGAATGGGTAGAGAAACGCGGGGAGAGGGAAGTGAGGAGGTGGGAGGCTAGGTACCAGACTGACATCCAGACTGGCAGAGATTTCCATTCTCTTTTCCAAAGAGAGCTAGGAAGGGAAATAAAAGACAAAGCCCAGATTTGGGGGAGGAATGACCAAGCCATGAAATGCTGCCAGCAAGAGGACCTAAAAACCCGCAGGTAAAAGTCTCATGTTTGGGGGAGGGGGGGGATTCATTCAGCACATCCCAAGAGCTTTCTAGTAGGTTGGCATTGGGAGCCAGGAAAGAGAGTGAGCCATGCCTTGCAGGCAAGTAACTGACAAGAGATGAAGGCAAGGCACAATATCAAACAGTCTCTCAAGTGTCCGATGACACCACCCTTCCCCCACTCCCTTCCCAGACCAAGCAATGTAGCCCCTCATCTTACAACAGGACTCCATCTCACAGTTACAGTCTAGGTTGGGTCTTGGGAAATAGACAATGTAGACGAGAGGGGAACCAATGAGAGAATAAGTAGGTTGCGCTCCTCCGGGGCCGGGTGTGGGGGTACGGGTGTCTGGACTAGGTTAACAAGATATAGTGGGGATAGAAGCCTGCCCATGACCACCCCAGGTCAGCTTGTGAGGATTTGTGGTCCTCTGCTTGTCTCCTTTCCTGAAGACGACTTGTGGCCACGGGTCCAGACTAGCCACTGCCAGCCCACAGTCAGACTTGAGATGGGTGAGCACAGGTGACCGCCCCAAACAGGGGAACACTCAGGCCAAAGGGTAAGGAGAGCCTCTTCAAGCCAGGTGCCCCAGGCACTCCTCTCCCCTCTACCCACACCCACACTCAGCCTCCCCACGTCCCTCCGGTCGCTGCCACCACCCAGGGGAGGGAGAGGTCTGGGGAAGCAAAAGAACAAATGAAAGAGAAAATTCCGTACCGAGGGGGGAGAGCTGAGACGGTGGGACAGGGCAGCGGGGGCTGACTTAGGGCTGCGGCTGCGCCTTCCTTCCACCCCTGGCCGCTGAGCTGCAGAGAAGGCAGGAGCTGCTGCCCCTGCAGGCTGCCCCGTCCTCCCTCTTTCCCTCCCCCTCCCCGCCTCCCCCCGCTCCGCCCCGCCCGCCTCAGCCGCTAGCTGAGAGAGCCCAGGGAGAGGCTTTGGCCAGGGGCTGGGGGGAGGTGAGAGGGGTTTTTGCCAACCACTTCATACCTCCTCCCTCCCTCCCTCCCTCCCTTCCTCCCCCCCTCTCTCTCTCTCACACACACACATACATCACAACTGCGACGAGTTCTCCGCAGCTCCAGCTCACAGCCACCCAAAAGAAGGGAGAAAGAGAAGCAGTGAAGAAAACCTGGAGCAGATAGAAGGGAGAAGATGAGCTCCCGGTTAGACATTTTTGGAGCCAGGAATGGGGAGGAGAAAAGGAGCGCACTTCCTTGATTTTCCCCTCCCCACTCCTCTTTGCTCATCTCTCCCTTTTGCTCTATAGCATTTTCCAACAGCAGCAGCAGAAGGGGACAGACACCTTTAGTGTACAAAGGGGATTCGGTGGGATGGCCACAGCTTCCGCCAGCTGGTACCTAGCATCTGAAGCTTCAGTGTGTGTGTGTGCAAGAGTGTGAATGTGGTTCTCTTGGACTCTCTCTCTCTCTCTCTCTCTCTCTCTCTCTCCCCCCCCCCCTCTCTCTCCTCTCTCTCTCTGTGGCTCTCTGTTCACACCACACCGTGCCAGCTCTTCCCAGTAACCCTTCCTTCCTTCCTCTTCCTTCCTTCCTTCCTTCCTTCCTTCCTTCCTTCCTTCCTTCCTTCCTTTCTTTCTTTCTTTCTCTTTCTCTTTCTCTCTTGCTTTCTTTTTTGATCTTATTGTGTGTGGCTGGCTGCATGAAGGAAGAATGTCTTTGAAGAGGCTCAGATTGGGTCTGAGAGCCCTGGGAAGAGAGTGAGAACAGTATAGGGGCATAAGTAGATGAGTGGAGCCAAGAGTTTCGGGGCTCTAGTGAAGACAAAAAGGTGAGGAGGTCCAGCCAGTCACAGGCAAGGAAGTTTCAAAATAACTGGAGAGAGACGAGGGAGGCGGAGGTAGAAGCCAATACTTGCTCCTGTGGCAGCACCCCGCCCCGTTTCTCTGTGCTCATCCACCCACCCCACTAGACAGCCTCCAGGTCCCCAGCGACTGTCCCAGGTGGCTGCTGATTGCGCGCCCGCCTCGGAAGACAAGTCCAGTAAAGCTGCTGCTCCACGCGCCCTGATCCACAGACAGCAGAAGACACAGATCCCAAGAAACCTAGGTAAGTTGACAAGCCACCCTGTGTTGCTTGCTTCTCTTCCAAGAGGTTGAAGTGCGGGTTCACTGAAGGCTGTTGTAGACTGGGAGATGCTGGCTTACTGAATGTGGGCTGGGGTGGTGGGTAGCAAAGGGAGTCCAGCAACAGATGGTTTGGGGTGGGAGGTACAATGGGGTCTGGAGCTTTAGGGGATTCAGAGCAGGACACTGTTGGCAATGGTCAAAAGCATTCTTTGGAATGATAATCTTCTAAAATCACAGCCTTGCCGTACCCCTGCTTGGACAGTGATTTACTCCATCCTTGGGTAAATATTAAGCTCCCCCAGGGAACCTGCTCCCTGGCTTCTTCCATACTGCCTGGAATAAATGTGGGAATAAGGATACTCCTTATTTCCTTTCAGCAACAGCCTCCTTCTGCTGCAGAGAGCCAAGGGGGCTGGTTCTTGACGACTCGGAGACCCCTTTTACCTTCATTATGGTTTTGTATCCTTCAAACTTAAGAAAGGGCCTGATTCATTGGCTTGGATTCCTTAAAAAAAAAAAAAAAAAAAAAAGCAGACATGCAAATGGGGGCATCAGTAAGATCTCTGCTCCAAATTGGTCACTCAGCATTTACGTTGATGGTTATAAGCTTGCGCCACTTATACAGACTCTAAATTGAATTCACAGATCACTATCGTTCTGAATGGCCTCTTCTCTTTCTGCTTGGACTGGGAGAAAGGCTTTTTCTCCTTTGCCAGCCTGCCTTCTTTGGGCCATATTCATAGTACCTAGTGATAGCTAAGTGTTTAAAGGTGATCACTCCCTTTTGAAAAACACTGGAACCTGGAAACCAGAGTAGAAGACAGAATCTGTGAACTTTACCCTAGTTTATTGTGTAAGTAGGAGAGACACAGACTAATCAATAACGCTTCACTTAGAGACCATGCATGTTTTCCCTTGATCCAAATGAGGAATAACTATTCCATTCAGATGGCACCCAAGCCTACTTGTTTATTGCTATATATTTATTTTAGGGCATTTTGCAGGAATAGTGTGTTTACATATCATCATTCATAATTGCCTATCATTGGTCTCAGATTTTTTTGGTGTCTTACAGATTATCTACATCATGTCTCAATTTCTATGAACTCTTTAAAAGTTTGTATTTAAATTATGTCAAGTGGTACGTTTCACACAGTCTTTAAGATTCTGCTTATTTAAATTAAAGGGCATGGTAATAAATTCACATATTACCATGTTGGTTTCAAAGCAAGTATTTAGCCTTGCATAAAAGAAACAACTAAGATCTGCTTGTGAGGTTGAAGGGAGAACTGAATTCTACTTGAAACTGATTTGCTTCCAAGGAGATGCTGTTTCATAAACTTCTAGAATATGTATGTATATAATATAGATATCAGATGTACATAGCATGCATAATATCATCTCTCTGTGTGTATAGCTTTTTGAGGATTCTAATACCAACAATATGGGCTCTGTGTTTCTATAGTGGTGAGGAGAAGGTGCTGAACTTGTGCTTTCAGAATATGCAGGCTTTTCTGTTGAACTTTCAATTCATTATTACCTCCTTCTAACTCAGCAAATAAGAGAAACACATTTTGCATTGAGACTTTTTATGTTGCATCAGGCAATTTGGTCTAATGCTTACTACCAAGAGTCTAGAACAGAATGAAGATTATTCAGGTAAGACCTGGAAATATGCTCCTACTGTTACATTTTCAGGAAGTTGTGAGCAAATATCTCCTCAGATGTGTTAAAACTCACTTATACACAGATAGCAAAACAAAATTGCAGTCAGGTAGGAAAGCATCGACAGATTCATTTTGGTAAAGAACTCAAAACACCACTAGGAATGAAATGTAAAGCACAGGTCTTTGCTCTTGGAGATATGAGTGTGTGGCTGCCTATTGAAGTGATCCTGATCTATGTTTACTCATGGGACCAGGAGGTGAGCAGGTGCAGGGATTCAGAATCGATGTAGCCAGCCATAGCCTCACAGATGAAGATCCATACAGCTTCAGTTATGTGCCTCAACCCAGAAACCTGGGCCAGATAAAATATCTACTATTCCTTACAGGTACAAGAGCTGTATTCCTATGATTCTACTCATTCTAGGGTTAACAACTCTAGGAATGGCACACAGAATCCCAGTTCTTAGGCAAGTCTGATCCAGGAATTCAGAAATACAGAGGGGATAAAGAGAAAAGCAATATGTTTTGAAACATACAGAAATAAAACCATCCAGATGTTTGCTTTGGCTGGAAATGGAATTAGTCCAGAAAATTCACTCTGATATGAAGTTCTCTAAAATTGCCTGTGATCTAACTTGTAAACACTGAGTAAACAGTGTTAGAATTTCTTAGAACCAGGAAGATGGGACCCTTGAAATACATTTTAGGCATTGTTATCTCATTTCACTCCTTGGCATATTAAATCCCAGTCTACAAGCTACTCAGGTGTTTAATTATCAAATGAATATTTCAAATGTGTCAGGCTATTTCCCTTCCTCCTACTTCCAAATATTCTAATTTGTCTTTTGCTGTAGCTATAGTCCTGAAAGAAAAACCAAAGCATTTCTCCCTTTTTTTCACATCTGCCAACAGTTCCTGTTTTCAGCCGAGTTCACTAAGCCATTTGGATGCCTTTAACTAGCTGATGGAGGAAATGGAAGGCAGTATGTGTGTCCCAAGATGACACCAACTTAACCTCACCCACTCACTTTCTAGGTTTCAGGGATTGGTGTGACAAAGTTTCCAGCTGGCAGACAAATCTAATGCCCCATTCAAAGCAGAAGTTGCAGCTATTCAACTCCATATCAGGGCTACAGCGAGGTGAATCCTCACATACAGAACTTAGTAGCTGATGTATCTATAATAGCATCCATTCCAAATCTTGCCAAGTTTGATTTCTGTTGATAGGGCCCTCAAGCCCTTGGTCCAAGGAGATCAACAGTCCCATCCTGCCAGCAAGTAATGCTTGTTAAATGTCTCAGCTGTGGTCTCATTAACAGACGTGTACATCATCTTCAATTGAGTGAGAACAGATGATTAAAAAGAATAATAAAAGCTGGTGGGGCTCAACAAAACTTGCAGTTCACTAGGTCAAAAGAATTTTGCAAGTGTTTTACATTCAGTTTTTCTTCACCCATTGCATATTTGGCTTCTTAGATGGTAATAGAAATGCAAATACTCTGGCCTTTTCCTTTAGCAAAGGTAAAATAAAAATAATGGTGAAACAGGTAGGGATCTTGTCAAGGTCCAATCCACTCTTTTCACCTAGAGAAATTAGAAGATAGATGTGGTGTCTCACCCCTGTAATACTCTAATCCTACTTACTCAGAAGACTGAGATTGGCAGGATTGCTTTCCAGGCCTACCTGAGGGATAAAATTTGTGACATCCCATTTCAACCAATAGAATTGGACATGGACAATGATGGTACTCAATCCTAGCTTCTGGGAAGACAGAGATTGAGGATCACAGTTTCAAGTCATCAGGGCAAAAAGAAGTTCAATTTTAACCACGTTAACAGTGGCATGTACAGAAAAGCACAAGTAGGAGGACCAAAACCTAGACCTTAAGCCAGATCTTACTTTTTAAATTAATGCAATAAGGGATTGGGTGCATGGTTCAAATGGTAGAGCAAATGCTTAGCAAGTGCAAGGTCTGAGTTCAATCTCTACTACTACTGGGAGCAAAGGGAAGTTAGACATGGTTGCATGCATCTGTCACTCCAGTGATGGTAGAAAGCACTAATAGGAGGACTGCTGTCCAGGCCAGACTAGGTAAAAAATGAGAAATTCTCTCAAAAATAACCAGACAAACATGATGTAGCCTTGGCATGCAGTCTAACATGTATGAAGCCTTGATTTCAAACCCAGTACCACCAAAAAGAGAATTTAGAGCTCAAAGGTTAGAAATAACTTGCCTAGTTCACACAACTAACGAGAAAGTAAAAACCACAACCCAAGATATTTTACTGACTAAATACATTTTCTAAAGCTCTCTGGAGATATTTCCAAGAAACTAAACAGCATCTAAAACCAAATTTATGAAGATCATACGCTTTACTTCCATCCTACATTTACATGTTTATATTACATGTTATTGGTATTTGTGGTGACTTTTTGAGATAGATTCTAGACATGTAGCAGGTGCATTTAAGTGGTGGTTGGTAAAAGTCCCTCTTATCTCCCCAAGTTCCTGGAAAGACTGAAGAGGAGGAGAAACAAAAGAAATGAAAAGGAGACAAACAGAAGAAATAAAAGGAAGTTAGGCATCAGAAAAAAGAGAGAAAAGGGGAAAGAAGACAGAAGATGAAAAGAAAGATGAAGGAGGAGAGTTGAGGACAAAGACTGAAAAATACATAAAAGATTTGCTATTCTATATAGTAGTACTCATAGTTTAGTATAAATAATCCCATTATCTTATTTATAATCTTTGGAAAAAAATGACATAGCATTCTTTTTTTCTTCAACTATGACAGATTAAACTCTCAGCCTTATGCTTGCCACACAATCACTCTAACATTTGAGCCACAAGTTCAGCCCCTTTCGCCTTAATTATTTTTCAGAACAAGTCTCATGCTTTTGCCTTAATTAGTTTTAGAATAAAGTCTCATTGCTTTGGACCATGGTACTCTCACCTATGGCTTTCATATGCCTACGATCATAGGTGCAAGCCACCTCACTCAGCTTGTTGGCTCTGCTACAATTTCACTAATATTTTTTTTGCCTGAGCCAACTCTGGATCACAAAGCCCCTTTCTCTACCTCCCAATTATCTGAGAATATAGGAATGAGCCACTATGGCCAAGCCTAATACAATTTTCTATCTACCAAGTAAAAGAACATGGAACTTTTACATTGAAACAGACTACCATATCATTGGATAGCATTTAATATAGCAATAGCTACCAAAAGTGAAGGGGAAAAGCTTAGTTTTCACAGAGAATTGAATAAAGCTGATAGCAAAATCAATATACCAGAGCTAATTATTTCTGCCATTCCCTACAGTGGATATAAGTCTTTAGCTATAATTTCAGAACCTCTTCTTCCCAGCATGTAGTAGAATGCAATGTATACTTGCCTTCTACTAGCATACAACATAATATTCTCCTCTTCTTATTTCTATTCCTTAAATCAATGTTTTTCAGGCTACGGGTAATTTTTTAATGTACTGTGAAATCGGTTTAGTAGTTTAGAATCCGGGTTTTTTTTAATGAAATAGAGCAACAGAGATTAATAATTGTGTCGTGAAACATTTTAGCTATGTAAGTTTGTGCATATACATGTACACATTTTGTGTATACTAGATGCAATGTAAAATATTGCTTCAAATGCTTACAATCACTAGGCAAATGATATAAACATTCCAAACTTCTCATAAATAATTGGCTCTCTGCCCCCATATGAAAACCTGGACCTTTCAGAACACATTTTTTTCTAAGTATAAGAGGTATTCTTTGATATCTTCTTGGTATTGTCAGACTTATTCTCATTGTTTTATAAATACCCCCCAAAATAGCAAACATCCAAAGAAAAACTAAAAACTCCAGTAAAAATTAAATGCTTTCACTGTGTCATACGTGAGCATCTGGCAATTTGTAGCATCTCAGGATTTGGACCTGAACTTCCCAGTTGTCACTTCCATTGACATCTCATGGACACAGTGCTCAAGGGACCCTAATCAGTGCTGAAGAATCCTGAAACTCTGAAGCTCGCATAAAATATTTAACCTGAAGGGCCACCAGAGAACTATATGCTTTAGACTGTGCTGTTGCACAGTCTAGACTTCTCTAGAAACTTTACTTAGATTAGTAGCTTTCAGATAAACAACAAGGAATGACAAATGACTGGTGAGTGACTTTTTTAAAAGATTGATGAAATGATAATGTGTAGGTAAATATTATCCTAAGATGTTAATATGGTAAAAAAAAATGACTTTTTACAGTAGTTAGTGGGGTAATTATACAGAAAAGAAAAATGATAGAGCTAGTGGGAAAAAAGGAGAGGAGAGTGTTACAGAGTAATTAAACAATTCAATCCTCTGAGTGGTAATTGAGCCCTTACTATCAATTACTTGATAAATATTCATTCAGTTAGACTGGATAGAAGGCACTATGGGGAAATATAAACATGTATATTCTTTTTCCAGCTAGGAACTAACAACATGGCCAGAAGTGAGCTGGAAGATGGAAACAAGCATCAAATCAAATCCTGGAATGGCTTAGATGGGCATTGTGGTCTAAGCCATTCAGACAATATGCAGGTACACTTCTGGCAGATATAGCTAAAAAGGCAGTGTGTATTAAGACTTTGGAAAGCTTTATATGCCACTCTGGATTTATCTTAGTGGATGAAATGGAATTACAAAAGGAGTTTGAGGATGACAAAATAGATAATTATTGTAAAGTTTGGGGCTGAATATTCTGAAAGTGGGTTCCAGGAAGGATTAATGGAGGAACAGGAATACCAGTAAGGTTAAAAAAAAAAAAATACAATCTAGGCATAAGTAGTAGCACTGTGGCTAAGTAGGGAATCTGGGTCTAAACTCATCTGGCTGATTCTGGATCTCTCCTTCTGAGCCTTTTGTCATGTATGAAAAGACAATAATAAAATACCTATGTAATCAGAATGTTATAAGGCTGGAATGAGCTATATGAATAAAGTACTCAGCAAAGTACCTGGCCATATTACTTCTCTATAGTTATAATTGTAGTTACTATGATAGTAAATCTGATAAGGATAGATTATAAAAGACACCATGAAAACACTATAGACATGTAGTAAAGGGCAACACACTTGTCATAAATGTACTCTGCAGTTTTTTTCTAGGTAACAAAGAAATGATGGTGCCAGAAAGAATTATGAAGGTGTGGTGAGAAAGGAAGATAATATATTAAGTTTTGAATTAGTGTTAGGCATTGTAGTAAAATTGACTACCAAAAGATTTTTTTCACATTAGATTCTATTAGATTAGATTTTCTTTAATATTATATTAATATTATGTGTTTTATTAATTTAATTTTATTGTCAAGGTGATGTATAGAGGGATTACAGTTTCATATGTAAGGTGAAGAGTACATTTCTTGTTGAGATATGGAACTGAAACTCAAAGGAATTAAAATGAAAATTTGGGAAGTCATTGGCATAAGAATATAACATTAGATCCCTAAAACCAAATTAAAATCTCTAAGGAAATATGTCAGAAAAATATGAAGTTTAATCTTAAATTTATTATATCTATATTTAGTAGAGGAAGAAGAGTGATTATATACTAAAACCTGTGCAAGACACTGTAGCAAATGGAGAAGAACAAACATATTTTTCATGCACTCAGGATACCTGTAATCTAGCTGAAACAATGCCACCTACAGATTTGATCATAGAAAGCAATATAAAGTATGAGATTCAATTTAAAATCTAAGTTCTTGGTTTTAAAATATAACTATTTTACTAATTGGAAAAGTCAAGAAGGCTTCATAAGTATTTTAGATTTTGAATGATGGGTGATATTTCAAGATATATAGGGGGGACATTTCAGAGGAGTGAAATACTATGATGCCAGGTGAGGAGTCAGAACAGGTATATCAAGTTTAAAGAATGGAGAAAAGAATAATCTGACAGGAGGAATGAGAAAGAGATAAGAAAATGAAAAGAGGAACAGTGTTTCAAATCAACCACCAAACTAACTTCACTTCTCAACTGAAAGATTTACAATGTTTGGTTTTATTTTAGCTTTAAAACTAGATATTTCATATCACATTTTCCTCAAATAAAAGTAGGCTCCCAGGTTTCTCAGCTGAGTGACAGAGTAAACAGTAAAATTGCTAAAAAGAGTGAAGAATGACAGAAGAAAAAGGACAGGTTAAAATATGGGATAGGAGAAGGATGATGCCTTGGGTTGGGACATTTTGAGGTCAGAGTGTTGGTGAGGCATCTAAGTACAGATGTTGAATAAGCAGTTGGACACATTGGACTAGAACTCAAAATAGAAGTCTGAGTTTGAGATATAGAGTAGGGGGTCACCCAATAAGAATATAATAATGATGATGATGATAACAATGACAATAGCAATGGTGAATATTATGTATAAGCTATATGAAGAGCATGCTAGTGGGGCCAATACACAAACCCAGGCAAATACAACTTCAAAGCCTGTGTTCCTAGTTACTACATTACAGTAGAAGTTAATGATGAAATCAATTGTTCCAGCAGAGCTGACCTAAAAAGTAAAAGAAATAGGGTCTGGGGCTCATGCCTATAATACTAGCTACTCAGGAAGCTGAGATCTAAGAATTCTGGTTCAACACCAGCCCTAGTAGAAAATCCATGACACATCTCCAACTAATCAGCAAAAAAAGCTATATGTGGATATATGGCTCAAGTGGTAGAGTGCCAACCTTGAGTGAAAAAGCCAAGCGAGAGCACAAGACTCTGAGTTTGAGCCTCAATATAGCACTCAAAAGAGAAATAATTCAATGATTACATACATGTTGGGCATAATCACATGTATGTAGTTAGGAGAAAAACAGCTTTCAGAAGAGATAAACCAGTTTACAGGGAAATGGATAGGCCTGTAAATAATTACATTAAGTAATGTAAGTCAGGCTTGGAAAGAAAAAAGATGCATTCTTTCTCTCACAGGTAGAAGTTAGATCTAAATTATAAACCCATGTGTAACCACATACATGGCCATATGCATATATGTATATATATATATATACACACACACACAAACCTATTAACTAAAATATGGTATTGGCAGGGAAAGATTCTAATAGCATAACTCCCTTCAGTAACAAACTTACAGGGTTTGTTGTTATTGTTTTTGGTATGTGTAATGTATATGTGTGTGCATACGTGTGTGTGTCTGTGAGAGAGAGAGACAGAGAGGGAGAGAGAGGGAGGGTGAGAGAGAGGGAGAGAGAGGGAGAGGGAGGGAGGGAGGGAGAGAGAGAGAGAGAGAGAGAGAGAGAGAGAGAGAGAGGGAGAGAGAGAGAGGATATATGGGGTTTGAATTCAGGGCCTGAGCACTATCCCTGGGCATTTTGCTCAAGGCTAGCACTCTACCACTTGAGCCATAGCTCCACTTATGGATTTCTGGTGGTTAATTACACATTAGAGTCTCATGGACTTTGCTGCCTGGGTTGGCTTCAAACTGCAATTCTCAGATCTCAGCCCCTTGAGTTGCTAGAATTACAGGTGCTAGCCACTGGTGCCCAGTTGACCTTACAGTTTAACAAAATGAATACCAACAAGCTAGAACTTGCTATGTGGGGGGTAGTGGGGAAATGAGATGAAGGGGAGATGGTAGAATATTACTGAATATTATTATTCAATGTGTATATGTGAAAATGGAACTAGGTAAATTGAGGGATGGGTGGAATTAAAAGAGATGGGGAGAGGGCTGGGAAGGTGGCTCAGTGGTAGAGTGCTTGCCTTGCATGCCTGAGGCCCTGGGTTCGATTCCTCAGCACCACATAAGCAAAAGGAAAAAAAAGCCAGAAGTGGTGCTGTGGCTCAAGTGGTAGTGCACTAGCCTTGAGCTGAAGAGCTGAGGGACAGCGCCCAGGCCCAGAGTTCAGGCCCCATGACCAGACCCAAAAAAAAAAAAAAAACCATTAAGACTTTATTCGTCAGATTTGATCATTTGAGGAGTCCTTAAAAATGTAGAGGTTAGAGTAGAGATCAACCCATATCCATGGGCAAAATTTCACCGAAACCATGATTTTGTACAATCTAAAATCTAAAAATGAATTTTGGTATTTTAAATGGCTGATAATATCAAAAGAAAAATATGTTTCAGGTGTCCATAGATGAAGTTTTATTGGAGCATAGTTAATCCCATTTATTTATATATTATCTATGACATTTTTCCTACTACAATAGCAGAACTAACAGCAAAGCCTATAATTTTCTCTATCTAGCCCTTTATGATACACATTTAGCAGCCCCAGATTAAAGTATGACTCAAACTAGCTCAGCTCAAGTTTTAACTCTAGTATTCACTAACATATGTGATCTTGAACAAGTCACTTAAAAACTTTACTGACCATCATCAGTATAACACAGATTAAAATCAAGTAAGGTATTTCATGAAAAATGTCTAACATAGTGTCTGGAGCATACTAAGGACTTAATAAATGTTAGCTACTGGCAATGTTCTTGTGTGGTAAAAACGAATGGTGAGGATAAGAGTCAATTTGAAATGGGAAGCAAAAAGAACTGTGGAGTTGAAAATTAGGGAGGAAGTAGTTCCAAGGAGGGGATAATTATTTACTTATTTTACTTACTGACTGACTTACTTATGGCTGTATTGAGGTTTGAAATCAAGGTCTTATGTTTGCTAAGAACAAACCATCCCTTCTTGCTTTACTTATTTTTCAGAACAATTTTTACTTATTTTGCACAGAATGGTCCAGCTGGAATCACAGCTTAGAATCTCCATATTTGGCTTATTTGTTAAGTTGAAGTCTTACTTTTTGCCCAGGATTATTGAAACAAGATCCTTCTGATCTCTCTGTTTGCCATTTATCTATAATTACAGTTCTGAGCCACCACATCAACCTAAGACTTTTTATTTTTAATGAAGGGACTCAAAACACTCAAGGGATGAGAAGGGGAGAACTGAGTAATGGTTATGCATCTTAGAAGGAAGAGAAATGGAACAATAGTTTGAGGAGTTAGGAGGAGACAGATCATCAACAGAGGTAAAGGATTTAGTCTTAGAAAGGAGTAGGAACAGTTCTTCCTCACAAAACAAAACAGGTAGATACAAATATAAGATGTGGTATGAACTGAAAGAAGTTTGTACCACATATGAACTGAAAGAAGTTTGTACCACAAAAGTGTTTCCCTCTGTGAACTCAGACAAGATTTTTCAGTTGTGAGTCAGAGGTATGGGAACTCAATAGCACTATGCAACTTTGAAAAGGAAGCTGATCTAGTTGATTTAAGGGGAATATGTATAGACTAACCCTACAGGCTTGGAAATGCTTGAAAGATCAGAACCTTATGGCATCAACCTATAACCATTTATTTGACTGCCTCAAGATGTGCTAAAAGCCTGAAAGAAAAATCTAGGCAATGGAATGGGGAGATGAATCAAGACGAAATTTTGTTCAGATGTAAACACAATATTACCAGTCAGCCATTTAATCTCTTACTACCCCATCTTTAGAACCAATGGCTTCAGGACCATTGTCTTTTCAGCAGGCTCTGCAGGTAGCTAATCTTTACCATGCTTAATGTGGTATCTTGTTTTCACAATAGCACAATCTCCCCAGAAATTTTTGTATTTCCTTTCCTGAAACCTCACTGCAACATAACAGAGATGGTACATTGGCAAGCTCTGAGGAGAAACATAAATTAACTTTTATAGAGAGAGTCTAATACTGCTGAGGGATGGAGACAAGCGCTAGAGATGGTTTGATTACCTTTTAGGACACCATGAGCTGAACAATAAAAATCCCTTTTAATTTGTGAGATACAAAACACAAGTTTTATAGTGTCCGGCACACATCCAAATAAAATGCTACAACAGCTGGTATGTTAAATTTGGCTCCTCTGAGTATCTAGGAGTAGTCAGAGGGGCTACCAGGCCAACTCTTCTGGGTAATCCAAAGTCAGTGGTAGAGATGGGGGAAGAAAATGTTGTCTGAGAAGCCCACAAATACAGGAAATAAATGCTTTGTCTAAGAGTTGGGATAGCAAAAAAGAAGTATCACAAGCATTCCCCTGAAGATGCCCATTGAGAGCCCTTGAAGACTTGCAACTCAGCTGATAGCAAGAGTAACTCTGAGGACTCCACATTCACTTCTACTAGAAGGCTTGAGCTTCCTGTGGTACAAGGAGGTCTCCAGTAGGTATTTTTCCAGACCAGTATACATTCCAGACTCATTTGGAGGCCTGATCAAAGAGTAGATAGGAATAGGACCAGTCTTCATTCAGATAGAATTGCACAATCCCAAACTACTTTCCATCTAGTATTTTAAGTACTACAATAGAGTCCTAGCTTTAAGCTCTAGCCTTGCTACTTCTATAAATGTGACCTTAATTAAGACATGTGACCATTCTATGCTTCATCTTTTAGCATTTGTAAAATCAAATCATAGTACTGTCTTTGTGGAATTGTTGGGAGAATTAAATAGCAGTGCTTAGCATCCAGCATAGTTCATAGTACATAGTCATTAATTGCTATCAGCTTTGTCATCATCATAGTCATCACCTTCTTCCTCACTGAACAAACTAAGACCATGAAATATGTCTTCCAACAAAACGAAGCGTGAAAAGTCAAGCACCAGTGGCTTGTGACTATAAGGAGACTGAGATCTGATGACTACAGTTCGAAGCCAGTAAAGGCAGGAAAATCTATGAATCTCTTATCTCCAGTTAACTACCAAAAAAAAAAAAAAAAACTGGAAGTAGAGTGCTATGGCTCAAGTAATCAAGTGGTAGGGAGCTAGTCGAGCAAAAAGGCCCAGGCCCTGTGTTCAAGCCCCAGGACCCACCCCAACACACACACACACACACACACACACACACACACACACACACACACAAACACACAAATAAATGAGGCTTGATGCCTAGCTCTCCTGTTTACTGGTTATAAGAACTTAGGCATTGTTCAAGATACACTGTACTCATAAACTCATAAACTTCTTTGTTGAATATCAACTCCTTTGTACAACTGCTTAAATATAATAAAAATATTTTAAAAGATTTGGGGCAAGTCCTATAACCTCCCTGAGGCTATTTCCTCTTCCTCAATGTAAAGCAGCTATGTTGACCAAAAGTATACAGCACTACTCAAACTTACATGTTCATTTTCTTATTAAAAAGCATTTCATTCCATTTTAAATATAGGAAAAGGGAACTGAGAGACAAAAACATTTATTTCATTTAAAAAGTAAAATACAGATAAGAATCTAAAACTCTCCAAAGTGGTTGAACAAGTTTACACTCCCACCAACAATGAAGTAAGGTTCCCTTCTGTCCACATCCCCTCCAGCATCTGTTGTTATTAGAGTTCTTGATTATAGCCATTCTAACTGGGGTGAGGTGGTATCTCAATGGTGTTTTGATTTGCATTGCTTTTATGGCTAGAGAGGTTGAGCATTTCTTCATGTGTGTATTGGCCATCCTTCTTTCCTCTTCAGAGAAGTTTCTCTTTAAGTCTTTAGCCCACTTATTTATTGGGCAGTTGTTTCTTTGAAGATTTGTTGTAGGGGGATTTAATTTTTTGAGTTCCAGGTATATGGCTAGTGAAGATCTTCTCCCAATCCGTGGGCTTTCTATTGTTCTTTCTAGCTTTGTCCTTTGCTGTGCAAAAACTCTGCAATTTCATGCAATCCCATTTGTCCAACCTTTCTTTGATTTGTTGTGTTTCTGGGTCTCTATTAAGAAAATGTCGGCCTGTGCCAAGGATGAGATGGGAAGGGGAAACTAAGGAGGAGGTTACAATGCTTGATAAGAAATGTACTCATTATCTTGCCCATGTAATTCTAACCCCTCTGTACAGTATTTTCACAATAAAAAAATAAAGAATCTAAAACTCTTTACTCTCAATCTGACGCTCTTCTCACTACTCTTGAGAAGTATGGTCCTCTACTGAGAGAGCTCCATCTGGTCCCTGCAATGGCAGCCGTGCTGATACTCATCAGCCAGAAAGGCAACAGCAGTGTCCTGGCTCCCTGAATGCAGATGTCAGAAGACAGAACCTCACACCCTTCTCTGGCACCAATAGCACCGAAAGATATTTGAAAATAATGAGCTCCAGTCATTTTCATACTCAAAATGCTTTTTCTCTCCCTACTAACCCTTGTCCTTGAGATCTGAATCCTTATCTTGCCAGCTTTGTTTCTTTAAGCCTCAGCTCTCATTCAAAGGATAAACTCCCTAGGACAAGCAAAAGATGTTTGCTACTGTAGATGATCCATCAGCATAACAATAGGAATCAAATTCTTCAGTTCATTTTCTTTCTGGAAGGAGGATAAGGGTGAGGTTTCATTAATAAGTTGGCTAATCCCAGATAGCTGGAAGGCCCTGGAGTCCACTGGGAATATATTACAGAGACAAAAAGGGGAGGTTGTTAGAGTAGCCCACCTTTACCCTTTCTGGGAATGGAGGTCAGGAAGTACAGAAAAAACATCCTTAGCATGGTAGAAAAAAAAGCACAGGCTTAGAAATGAAGGGCCAGAGTTTTAATATTATGAACAAATTTATTAACCTCACTATGCCTGTTTCTTCACTTCTAAAATAATGTTATATCATCAAACTCACTGGGTTGTTGAGGGTGAACAACACCAAAATGTATTGAATCTATAAATGAAGGTAGAAAAACATAACTCATTGAAAGCTGTTAAATGATTGGGGGTAGTAAGAATGGGGAAGGTGAGAGTAAGGGAGGTGGCTAATGCGATTAAAGTACTATTATACAGCACTATGATAAAACCCATACAGTTAAATACCAATTAGCATACCCTAAATACCAGTACAGAACCAGAATGTAAAACAATTGTGTGTCCAGAGTATAGGTATGAGTGGGAAAGGGAAAGGTTAACTGAGAAGATAATAAAGGCTGGTGAATATGGTGACAATAATTTATGTACATGTATGAAAATGGAATGATGTGGAGATTGGCTTGGGAAGGGGAGAGGAAGGATGAAGGAGAGTGATGGAGGGATGAACCCAATGAAGATACATTATATGCATATATGGACATGTCAAACTGAAACCCTCCTGTGTAACTAATTGATGCTAATTTTAAAATGTAGGGAAAAACTATGTGAACATGGTTATAAATCCCCGCTCATGTCTAAAGGATCATTAAAGACCAAGTTTAACTTCACAGAGAAAATTCAAGGATACGATGACCTTGACAGCTAGCTGGCCAGGTGAAATGTACCTGGCATTCCTCCAGACCCCTCGTTGGCTAAGTGGAGCATTTCATGCACCTGCCATGCTTCATGTCTGAGTCCCATCACTCTCTCAACTTCTGGCAAAGCAGAGTTTAGTAGTTCCAGGGGCAGCAAAGATGGGCAGTGGAAAAAGGGCAAGGCATTTCTGAGACTGAATGCCTTCTGCTGGTCAGATACAGTATCTATACACAGGGAAGCCCAGGTACCAAGCTGGGAAGAAGCAATCAGGGTGTTCTCATGGAAGCAATCAGGGTGACTTCACAGGAACACAGCTCTGGAGTCATTAAAGCAATGACATAATTAATCTGCCAAACCTAAGATTAAGTAGACACACATTCTGGCAATATGACCAGACGTCTAGGAAATAAAACAATATATACATAATTACTGAAGCTCTTAACTAAGTTTTTTCTTCTCCTTATACCCATCCTGAGTACTCAGAGCTCCCATGGGACAGTAAGAAGAGAGGTGACAGTAGAAGGACTGCTAGATCCAAGGTTAATCATAATCAGTTAAGTTTACTAAAAATAAAAAGTAATGAAATAAAAAGAAGCATCTTTAATTTTAAAAATCCTGCAAAATATCTTCCTATAAATTTCAGTGGTTCCAAAGTCTTCTGATGAAGACAGGAAGAGATGGGCGAAGAGACACCATAGTTAAGAGAAAGAAGACTGGAGTATTAGTAGTAGGGAGGAGTACCTAAGACCCACTTACCAAGGCCCTGTAACTCAGCCCTAGCTACACCGAGGTGACTGAGACCCTAGGTGTAGAAGTGCTGGGTTGTGCAAGAACCTTCAATGAATATTCTTGCCATACCTTTATCTTTATTTTTCCCAAATATTCTTTAATCCTAAAGTGACAAGAATGAGGAAGGTCATATATGAAGAGGCAAAATTAGAATTGGAAAAGAAGGAACAAGGCCAAGAAGGGAACCCTACTGCATTGTTGGTGGGAGTGTAAACTTGTTCAACCACTTTGGAAAGTAGAATGGATGTTCCTCAAATGACTTCACATAGAGCTCCCCTATGACCCAGCAATCCCACTTTTGGACATTTACCCAAATGATCACAAACAAGACCACACTAAAGCTACCAGCACGACTATGTTTATTGCAGCATTATTTACTATAGCTAAGATATGGAACCAACCCAGATGCCCCACAGTAGATGAATGGATCAAGAAAATGTGGTATATATGTATGTGTTATATATACATAATGGAATTCTATGCCTCCATCAGAAAGAATGACATCATCCATTTGTTAGGAAATGGAAAGACTTGGAAAAAATTATATTAAGTGAAGTAAGCCAGGCCCAAAGAAACATAGGTCCTATGGTTTCCCTTATTTGCAATAACTAGTATATGTCTGGGACAAGCAGAAAAGGTCAAAAGCTATGTACATATGACCAGATAAGATGATGTTAAGCTAAATGAACCCCAAGATAGGGACACAAGTAGTTATTTCTTTCTTGCTATTGTTCCTAACCTATTTATAATGTAACCATGTGATTTTTTTTGTTTCTTTGTATGTTCCTCCCCCACGGTATAACCCTTGTTTTCACTGTATTTGATGTCGGTGCCCTGCATCTGGTACATACACTTTTCTAGCTTGGGGAAGGGAAAGGAAAAAATAAAATGCTTAAATGTGGATACAGGTTGACCCATTGTAATGCTGAGATGTACAAGACACTATGTTGAAAAAGGAACTTTAAGCCGGGCGCTGGTGGCTCACGCCTGTAATCCTAGCTACTCAGGAGGCTGAGATCTGAGGATCGTGGTTCAAAGCCAGCCCGGGCAGGAGAGACCGTGAGACTCCTATCTCCAATAAAACCACCAGAAAACCGGAAGTGGCGCTGTAGCTCAAGTGGTAGAGCGCTCGCCTTGAGCTGAAGAGCTCAGGGACAGCGCCCAGGCCCAGAGTTCAAGCCCCACGACCGACAAAAAAAAAAAAAGGAACTTTATAATTTGGGTGGGGAGGGGGGAGAGGTAGTTGTGAAGATGGGAGGGAAGGAATGGTAGGGGGAAAACAAAGGAGGAGGTAACAATGCTTGATAGGAAAAGTACTCATTACTTTTCTCATGCAACTATAACAATACAGTATTTTTACAATAAAAATGTATTTTAAAAAAAGAAGGAACAAGGCCAGCCATAACAATTTTGAATTGCATTTACTCATATTACCCCCCCCCTAAATTTTGTTTAATTTTCAGAAAAACTTGGTATGTGCCACACACTAAATGCTTAATCTTTACTGATGCATAAAATCCTCATCACAGTCCTCTGAGGTAAACACTATAATAATTCCTGTTTTACAGATTTTTAAAAAAGCAAATCACAGAAGCATTGGCTAAGTTGTCTAAAACAATATAAGTAATCAGTAGTTATAGCAGGATTCAAACCTCGGACAACCTATTCTAGATAAGAGAGCCTGCTTCTAACCTTTATGTTATACTGCCTGACAACTCAAGTTCAAACTGTACACCTACCAGGTTCTGTTGGGGTATATTTATTTGTGGTTATTGTCTACTAGTAAGCTCCATGAGGGTAAGGACCTTCTATAAAAGCTAGATGACTCAGTGAATTCATTAATGAAGTTTCAATGGTTTTCAGTGAAAACCAAATAAGTGCCAAATACATGATTGTATTCAGGATAGACCTATCTCCAAGGTTTCTCTTTCTCTCTTTCTTCCTTTCTTTCTTCCTTTCTTTCTTTCTTTCTTTCTTTCTTTCTTTCTTTCTTTCTTTCTTTCTTTCTTTCTTTCTTTCCTTCCTTCCTTCCTTTCCTTCCTTCCTTCTTTCTTTCTTCCTTTCTTCCTTCCTTCTTTCTTTCTTCCTTCCTTTCTTTTTTCTTCTTTTCCTCCTTCCTTCCTTCCTTCCTTCCTTCCTTCCTTCCTTCCTTCCTTCCTTCCTTCCTTCCTTCCTTCCTTCTTTCCTTCCTTCCTTTCTTTATTTTTTGTTTGCCATGGGACTTGAACTTGAGACCTAGGCATTCTCCCTGAGCTTTTTCTCTCAAAGATAGTGCTCTACTACTTTGAGCCACAGAGCCACTTCTGGTTTTCTGGTGGTTAGTTGGAGATAAGAGTCTCATAGACTTTCCTACCCATGTTGGCTTTGAAACATGATCTTCAGATCTCAGCCTCCTGAGTAGCTAGAATTACAGGCATAAGACTTCCATTTCTCCAAGGTTTATTTGTGAATATCCAAGAGAATTAGAAGATGAGATTTGATATGATTGCACAAATCAATCATTGAAATCATATGTGTGAATGAAACTGAGGTCCAGGTTTTTTTTTTAAGATTACTTGCCTTTCAACGATCCATTATCTAAACGTATCCTGAGGGAAATTATTCCTGATAAATTTCTAGTTAAAATCAGTCAGTGGCTATGGATAAGGCAGTGGTGCTTGGGAAAGGGTTGAGCCAAAGACCCTGAGTGCTTCCTTCCTATTTCTGAAATCAGCTATTGGAGGTGTATAGGGCTAGCCCAGTCAGAAGCAATTCCTTCATATCCATAATGCTGAGGAAGAGGACTTCTTTTTCTGTGTGCCTCCTGGCTTTATTGGCTTATTGAGGACCAAAATAAAACTTAGCAACAACCTTTCCTCTTTAGAGGAAAATGAAGATGAAGAATGAAAAGAAAGGTCATTTGCTATTAAATTGCTGAGTGATCTTGGGTGAGAAATTTATCTTCATGTAGCTTGGGACACAATGCTAACTACCTTATCTACCTCATGAGAAGAAAAAACATGGGGTGCAAATAACAGTATAAACATATTTTGAAGTATGCCATAAACATATAAATATTAATACATTATTATTTATGGGCTGTAGTTTTTACTCCATCATTGTTCTAACTAAAAATGGAATTTTACTCTGCCTTCATTTGCTTTCCCATATATGACAGAAGTAACTATAGACTTTTCTTATTTTGGAGTGTATCTGTTGGGTGTGGGCAGGAAGTGTGCTGGCTGTAGACAAACTTGGTTGTTACAAATTACTTTGGAATAAGTGAGCACTTAAAAATGCTAAATAGGTTTTTATATACTACCTGACATTATTCTTTTAGTGTTTCATATATCTTCCTCCAGTATCTCTTTTCATGGAATTCATTCAAGCATACACTAGTATGCCTGAGCTAGTGTGAGAAAGGGGGGGGAACATTCTGTGTTCTGCTCTATAGGCAAAAGGGATCCTTCATTTAAATCAAAGGCATCATTTTTTGTCTAAGTCTAGTACCTTGAATTGCATAAAAATGTGAAAACATCAATCCCAGAGATATCATTTATTATGAAAGGACAAAACAACCATGAATGATGTGCAGTAAAAATCAAGCAGAGAGACAATGCTAATGCTGCATGGATAAGGAAAAAGACATGGAAATGTACAAGAGTTATTGAGCCTCTAAATGGATTGCTCAGAAGAGTAATTCTGGGCCAAATCTACTGACTTGCACAGAATGAAAAAAACAAGGGAGATGAATCAAGATATAATATAATTGATATGTCATAGTTTGGGCTGGCCTTGCCCACAGGCCAAAGTTCAAACAAGTAAATATAGAATCTCTGGGTCCCATCAACTCTCAGAGTTCCAAAAATACAATGGTAAGAAATGGACTTAACCACTCAAATAAGTTCTCTGAGATGCATCCTTTTGCAAAGTTGTCTAAGACACCATTGAACAGCAGAGGAGAAAACAAGAGATTTCCAGAGATGCCATTACCATTCTTAACCCTCGTGTACTGTAAGGTTGTCATCTTACATTCTTCCTCTCTTTTGATCCACAAATAAACACTGATAGGCAGACGGACAGACAGCTATCAAGTTCCTAAATCTTCTTTATTTACTACATTCTCCCACTTCTACCTAGATACAATTTTCATCCACAGGCTGAGTCTCCTTGCTAGTCTAACTGCATCTTGTCTCTTCCTTTGGCATTGCCCTTTGCAGAACATCTTCAAGTGTTTCCCTATAACTTAGAAGATAAAATCCAAAGTACTTTGCTCTAGACCCAGGCCTTCCATAATTCAGCACAAACCACATTTCACTATTATCTCTATTTAAAGTACCTGAGATAATTAAGTTATAAGGAAAAAAGTATTTCTTTTAGGTTCATAGTTCTGGGGGATCCAAAGCAAGACAAGGGGTATTCCACTGCCTTGGGATTTTAATGAAGCAGCAGAACCAGGTGTGCAGAGCAAAGCATTTACACCTCAAACTAAGAAGCCAAAAGAAAGATAGAGGATGTACGATCTTATTTGGCTCTCATTTCCAGCTACTTAAAAATATCCAAAGCTGGGCGCTGGTGGCTCATGTCTGTAATCCTAGCTACTCTGGAGGCTGAGATCTGAGTATCACAGTTCAAAGCCAGCCCGAGCAAGAAAAGTCCAGGAGACTCTTATCTCCAATTAACCACCAGAAAACCAGAAGTGGCACTGTGGCTCAAGTGGTACAGTGCTTGCCTTGAGTTGAAAACTTGAGGAACAGCGCCCAGCCCCAGAGTTCAAACCCCATGACAAAAACAAAATAATATCCAATAAGATGCTGCCTTATAAAGTTCCATATTACCTGCCATTCAAAGGACCAAGCCACTAACATATGGGCTTTATGGTACATGAAATCATATTCAAATAATAGCAATCGACCTCCATAAATCCTTTTTTCTGGAAAAATCTACTGTTTTCATCAACCTCTAATATGACCTTTGCTTCTCCCACATTTACATATAACATTAATTTTTATCAAGAATGTAGCTTTTAGCCACACATCATGGCGTGTACCTATAGGCTCAGATACTCAGGAAGCAGAGAGGTAGGAAGTTATGAGGCTAGCCTGAGCAAAAGTAAAGACTATCTGAAAAAAAATAAACTAAAAGCAAAAAGAATGGGGTCATGACTCTAGTGATAGAGCACTTTCTTAGCAAGTGTGACCCCATGTGTTCAACTGCCAGTAATGCAAAAAAAAAAAAAAATGTAGGTTTTGTTGGCTTGTTTTTTTGTTGTTTTGAGACAGGGTCTTGATATGTATCCCAGGCTATCTTTGGACTTACAGTCCTACTGCCTCAGCTTCCTGCGGTGCTGAGATTACAAGTATGGGTTCCATGCCTAACAAAAATTAATAGTTGTTCTAAACTACTTCTAAATAGATATTCCATAGCCTTCAAAATCAAGGTCAAGCCTCCCTGCTTCCCTCAACAAAATAAACAGTTCATGTCTAGTATGTAACAGATATTTTAAAGGTTTTACTGGCTTTTCCTAGCCTTTGATGCTTTCTCCCTATTTTGAGTCAATTGAGCCACTGTCTAAAGATTGTACTTGGCCCTTTTTAACGACTTATTTGCAACACCACTAGTCATTGTTTTCTGTCTAAACATTTTTGTCTGCCTAGGTACATTGATCTTTATTAGCATCTGTATTTCTTTCTTTCCTCTATTCAAATCTTGAAAATAACATATTGCTTTGCATATAGTAGAAAAACAATTTTTTTCAATTATTTTTATATCAGCATATTTCCAGTCAGAAATCATACTGCCTTGGGAAAGTGTTACTGTCATCCTGAAAGTAATCTAAATGTAGTAGGCAAAATAAGTTGCCTATCTTACCATAGTAAAATTGAATTCTAAATCTAGAAGCAAAATACATTAGTGCTTTAAGTGGAATAGCCTGGAGATATAATAAATGTCTATCACATATAGGAGAGAGCAAAAGATGACAATAATTCATAAAGAAAAATCAAACCCTTATATCACTGCGATGATCTCTTCCTGTCCTATGTTAGAGAGAACTAATTCAAAACTCTCATCAACTTTTAGTTGGGAGTTCACTCGTGTGTTCCTTAAATATTGTGGGCTACTGTAAACAAAGATCACAGAGGTGATTAGTGCCAGACGAATTTGCTTCTGAATGTTTTTCTTTTATTCTTACTCTCCCTTCTCACTACCTACTCCTTATTATATCCCCAAATCCCATTTGAACCTCTATTCTCACATCCAATTTTTCAATATGCATTTGTATGTGCATGCATGTGGGAAGGGAAAGTTTATTAGCTTCCTTAGTAAGCATTACTCTTCTTTGTCTTCTTAGAAAATAAAATTAATGTAAAGTGAGAATCATAACCTAAAATGAGGTCCCTGAGATCATCTGAGAGACCATCTAATGGTCTTTCTAATCTATTATGCCTTCAAATGAAAAGGTGTTTAGGCCACAGTCTACCCCAGTTTTACAGACTAATAGAGTCTTCAGTTTTCTCTATTATCACTCTTCCTCAAACATGGCTTTGCATTCTCTATTAGTTTCATCTTGCACTTGGCCTTCTAGTGAAACAAGTCTGTACTATTACTGAGGGACCATCTCTAAGTATATACAGGGAATTTGTGCACCAGAGGAAAGCTGACAGGACTGAGTGTTGGAAAGGAAAAAGCTTTTGAAAAACAAAGGAGGAGACAACAATGCTCAATAGGAAATATACTCATTACCTTGCTCATATAACTGTAACCCCTCTGTACAGTATTTTTGCATTAAAAAACGTACAAAAAAAGGAAAAAGCTCTTGTCAGTTCCTTTCTCTTTTTCATCACCTGTCCTGTAGCCTTCAGTGTGGATTTTATCAAAATTGAACTTGCCATAGAGTACTCACAGCTTAGTATGCAATCTATAAGTGTATAATTAATAACTTCTTTTTGACCAATTTCAACAGCCTTAAAACTGAATGAGACATAATCTAGGAAATGCCCCATGGTTGGAGGGCCCAACAGAAAGCTATTATGGTCTGTAGGCATTTATATCTAGGACTTCACAAAATAAGAAAGCCAAGAAAGATAGTTTCTATTTTTCCCCATTTCATAGGGAATCTGTAGAGACATGAGTTCAAAGAGAAAGCAAATTGCAGCTAACAAACCAACACTCTCCTGGGATTTTTTTTTTTCAAAATAGCCTCCACCAATGGTTCTCAATCAATTTTTGGCCAGTCATAGAAATAACATTCTACTCTGGAATACATCTTTGTGCACAATGGTTTACTATATGAACGTTTGCTGCAAATTTTATTATATTCATATGCTCTCCCAGTGGAGAAAAACTAAGCTTCACTAGAGCAAACAACCTAACCAGACACAGGAAATAGAAAGCACTAGGGTTTTGGACAAAGAACTCGGATAAGACTTTTTACATCAAATGTGCAAATAGCTGTGTAATTTATTATATGAAATATACCATATGGATAGGAATATCATCTGGTGCATCAATAATGAAAAATATTGGATATTAAATCCATTAAAATGCATTATTATTATTACTTACTGCTCCACTTTAATTTGTTAAAGGAAACATTTTATTCTCTTGTGTTTGAAATTCTGTATAGTAACACTTCAATGTGGACAGCCACACATCCCTGCATTGTTATAGAATTTCATTATTCTGAGCTAGCTTGGTAGGAGTTGCAAAAGTAAATGTCTTCAGCATCCAGACAGATAATATAAACATGTGAAATCGTTGGGTGAGAGACAAGTGGGAATGGTAAAAACAGTCATGAGGTCAGTGTAGAGGACAACCAAAGGACTTAAATCAACCTTTTTTAAACTCACATGTTTACAAGATACTCATTTCTAAGCATTGACCTCAAGTTTTGAGCACCTAGAGTTCTGCCCCTAGTTAGGACTAAAAAGAAAAGGAGATGGACTACTTAGCTTTTCAGTGTCTTTCAACTTGTAGGTTTAGTCATCATGTTCTTTATATTGTAAATCTAACAGAATTCCTGTTTAAATAAGATTCTGCATAAAAATCCATTTGCTCATTCTTAATACCATTCCCCTCATTTTACCTTCTAGAGTAAACGTTTGCATATTTCTCCTTTGAATGAAACATCTCCATAAAATTTCTTTACCCATCAGTATTGTCCGCAGCTGTTTTCAGTGAATGCTACTTTGGCATGCTGGAGAGTATGGTGCTCACACTCTAACTTAGCCTTATTCTAAGGTGGGCACAAGTGAACACTGACAAACACTTCACTCAGAGTTCATGATGATGGCAAGAATGGACATAGAATTTTTTAGTAATCAGATAACTACTCACTTGCATTTGGCCCTCTTTTCTATACCTTCCTAGATTTCCATTCCTTGACCTCCAGCATAATATACCAGAGAAGTTCTAAAAAATTACCTTGCCCACTGAGTAAATACTCTGAATCACACTCTTTGAGTGAATTTTACAGCAGTACTTTGAGCAGTCTAGAATGTAACTGCATTATATGGCAGATTGTAGCAACTAAGATAGTATTGTGTAAAGAGAAGCTGTGTGGCACAAATACTTTAGATGTAAAATGTCTTAGATGGCAGAGACCATTAGAAGCAAACATGTTTTCATGAATGTAGAGTAACCTTCCAAAAAGACCAAATAATAACTGTTATGCTGAGACAGTGGACACTGTAAATAGAAATGGTAGGTGTGGTTGGTGAGTTGAGCTTCTGATTTCACAATAGTTGGGACTCCTCAAGTATCAGTAAAGCCAATCAAGATTTGTGTCAGAACCAAATCTAGATTGTTGAGAAGGGAACTAACAGGATTGGGAGAGATTAATAAAGATTATCTTGATAATCTTGCTCTTTATTTTGAAGAGACAAAATACTACTTTGTGTGTTTAAGGTCATAAGATATGGAACCAGTCTCAATGGTTCCTAATCTCACCCTATATGATTATCTATGAGGCTTTGGGTTTGTTTAAATTCCCTGAACCTAATTCCTTTATCTATAAGATGGGAATGATAATAATACCTACTCTACAGAGTTGTAATAGGGATTAAATAGGAAGTGTATCAATAGTGCCTGTTATGAAGGTGCTCCAGAAATATGTTACCATTAATATGTTTTCTTTTTGAAAGCTTTTAAGGATAAGAATTGAAATAAATACTCACTATTGTAGAGATTTAAAGAAATCTTCAGCGAGTCACATCTCCTCTCAGGTTTTTAAGTTTTTCCCTTATAAAATAAAGTTTCAAGACTACATCACAGATTTTTTTCAAGCATTTTTGGCGGCACAGCCATTACTTGAGATCAGCTAATGCTTCTTTTCCCCTAAATCTTGGTGCTCAGGATCATATGTACATATGTCTCAGATCATTCTTATTCCCCAAGACTATGAGTGGTCCTTTCTACTCTGCCATTCCTTGCTTTTTTAAGTCTTTGACACAGAGAGCACAGAATCAAAGGCTGCCATCAGCTCATCTGTTCATACCAGATGTTAGTGGACAGCAGAGCTCATTTTTTAACAGGGAAAGCTGCAACACAATTCTGAGGCTAATGTGTTATTTATCACTTGTTTCCCTTTGTTCCCCATCAGGCATGACACTGGTCAATGGAATCACACAGATCAGCTTGTGGGCACAAGGACTAAAGTTAGTGTGTCGGTTTTCTTGTCATCCTGGCTTTGTATGATGAATGTCAGGGTTAGACTGCTTTGAAGAGTCCAGTGGAGGAAACCAGCTCCGATCTAGGAGAAGAAGCTCCAATATTGTTTTTTCATCTAGGGATGGGAGTTCTGGAGAAATCATCTTACCTTTTTGAAATTGAAGAAAAGAGAAATTGTAATAACTGTCTCTTCACAAAGACTACACAGAGCTATTGAGAATTGGCAAGCAAGGACTGGCATAGTGGTAGTCTTTCTCTATTACTATCTTTCTAGGAAAACATTTCCCTAACTGTGAATCACAGGCCATCTGAAATGAAATCCAATAGGCTTCTTGTGAAAATACTAAATTCCTAGTCCTCATCCAAACCTATTACATGAAGACCTGTAGTAGTGGAGTCCAGAAATTTGAATTTTCATACACTCCCTTAATGATTCATTTGTTCAATAAAAATTTGCTTAAGTAATATCCAGAATCTTGAATCCAACTTGAAATTTAACTTAACTATGGATGTTATTTTGGGGGTAAGAAATGCTAATCATGGATAAAATTGAATTGAGTACAAAGAAAGATTTTCTGCAAGGTAGTTAGGCACATAGCAATGCAGAACCAATAACAGCTGTAGGAGCACTCGCTTGGTACCAGTGACTAATGTCTGCATTCCTATCTACTCAGGAGGCTGAGATGTGAAAATCACAGTCTGAAGCCAGCCTGGACAACAAAGTTCAATGATTTAATCTCCAAAATAGCCAGCAGAAAAAAAGCTGGCCTGGAGGTGTGGCAAAGCAAGCAAATCAAGTGACTGCAAGGCCCTGATTTCAAACCCAAGTACTAGCAAAAAAAACCTGTAGAAACTCTTAGCACATCTTTCTATTTTTAAAAGTAACTGACTCAATTTTGGTAGTTCAGAGAAAAGCCTAAATAATATGAAGCCTGGACTGTGGAAAGGTGCACTCATGTTTTTATCTCCAGGGATAGTAAAGAACTATTAAAGTGAGACTATCCTCCTTGAACTGAAAAAGTTATTTTACAGCTAAGGAAACTGAGGCTTGGAGAAGGGAAGTCATTTTTCCATGGTCATATAGCTAGTGAACTGGATATAAATCTAAAGTTGGTTATTTATGAAAAAATTAAACCTATTTGAATTATTTATCTACATACATTTCCCTTTTCTCTCTAATTTTGAAAATACAATGTATTCCACTATAATTGTCAGCTGAAGCAAAAATTCTTCTGCACGTTGAGACAGAGCCCCAAAAGGACATTTAAGGACTTTTATGAGTGAAGGTGAGAAGATTCAAAAACTCTGCATTCACAGATCTCCAACTGTTCTCATCAAACCTTCAGATTATTGAAACTATACCTTTGAGTTCACAGCTATCAGTATTAATAGCCAAGACAGGAAAATAAATAACTCATAAGATACCTGAGTAAACATGGTATTCAATTAAGTATATAACCTTATAAAGGGTAATTAAACAAAGAAGTTGCCATTTTGTGGTTAGCCATAATGCTATGTATACTGCTTCACTTTAGAGAAACCTGTGAGATACTGGCAAGAGGAGGAAGAGCAATTAATGATAAAAATGGCCTCTCCCTAAAAACAGAGTTAAAGTGAACATATGCCTTCAACTTTCTCAAGAAAAGGAGCTATAATCAGCCAATAAAATGTAGCAGCACAGGCTGCCTGGCAGAGAATTTTTGTAAGTCTCTAAGCAGCAAAATGCATAGAACATACATACAATGTTTTGGCTGTAAAAGATCTTCCATATCACCTAATTCAACTCCTTTCCTTTTATAACTGAAGAAACTGAGGCTAAGGGCAATAAGTAATCCAGAATTATACAAGCTAGGTAACTAGTTCTAAAGATTTCCTAAGTCAAATTCACTGGTAGAAACCTCTCCACCAATTTGATTCTACTCAGTCTGATTTAGTGAGATAGAAGAATTACAGATCAGCTTTTAAAGTGCAGTTCTCTAGCTTCTACAAACTCTATAGAATAAATAATTAAACATAATATTGTAATATGCCAATAGTTCACAACCTAGACTAGTGATCAGAATCATTTGAAGAAGTTTTACAAACAACACTGACATGTATTAAGTGTTCTACTGCAAGACCAATGTGCACTGTTGCACAGGTCATACAGTGCATGAGATAACCCACTGATGGAAGTAAATGAATGGCATCTGAGAACTGGTATATTTTAAGCCAGGTTTGAGAACCACTATGTATACCGTGGCCATAGCTATGGTTATAAAATATGCTTACCCACTTGTGCCATACCACACCCCACTGCAACATTATACAGTGACAACTTCTTGCCTACTGAGTTCAATTCAAGCACTCCAGTCCTTCTGGCACCCACACATCAGCCATCTCATCTTAGTATGCTAAGATGTTTAGGATACTCTGCAACCATTCCACATTTTCTCCCTTTATTATTTCTTAACAGGTGATATTTCTTTCCCTTCGTGGTTAATTTCATTCCCTTATTAGTCCACATCACTCTTCAAAGACCAGCTCAGAACGAATTTCCCCATGAGGATTAGCCATATTGCACTGTCTTGCCATGTTTAATTCCTGAATCCACATTACTCTGTACCATATTCACACCTCATCTATGTTACATGAGTCAAACATTCTAATTCAGGCAAGCCTGGATAGATGTCTCTACTAAGATTTGTTTAATATAATGATCAGTACAATTACATATATGTGAGTTGGATACATGCGGGGTCTCTGATGTATGTGAATAAATAAGTTCCTTAAGAGCAATTTGATTTAATACATTAAGCATGCTGCTATATGGAAAGAAGAAAACCTGCCGACATGCATACTCTCCTGCAGAACTTAATTAGTTCTCATTGCAACTCTGAAATACAGGTACCACTAGTACAAGTAATAGATGAAGCTCAAATTCAAATAGTCTAAATCAAACTGCAAGATAATAAGCCAAGAGTATTTGACTTCAAAATTCTTACATTGACATTTCTGCTCCAGTGTCCAAGAAGGTCCTAGCTGATTCTCCAGGTTTTACCAGTCCACTCTTTTGTCTTCAAACTTACCAAAAGACAAAATGAGAACAATTTTATTTAAATATTTTTATATGACCTCATTTGTACTTTTAGAATCAGGCACCATTTCATTATATAAGATACAGTATTCTAATGAGGTGAACAGAGGAGGTTGATTTTAAAGACATGAAAGAACTGAAGAAAATAGAATCAAAGAACAAACAACAGATTGGTTATATCAAAGTCACATTCTCTGTAAGACTGAGACAGGGAAAAAGAACAGAAAAATAACTGATTGGTTAACATCAGTTATTTTGTTATTAAGTATAATTAAAATAACATAATTTGTTTTTGTTATCATGTTATTTTGTTATGTTATTGTCATTATTGTTTCACATTACTTTTTGTAAGAATTAAATAAGAGAGAATTTTATTATATGATGCCAGTTGAAAATCTAGCTGGTTTGGAAAACTTGATTCTCATCTTCCCCCTCCTGTCTTCTTATTTAAAACAGCACCATTTGAATTTGGTGACATTGTACTTTAGCACGAATGATTTCATTTTGATTTTCAGCCTAGTCTATTTAAGCCCACTTGAGGAAGTTAGCCTAAACCAATGACCTCATATTTTTTATAAATTAACTTTAACACATAGCAAACATATTATTAGCACTCTTGTCCATCCTTCAACCTAGAAAGCATAACTAATAATCATATGCAGATATGTTCAACATCATTAATCATTAAGGAAATGCAAATACAACCTATAATATACTACTTCAAATCCATAAGATGGCTAATAAAAAACAGAAAGTGAAGGACATGGAGATATTGAAACATGTACGTGCCACTGGTATATAAAAATATTGTGATGTGCTATTCAACTTTCCACTGCCATAACAAAATATGAAAGGAAATGAACTTATAAGGAAAGGATTCTAAACATTACATTCCAAAATTGAGTGGCCCATGCATTGGGACCACCACTGAGGGCAGCACACCATGACAGGAGCATGCAGTTGAACAAAATGCTCATATCCTATGCCAGAATGCAGAGAAAAGAAGAGGCCCTGCAATTCCCTTTGGCAGTATATCCTTAATATTCCAGCACCTGACACAAGAGCTCCACATGTTAATGGTTCTACTTGGTCCACTGGGGACAAAGCCTTTATCACATAAAACTGTGGTGAATACTAAACCAAGCCATTAACCTATAAAGGGCAGCTACTAGCAAAATAGGATGACAGCTCCTCAAAGAAAAGTAGGATAACCAGTAATTCCACTTCTAGGTATATACCCAAAAGTATTAAAAGCAGGCTCTCAAAGAGATATTTGTTTATCCATGTTCATAATACTATCCATGATAGGCAAAAGTTTCAACAAATTAAATTCCCATTGATGGATGAATGTAATCAAAATGTGATGGTGGCTGTGTGTGTGTGTGTGTGTGTGTGTGTGTGTGTGTGTGTGTGCCTATGTAGTATAACTTTCTCCTTCCCTCATTGCCACACTTATTGATTTTTCTACACACAACAGTCCCCCTTTTGCACTCATATACTTCTTTTAGGTTTACATTCCTCATATGAGTGAAACCATGGGATATTTGTATTTCTGAACTTGGCAAACAACAAAATTTCATTCTTGGCATAATAATTAGATGTACTCCATTTTTTAAACCAAACAACTACTGTGGGGAATTTAATTTGTTTTCTAACTTTTCCAAATGACAAATAACACTCTCCAAACAGATATTATCTGAGGAATTGAAGTCATGCTAGGTGCCAGACATAGCTTGGTTGTTTAGTATAGAGTGATGAAGAAAACAGACAAGGGGCCAAACCTTCACGAGTTTGGTAGTCTAGTAGGTCCAGTAAAAATTAAAGATTCAAAAACATAATTATATATTTACAATTGATTATTTATACAGATTTATAAGTATCAAACTATGAATAATAAGAAAGCTCTTTTTAAAATTAGATAATCGGAAAAAACATCTGTAAGGAAGGTGAAATATGAAGCATGAGAAAAAATAGACAGGGGCAAAGGTTGCATCTATGGAAACACCTAATCTCTTACTAGCACAGGATAGGCTCCTCTTTCTTTACCAGTCTGGTGAGGTGGAATGGAAACCTCATAAGTATTCCAATTATCATTTTTAATTCAGTTGTATCTGGGTGAGGCAGTACACACCTATAATCCCCATCTTCCGGAAGCTGAGGCATAAAGATGCAGATTTTGGGGGGGAGGGGGTCCGGTCGTGGGTCCTGAACTCTGGGCATGGGTGCTGTCCCTCAGCTATTCAACTCAAGGCTAGCACTCTACCACTTGAGCCACAGTGCCACTTCCGGCTTTTTTCTTTTTGCTTATGTGGTGCTGAGGAATCGAACCCAGGGCTTCATGCATGCAAGGCAAGTGCTCTACCACTGAGCCACCTTCCCAGCCCCAAGGATGCAGATTTTTAAATCCAACCTGGACTACAGAACAAGTTCTAGGCCAGCTGGACCACATAAAACCCTGTCTCAAAAACATTATTGATAAATTTGAACACTTAATCTTTCAGATTACTTCATGATTTTTCCTCTCTATTAGAAGAGCTAGTAGGTATAAGTGTCTTCCGCTGTGATCAGATCATGCTTATTATGAGTAACAACAAAACAAAACTACAATAGTAGTTATCTAAGTATGCCACCTCTGGAAACAGATTACATGGTTATCACCTAGGAACACTTTAGAATGAACGATCTTAGGCCCTGTCCCATTCCTACTGAATTAGAAACTCCAGGAGTTGGAGGGCTAACAATCTATTTTAACAAGTCCTGATGAACATGATTCTGACATGATAAAGCTTGAAAATTACTTTTGAAAGGATACTCAATTGGTAGATGTAGGTCATGTAATTGTTAGCTTCACCAATAACACAGATCTGAAAATATAAGCCATAGTTTAAGGTGAGGGAAACTCAAGGGTTTATTTTTTCACTTTTTCAACTTTTTTTGTGCCAGTCCTGGAGATTGAACTCAGGTTCTGGGCATTGTCTCTGAGCTTTTTTTTAAAAGGCTAGCTTTCTACACTTGAGCCATAGTTCCACTTCAGACTTGTTGGTGGTTACTTGGAGATAAGAGTCTCAGAGACTTACAAAGCCAATTGGCTTTGGGTTGAGAATGTGGTTTAGTGGTAGAGTGCCTGCCTCGCATGCATGAAGTCCTAGGTTCGATTCCTCAGTACCACATACACAGAAAAAGTAGCAAGTGGCTTGTGGCTCAAGTGGTAGAGTGCTAACCTTGAGCAAAAAAAGGCTCAGGGAAAGTTCCCAGGCCTTGAGTTCAGACCCCAGAACTGGCAAAAAAAAAAAAAGCCAATTGGTTTTGAACCATGACCCTCAGATCTCGCCCTTCTTTGTAGCTGGAGTTACAGGCATGAGCCGCTGGCATCTGTCTTTCAAAAAAATATTTGAGAACCTACTGTTCATCAAACACTGTTCTAGATACTAAAATTTTATTAAGAAAATAAGACAAGAACCCCTACTTTCATAAAGCTAATTGTCTTGTTGAGTAACTGCTTGTCAAAATGAGTTGGGTAGTCAAGGAAAGTTCTCAGTCATAATTTTGAACACTTGAATAGCTGATGTAATGGAACAATGATGTTATAAGTACTTACTCATCAGCAAAGAAGAAACAAAAGAGGAGAAGGAAAAATGGACAGGGATGTTCATTCAACTTGATCCTAGTGAGTCTTCTGTACAGATGCTTCCATAACAGAGGTAGATTCCAGACAGGAAAACACCAAGGTGGTACACAATTCTCATTGTCCATGTTATTCCTCAAATTTTTATCCATCTTTTCCCTTTTCCAGGCAGCATAGTCTTGGCTTCCTTGGATTCCTGAAGTGTGCCCCAGGGATTTGCAGTTCTATGTTAATGTGGTACATAAAATAGAGTCACCTTGATGTTGCATTTATCTGGCTTATGTAAGCTCTAACCTTTTACTGCAGTGCAACAGAAATGCCAGACCCATTTTGTCTATGCATGTAAACAAACACTCTGATTTTAAATAATATACCTGAGGGCCCTGGTGACTGGGAGAGGATGACAACCTGCAGGGGGTCGGAAATTAAGCTACTGATCTAAGCCCTGGTATAGAGGGAAGCACCAGGCTGTGGCTCTGCTCCTCTCCCCAGGAGAAATGCTCCTGTAGTAAGTGCTTTGTAAAAAGCTTCAGAACTTTTCCTTCAGTTGCAATAAGGCAAAGAATCTATTGAGTGCCACCAATGCCACAGCCTTGAAAAAATTCTATGGCACTCTTTTTCCAATCCTGAAGGAGAAGGTGTAATTTGACTGCATAGAGTTTTCTTCTTACCTAAGGCAGGGTTTATCAATTTCTGTGCTCTTGACATTTTAGGCTACATAATTATTTGTTGTAGGGCTGCGCTGTACATTAAAAGATGCTTAGGAGTATCTATGGTCTTCACCTACTACATGTCAGGATCTGTCACAAATACCATGTTTGTGACAACAAATACTGTATCCACATGTCACTAATGTCTCCTAGGGAGAAGCACATCATTTTGAGAAATACTGCTGTGGAAATAAAGGTATTTCGGGCTAGAGACTTGGCTTCAGTGGTAGAGCACCTGCCTATCAAGTGTGAAGTTCTGAGTTCACACCCTAATACTGTAAAAATAAATAAGAATAAGGAGGAATGGATGAGAATGTTGAAAAGAGTGACAATGATCAAGATATAGTGTATTCATACAATGTTCTGTTAAATGACAAGCCCTTTGTACAACTACTTAAATGTAATACTAAAAAAGAAAAAAGAAAAGAGCAAACTAAAAATATTTACAAAGGTATCTTTAAATTAAATCATGGTAATCCATACAGACTATATTTTCCAAGCCTAGTGGAACAAATCATCCTAAAAGAAGACAAAATTCAAAAGTTCACATAAATAAGTTGAATAGTGAAGACTCTCCCACCTATAACAAATACTCAATTGCCTCCATTGTCTTTGAACAACTTAATATTATCATAGAAATACTTTTATTCTATAAAGATACATTCCTGGGCCAGGTGCAGTAACTAACATTTATACTGTCAGCTAACTGGGAAGTTAGTGCCTTAAACCATCATTCTAATCTTGGCCTCCATAGTCACATAAACTGTTCTCTCAAGTTTGTCATCAAGTCTCCCTCTACCTCTGCCACATAATTCTATTTATAGCACAATTGATAATTCAGGATAAACTCTCCATTTAAAACTCCTTAATTGCACCACAAAACAAAGACCACTTTCATTTTTTCTATATAAGGTAATATTAACAGATTTTATTTTTTATGTATTTTTTATTGTAAAACTACTGTACAGAGGGGTTACAGTTACATGGGTAAGGTAATGAGTACATTTCCTATTGAGCATTGTTATCTCCTCCTTTGTTTTTCCCCTACCATCACTTCCTTCCCCACCTTCCCAACTACTTCCCCTCCCACCCCCACAACCCATCCTCCCACCCCCATCGAACTTGTAAAGTTCATTTTCAACATAGTGTCCTGCACATCCCAATGCTATTCACAGATTTTAGAAACATATTGGGCCAAACTTTTGTAAGTGTTTCACACTAACTTTTGGAAGAAGGTAAAGGAAGATATTGACCATTTCCTACATACCAAATAATGACACAACAAAGTTAAATGACTTAGAAGAGATTGCATATTGAAAGACAGGCAGAAATGGAGCAAGAATCCAGGGCTTTTAACTTCTTCTGTGAATTAATCTTGTCCCAGAAGGATGGAGATCTATTCCCTTTTCCTCCAAGAGATGTTGTTATTATTCAGTTAAGTATAATCATGAGGAATTGGAAGATGGACTTTCTAGGCCAAGGAAGATTCTGGAAAGCCTCATATCATACTGAGAGGATTAAGGTTGGGAAACCACATACATTTACCCATGCCATTGCAATAGCACAGTAGAAGTGGAAGGAAACAAAATATCCCTTGAGATTGAAGCAAACTGTAGTTTTTAATATTCAATGAGCCCATGACAGCATTTCTAATCAGCAACAGAGTGTAGAGGTGATAGGGAGACCTTTAAAAAGCTTTCACAAAACAGCCTCTACATTGGTTTCTCATATCTCTCCAAATAATACAATTTTTAGAAAGACTAAGTCAAACCCCCTAAAAATGTACACCCAAAATGGGTACTTGTGAGGGGAGTGTAGCCAAAAGGAGAAGGGTAGATAATGAAAGAGGGAAACCTGTAGAATGCAGTCAACAACAATACATTGTATATATCAAGAAGAAAAAATAAAGGGTAGTTATCATCACCCTTCAACTTTATAGTGGAGGAAATTGAGACTTGGGAAATTAAGTGATTGTCCTAAACTGAAATAAATTCCAAGCTTTTTTGTGATAATTATCTCTTCTAAGTATCTCATTTAAGAATGACATCTACAGATACTTTATAAAGTTATCACCTATAGTGCCTGAGATGTTCATATTGATGCCATGTGCAACTTTATATGTTTAGTTATGTAGTTCAACTCTCAAAAGATTCAAATAAACTTTGGGTATTTTTCAGGAAAATCAGATATATAATAATCAAATGTTTTTTTTTTCTTTCATGCGATTGTTTCTAACACATTTATAAGATTATTTCTTTGTTGCTTTGTATGTACCTCACCCACAGTATAACCCCTGCTTTCACTGTATTTGATGTTGGTATAATTTGTGGAGGGGAAGGGGAAAAAGAAATCATTTAAATAGGGATACAGGTGGACCCATTGCAACAATGAGATGTACAAGTCGTTATGTTGAGAACGAACTTTACAACTTTGGTGGGGGAGGGGAAGTATTGAGTGAGGGGGGCGGTGGGGAGGATGGAAATGGATGGGAAGGGGAAACAAAAGAGGAGGATACAATGCTTGAAAAGAAATGTACTCATAATCTTGCCCATGTAATTGTAACCCTTCTGTACATTATTTTCACAATAAAAAAAATAAACAAATACAAAGAAATTCTTGGGGTATGTGATCAAATTTAAGCAGTTAGGTGTGCATACCCTTGACTATGACAAAAACTGGATTTTCAGGACTTTATAGGTTTATAAAGAATGTTATACTTTTCTGGTCTATTTTGTTTTAGTCAAGATATTCCAATGTGTTTAATATCAGGCAAATAACATTATTTCAAGAAAATTAACAAGTAATTGTTTTCTTCCAAAATAATGTTTTTTGGCAGTTGTGGGGCTTGAATTCAGGGCCTGGGTACTGTCTTTGACATCTTTTGCTCAAGGCTAGTGCTCTACCACTTTGGGCCACAGCTCCACTTCTGGTTTTTGAATGGTTAATTGGAAATAAGAATCTTGTGGGGACTTTTCTGCCTGGGCTGGCTTCAAACTGTGATCCTAACATCTCAGCCTCTTGAGTATAGCTAGGATTATATAGACATATATATTTCCTTTTTTATGATTTTTTTTAATTTTTATTTTAAAGATGGTATACAGAGGGGATACAGATGCATGAGTAAAGTAATGAGTACATTTCTTGCCAAGTATTGTTACCCCCTCCTTTGTTTTTCTCCTACTATTCCTTCCCTCCCACTCCTCTCCTCCCCCGAAGTTCTAAAGTTCATTTCCCACATAGTGTCTTGAGCATCATTGTTGCAATGGGTCATCCCGTATCCTTGTTTCAGCATTTTGTTATTCCCCATCCCCTCCCCAAATTAGATAAATGTATATACAAGATGTAGGGCACCAAAATCAAATACAGTGACAACAGGGAATATACCATAGGGGGAAGAACATACAAAAGAAACAAAAAACAAATCACATTCTACATTAAAAACAATAACAACAAAGAAAAACCTATTCTGTCCATGTCTTGGGATTCATGACCTTATAAGATGATGCTAAGTAAAAATAATTTTTATTAATTACAATTTAACTAAATCTTGGTCTCATATTCCCTCTACTTCATTTCATATTTTCATTTTTAAGTGAAATTTCTTCCTGACTGATACATGTATTCTGGATTTCTATTTGAATTATTAACACAAGAGCCATGGGATCTTTTATCAAGGGGAAAAGGTTTTCCTTTTCCCCCAGTTTCTCTCTAAACTTTCTTCCTTGTCCCAGACATATACTAGTTATTGCAAATAAGGGAAAACAAGTTTTCCTGCCTTTTTTCAAATAATATGTTACAACTAAAAGGATAGACAGAGTTCTATCACATATTTTTGCTATCACTTTGTCAATTTTATGATAGAATGAGATGGTCCTAAAAAGTTAGCAGCATCCCTTTTCTTAATGTGTAATTCCAAAAGTAGTCAGCTTATTGTAACTTGAAATTTACATGTGATGAAATTCTATAGTAAATTTCATTGTCTTCTGCCACATATTCTCTTCTTTTTCCAAGCTAAATGATATAACTCTATACTCACACAAGAAATCAGTAAACTCACTTTGGTGATTTCATGTGAGGACATACAACTGATACCTCAGAGATAAACTGGCATGCAGTAGTATGCAATGCCCATGAACTTTAAAGGTGAGACACTTCTAGTCTTAGCAATGTTCTAGAAACTATGATAACTCAAGAGAAACATAAGCCAAAGTTCCTGTCTAAATAGATTTAAAATCCAATAGAGTAGTGAGATCCCTAAAAGAAGCATTTCCATATCAGTATAATATGTACATATGTATATATTAAGAAGAATGGGTACAGATAGTAAGAAGCACAGTGTATTATAGTAAACAGAAGATTGCATGAAGGAGAACATGAAGGATGGAAAGATTTTACATAAGCTCTTTTGAAAAATGAATGACTTGTATGTTTAATTTAACTTAATATAGTTGTTTCCATATTTGACTTTATATTTTTAATTAAGTTTTTATTGTGAAAATACTGTACAAAGGGGTTACATGAGCAAGGTAATGAGTACATTTGTTTCCCAGCATTGTTGCTTCCTCCTTTGTTTTTCCACTACCATCCTTTCCCTCCCATCTCCTCAGTTACACCCCAATCGCCCACCCACCCCAACACCCCCCCCCCCCCCCGCCTAAATTGTAAAGTTTGTTTTTCAACAGTGTCCTGTATATCGCATTGTTGCAAGGAGTCAATCTGTATCGCTATTTAAACAATTTGATTTTTCCCTTCCCCTCCACAGATTATACCAACATCAAATACAGTGAAAAGAGGGGTTATACCGTGGGGGAGGGACATACAAAGCAACAAAAAATCACATGGTACATTATAAATACATTAGAAACAATAGCAAGGAAGAAAAAAACCACTTGTATCCCTATCTTGGGTTCATTTTGCTTAACATCATCTTATCTGAGCTTTTCTGCTTGTCCCAGACATACTACTTATGGCAAATAAGGGAAACTATTGGACCTATGTTCCTTTGGGGCTGGCTTACTTCGCTTAATATAATTTTTTCCAAGTTTTTCCATAGTCTAACAAATGGGACAACGCCATTCTTTCTGATGGAGGCATAAAATTCCATTGTGTAGATATACCACATTTTCTTGATCCATTCATCTGCTGAGGGGCATCTGGGTTGGTTCCATATCTTAGCTATGGTAAATAATGCTGCAATAAACATAGTTGTGCTGGTAGCTTCAGTGTGGTCTTGTCTGTGATCATTTGGGTAAATGCCCAAAAGTGGGATTGCTGGGTCATGGGGGAGCTCCATGTGGAGTATTTTGAGGAACCTCCATACTACTTTCCAAAGTGGAACAAGTTTACACTCCCACCAACAATGCAGTAGGGTTCGCTTCTGTCCACATCCCCTCTAGCATCTGTTGTTATTAGCGTTCTTGATTATAGCCATTCTAACTGGGGCAAGGTGGAATCTCAATGTTGTCTTGATTTGCATTTCTTTTATGGCTAGAGAAGTTGAGCATTTCTTCATGTGTCTATTGGCCATTCTTATTTCCTCTTCAGAGAAGTTTCTCTTTAGGTCTTTAGCCCACTTATTTATTGGGCAGTTGTTTCTTTGAGGATTTGTTGTTGGGAGATTTAATTTTTTGAGTTCCAAGTATATTTCAGATATGAGAACCTTGGCCATTGTATGTCTAGTGAAGATCTTCTCCCAATCCACCGTCTTTCTATTGATCTTGTTAGCTATGTCCTTTGCCATGCAGAAGCTCTGTAGCTTCAAGCAATCCCATTTGTCCAACCTTTATTTGATTTGTTGTGTTTCTGGGTTTCTATTAAGAAAATTTCAGCCAGTGCCAAGGAGATATAGGGATTCTCCTATTCCATCCTCTAATGTTTTCAGGGTGTCTGCTTTGACTCCAAGGTCTTTGATCCATTTGGAGTTGATTCTAGTGCAGAGGGATATGTAAGGATCGAGCTTTTATTTTCTACAGGTGATTAACCAATTTTGCCAGCATCATTTATGAAGAAGCTGTCTTTCTTCCATTCTATTTTTATATCTTCCTCATCAAAGATTAGGTCGCTATATGTCTGTGGGTTCATTTATGGGTACCAATTCTATTCCATTGTTCATGAGGTCTCTTCTTGTGCCAGTACCAAGCTGTTTTGATTACTATGGCTTTGTAGTAGAGTTTGAAATTTGGTATTGATATTTGTCCAGCACTATTCTTTCTGTTAAGGATTGTTTGTGCTATTGTTTTATTGTTCCATATGAATTTTTAGATTGCCTCTTCTATTTCCTTGAGGAATGAGGTTGGAATATTGATAGGCATCATATTGAATTTGTAGATAGCCTTGGGAAGTATTGCCATTTCCACGATGCTGATCCTTCCAATCCAGGAGCATGGGGTGGGGGAGTTTCCACATTCTCAGTTCTGTTTTGATTTCGTTTTTCGAGTTTTTAAAATTTTCATCATAGAGGTCCTTCACTTTTTTGGTTAAGTTAATTCCTAGGTATTTTATTTTATTTTATTTTATTTTGGGTCCGGTCGTGGAGCCTGAACTCTGGGCCTGGGCACTGTCCCTCAGCTCTTCAGCTCAAGGCTAGCGCTCCACAATTGAGCCACGGCGCAACTTCCGGCTTTTTTCTTTTTGCTTATGTGGTGCTGAGAAATCGAACCCAAGGCCTCATGCATGCAAGGCAAGCGCTCTACCACTGAGCCACCTTCCCAGCCCCTAGGTATTTTATTTTTTGTGGAGATATTACAAATGGAGTTACTTTCCTGATTTCAGCCACTCTCATCTCATTGTTGGGATAAAGAAAAGCCATTGAGGGCTGGGAAGGTGGCTCAGTGGTAGAGTGCTTGCATTGCATGCCTGAGGCCCTGGGTTCGATTCCTCAGCACCACATAAGCAAAAAGAAAAAAGCCGGAAGTGGCGCCGTGGCTCAAGTGGTAGAGTGCTAGCCTTGAGCTGAAGAGCTGAAGGACAGTTCCCAGGCCCAGAGTCCAGGCCCCACGACCGGACCACCCCCCCCAAAAAAAAAGAAAAAAGAAAAGCCATTGATTTTTGAGGGTTAATTTTATACCCTGCTACTTTGCCAAAGTTTCAAATCAGCTCCAGTAATTTGGGAGTGGAGTCCATGAGATTCTTTAAATACAAGAACATGTCATCTGCAAAGAGGGAGAGTTTTACTTCAGCTTTCCCTATTTGGATCCACCATATGTTTGCATCTTGTCTTATTGCTGTAGCTAGGCATTCTAATACTAGATTGAAGAGAAGTGGAGAGAGTAGACATCCTTGTCTTGTCCCTGAGTTAAGAGGAAATGGCTTTAGTTTTTCACCATTAAGTATAATGCTGGCTGTAGATTTGTCATATACAACCTTTATTGTATTAAGGAATGTTCCATGGATTCCTAATTTTTCCAGAGCCTTCATCATAAAGGGGTGTTGGATCTTGTCAAATGCTTTTTCTGCATCTATTGAGATAACCATGTGGTTCTTTTCCTTACTCTTGTTGATGTGAAGAATTATATTAATTGATTTGCATACATGGAACCAGCTTTGCATGCCTGAGATGAAACCTGTTTGTTCATGGTGTATGATTTTTTTGGATGAATTGTTGAAGTCAACTGGCCAAAATTTTGTTGAGAAGTTTTGCATCGATGTTCATCAAAGAAATGGGTCTATAGTTTTCTTTCTTGAGGATTCCCTGCCTGGTTTTGGGATGAGTGTTTATGATGGCTTCATAGAAAGAGTTCGGTAGTGAACTTTCTTTTTCAATTTCACTGAAGATTTGGAGGAGTATTGGTGTGAGTTCTGCTTTGATGGCCTTGTAGAATTCCACTGTAAATCCATCTGGTCCTGGGCTTTTCTTAGATGGGAGGTCTCTTATTGCTGTTTCTATTTCAATGCTTGATATTGGCCTATTAAGTTGGTTTAACTCATCTTGTTTTAGTTTTGGCATGTCGTTATTTGATAGGAAACTGTCCACTCTTCCAGGTTCTCAAACTTATTAGCATAAATGTTTGAGAAGTATTCCCTTATATTGTCCTGAATCTTGGTTGTTTCTTTTCTTTTTTGGGGGGGAGGGGGTCAGTCGTGGGGCTTGAACTCTGGGCTTAGGCGCTGTCGCTGGGCTCTTCAGTTCAAGGCGAGCTCTCTACCGCTTGAGCCACAGCGTCACTTCCAGTTTTCTAGTGGTTTATTGGATCTAAGAGTCTCACCAACTTTCCTGCCTGGGCTGGCTTTGAACTGGGATCCTCATAACTCAGCCTCCTGAGTAGCTAGGATTACAGGTGTGAGCCACCGGTCCATGGCTAATTTTGGTTGTTTCTGTGGTGATGTTTCCATTCTCATCTCTGAATTTGTTTATTTGGGTATGTTCTCTTCTTTTTCTGATAAGATTTGCTAATAAGGGTCTGTCAATTTTGTTAATTTTTTTGAAGAACCAACTCTTTGTCTTGTTGATTCTTGCTATGGCTTTTTGGATGCTAATTCATTTGATCCTAATTATAATTATTTCTTTCCATCTATTGGATTGGGTTTTACCTTGTTGCTTTTTTTCAAGGAGGTTCAGATGTCTCATTAAATTGTTGGTTTCAGATCTCTTCAATTTGTTGATGTAGTATCTCAGAGCCATAAACTTGCCTCTGAGTACTGCCTTTGCTGTGTCCCAGAGGAGTTGGTCATTTGTGTGTTCGTTTTTGTTGAATATCATGAACATTTGAATTTCCTTTCTAATCTCTTCCATGAGCCACTGGTGATTCAACAGTGTGTTGTTCAGCCTCCATGTGTTACAGGACTTTCTTTAGTGGCTTTTGGTGTTGAGTTCTAATTTTATTCCCTTGTGGTCTGAGAGAATGCAGGGCATAACTTTAATGTTTCTGAATTTGGACAAGTTTGCTTTGCAACCCTAAATGTGGTCTATTTTGGAAAATGTTCTGTGTACTGCTGAGAACAACGTGTATTCTGATGCTGCTGGGTGAAATATTCGGTAGATGTCTGTCAGATCTAGTTGATCTATGCAGTTGTTTAGATCTGAGGTTTCTCTTTTGAGGTTTTGCCAAATTGATCTCTCTAGTGGAGATAGTGGTGCATTAAAATCCCCAACACTTAATGTCTTTGGATCTATGTGAGATTTGAGGGAACATAGTGTTTCTTAGATTAATTCATTGTTTAGTGAATTGTCCTGAAGGAGAGATCCCTTAATTAGTATGTAGCGACCTTCTTTATCTATTCTTACTATTTTAGTTTGAAGTCTATTTTATCTGATATTAGGATTGCAACTCCCGCCTGTTTATGGGGGCTGTTTGCTTGGTAGATTTTATTCCAGCCTTTCACTTGCAAAATATGTTTGTTTTTATGGTCAAGATGTGACTCTTGAAGGCAGCAGATAGAAGAATCTTGCTTTTTAGTCCAACTAGACAGTCTATGTCGCTTAGATGGAGAATTAAGTCCATTAATGTTGAGAGTTAAGAGTGAGAGGTATTTGGTAGTTCCTGCCATGTTATCCACCTTCTTGGGGGCTAAGATGACTGGCTTCTTCCTATGGTTTTGGATTCTCACTTTGTGTGCGGTTTCTTGGCCTTTATTGTGGCCTTGTTGGTTTTATATGTGTAGGACATCTTTAAGTATTTTTTGTAGATCTGGTTTGGTGGAGACATACTGTTTCAGTTTTTCGTTGCTATGGAAGGTGTTTATTTGACCTTCAGTTATGAAAGAGAGTTTAGCTGGGTACAGTATTCTTAGTTGATAGTTGTTTGTCTTTACGGTGCGGCATACATCATTCCAGGCTCTTTTTGCTTTAATTGTCTGCTGATAAATCTGAGGTTATTCTAATTGGTTTCCCTTTATACGTGATTGATCTTTTCTCCTTGACTGATTTAAGGATCCTTTCTTTGGTCCTAATTGATCCTGTGAGGATTATAATATGATGGTGGGTTGTCCTGCTCTGGTCTAGTCTATTTGGGGTTCTAAAAGCTTCCTGTATCTGAATAGGCCTATCTTTTTGCATGTTTGAGAAGTTCTCTGCTAGTATCCTGTTAAATCAATTTCCCAGACCATTAACTTCTGTCTGTAGGTGCTCCTATACACCCATTATCCTCAGATTAGGCCTTCTGATGGTGTCTTCCTAATAGATTTATCATATTTCTTGGAGTTGTCTTGGATAGTTGGATAGCCTAATATCTAGGCTGTCTTCAATCCCTGAGATTCAATCTTTTGCATGGTCTAACCTACTGTCAAGACTTTCTACTTTGTTTTTTATTTCCTTTCCTTCTAATTGGTCGGCTTTGATGGCTTCAAATTCTTTGTTGGAGCTTTGTTTTAGATCGTGTATGAACTTCTTTACTTAATTTGGTGTTCAGTGTTTATTCCCAAATCACTTAGTTGATTGGTTATGGTTTCTTTGGACTCCCTTTTCTTCTGACAGGCTCCATTCAGCATTCCCTTTGTTGTCTCCCTGGATTCCTTCAATGTCTGTTTGTGGATTCCATGAATGCCTCTATTGATCTTTGTATATCCTCATCCTGCTCACACAATTCGTGTATTACTCTTTGATTAGCTTCCTCATGCTCGCGCCATGCCTGTATTTCTCTTTGACTGTTCTCAGCCTGCTCCTGCAATCCCTGTATTTCTCTTTTAATGTTCTCAGCCTGCTCATGCAATTCCTGTATTAATCTTTGATTAGCTTCCTCACACTCATAAGATTCCTGTATTAATTTTTTGGTTAGCCTCATCATGCTCGTGAAGTTCCTGCCTTAAACTTTGGTTTGCTTCATCTCACTCCCTATCACACTCACACTGAGTCCTTTGTAAGTTTTCAATCTTTTCATTCACCATGTTTACAAGTAGTGTTTGTAGAGCTTTTTGGGAACTCTCCTCTGGATTATTCATTAACTGTTCTGTCACCTGATTATCATGAGAGGGAGTTGAGATACCCAGACATGCCATTTTTTCTTGTGTTTATCTGGCTTGTTCTGCCCATTTGGTATGAAAGTACCACTATCTTTGTGCAAGAACACTGTAATTGCGCAGTCAAAATGGCTGCAGATACAATCTAGTTCAACAAATACAATCTATTCAATATCAAACAACTATGGATTAATTGGCTAAGAACATCCAAGAGGGATCCAGCAAACCAGAAATTATTTGTTTTAGGGAGAATTGTGGGGGGAAATAGGATTAGAGGGATGTGGAGAGGCAAAAGGAGAGTGAATTTAACTAAGTCCTAATCTCAGAGAGGAAAATGGATAGGAGAGAATGATAGAAGAGAGATTACAAAAAACAAGAAAAATGGAAAAACAAAAATTTATACTTAAAAAACAGAACTCTTAAAAATTATGTGAGTATAAAGAGATGTTGTTGAGAGAAGAAAAATGTAGGCTGAGAGGAGGGGTGATCTGAGGGAGGAAGATCTGCTTTTAGTATCACAAAAGTGGGAAATGGCTGTTTCCTCTAGCTTCGAGTGCTGTGATAAGGCTATGTTCTGGGTAGGGTTGAGGCCTATCATCCGTCAGTAGCTTTTCCTTGAGGGACTAGCTCCTAAGACATTCACATAGCCCAGCCTGAAGCCATTCTCAGGATTTATGTTTAGTGAGTTTCAATTGTTTGTCTAGGCTGCAGTGGGGAAGGGCAGCCTCTGGCTCTGTTTAACCAGTGGAGAAAGTAACTCCTCCTGGGGAGCAGGTTCCTCTGCCTGGGCAAGGTGACTTTCCCCAGGGTGAAGCTGAGCTTGGTAGGACAAGTCAGGTTCCTGTGACCTGCTGAATGGCTCCAATAGTTTTCTTCCAAGGTCTGAGTTGGAGCTAGCTGTTTGGCCTGGCCTTTGTCAGTATCAAAGGTGGAGATCTTCTCGAGTGGTGGAGGAGGAGTTGCCTTCCCACTCCAGATCCGTGAGAAGGAGTGAGGATGTCAGGGTTCTACTCATGCCAGACTCTTGGTTCCTGGGCCTTCCCTGGTCTGTGATCAGTAGGATGAAGATTTCTGCTCCTTGTCAGTTCTTGCTGGTGGTGAGTAGAATCCGCTCACATACCGCTTCTGGTGCCTTTGTCCTGGATTCTTTTAGTATGGCAGCCCAGGCTGCTGCCACTGCCGCCACTGCAGTAGCCACAGCTACCAGCAAGTGCTCAGATCTGTCTCCTTGACCAAGCTGCCTGGATTTTCCCACTCTGGCCAAACTCTCTGTATTATGATGGTACACTTGGTGTGATTCTCTAGCCTAGGACTGTTCACTGGAACACTAAAACTGCTTTCTATGTGAGAGCTTGTTTAGCCTCCAACATCTTCCTCTGGTCTCTACATAAGGTTTTTTAAATGAGTAAAACACATTAGAAGACAGGAATAAAGCTCACAAAGGCAAAAAGTTGAGAGCACACCTCATAGGATTTCAGTTCAGATGGAGACTTGCCTAGAAGCAACAGAAATTCTGGTGGAGAATTGCAGCCAAATTATGTTTTGGGTGGTGTTGAAGGCAGAGGGTTTGGGAAAGATGATTGGGCTGTAGCAGTTGAAAATGAAAGCTCAGTTCAGAGGAGGTCTGTAGTTAAAACTAATAACAAAAGAGAAGCTGGCTGTGGGGAACAGACGAGTCCCAGTCCATGAGATGGGAAGGCAAAGAGAGAACATCGAGAAGACCTTGAGAATTAAGCCAAAGAATAAGAGCACAAAGTCACTAGGACTATTATAAAGCCCCCAAACATATTAACCTTGGAGGGAAATAATATATGTGCAGAAGAGATGACTGAAGATGCATTTCCAGGTAGAAGAGTTAAAGAATAAAATAAAATAATATGAGCACAGCCCATAAATAACATCATACTCCCCATATCCAATGTGGCACTATTTTTCTTCCAAATGATCAGCATCATTTATCTTCCCTTCCCATAGATTCTACATTTAATGACTCTCACATTGTTCAAGAAACTTGATTGCAACACTGTCAATTCATAGGTACAGTTAGAAAGTTTATGCCAAAATCCTTGCAGACGACAATTTTCAGATAAAATATGCACTTGCAGAGAGCATCTGTCATCCTCATCATACGCTGTACATAGAGAATTAGTTTCTAATCCTTAACACTCCAGCTTCCCCATGCTGCTTCTCCTGGGTGGATTGAGACATGCAAATTAAGTCTAGTTTATTTGATGTGCATTTGAGTCATCACCCTACTGTCCATAAAGTAACAGTTGAAACAAATGCTATTTTCAAATTGCCCACCTTAGTTAAAATCATTAAGAATGAGAGAGTCATGCTATAAAAAGGCCTTTCAACAATTATAAGAGCCACAAACATAAAGCAGATTGATTTCTTTCCCACTACAGGGCTATGTGCAATAGAACCTGTGAAAAGATAGATCAGAGATTCCTGTCATTCTCAGGACACAGATCCAAAAATCAGCAAATAAAGCCATGCATAATATGATAGCTTAAAGTCTCTTTACCACATGAGATAACCAGTTGCCAATGAAAAATTAGAGACAGGATCTTCAAGGTGCCAGAGAAATTATGTCAGATTCTAATCTCAAAAGTTGTCATTAGAATAAAATAGTTTACCTTATCCAGAGTGTTTTTCTGAGTTTTCAGTTATTCATGGTTAGTTGCTATCCAAAATGTTGAATGGAACATTCCAAAAATAAATTGTTCATATGTTTTAAATTGCTTGCTGAAATGATGAAATTCTACATCATCTCATTCTGTCTCATCTGAGACCTGAATCATCTGGTTGTCCAATGCATCCACCCTGTATATGGTGCCTACCTTTTATCCACTTTTATCTCAGTTATTAGATCCACTCTCTCAATATCATAGTTCTATATTCAAGAAAACTTTATTTTACTCAAAGTCCCCAACATGCAAGAGTAGTAATGTTGGCATTTAAATTTGACAAAGAAAAGTCATAGTGCCTTCTTTACATAAATAGGTGGAAATAGATATAACATGTTGAGGGATCACTTTAATTACAGCATATCATCATTATTGTTTATTTTCAGTATGATTGTTGATAACCCCTTATCTCAGCTAATATTTAAAATAAACTTTTAAAAATTATTGTCTGTAAGTAGTTGTACAAAGCATTTGCCATTCACCAAATCAGTTTATGAACACAGTGAGTGCATCTTAGTCAATGTCACCCCTTTCAACATTCTCATTCCATTTAACTAAGCAGTTTATGTATACAATGCATTTTGATCTGTGTCACCACTTCAACATCTTCACCCCTGTTCAATCTATGCCTTCCCTTATAGTTCTCAATTTTGTGATATAGACAATTAATTCTTGCCTGAATTCTTTCCCTCCCCCTTCCCCCTTCATTTTTCTACCCCTCTTCCCTTGGCCTCACCTTCCCCTCCCGCAGGTACACAATTCCTCTAGTACTTATTTGGTTGGGCTTTGACTTAGTCTTTTTAAAGGATTATAGAATCTGTGTTCTCTGTAGTCTATTGAACTTCAATTAATTAATTTTAACCCCTTGCTTTCTACCAAATGTGCTTACTTACAGATTTATAGGCACATTCTAGCTACCAAAATGAGAGAAATGATGCAACCTATGTTTCTCTAGGTCTGCCTTACTTTGCATAATATAATTTTTCCAAGTCTTTCCATTTCCTTATAAGTGGTACAATATCCTTCTTTGTGATAGATGAGTAGAATTCCATTGTGTATATATACCACTTTAAATTAATCCATTTTAAATTAAACATTATCATATATATGAATGTATAACAAAAACAGAGTGTATGTTTAGAGTCTGGAATCCACTCAGTGCCTTAGAATATATAATGGGGCTACAGATACTATTTTTAAGAGTGTAGACTAGACGATTGATTGCCAGACTACAAATCTCAGTTTAACTTTTCCATTAAGTACCTACATGATCTACAACTATTAGTAAGCCAACTATTAAACAAGTTATTTTAGTTGTATGACCATAGGCAACTTATTTCAGTTCTATGAGCCTTAGTCTTTCTGTAAGATTGAAGTAACATTTAACTAACAGAGTATTAAATGAGTAAATATTCTTACATATAACATGATACAGCCATAGCATAAGTATTCAATGGATGTTAGGACTCTAGTTTCACTTTCTTGTCAAATGACCCTCTGCCATCCTTTTCATATATAGCTATAATTCTAATGCTTATAGTTGTTTGAATCTTTAATTTATCCTAAATATATTCACTTGTACTCTTGTGCCAAATGGAGCAAATGCAGTCATACCTACATCTCTTCACTCTATTTCTGTGCATGCCACCCCAATGCTCCATTGCCAGCACCAGCATATCTGTCAGTGTGGTTGTTCTGTAGATATCAGCATTTGCCATGATGAAGAATTGTAAACCTTAACAAAAGCCTAGTGAAAATTACTGGCCCCTCACATCTCAGATAGAGTAACTGTGAAGTAGATGTCTTAAAATACCTCAGCCTCAAGCCCCAGTCACTCTTAGTGGTACCTGCTTTGATGGTGTAGTACCTTTCTTGCTTTTTACCACCTCATTCATCTGCCAGTAGGTCCTTCAGCTCAAAAAGTATCTATTTACACTTCAGTCATTGTCTTGGGTCTGTTTCTTGTGAAATCCAAAAAAGATCTTCTCACAAAACCAAGACAGGTAAAGGCCAATATGATAATTTCACACTAAGAAAACTTAGTTGTAGGTCATGTAGGTCATTAACAGAAAAGCTAAACTTAGAACTCAAGTCTCTTGACCACCTGGATTGTTTTCTTTCCAGAGCATATCATAGACTTTTTTTTCAGCTATATACCAACTATTACCCTCCTCTTCTTTAGTTATCCATTAGTCTTCGAAAAAAATCTGTGTGGACCAGAAAGGGAATGGCCACATTCAACTTCTAAAATTTATAATTAAATCTCATATGTGAAATACGTATCTATGAATTTTCATTTTGTCTGGTTGATCTTAACCAGCATATCTAACAAATGAACACTGAATTATTTGTCAGAATCCATAAATGTATCATTGTATTTCAGCAAGCTGAGAAATTCTGAGTTAAGTAGAACTTATTTTTTAAAAACCTAATACTTAAGATGGTGGTTACAACTGAACAAAAATTGTTTTGTTTGGTGATTCAAAAGATATAAAGAACATTTGAGTTGTGTACATACTATCAATTCTCATTAGATCAGAACTTACCAACATTTGGGGGTCTAGTGGTTCTCTAGTTGATAACTACTAGATAATAAGAATTTATTTACATGAGGTGTCATTATCTCAGGACTTTCTATATATTCTACATTACCCAAAAGGAAAGTACTCTGTAATTCCAGGGAGTATAACTGAAAATCTAGTTAAATTGAGCATCTGTGAGATGTAGAGTACAAGAAGGTTCTGTCCACTGAGGTCTTTATTTGGAGAGCCTCCCTAATTAGTGGCCATCTGGTTATCCTTGAAAGATTATAATTAAAGTAGCAGTGAAGGAGTAGAGTGAAAAACTTGCCTCTGTGTGCCTTCACTCAAAGATACTTAGTACTCAGGTGAATGCCAAGGTCACATTGAGCTATTTTTATTATTCATAAAGAATGATTTCAGTCCAGAGAGTGGGATTAAATAAATCACCTATTGAATTATGTGGCAGACATAGGACTGGCTAACATCTGAATGTCCCTTACTGAATGTCATGTAGCACAAGTCTTCTGTTTCCAATGTCCTTGTTTTTTCCAATTGATTGTAGGCTCTAAATGACAGTGATAGAGGTTCCTTGCAGCTGTGGCATAGATAAAAAGTACTAAATAAGACCCTTAGGCTTATAAAAAATACCTGCTAACCACATTTAATTCACTACAAACATAAGGGTAAATTCCTAGCATAGTTATTCTGTAGTAATCAAAGGAGAGTTTTCTTTTTCCCCCAAGCTCCCAAAGAGAATCAACTGAGGAAGAAAATAGCCTCGGTAGTATATTCAAATCATGAGATGTGATCGCATCAGATACTTCTCTAAATATGTGAAAAGGAATAAAAAATTAAGAGCGATTGTATCCTAACTCTGGAGGTCTGTAAATCCTGTAGAGAAAAGACTTCTCGAAAGAGACCCACATAGTCAGGCACCAATGACTTACACCTTTAATCATAGCTACTCAGCAGGTTGAGATCTAATGATTGCAGTTTGAAGCTAGCTCAGGAGATATTCCATGAGACTTATTCCCAATTAACCACAGAAAGTCAGAAGTGGAGTTGTGGCTCAAGTGATAGAGTGCTAGCCTTGAGCACAAATGCTCAGGGACAGTGCCCAGATCCTGAGTTCAACCCCAGGACTGGCATACACAGACACAGACACACACAGACACACAGACACACAGACACACAGACACAGACAAACACACACACACACACACACACACACACACACACACACACACATGAGTCCCACACAAGTACTTATATGTACTAAAACTGTAGTTTAAAAAAAAGAGCAAAAGAGTATCCCATATTAGATACAAGGTAATTGTGAGATTGAAAACAGTATTTACAGGAAAGGGTAAAACTCACTGATATGATTATACTGAAGCCATCAGTTGTGGCTTTAATATATTTCTCTGAAACAGGTGAAATAACAAAATTCTCATCTAAGAACGGTGGAGAACAACATGAAGCACAGTGTTAGCTACATCTTGGCTTTACAGTAACTTGAATGTCACAGTAAAAAAAGTAACCATTTGTCTTTCTCCTACCTCTCTTTACAAAAAAAATATTATATACCTGTAATATAGCAAAGAAGCAGGAGCTATGCAAAAAATGGGTATCTAAGCACCAAGTCCTTGAATTTTAACTTCCTTCAAGGTAAATCCTCTGGGACTTGATTCATAATCATTTGTATTTATACATAATGCTAACCAACACTAAATATTTTATTTCAAGCATTACAAGAGATTAGGACATTAAGACAAAATCAAAGAATACAACGATGAAGGGGAAAAGGGAAAATTAGGGGGGAAACCTGATCTAATTATTCCACCATCCGCAAACATTTATCGTTAGATATTCCATTGGCATAGCTTGTGATACTTTCTGAGGGCATTACTGTTACAGCACACTGAGAAACTCAATGTCAAGGCATGGACCTGACTCATGAGTGGAAGGGGAGATAAAATTATATCCCATATATTCTTCATAAGGAGGCAAGGAAGTGTACAGTGCATATTAGACAACTTTCCAACCTAAGTGGCTAAATTAAAGATCATTGAAATGCAAAAAAGCAAATTTAAACTCCAAAATATTCTGCTGCCTAGAAATATACAATTTTCAGAACTCCATCTGTCACTGAGGTTTCACTCCACATACTCCTGACCTCATCTTTTACAGCCTTGGTCACCTCTTGGTAAAAGATGTTGATTTTACATTTGATACTCCCTTTCACAGTGGAAAAATACATGCATGGGGTTTTGATAAGTTTTGTAACTCTTGAAAAAAGGCAAATTTTTATTTTTAATTGAAGATTTTGTAAGTTTCTAAGGGAACAATTAGGGTCCACATTCTTGTATTTGAAGTAAATTTCCAATAAAAATTTAGTGGAAATTGAGATAACAACCCCAAAGTGAAATGCATCTTTGTGGTACAATGTTGTTCCAATTAAATAATGAGGCAATTAGTATGATCTCTCATGTGTATACTCAGCACTTAATTTCCACTTCACCTTCAGCTTTGACAATTTGCCTGACAGGTCCATAACCTATATTTTCTGAAAATGCCAAAGAAATGATAGCTACCTATATGAAGGTCAGCATAAGGAACCCAGAGCAGAGGGAGAAAGAGTTGAGGTGGAAAGGAAATTGGTTTAGTTACAAAATCTACTCTAAGAGCTAAAAATGCCATTCTGCAAGGACAAATAAGGTCAGGAAGGCAAAACAAAATTGGCATAAATTTTCTATAATTAAAATAGATTTTAAAGGAAGTAGCCAGCATGCGCAAGGTAGGAAAAATCTAATGAATACTTCTTTGGGGGCCGTGATGGGTTAAAGAAGCAGTCTTTGGGTGAATCTGGGCCTTTATTGTTATAGTAGGCCTAAGTTTAAACAAGAATTTCTATGCAAGGAAGATATATAGAGACCAGGGATCCTTTCTCAAGGGTTCTGTGGACAGAAGAGTCATCATGGGTAGAAAATGTAGACTTTTTAAGCTAAATTTACCAGAATAAGTTCTGGATTTATTGATCCAGATTAAACATTACTGGTGTCCATAGACACACTGAGAAGTGTCAGAGTCAACTTTGCCAGAACTCTGTAATACAAATCTATAGAAACAAAACAAATTCTAAATCAAGAAAAAGGCAATTTCTCTGTAGTATATCCCATCTCTCCCTCACATAGGCAGTGATCTTGAAGATGCTAAATCTTGTTATCTGTGTTAGATCCTAGTTGCATGCTTCAGAGGAATCAGAGGAGCCCTTGTCAAATCTTGCTGTGTTAGTCTGTTTTAAACTGTCCAAAGGCTCCCCAGAAGATTGATACAAAGTATTTTTTCTCCATTTCACTTGATTCAGCCTAGGTATGAAAGCTCAAAAAACATTTAAAGCAACTAAAATTCCACTCTGGACAAAACATATGATAGAGGCCAGTACACATCACCTAAATCCTAAAAGGAAAATCGGGGGGGGGGGGGGAATTCGTAACACATTTAAAATCACTGAATATAGAAAGTCATGTACATGCTCAGGGCAAGAAACATGTTTAGAAAAGATGGAAGACCATAAACTTTCACTTCTGTTGGTCTCTGAGATACACACAAACAGAAAACAAAGACTGAAACATAGGTATAACCAGCCTAGCTAAGAGTTTACAGGAATGCCCAGCAGGGAGCCAAATAAATATATGTATGTTTATATATACATTTATTTATATATATGAGAGAGAGAGAAAGAGAAAGAGAGAGAGAGAGAGATTAGAGAAAGCTCGAAGAAAATACCTCAGGACATTAGCAGAATACAAGCTAAAAGAAGAGAGACTTCACTGATGACACATGACAAGGTATACAATCTTTGAAAACAGAGTTTGGAGATGTCATTAACTAAACAGACAAATATAACTTTACACAATCAAAAGCCACAAACCATAGAGAACAGGGAAATCTAATATCCTAAATTGGAATGTCATAATGTGAAAATGTACATATTTCAATAAAAGTTCATAAGGCATACAGAGAAATAAGGAAGTATGAGGTATTTTTGAGGGAAGTAAAAACTGCCCCTCTTGAAGTCCACTGGTAACAGGAAAATTTATGGTCTCTAAGATCTGGCATTTAAAAATGATAGCCATTGAACAAGATATATTCATAAACTGCTTTGTTAAATGGCAACTCCTTTGTATAAGTACTTAAAGATAATAATAAAAATTTTAAAAATTAAATAAAAATGAGGTTGAATTTTTTGTTGGTCGAGGGGCCTGAACTCTGGGCCTGGGTGCTGTCCCTCAGCTCTTCAGCTCAAAGCTAGTTCTCTACCATTGAGCCACAGCCACTTCTGGCTTTTTCTGCTTATGTGGTGTTGAGGAATCAAACCCAGTACAAGGCAAGCACTCTACCACTGAGCCACCTTCCCAGTCCCCAGAGGGAAATTTTAAATCAATACTATAAACTTACCTTACAAAAACTAGAAAAAGAACAAAGTACACTCGAATGTAACAACAAAAAGAAAATAATAAACCAAGCTGAACAAGACTGAGAACAAAAAATAATAGAAAATCAATGGAACTAAAAGTTGGCTCTTTGATAAGCTCAATAAAACTGACAAAACTTCAACAAGGCTGACAAAGAAACAAATGAAAGATGAAAAACTAAAACCAAAAATTTTAATGGTCTATTAATGCCAACCTTACAGATAATGTCAAAGATTGTGAGAGAATACTATGGACAATTTTATTATAACATGTAAGATGAGTTAGATGTGATTTAGATTACAAATTAATGAAGCTAATTTTTTTTAATTTTTATTGTGAAAATACTGTACAGAGGGGTTACAATTACATGGGCAAGACAATGAGTACATTTCTTATCAAGCATTGTAGCCTCCTCCTTTGTTTCCCCTTCCTATCCCTTCCCATCCTCCCCAAGTCCCCCCCAATCCTCCTCCCCCCGCAACCAAAGTTGTAAAGTTCGTTTTTCCACAACACGACTTGTACATCTCATTGTTGCAATGGATCCACCTGTATCCCTGTTTAAACGATTTGTTTTTTCCCTTCCCCTCCACAAATTATACCAACTTCAAATACAATGAAAGCAGGGGTTATACCATGGGGGAGGGACATACAAAGCAACAAAGAAATAATCTTATAAATGTGTTAGAAACAATCACCTGAAAGAAAAAAAAACATTTGAATACATATCTTAGGGTTCTTTAAAACAAATACAAATTTGGAACAGCAAAGTGTGTAAATCAGTAATATAAAGGAAATAATTAGCAAATGTAAAAGAAAATTTCTCATCAAAGAAGAGTTCAGAATAATTAAAGGTGATTTTTATCAAATTGTTTTAAATGTAGAGGAAAGAACAATCTTTGACTCATTGTATGAGCCTAGCATTATCCTGACATCAAAGCCAGAGAAAGGTACTGTAAGAAAACTAGACCCATGTAACTATTTTAAAGTAAAGGCAAACATTCTCACTAAAATACTAGCAAACAGTCTATCTCTATATTAAAAGATTCATAGATCACGACAGTTATCATAGGAATGCAAGAGTCAACATAAGAAAATCCATCAATATGAAACATAATATTAATAGAAGGAACAAGAAAATCTACATCATCTTGTAAATTGATGCTGAAGAGGACTATAAGCAAGTTCAGCAATCTCAAAATATAAAGCCAACATACAAAAATTAATTACATTTCTATGTACTAGCAATTAAGGGTCCAAAAAGGAAATATGAAAATAATTCCGTTTGCCATAGTATCTAAATCTGAAAATTGAAGCAAGAAGGTGAAAGTTGTAGGCAGGCAACTGAAAAGATTTATTAAAATAAATTTCAAAAACTCTTAATGAAAAGAAAAATATACCATAGATTTGGGGGGAAGGAATGTGAGCACAGGTGCGCATGGGCATGTACATGCATACCCTTATACTGGGATTTGAATTCAAGACTTTGCAGTCATTTAATTTGTTTGATCAAGCTGGAGCTGTCTCACCTGAACCACAACTCCTGCCCAGCTTTTGGCTGCTTTTTGGCAAAGGTATCCCTTAAACTTTTCTGTGGTAGATGGCTTCAAAATGTGATCCTCTAGACCTGAGAGTGCTGAGTAACTAGGATTATATAGAGGGGCTATTAGAACCAAGTCTTTTGATCTTGGATTGTCAATTCTTAACTTGTTAGTTAATAGTACTACCCAAAGGATCTACTGATCAAATGCAATCCCTATGAAAACCCCAAAGGCATTTTGTGTGGGTGGGTGTGTAGGTTTTGTGCTGGTTCTTAGATTTGAACTCAGAGACCAGGCACTGTCTTTAAGCATTTTGCTCAAGGATAGCACTCTACAACTTGAACCACAGAACCACTTCTGGCTTTTTGGTGGTAATTGGAGACAAGAGTCTCATGGACTTTCTTTTCCAGGCTGGTTTCAAACTTCATCCCCTAGATATCACTTTTCTGAGAAATTAGAATTACAAACATGAGCACCAGCACTGGCTCCCAAAGGCATTTCTTAATGAAATAGGAAAAGCTCAGAGAGACAAGCATTGCATGTTTCTTCTCATATGTGGATGCCAAATCTAAATTATAACCGAATACGTGAACCTATACTGGATTCTAGGCATTCATACACAAACTGTCTGGTTAAAGCAGGACACCCTTTGGGGAAGAACTCAAAGGTATAACTTCTCTGAACATTTAAAATTCTATTATGGAAATAAATTCCAGGAAATGCAAACATGAGTTTTGTTGTTGGTGGTGGTGGTGGTGTTTGTTTCTTTTTTCTTTTTAGGAGGGCAAAAGGGGTGATGCACAAAGGGAGGGAAGAAGGGTAAACAAATGTAATCTACTGTGTAGAAAATGACCTATGTAACTTGTGGGCAAGGATGGGAGGAAAGTAAAGGGAAACATTGACCAAACAAAAAGAAATATACTCTTTACCTAACCTATGAAATAGTAGCACCTCTGTATACTAAGATCATTTTAAAAAAGAAATAGAAAAGCTAATGTTCAAATTCCAATGATATTGCAAGAATCTTGAAATAGCTAAAAAATCTTCAAAAGTGAAAAACAAAGGAGGGGATAACAATGCTCGATACCTTACTCATGTAACTGTAACTCTCTCTACAGTATCTTTGCAATAAAAATATATTATTAAAATCTCTATATATATTTAAATTAAAAAAAGAAAAGTGAAAAAAGTGAGAACAAATGTATATGGCTCAGTTGGGTGCTGCTGGCTCACACCTGTAATCCTAGCTACTCAGGAGGCTGAGATCTGAGGATCACAGTTCAAAGCCCATCTGGGCAGAAGTCCATGAGACTCTTATCCTCAATAAACCATTCAAAAAAACTGGAAGTGTCACTGTGGCTTAAGTGGTAGAATGCTTGCATTGAGCTGAAGAGCTCAAGGACAGCACCCAGGCCCAGAGTTCAAGCCCCATGACCAAGAACAACAAAAAAAGTATGTGGCTCAGATTTCATAAAAACTTACTACAAAGGTACAGTAATTAAAAACTCTATGGTACTGACATATTAGATAGGCATACAGATCACTGGAATAGAATTGAGAATCCAGAAATAGGTCATCTATGGCTGATTGATATTCAACAAAACTGTAAAGATAATTCCATAGGGGAAAGAATAGTCTCTTCAAAAAGTATTAATAACGCTGAGGTAAGTAGACATCCTTGTGTAAAATAATGAAGTTGGGCCCTTGCTTCACACTGCATGCAAAAATTAATTCAAAATGAATCAATAACCTAAAAATAAAAGTTAAACTATGGCACTCTTGGAACAAAGCATAGAAGTAACTCATCATGACACTGGGTTTCACAACAGATTCTTAGATATAACACCAAATGCATAAATGACTAGTATAAATAGTATACTATAAAAGTAATTAAGAATGCAAAAGCTTCAGTGATGTAGAAACAATACTAGCTAATTAACATGTAGAGAAATTAGAAACAGCAAGGTTAGAAGAAAGCTTACAGTTCAAGTGACAATCTAAACACTCACTGACTTCCAGAACTAAGAAGCCATTTCAGATGCCTTTTCCTAATTTGAGTACAAATGGAAGAGACCTTTTAGCCAAGGCAGGGATAGAAAGAAATAAGAAATATCCCTTCAATTCTTGATCTCAAGGAGCTATAGTTTTTCTTGTTTTTCTTTCTGGAGAATACAATTCACTGCATTAATTAGTTAATTAATTTATTGACAAAGAAACCTCCAGAGAATTGAAGCCAGGAATAAAACAACTAAGAAAGACTGAGATTTCTCAGCATGACAACATGCTGTCTGATACTGTGAGAATACACGAGATAATTTATAAGGAGGAGAGATTGAGTTTGTTTTACTATTTCAAAGGTTTAGGTTTTGGTCAGTGGGCGTTTTTGCTTTTGGGCTTGTGACAAGATAGAGCATCAAGATGGGAGTGCATGGCAGAGGAAAGCTGCTCACCTCATGATGGCTTAGAAGCAATGAGCCAAAGAGGCTGGCATCTTCCAACTTCCTTTGAGGGCACTCCACCATAATGTAACTTCCTCAACAAGGTCTCATCTCTTAAAGGTTTTACCATCTCCCAGTAGTGCCACAAGCTGGGGACCAAATCTTCAATACATGGATTTTTTTGGAGGACAATCAAATCTAAACTATAGCACTATTAAAACTCTTATACAACGGATAATCTGATAGAATGGGCCATGGGTTTTTAAGTAAAAAAAAAAAAAAAAAAACGGGATTCAAAGCTCACTTCTGTCCCTTACATGTGACAGTCTGCTTGGTTGGCCTTCTCAAACTTCAATTTTCCTTCTAAGTATAGATATATAATTCTACAAAATTTATTGCACAGACAAGTCTTAGGAGAGGGGGCAGGGGTCCAGAAGCATTCAGGAATTCTCTTTCAGCTGTCCCATGTGAATTAGTGTGGGATGACTTGTTAAGTAATGGGGCTGGGGATACAGCTCAGTGCTCTACCACTTGCCTATCATGTAAAAGGCCTGGGGTTCAATTCTAAGCACCACAACAGGTGCTAAATAATATTGGGGGAAATCATTTAATTATATTAACTTGGGTGATGCACATGAAAAGGTTGAATCAAAATCCACTAAGCAAAAGTTTATTACTTAGAAGTCCTAGAGAGGATGAAGGTTGACAAAAAGATGTCAACAGACAGCAAGTTCCTCAGCCACTGAATGAGGACAAAATGCAGGAAGGCACCTGTGGATCTAAGTCTTTATTAAGGCTATTATCATTTTTTGGGGGGTCCGGTCGTGGGGCCTGAACTCTGGGCTTGGGTGCTGTCCCTCAGCAATTCAGCTCAAGGCTAGCACTCTACCACTTGAGCCACAGTGCCACTTCTGGCTTTTTTCTTTTTGCTTATGTGGTGCTGAGGAATCGAACCCAGGGCCTCATGCATGCAAGGCAAGTGCTCTACCATTGAGCCATCTTCCCAGCCCAGCTATTTTGAGTGGGAGTTCTTGGTTGGATGGTTTGTAGACTATACACTTGAGAGTTAATCTTATTTCCCATGACTCTGTTCTTGTTATTAGGTTATATCATGGTTGACACGTATACCTTGCCTATACCACCAGGAGTCTAGGTCACTGAGATGAGGAACCAGAAGTCTATATTGCAAAAAAAAAACACATAGGGAAGAACAGTTTTAACTACATCAAAGGCAATGGTACATGAAAAATAACTCATTTCAGCCTAAAAATCAATGCCAAGACAATTACATTAAATAAGTTGATAACATGGCACCAGTTACTTATGTTTCTTTTTTTAAAATTTTTATACTAGATACTTATGTTTCTTGCTCACACATTTTCTGATTTCTTTTCTGACAAATGTGTTTCTTACAATCCTTTTGGAATAGTATCTTTACTAGAGGTTTCTATCAAGGCAGCTGCCATATGAGCTGCAGTAAGCTGAATTTCTTATAATTGGCATAATCAGCTAATTTTTGTTTTTATCATCTCTAACAGTAAATGTGGGAATAAAATACCAAATTTTATCTCATATACCAAAATACCATAATTTACATAAGCTTTTGGCTTATTTTTCATAAAATCTTTTTTCATTAAATCTGGTTTCCAGTTCCTACACATAATTCTGTTGAAATGTTTTGACCATAAATACTATTCTTTCTGGAAAACACTGTATCCCTATTTTATTTAAATAATACCGCTGGGAATAGGGGACTTGTGTTGACTTTGGTATGAAAAATGACAGGTAAAATTATAATAAATGGCACTGATTAGAACTTTTTAAATGCTGTGAGTTGGTATCTATTAGCAATAAGTGAGTTGAGTTTTGTTACTTTCTCATTTAATGGACTGAACTCAGGTCATTATACATGCTAAGGCTGCACTCTACCACTGAGCTACAGCTCCAGTCCTCTTCTTTGTATTTTCTAGCATATCTATAACATAGGTATAGTTTTGAGAGTTCATTACATCTCCCCATATTCCATATTATGAGAGTGATAGGGGCAGATTGCTTGTCCAAAGTCATACTATAAATAATTTGAGACGATTGCAACTTTGGTCCCTTGATTCTTGGTGAAGTTTCCCCTCTTTGAAGTTACCACAAATGGAAATATTCCCAGACTGTTTTAGATTTTCCTCTACCTCTTCTCCTGCTTCTTGTAGCGAGCCAAGCTCTACTGCGGAAGCACCATTCAGTATTCGTCAGTGATATTATGACAAGAAATTAGCTCACATGATAAGGAAGGCTCAAAAGTCCCAAGATCTGCAAACTAAAGATCCTGGAATGCTGATGATATACATTCAGTGTTAGAGTGAAACTCAAGGACCAAGGGAATCAAGTACCTAAGTTCTATCCCAAAGCTGGCAGATATCTGACTCAGTAATAGCCAATGTTTGAGTTTGAATTCAAAGGGAAAAAAGATTGATGTCTCAGCTCAAGTAGTCATGAAGGAGAGTCAATCTATTTTTCGATCCAGGCCTTCAATTGATTGGATGAAGCTCATCCATAACTAGGGAGGGCAATGTATTTTCCTTGGTCTACTAATGCAAATGTCAATCCATGCACAGACCAAACTGATTGGCCAAATTTCTGAATCCCCTTGCTCAGGCTGATACATAAAATTATCCATCCCAGCAAGAATAAAGGACATAACTGGTCTTCTTGTGGGACTTGGGAATCATTATAACCCTCTACTTTCACTTAGACACAAACAAGTATTTCCAAAAATGTAGTATCCATTTTTAAGGCAGTATGATTTGGAAAAGTCTTTAAAAAAAAAAAAAACAGAATTTCTCTATGCCTCCATCAGAAAGAATAACATTGCCCCATTTGTTAGGAAATGGAAAGACTTGGGAAAATTATATTAAGTGAAGTAAGCCAGGCACAAAGAAACATAGGTCCCATGGTTTCCCTTATTTGCAATAACTAATATATATCTGGGACAAGCAGAAAAGGTCAGATAAGATGATGTTAAGCAAAATGAACCTCAAGATAAGGACACAAGTTGGTTTTTCTTTCTTGCTATGTATTTATAAGGTACCATGTGATTTTTTTGTTGCTTTGTATGTCCCTCCCCCATGGTATAACCCCTGTTTTCACTGTATTTTATGTTGGTATAATTTGGGGAGGGGAAAGGAAAAAAACAAATTTTTTTCAATAGGGATACAGGTTGACCCATTGCAACAAGGAGATATATAAGACACTATGTCAAAAAAACGAAGTTTACAATTTAGGTGGAGGGGATGAGGGGCAGATGCGGGGGGGGGGGGGGCGGAATGTAGTTGTAGAGATGGGAGGAAAGGGATGGTAGGGGGAAAACAAAGGAGGCAACAATGCTTGATAAGAAATGCACTCATTACCTTGTTCATGTGATTGCAACCCCTCTGTACAGTATTTTCACAATGAAAAAAAAACTTATTTAAAAAGAAAAAAAATCCAGAATTCCTATAAGAGGGATTTTCAGACTGAGTGCAGTATTTCCCCATTTTGTAAAGTGGGGATGAGGAGAAAATTAGTAGTTAGACCTATCCTTAGTGTCTTCACAAATTTTCTTTGGTTTGGACTGATCTCAACTTTTATTTTCCCCAGTGTTTAAAGCAAGAAGTATTTTAGGATAGTATTTTAGGATAGTATTTTAGGATATCTAACAAGGGAACCCTGAGCCCTAGCAAAACATGGAAATTTAGCTATAGATATAAAACAGATTATAAAAACAGAATATAAAAAACATACCAGAAAAGTAATCTAGATACAGTGAGTTCATGGAACCAAGATTATAAGAAAATAATAGATGAGTGTCAAGCAAGTTAAACATAGAAACTCTAGAAGCCAGAGTATATGGGAAGCTCCATTAAAGAGAAGAGACTGACACAAGAATACAGAGACAAGAAGTCTTATCAACCAGGCAACTTCTGTGTTTGACATGAAGCCTCTCGGACTTTTTCACAGGATTCTGAGGAGAGCTTGCCAACGTGTTGCCAGTTCAGGACCAACATGGCTGCAAGCTCCAGAATCAGGATATTTGTCAGAGAGTTCTGCCAAGGACTATGACAAAACTACAAGAAGCTGGAGGTTGAGAACAGATTTCAGTGGCAGGTGGTAGAATTGAAAAAAAGAAAGGCCAAGACGAAAGGAGATAGCAGCGATTTTAAAGTAAGTCCTTTTTGTAAAAAATGTCCTTTCCAGGTCCTAAGGACAAGTGTAGTAAGAAGGCTTCTATCTATCAGAATTAGACTATATACATATGCTATTCAATAAGAAAGTAGAAGATATTAGTCTTGCTGTAAGCAAAATCTATAGCAGTCAATTGTGTCCTACTAAAATGTTAGTTACAGTAAATCCTATGACAATTAACGTAATTTTTCTCCTTTTGTTTGAAGCCAGGCTGAGAAGTCTTACCAATCTCATTTTCTTTTTCATGGTTGTAATTTTAGAGCAACCATCTACTTCTGCCCTTACACCTGTGCCTTTTCTAGATTCCATCATTTCACTTTAAGACAATAACACTAGAAAGCAATGTATAAATATTAGTTGTGTTATGTCTCATGTGATGATGAACAAGAGCACTTATCCATTCATCCAATGTATGTTGAGTTCACAATATGTGTTAGGCATTGCTTTAGGCATTGGAAACAAAGTAGTAGGAAAATAACACAAAATTTTCCTCTTATGAAACTGTTTTCCTAGCAACTTTACATGAGTGTGTGTGTGTGTATGTGTCTGTGTGTGTGTGTGTGTGTGTGTGTGTGTGTGTGTGAAAGAGAGAGAGAGAGAGAGAGAGAGAGAGAGAGAGAGAGAGAGAGAGAGAGAGAGAGAGCGCCTGCCCTGGAGCTTGAACTCTGGACCTAGCTGCTGTCCCTGAGCTTATTTGCTCAAAGCTAGTACTCTGCCACTTGAAGCACAGAGCCACTTATGGAGTTTTCTGTGATTAATTAGAGATAAGAATCTCACTGAATTTCCTGCCCAGGCTATCTTCAAACCATGATCTTCAGATCTCAGCCTCCTAAATTGCTAGGATTACAGTTCTGAGCCACCCGTGTCCCAGCTCCTACCAACTTTCTGATGTGCCATTTGAAGTACCTAATAATTAGGACTCCTGACACATCCTGGTACACATATGAAAAATCTGCTTTGATTTTAAGCAGAAGCTAATTCCACCATGTCTGTAACTTAATGGTTAATTAGCATATTAAGTCGTAGAAAAATACTTGTGTTCCCTATCAAAAATAACAGGGGATTTGGATAGCCTGACATAAAATTTGTAATTCCTGTTATAGAAATATAGAATCATTATCCACACATCTGTTGAACTTTTATTTACTCCAAAATGTGTATATGTACATGACAGTCAAGTTTCCAGACCTCTTGAATCCAGGTCCATTCAGGAATTCATTCAGAATCTATAGACATCTGTTGAATATCCATGTCAGACAACTGGCACTCTATATTAGTGACTGATATGATCATCACATTTATTCCTCACACCAGCTTCATTGGAGCAGGTATTCTTTATTCTTATGTTGTAGTGTTGAGGATTGAACCCAAGGTTTTGTGCATACTAAACAAGCTATATACCACTAGCATACATTCAAGCCCTTAAATTTTTGACACAGGATCTCAAGTTGTACCCAGCCTGGCATCAAACTCAAAATCTTACTTCTTCAGCTTCCCAACAGCTGGAGTTACAGATATGTACAACCATACCTGAAAAGGAGAGTGGGTATTCTTAAAACTCATACGTTTTACAGCAAGATGTGCCAATGACTTCCCAAGGTCAATAAACTAGTGAGTAGTATTTTAAGAATGTGAAAACTTCTCATGACTTCATAACCCTTGCCTCCATTGCCCATATTGGGGAACTCTTGTTCCTTCTTTTTTGTTGTTGCTGTTGTTATTGATCATGGGCTTGAACTCTGGGCCTGAGCACTGTCCCTGAGCTCTTCAGCTCAAGGCTAGTGCTCTACCACTTGAGCCACAGCACCACTTCTGGTTTTCTGTTGATTAACTGGAGATAAGAATCTCACGGACTTTTCTGCCTGGACTGGCTTTGAACTGCGATCCTCAGATCTCAGCCTCCTGAGTAGCTAGGATTACAGGAGTGAGCAACCGGTACCCGGCTTCCTGTTCTTTCTTAATCTGCCTAAGTGTATTTAATATGTACTCCACCATAACACACAGAGAGAAGCTTTGGTCTCTGGAGAAAGTATATTCAATCATTTTTTATTATTTAGTGGCTATTATTCCCTCTAGATCCTATATTTGCATAGACACCCTAAGAAGGATAGGGAGTTAGCAGTAGCTGTGAAATAATTATTATTCAGTAGAGTATGACTGACAGATCTTGAACTTCTATCCCTATTGAGTTGGATATCAGGAAAGCTAAGGTCTAAGCAGTTGCAAAAAATGGAGGGAAAATACCACAAATATGTATTAATGGTGAAAATCACATTGAAGAAATGGTAGAAAAAGACATTGAAGGGTTTTTTAAAACTTTATTTTGTTGCAAAATTACTGTGCCGAGGGATTAGTTAAATAGGTAAGGTAAGGAATACATTTCTTCTCAAACATTGTTACCCACTCCATTGTTTTTCTCCTACTATTCCTCCCTCTCTACTCCCTACCCCCAAAGTTGTAAAGTTCATTTCCAACATAGTGCTTGTATCACTGCTTCATTGGTTCACTCTCTGTCATTGTTTCACCATTTTGTCATTCCCCCACCCTTCCCCAAATCAGATAATTGTATATACAAGATGCAAGGTACCAGAATCAAAAACAGTGACTAACGAGGATAAACCAAAGGGAAAAGGGAAAAACAAAACAAAACAAAAAGAAAGAACTTCACACAGTACATAGACAACAAGGTCAACAAGAAAAAAATCCTGTTGTGTCCTTATCTTGGAGTTCATTTCAATTAGTATCATTTTATATGATAATATCTATATAGCTACTGAGCTACTATGATCCTCTGCTAGGACTATCCTAGACACATACTAATTATTACAAATAAGGAAACCATGGAGCCTATGTTGCTTACTTTACTTAATATGATGTTTTTTTCCCAAATCTTTCCATTTCCTTACGAATGGGGCAATGTCATTCTTTCTGATGGAAGCATTAAATTCCATTGTGTATATATACCACATTTTCTTAATTTGTTCATCTACTGAGGGGCAGCTGAGTTGGTTCCATATATTAGCTATTTGTTTTCTTGATAATGGCCATTTTAACTGGAGTGAGGTGGGATCTGAATGTGGTTTTGATTTGCAATTCTTTTATGGCCAGAGATGTTGAACATTTCTTCATGTGTCTATTAGCTATACCTATTGCCTCTCCAAGGAAGTCTCTTTTAATTTTTTAGCCCATTTATTAATGGGGTGGTTGTTTCTTTAAGGGTTTTTGTTGGAGGAGGGTTATTTTTTTGAGCTCTTTGTATATTTTTGATATGAGGCCCTTGTCTGTTGTATAACTAGTGAAGATCATCTCCCAATCTGTGGGCTTTCTATTTATCTTGTTGGCTAGGTTCTCTGCCATGTAGAAGCTCTGTAGCTTAATACAATCCTGTTTATCCAGCCTTGCTTTGATTTGTTGCATTTCTGGATCTTTATTTATGAAGTTTCAACCTCTGCTGAGGATATCCCCTATCCCTGAAATATCACATTCAAGTTTTGACTCAGCTAGAGTTAATTAAATAGAAGTACCTTTGCTTACCATCTGGCAGTTTTTATTTGTACTGTTTCTCTTTATATTTTTTGTTGTTGTTTATTGCCTCCTATCACATTTATGTGTGCATTACGACAGTGGACAACACCTGATATTGCAAACCTAGAGGGCTTCCTAAGCCATCAAGTCTGTTCTTCATTATAGGTAAGGATGAGGTAGACAGGAAATAAAAGAAAATAGGATAAATGACATATAATTGACATATAATTCTTCACAACCAGTGGAATCAGTTATTGGTTTCTACCTCCGATCTCATCAGACCCTTCTTCAATGCATCTAACAACAGGAAAGTAAAAGGATTTTCTGCTGATTCCCTGTCTTCTCTTCTGACACTTCCACCACAGCTGGAAGTGATAATGAGACCAATAAAGACCTCAAAGGCCAGCAGCAAAAGGAAGTCATCAAGTAGCCTGAAGCATCAGGCAACTAGATAAACATTCCCAGAAGACTTGAAAATTGACTGCTGTCCTGAGTGGGAAAAGTCAGCTGCAGTCAGGTTATTGATTATTTTGCTGCTGAAAAATCCTCAGTGGCTGAACCCATATAAACATGAACAGTGTAAAGAAAACAATTTTATAGTATGTACTTTTAATAGTAACTTGTATTTGCTGAATTCCATTTTTAACAAAAATGGGTATACGTAAATATTACAAGAAAAAAGTAGACAGCAATTAGAAACTGAGATCTTTGTCATCTGATATTTGACATAGAAATATTTAGATATAAAGAAAGCATTTTTGATTAACACACTTAGCTGATTTTACATGGACCTGAATGCAACACCAGCCCAACTGCTGGGTGCTGGTAGCTCACGCCTGTAATCCTAGCTACTCAGGAGGCTGAGATATGAGGATCATGGTTCAAAGCCAGCCTGGGTATGAAAGTCCGTGAGACTCTTACCTCCAATAAACCACTAGACAACCAGAAGTGGTGCTGTGGCTCAAGTGGTAGAGCGCTCACCTTGAGCTAAAGAGTACAGGGAAAGCGTCCAGGCCAAGAGTTCAAGCCCCACAACTGACAAAAAAAAAAAGAAAAGAAAAGAAGAGAAAAGAAACATAAGATTCATCTGTGCCTTTAAATTCAATGGTTGACAAAGTCAAATGTATGATCATTGCTAGTCAGGCCCCAGTGATCCCATTTTCATTTTTTTCTCCCTTTGCAAAAATAATACTTGCCCATCTCACCACACTGCTGATGTCCTGTCAGCACTGGAAGAACAAAGAACAAGTGTGTGTGTGTGTGTGTGTGTGTGTGTGTGTGTGTGTGTGTGTGTGTGTAAATTCAGATTGAAGCATTTCATACTCAGGTAATGGTAATGTTGTAATGACCTTTTGGGACCTTTAGTTATTACATTTCCTCCTGTGCTCCTAACAAAACCCTTTTGGGGGACCTAAGCAGAGGACTTTGAGGCTAAAATATTATATCCATGCAAAGCTGTTAAGACACCTAACTCTCCTAACACTCCTAAGTCCCTGTCCCTAAAAGTGTGTTCTCAAATAATCTAACCTGCAGGAGAAATATAGCCACATCCTGCCAACAATCCTGACTTCTTGAACAGTTGTTTAAAGAAACACACCTGAAAAATGAAAATTTGGGCTCAATTCATGATTTAGCAGTGAGCGCATTCAATGTATACAAAGTGATCTTACTTTTCTAAATCTCAAAACGCAAGTGTTTTGAGGCTGTCTCTCTTAATTCAAAATTCAAGTAAGGGAGGGAAAAAGTCAGAGACTTAGTTTAGTGACAGATTTTAATATGAACAGAGTTCAAATGCTCCATCAGCCAGCTCTTCTAACAGCCAAGTAATCCTACAAAGGAACATGAGATGAATATGGTAAACATTCTCAGAATGCTTCTGCTCTCTAGGCCTTCTTTCCTCACCTAACAAATCAGAGTATCATTTTAATGTATCTTAACATGACTTATGATGTCAGTATTTCCTTCATTTAGAGTCTCTTCTATAGACTTTATGGTCACTTCCTCTATAGGCCTTCCAATTCTAAAATAATTGGCTCCTTCAGTAGACTCAGTTTTACTCTCAGCAAAAAAATACCTAATCAAGTCCATGTATAACTTTTCCCAGGCATTTCATCCAACACTAATGTACATCCTGCTACAAAAGTATTTGCAGGTATAATTAGGTCCCAAATCATTGACCTTAAGATAGGCTGATCTCAATACTATGCAACAACACAATGGGATACAATTTAGCCACAGTAAAGGATAAATTGTCATCTGTGTTAACGTGGATAGAACTAAAGAATATCATGCTGAGTGAAAGAAGCCAGGAACAAAAGTCAAATACTAGAAGAACTGACTTCTGTGTGGATTTTTTAAAGTTTATCTCATAGTACTTGAGAGCTCAGTGGCAGTTACCAGGATAAAAGGAGAATAAAAGAGCATCAAGGACAGGGACAGATTTAACAACGACTATTAAGTAACATCTAGATAATAGTAAAAAGTCTTTGGGAATTGTTGCATGATAGTATACTGTATATTTCAAAAAATCTAGTCGAGAATATTTCTGTGGGCTCACCATGAAGAAAAAATAAATGCTTGAGGAGATAAATAGATTTACTCTGACTTAAATATCTCACAACAACCAGGCACCAGTGGCTCATACCTATAATCCTAGCTGTTCAGGAGACTAAGATCTGAAGATCACAGTTCAAAGCCAGAATGGGCAGAAAAGTCTGTGAGACTCTTATTGTCAGCTAAATACCAAAAAAAAAAAAACCATCTAGAAGTAGAGCTGTGGTTCAAGTGGTAGAGCCTCGAGTCTCAGCATCTGAGGACTGCCCCTGAGGTTTTTTTACTTGGGTGAACACACACACACACACACACACACACACACACACGTGCACGCGCACACATACATGATCAGATAATAAGCATGTATCAAAACATCATATGGCTCCCTATAATTGTATGCAATTTTTATAATCTTATTTATTGCTTAAAGAGTCAATTTAGTCTGAGTGTGGCGGTCCATGCCTGTAACCACAGCTATATATAAGATGGAGATGGAAGGTCTGCAGTCCAAGGCTGGTCCTTGGATCTAGTGAGACCCTACCTGAAAAATAAGCTAACGCATAAAGAGCTGGGTGTATGGCTTAAGTAGTAGAGCACTTGCCTTGCAAGGCAGCCAGGGTTTTGTGTTCAAGCCCCATTACCCCCCAGAATAAAATTTAAATAAGATAGTTTTTAGCAAGCAAATAATTATTCTATTAATAAAGTGGGCAAAGAGGAACGGGGTAAAAATGATTAAAAACAAATGTACTTATTGCCTTACCCATGTAACCATAACCCTCCAGCTCATCACCTTTTCAATAAAAATTAAAAAAATAAAGTCATCTAATCCTGGGGAAAAAAAGATAAGCTGATCTCTTTAGAAGTAGGGACATTTCATTTATAAGGTACCATGTGATTTTTGTGTTGCTTAGTATGTTCCTCCCCCACAGTATAACCCCTGTTTTCACTGTATTTGATGTTGGTCTAATTTGGGAAGGGGAAGGGAAAAAGCAAAATGTTTAAATATAGATACAGGTTGGCCCATTGTAACAATGAGATGTATAAGACACTATGTTGTAAAACAAACTTTATAATTTAGGCGGGGAAGGAGGGGAGTATAGTTGTGGAGGTGGGAGGGAAGGGATGGGAAGGGGAAACAACAAGGAGGCAACAATGCTTGACAAGAAATGTATTCGATATCTCACCCATGTAATTGTAACTCCTCTGTATGGTATTCTCACAAAAAAAAAAAAAGTAGGGATGTTTCTCACTGGTGAGAAAAAAGTCAAAGAAGTACATTCTAACTGACTTGGAAAAAAGCAAACATATATTGTATGAACTGCCTTTGGGGCCACAAAGCAAGAAATTGTGGACAGCCTCTATAAGTTAAGAGCACTTCACAGCTCATAGCTAGAAAACAAATCCTGCCAACAACCTATATAAAACTAGAAGAAGCCATAAGCCCAGACAAAAATGAAGCTCTGTTCTGACACCTTGATTTTATCTCAGTGAGACCCTGAGCAAAAATTCCAAGCATGCTATGCACAGACAGAAAAACAATAAAAAACTAAATTATGTTAGTTGAAAGCCATGGAATTGGTAGTAACATTTATGAAGCAATAAAAATCGAATACAGGTACTTCTAGCCACCAAGTCCTGAATTCTGTTGGCCTCTCCACTTTTCTTGCTTTAAATATCCTTTAGCTGGAGAATTATTTCCTCTTGGTCACATTATGTCTCTGAATAGACATAGGATGAATTTATATATAATAAATGTGTAAATGGAGCAACATGACATCACTTAGTCAAGTTACAACTTCCTGTCAATGAAACTAAAGACATGAAATACAGCAATGTGAATTAAATACCCCATCACCAAGAAGAATGACAAAATAAATCCAGGGGCTGGGAAGGTGCCTCAGTGGTAAGAGCGCTTGTCTTGCATGCATGAGGCCCTGGGTTCGATTCCTCAGCACTCCATAAGCCAAAAGAAAAAAGCTGGAAGTGGCGCTGTGCCTCAAGTGGTAGAGTACTAGCCTTGAGCTGAAGAGCTGAGGGACAGTGCCCAAGCCCAGAGTTCAGGCCCCATGACCGGACCAAAAAATAAAAAAATAAATCCAAAATGATCCCATATACCTTCAAGCCAAATTTCAAGGTTCAAAACTAGATACAAGATGAAATCCTTCATTTGAGTTTTTAGAAATGCTTGCAGAAGCACTACCATATATCAGGCAGCAAACGTACTAAGACAGATAAGGTAACTACCCTTATAGAACTAACAGTCTAATAATACAGTCCATTCTAGTAGAAACATAATTCAATACACATTTATCCCTTTCAATTTTCTATGATCTATGATCAAGAAAGTAAATAAAAAATACTATTTGAAATATAATACAAAATTAAATGAATCATTCTGCATTCTTTGTTTGTTCTAAGTCTTCTAAACCTAATCTCTCTTTTATACTTGCAATACTAGTTGCATTTAAAGGGCTCAGTAGCCACGTGCGGCTCATAGTTATTCTATTAGATAGCACATCTATTTTATAACAGCAACACACAGTGATCATTTGTTTTGCTGTGAGAATTACTGAAGGCTGTAGAAACATGAAAAGAAGGCATTCAACTTAAACTGGAAATGAGAGAAAACATTATCTTTTTTAATTTTGACTTTTATTTTTGGTAGCACTGAGCTTTGATCTCAAAGTTTCATTCTTGCAAAGCAGGTACTCTCTTGCTGAGCAGTACTTCTAGCCCTATGGTTGTTTTTTGTAATCATTATCTTGCCTTTTTTGCCCCAACCTGTACCTGGACCACAAACCTACTGGATGCTTCCTGTCATAGTAGGGATGATAGATATGTGCCACCATACACAGCTTCTTGTGTTGAGCTGGAGTTTCATGAACATTTGGCCCAGGCTAATCTCAAACTGTGATCCTCTTAATTTTAGCCTCCAAAGAAGGTAGGATTACAGGCATTAGTCACATTTCCAGCTACAAGGAAGATTAAACCAGGTGACAGGTGGAAAAAAAGGGGAAAACAGAATGAGGAAACACCATAAGCAGAGAATTGTAAGTATAAGAAGATACAAAGTTCATTTATCTGTCTTTGAGGAACATGGTGGGACACAGAAATGGAGGAACAAAGGGTAAACATGCATCAGTGGTACTAACCACACACTATGTTGGAAATGATCTATACAACTTGAGCATGAAGATGGGAGGGAAACACTGGGAGAGAGCAAGGAAAGGTGTGATACTGTCCAAAAGTAATGAACTCATTGGGGGGGAGGGAAAGTGGGAGACAAATGACAGATGGGGTAACAAGAAATGTACTTATTACTTTACATATGTAACTGTAATCTTTCTGTATATCACCTTGAAAATGAAAATTTTTTAAAAAAAGAAATGTACTCATTATCTGACTTATGTAACTGTAACCCCTCTGTATATCACCTGTATAATAGCAATGAAAATATACACAAAACAAATTTTAAAAGATACAAAGGCCAAGGATTTGTGTTCACAGTGAAAAGCCTCTCCAGCAGGGTAGACATCATGGACAATAGAATCTCAAAACTTGAACATAGTTTAGACATAATAGAAAATAGAAGAGGATTAGAGAAAAGATCAAAGATATGTGGAATTAATTTACAAGAAAGTGAGAACTCTATTAAAATACCAAATTTGCAAATTATGGGGATACAGGAATGGGAGAAGATTGGAACTAAAGGTATAAACATATTAAACAAGTTAGCAATAAACTTCATAAATCTTGAAAAAGAGAAGCCCATTCAGGCATAAAAGGCATTTAGAACACCCAACAGACCACATCAGCATAGAAATTTGCAAAGATATAGTTAAAACGGTATGTACAGAAATCAAAGTACAGTTAAAGAAAAGTAGAGCACTTGCTGAGTACCACAGAGATTTCAGAGATCTCAGACACTAATGGAATGTGGATAGGAGAACAAAAACCAGAAAGGCCCAGTGCTCTTTCAAGGAATTAGCTCTACTTCCTGTAGATCCAATTTGTGTGCTCTACGTCTTGCTACTTAGGTTATTTCATAAACAAATCCTGCCTGGTCCTTTATCTGTTTGGAAATTTTACTCACTAAGCCCTTATTCCCATGTATATCTTAAACCTCAGAGCCTGTGAAATAGTAGGCTTAAATCTACTGCACTGAGTGGCATTCATCCAAGGAAAAGGCCATTTTCAGGGCTCCAAATTTTAGTTTTTTAAGATCTCATATATTTACTTTATATTGCCACCACTGTGGACTTCTCTGAATTTCCCTAGACAATTCTCTCCCTCAAAATAGTGATAAAACAAAACCATGTATTAAGTACTTACAATGCGCTAAACTAAGTACTTAATGAATTTTCTTTTTTCCTTCCTACCTTTCTTCTTTTCCCCCTTCTTTCTTTCCCTCTTTTTCTTCTCTTTCTCTCCACATTCTCTCTTTTGTTCTTTCGGTCTGACTGTCTTTCTGTCTGTCTTTGTACTGTCTTTGTACTGATTCAGGGAATCAGCTAGGTAGACAGAATTAGTCAGATGGTCTATCATTGAGCCACACTTCCAGCAGTCTGAATTGGGATAATTCCTATTTCTCTATACTGATCCTTCACCTCTCTCTACACACACACATGTATACATACAATCATAAGCACACCTGTGGCCCAAGCTAAGCCCTGAGAAATAGAAGTTCTACCAAGTTGTTAAAAGCATAAAATAGTGGTCATTCTGAGAAATAGGACCTGAAAAATGATGATACAGTTCCAGTATGTCGAGTCAATGCTCCTTTCTGAGTTGCCCCAATCTTGGACAGCAGTTATGCCATACCTACACTACACTATCTAAGAGAAACTGAGTAAGAGAGACCAAGTAGCTAATAACATCCCTATTGTTAGGCTTGTCTCTCCTGTATGAAAATGAGTATCCATATGAGAACACACACATATACATCAATCTCTCCAAGGTTCTCCTCTGTATGGGGTAATTCAATTGGTATCTCAGTACTTCTGGGCTCATTTATCATCTCTGTACTTGTTGATCCTCTAAACAAGAGGGGATAGATGGCAAAGGGAGGAGCAACATTTGCCATTCTTAGCAAATAGAATGACTATCTGCCACCCAGCCTCATCTCCTCTATTAGCCCCCACCCTTAACTTTCTGGAAAGTATTTAGGCTTGTAAGGACTAGACAGTGTTATGTAAATCTGACTCATATTCAAAAACAATTCAAAACATTCTTCTTCCTGGTCTGCTGCTCCAGATTAGGGGTGGCTTTGACTTGTTTTCTTAGTGCTTATGGTTTCTAATTTACCCTGTGCTTTAACAATAAACTTGTTCTTTCTTTTTTTTTTTTTTTTACATTTTTTAATTTATTTTATTTTATTTGTGAACATACTGTACAGAGGGGTTACAATTACATGGGCAGGATAACACGTACATTTCTTACCAAGCATTGCAGCCTCCTCCTTTGTTTACCCTTCACATCCCTTCCCAGCCTCCCCCCTCCGCCCCCAGTCCCAATCCTTCTTCCCTCCCCCCCCCCCCCCCCCCCCCCCCCGCACTGACATTGTAAAGCTCGTATGGACATGACAACTTGTACTTCTCATTGTTGCAACAGGTCCACCTGTATCCTTAAACGACTTGTTTTTCCCCATCTCCTCCACAAGTTATACTGACATCAAATATAGTGAAAGCAGGGGTTATACTGTGGGGGAGGGACATACAAAGCAACAAAGAAATAATCTTATAAATGCGTTAGAAACACATGCATGAAAGAAAAAAACATTAAAATACATATCTAAGGGTTCATTTTCCTAACATCACATTATCTGACCTTTTCCGCTTGACTCATACATATACTAGATATTGCAAATAAGGGAAACCGTGGGGCCTATGTTTCTTTGGGCCTGGCTTACTTCGCTTAATATAATTTTTTCCAAGTCTTTCCATTTCCTAACAAATGGGGCAATGCCATTCTTTCTGATGGAGGCATAGAATTCCATCGTGTATATATACCACATTTTCTTGATCCATTCATCTACTGAGGGGCATCTGGGTTGGTTCCAGATCTTAGCTATGGTAAATAATGCTGCAATAAACACAGTTGTGCTGGTAGCTTTAGTGTGGTCTTGTTTGTAAACATTTGGGTAAATGCCCAAAAGTGGGATTGCTAGGTCATAGGGGAGTTCTATGTGGAGTTTTTTGAGGAATCTCCATACTGCTTTCCAAAGTGGTTGTTGTTCTTTCTTTTTTTTGGTCGGTTATGGGACTTGAGCTCTGGGCCTGTGCAAGTGCTCTACCACTTTCGGTTTTCTGGTGGTTTATTGAAGATAAGAGTTTCATGGACTTTCTTGCCTGGGCTGATGATCCTCAGATCTCAGGCTCCTGAGTAGCTAGGATTACAGGTGTGAGCCATAGGCCTCCTGACTAAACCTGTTCTTTTTTAAATAGTAGTTCTAATTATAGAACTCTTTCCATATGATTGAAAACAAAGTAGTCCAATCTCAAAAGAGACTGAATCAAGATAACTAACCTAATTATTCAAACTTTCCCTCATCTCTTGGATGCCTGTAATTAACTAGTGGAATATTTGCTTAGTTCCCTAAAGCACTCTATTTCTCTTTCTTTGACATTGCAATGGACCCATAGTAACTTTCTCTCCCAAATGTTTTGTTGCCATGCATACCCTAACAGTGTTTGAAAATTGTCATGAGAATTGGAATTTTAAAAGTCACTCATCACTTTTTTAAGAGGTACTGAATGAAGCAAATTATGTTCCTTCCTTTACAACCATGGCTCAAAAAGTATACTTCCTGAACTGACAGAATCATACTACCTGAAAAATTACTACAAATACCTGCTAGTGCAAAGCTCAGATTCAAAGAAACTTTCATTATAAGGCAAAAAGACAAACTGAAGGGAAAATTGACCATGGTTTAAGAATGCTTCTCAAACTTATATGAATATCAGAATTACCAAGTGATCTCTGAAAATAATGATGAATGGAACTTCTCTTCAAAATTCTGACCCAGTTGGTTTGACATGGGGCCTATGTGTTAGTACTTTGTAAGAGCTATCCACCCTATTTTAATATGCAACAAGGGATGTGATGGACTATTTTTTAGAAATGAAGGATAAGATGTCATCTGGGAACCTTTACATATTTTATTATAAAAGAAGTGTCTTGCTGGCTCATGAGAAATGGAAAGTTATTACTGTTTAGAGAAATGAAGGAGTGCATTGAGAATATACTATGTAGCAAGCTCAATGAAAGCACTATACCTAAATACCACTGAAAAGATTGATTTACTTAAGTAGTCACAGTTGCATGTCTAATTGGAAGAACTAGGACAAGATGATTCATTCATATGAGCAAACACAGAGAAGTGCTCATAAAACTCATTTAAGGAATATGTGAATGGAAAAGTGGAAAGAGGCAATCATGTCTTAGATTCATCTCAGTTTAGATGCAAGTAGCTGATCTAAATGACCTAAAATTTTGCCCAAAGTCTTCTGCATTGCCATGAAAATACATAACTACAGAAATGGTTTGGAAGTCATTTCTGCACTTAAAAACAGTAGAGAAAACTGGACTATCTTCAAAGCCACTGTCACTAGAAATATTGAGATATCTCAGATAAAATTAGCAAGGAATAAGGTCAAGTATTATCATACCCATTTTATAGATATGGAAGATAATTCTCAAAAATGTGTTCTCTAGATCCAGATTGTGATCTGTGAATTCAATGGAAATAAGAATTTTGGGGTCCCAGATCAGTCTTACTGAATGAGACACTGTGAATAGAGCTCTGAAATATTTAACATTTCTCCAGGTAACATTGATGTATCTTCAAGTTTCAGAACCACAAATGGAGTGACTTCAATTAACCAATTTTTTTATTAATAAGTTTTTGTATTATGAATATACCGTACAGAGGGGTTACAATTACATGAGCAAGGTAATTAGTACATTTGTACCCTGATTTCTCTTTCTCTTTTTGTACATCAGTAAGCATTCAATGAAAACCCTGTCTGGGCCTGGGCCCCAATCACATGCTCCTGTGAAAATGTTGTAGCATGCAGAGTGGTGTAAGATTGCAAAGTAGAGTAGCATGGTGGTTCCAGAACAAAAGTTGGAGAGCAGACCTCTAAACACTTAACAGCCTCATGGTGTGATCCAAGGAAGGCACCCAATATCTCTAAGTTAAAATATGGCATGTGGCAACTACTCAATAATACTTGGTATAAGAGGACATATAAAACAAAAAGAAAAGTGCTATAGGAAGTAGGCCATAGAAGAGAGCAGGTAGTGATGTAGAAGGGACAGAAGGGAATCAGAAAAAAAAAATCTGTGTTTAAGTACTGACTCTGGGTTTTAACTTACTTTGGAGCTTGAGCCAGGCATATTCCACTTCAGCCTCAGTTTCCTCAGCTCATATATGAAGGAGAGAGATACTGATTTACATGAAAGCCAAGGGTTCTGTTAGCATCTCAATTGTTTTGTATCAAAAGCTACACTATAATACTAAGAAAATGTAGTGACCCAGTTTCTAAAAATACGGGACCATATAAATAAAAAATCTACTGAAGCCTCAGAATGCATCTTATATTCAAGATCATATTCCAGCACCTGGTAAATAACTTCAACTTCTGTACTACTACAGGAGGTGGTTTATTCATTAATGTGTAGAAAGCAACCATCTGAAACCACCCAATTAAATACTGTGCTGACCCATGTAGTAAATAGAGCCTTCTATTGTCTGAATAGTACACGTTAGGATGCTGTTCAGAATAATTGGGAACCATATAAGCTGTTTATAGGTATTGGGAGAGTAGAACTGGGTGGGAGTTTCAACAATTCTTAAACATTAAAAGGTAAAAAGTATAATAGCAAAGGGTCAAGAGGAAGCCTAAACACAAATTATCAGGAAGAAATGGGGCAATATATAGTCAGACCTGCATTCATATCCTTGCTGCATTATAAAATGTGAATTCAGAAGTGACTTTTACGATCTGAGTTTCAGATTCATCTACGAAGAGGAGATAATAACACCTGTCTTATAAGTTTACTCTGAAAATTAAATAGAACAGCCAACTATGTAATGGCCTCCCTGTATAAATACACACACACACACATTTTCCCATAATATGATCATATGTGTTCTATCGATGAGAAACATTTTTATTCCAAATTGCCTTTGTCTAGGAAAATAAAGAGACTTATGAGACATTTATTGCCTGAAATATAGTCAAACAAAAGGCTTAACAAGTACCTACTACTGAACTTTGTGCACAAAATCAAAAGAAATAACCAAGAAAAATGCTAGATGAAATGACACACAATGGTAATATTTGACCATTTTAAAAAGAAACATACCAATCTTATATAGTTTATCCTAAGATATGAGCCAGTGCATCATTTCTTCTGCTCTTATCCTAATGAGAAATTATAGATGCACAGAAAATTAACAGCAACTACCCTAATGTTTAACCAAGTGCTAAATTGAACATAGTGGGAAAATGTGCAGAAGAGGAAGGCAGTTGGTGACCCTAGAGGCAACCAAGATTATCTTTTTCTTTATTGAGTGATGGATAGAGAGCAACACATTGTATGAATTGCTTTTTCAAACTCCCTTCCTTTTGCCCACCCATCTGGCCCCACTCTCTTCCTTTCCCACCTGCTCCTGGGTAAAATGTTGTAGATGCTCAATCTCTGTGAGGAAGTACTGGCATGCTGAAGCCCCTCTTAAAGAGCCCCACTGTTCCAGGCAGAAGAGCTTAGCATGGTGAAAGTGAGGTTGAGATGAGGAGCAGACTTGGATCCTTGAGATTCTATGAGTCTCCTTCCGACAGGAACAGGCTGTTCTTCAGATCCATTCTGCTGAGGAGAGGCAGCAGATGATTCTTTCCAAGTTGCAATCATTATGATGCCTGTAACCTTTTCATTATAAAAAAAATGTGCATATCCTGTAGAGCTTTACTTACTTCCACTTGCGTTGGGTGGCTGCTGAGTCTCACACCCACCACAGTAGATCCATTCTCACTTGCTCAGGCACTGTCAGATTAGATCCCTTCATATTGGAAACAAAAAATCAACAAAAGGGACTAATGCATATTAAATCTAGGGAGAAATTGGTGATGATTTTCCAGACATGGTTTTTCTCCAGAACAGCCACATCTCAGCTGATGAGCCATTCAAACAGGTACAGTCTGTCTGAGCTTACTTTTCTCTACACAGACTTCTCAGTTTTAGCCTACTCCATTCCCTTATTAGATTGGGGAAGGTTGAATGTCTCTTGTAGAGGACTATGACCACTTAGTTTCCATTCTGGATACTCCTCCTGCTCTCTCCTGAGGAGAAGCAGATACCTGGCTGGCTGGTCTTCACACAAGCCAAGTGTTTGGCTGCCAGTGATGTCTGATTCTACATTTATTTAACACTTATGGAACAGCTGCTGTCATTGTATGCATGTTGTTTCCTTCCCAAAGGTTCAGGTGTTGGAGATTTGTTGTAATGAGATATGGTGGGACCTTTAAGAGGTAGAGCCTATTACAAGGTGATAGGGTTATTGAGGATACTGTTGCTGGAATGAAATACTGTGGTTCTCACAAGACCCCAGTCTTGTCATAAATATAGCAACACTACCCCCTCCCATCTCTCACTGGAGTTTCAATTACCAAAAGTTTCTACTAAAGCAACTTTATTCTTTGTAAATTAACTGACCTCTATCATTTCATTTTAGCCACAGAAAATAACCTAATCACTTACCATATGCCAGGAAAAATTCTAGGCACTATATGCATAAATTTATTTATTATTCCCATAGCAAACTTGGAAGTAGGTAAAAATATTAAGCCCATTTCATAGATGAGGAAACTGAGGTAGAGGAAAAGGAAGTAATTTGCTTATAGTCACAGAGGTGGCAAGTGGGAGAGCTGGAGCTGGCTCTGGAACCATACACACACACACACACAAAACTAGAATATCTTGGCCATTGACAGTGATGCAGCCACTTTCAGCAGTCTTCAGTTGAGAGACATTACTCCTGCTCTGGAGTATCTCCCTCTTGGCTTTACTGAGTGAAAATTCTTACTCTGCCCCCCATTCTGAGGCATCCAAAATCCTTCCTGAAACATCATGAATTAAAGTTGACAGGAGTAATATAGTTATCATTGGTCATAAATACCCAGCCCATACACTTCCTATTCAGAGCCATGCAGACTTGTAAGATTTTGGATCCCTCACAGGCAAGTTACAAATATATGAACCAGAGTTTAGACAGGGTCTATGTCTATAACAGGGTTGCCTAGAATTGAAAATCATGTGGGTGGTTATTTAACACTTATGGAACAGCTGCTGTCATTGTTTGCATGTTGTTTGCTTCCCAAAGGTTTAGGTGTTGGGGATTTGTGATAATGAGATATGGTGGGACCTTTAAGAGTTGGAGCCTAGTACAAGGTGATTGGAGCCTTCCTACTTAGGGATTGAAGATCTGGAAAGCACTAGTACAAGGTGATTGGAGTCTACCTACTTAGGGATTGCATATCTGGAAGGCAAGGACCCAAAAAGAGAAATTTGTATTGAAGACTAATATTTCTTCCTGTTTTGACCCAAACCTCACTTCATAAGGAAGCTCCAATTCAAACCTGACTTGTCTATTCCACTTTTGCAATGGCATAGACTCTTAGGCTAGATAACAAGGCACCTGTTGGAGCAAGTATGTGTGTCCAAACTCAGAGTTGTCTTACTGTTAGCCCTGCCTCTAGCTCACCTAACCTGCACAGCAAGAACCAGGCACCAGCCAAGCATTTAGAAGAAAGCCCTTTTGTAGTTTGCAGACGCCAGGGTTATTTGACTGTAGACGTGACAATCAGATCTCCTGGGAAAGCTTAATGCCCAGACTCCCAGCTGGTGGTAGTTACACAGCCCACACAACCGAACCATTTGGCTTCTCTCCTTATTATTAAGATTATGATTAATCTTCCATTTATCAACCACATAATATGTGCTAGACAGCATTATGTTTTACAAATATTAACTAATTTAGACTTCACCATAACTTTGTTAAGTAGATATTATTATGCAAAAGGAAACAGCTTCTGAGAAGTTAGGTGATTGCTGAAAGATCATATAGCTAATAAACAGCCAACAGAACTTTCTGTCTGTCTCCAAAGCCACCTCTCTGAATCTAAAATACAATGAGAGATATACCAAAGGAGATAACTTCTATATGAGGCCCTATCAATCTTACATCTCTCATTTGGAAATATAAAAGATTTCGAAGTCTGTGGCAGACCAAAGACCCAGCAGATTGGGAAACAGGGAAGAGATAGATCAATATTCCTCACAACACTCATCTCTTCACTTGTGCCCAACCTTGGCCCTCGATAGCAGGAGAACTGAATTATGGGTACATCTTTCATGAGTTTCACTTTGGATGAAATGAGTTCCCCCAACAAATTACCATTTAAAGTGGGAAGTTTTGTGAGCAGAAGACAGAGAGTAAGGTAGCAGGATACAGAGAGGGTATCTGATGAAATGTTCTTTAAATCTCCTGTCACACAGATAGTTAGGCAATGACTGATGGACTCACCTATTCTAGTCTTTGCAAACCAAGTTCCCCTAGTAGGTCAATAAACATACTGTTCAGATGACCTAGAACTGAAAACTGTCTGATTCCTATAGTTCTAGATTGTCCTTTTCTCTTATTAATCTGAAGAGGAGCAAAGTTTTCTGCTTTAGAGTCAGTCAATGTCTCAGGTAACTTTGCATCCTCAGGGACAGTACTTCCAGGATCAAGAAAGTACTGAGAATAGAGAGGCGACTAAGTAAATATAGAAACCTGTTTTACTGCCCTACTCTCTTGTACCTGGAATGATCCACAGGGTCCACACAGACTTGGATATGGAAGGAGGGAGAAGTGATTGCTGTGCCTCAAGCTCCTTCTTAGTACAAAGAAACCAGGTTATACAACAATTCACTTTGTCTCCTTCTAGCTCCTAGGAACAAACTTCAAATAACTCTCTGTCCTCACATAGAGGAAACAAAGCATACCTTTAGGGCAAAGCAAAAAAATATCAGAAAAACAAGTATGCAAGTTTCTAAAGAAAATATGTCAAACCAGGCACCAGTGGCTCATGCCTGTGATCCTAGCTGCTCAAGAGGCTGAGATCTGAGTATCGGAGTTCAAAGCCAAATGGAGGAAGAAAACCCCCGAGACTCTTATCTCTAATCACCAAAAAAGAGGCAGAAATGGATCTATGGCTAAAAAAATGAAGTGCTAGCCATGAGTAAGAAAGCTCAAGGACAGTGCTTAGGCCCTGAGTTCCAGTGGCAGGACCAGCACAAATATTAAAAAGAAAGAAAAATATCAGTTTTGCTCTTGCATTAGCTCCCTTTCCTAATGATTCCTACTGGTCAGTGGTGATTTCAGATCTGTCACTGAATATGGTAATTACAAGAGAAAGGGATGTTCATGAAATCTTCTTGATACTACTCCATCCATCCTTTTATTGTAGCCTCTCCTCCAGATCCAAATCCTGTCCATACCTCTCCCAAACCTCTATAACTTCTACACTTTCTTTCTATCCTGAGGAATGACTTCATGGGCATGCTGTCTAGGAAATTTCACAGGCAGTCATGCTTGGCTTAAAGTTCTACTCTTACCACCATTTGTACAATGCATTTTCATTTTGCATTTGGGCACAGTAAATTACATAGCTAATTTTTTCTCTCCCATTTGGGCACATTTTACACATAATCTTTATTGCCAGAGATTGTTTGCTAATGCCAATAATAATGCCCTAATGTGTCTAATAGCTCTCCAGTGCATCTATAATAAAGCTCAAACTCTTCAGCCAGGCCTTTAAGGCTCTCTATTGACTGTTCTCTATGTAATCTTCTATACACACCCACAAAAATTCTACTCACAATGGAAATGAGGAAGGCTTTATAGTAGCCATCTGCAATAGAGAGAGATTAACAGCTTACACTTTAGAGTCAAACAAACCTGGTTTAGAGTCCTGTATTTACACTAATCAGCTATATAGCTTCTGGTAAATTCTTTAACCTCTCTAAAACGATTTGCTCAGAAAGAGGCTGAGAAGTAAACTGGAAGTGTGTTTCAAGTGGTAGAGTGCCTGCAAAGCAAGCACAAGACCCTGAGTTCAACCCCTAGTTCTGTTAAAGAAAAAAAAAAAAAGAGATATCAACTGCTAGTGTCACAAAGTTGAATAAGATGACCTATACAAATCCTAACCATGATGTCTACCCTCCAGTAAATGCCCAATAAATAATTCATTACATATAGTGACATGTTGAATTGTAACCCCTTTGTAAAACTGCTTAAACTTAATAAAAACAAAACTAAGATTTTTGCCATAAATACATACATATTCATTATCAACATTGCTGTTATTTTGCTGTGTGTTGTAATTGTTACAGAAATGAGTAGTTCTAGAAGTTTCCATGCCCTCTTCCAAATCTAACTGGCCACATTGCTAACTGGTTCTATGTACTTCACAGTTAGCTACCTTGGCCCTCTGCTTCTCTCTCATGAATACCTCAAGCACCAATATCATTGCCGTCTGGTTGTAGATTATCATAAGGCTGTTGGGCTGTGTTCACCACCTCCTTCTTGTCTCCCTCTGCTAGTGTGGGAGCCGCCTGATGGGCTAGCAGAAGCTGCAGGGGCAGACATCGAGAGGAAGTGGCACACTTGCCAAGGAGCAGCTGTGGGAACTTGCATTCAGGCTTAGAGCCTCTCTCCTTCCTATTGCCAAGACATGCCTTGGTGGATGCACAGAGATATCAGATGAGCTTTGTCTAGGCATTTTTGTGAAATGGCTCTGAGATTGTCCTCTCAATCATATCAAGTCAGTAAATGTTTTGTCCTGAGCTATAAGTGTCATTTATAAAGGGGAGGAGGGTGGCTAAAAACTCCAGCCTAGGCTTTCTGAGATCTGTCTTTTGTGACACCCAAGTGGTAGCGAGGCAAAAAGTTCCTAGCAGTATCACTCACTGTTATGATTTGAATATAAATATGGTTTTACTCTTCCCTCAACTCATGCAGGAGTATAATCCCCAGAGTCATGTATTAATAGTATGAAGAGAGTGGTATGTAACCGGATGCTGGTGGCTCAGACCTATTAATCCTAGCTACTCAATAGGCTGAGATGTGAGGATTGCACTTTGAAACTAAGGGAAAAAATGTCCATGAGACTCTTATCTCAATACACTACTCAGAAAAAGCCAGAAGTGGTGTTATAACTCAAGTGATAGAGTGCTAGCCGTGAGCAAAAGGAGCTCAGAGAGAGTGCACAGACTCTGAGTTAAAGTTCCAGAACTGGCATACACACACATACACACACACACACACAGAAACAGAGAGAGAGAGAGAGAGGTATTTAGAGGTGGGGCATTTGGAAAGTGATTCAGATTAAATGAAGTCACTAGGATAAAGTCCCATAATTAAATTACTGATGGCTTTATAAGAAGTAGAGATACTAGAACACACATATGATTCTTGTGTCTCACCATGTGATGCCCTGTGATACCTCAGTGTGCAGCAAGAAAAAAAATCACAAATAAGGCTATAGACCTTGCAACTTTAAAATCATGAGCTAAAGTAAATCTTTCTTCATAAAGCAGCCTGCCTCCGGTGTGCTGCCATTACACCAATGCAAAATTGACTGATATACTACTCCCTGTTTCTTTCCATTACTGCAGAAATGCTTCAGTTTTCCTTTCAAAAAGGAATCCTTCTGGGCACTGGTAGCTCTCGCCTGTAATCCTAGCTACTCAGGAGGCTGAGATGTAAGGATCACGGTTCAAAGCCAGCCCGGGAAGAAAAGACCATGAGACTCTTATCTTCAATAAAAACCACTAGAAAACTGGAAGTGACTCTGTGGCTCAAGCGATAGAGTGCTCATCTTGAGCTGACAAGCTAAGGGATAGCGCCCAAGCCCAGAGTTCAAGCCCCATGACCGACAAAAAAAAATCCTACATCAGTTGCATGTTACTATCCCCTGTGGAAATCTGAACTACATCAAGGTTGAAGTGTCCTCGAAGCAGACTAAATCTGAATAGCTTGGAGGGGGTCACTGTATCTAGTAATATTAACAAGCCCCTCAGATATTTCTAATGCACAGATAGGGCAGATAAACACTACACTACATGACAATAATAGACTTTTAGTCAATCTCAAAACCTCTGTGTCACAAACACTTCGTTGTCACCTATTGCTCAAAATATGAAGTTCAGAGTCCAAGTGCACTCTACCCTCTAACCACGGTCTACTTATATTCATCTCATTGATATTTTCTTCACAGTTTCCTTGACCTAGAAAGGTCCCTCATCTTTGCTGAAGGAAAAAGTTCTCAAATATGAGCATGTAGAGGAAGGAATCCCCTGGAGATCTTGTTAAAACATAGCTTGTAAAAAAAGTCCAAACAAACAAAAAAAAAGCAAGCTTGCTAGGCTCTACCCTAGATTACCCCAGATTTTCTAAATAGGTTTAAGATGGACCTGATATTTGAATTACTTGCAAATTCCTAAGCAATGCTGCTGCTGGTAAAAACACTGCAAATCAAGGAGAACTGGTCTTGACAGTCTCACTTCTTTTTTTTTTTATTTTATTTTATTTGTGAACATACTGTACAGAGGGGTTACAATTACATGGGCAGGATAATGCATACATTTCTCACCAAGCATTGCAGCCTCCTCCTTTGTTTACCCTTCACATCCCTTCCCATCCTCCCCAAGCCCCCCCAATCCTCCTCCCCCCACAACCAAAGTTGTAAAGTTCGTTTTTCCACAAAACGACTTGTACATCTCATTGTTGCAACAGGTCCACCTGTATCCTTAAACGACTTGTTTTTCCCCATCTCCTCCACAAGTTATACTGACATCAAATATAGTGAAAGCAGGGGTTATACTGTGGGGGAGGGACATACAAAGCAACAAAGAGATAATCTTATAAATGCATTAGAAACACATGCATGAAAGAAAAAACATTAAAATACATATCTAAGGGTTCATTTTCCTAACATCACATTATCTGACCTTTTCCACTTGACTCATACATATACTAGATATTGCAAATAACGGAAACCATGGGACCTATGTTTCTTTGGGCCTGGCTTACTTCACTTAATATAATTTTTTCCAAGTTTTTCCATTTCCTAACAAATGGGGCAGTGTCATTCTTTCTAATGGAGGCATACAATTCCATTGTGTATATATACCACATTTTCTTGATCCATTCATCTACTGAGGGGAATCTGGGTTGGTTCTTAACTATGGTAAATAATGCTGCAATAAACATAGTTGTGTTGGTAGCTTTAGTGTGGTCTTGTTTGTAAACATTTGGGTAAATGCCCAAAAGTGGGATTGCTGGGTCATAGGGGAGTTCTATGTGAAGTCTTTTGAGGAACCTCCATACTGCTTTCCAAAGAAGACAAGATGCAGACATAAAGGGGATCCAAATAGGGAAAGAAGAAATAAAACTCTCCCTCTTTGCAGATGACATGATCTTGTGTTTGAAGAATCCCATAGACTCCACTCCCAAATTACTCAAGCTGATTCAAAACTTTGGCAAAGTAGCAGGGTATAAAATTAACCCCCAAAAAACAATGCCTTTTCTGTATGACAACAATGAGAAAAGTGTGGCTGAAATTAGGAAAGCAACTCCATTTGTAATAGCCCCACAAAAAATAAAATACCTAGGAATTAACTTAACCAAAGAAGTGAAGGACCTCTATGATGAAAACTTTAAAATCTTGAAAAAGGAAATCAACACAGAACTTTAAAAATGGCAAAACCTCCCATGCTCCTGGATTGGAAAGATTAACATCATGAAAATGGCAATACTTCCCAAGGCTATCTACAAATTCAACGCAATACCTATCAAAATTCCAACCTCATTCTTCAAAGAAATAGAAGAGGCAATCCAAAAATTCATATGGAACAATAAAAGAACCCAAATAGCAAAAACGCTCCTCAACGGAAAGAACACTGCTGGAGGAATATCAATACCAAATTTCAAACTCTACTATAAAGCCATAGTAATCAAAACAGCTTGGTATTGGCATAAGAACAGACCTCAGGACCAATGGAATAGAATTGAAAACCCAGAAATGAACCTACAGACCTATAGCCATCTAATCTTTGATAAGGGAGCCAAAAGAATAGAATGGAAGAAAAACAGCCTCTTCAGTAAATGGTGCTGGAAAAATTGGTTAACTACTTGTAGAAAACTAAAGCTAGATCCTTATATATCACCCTGCACCAGAATCAACTCCAAATGGATCAAAGACTTCGAAGTCAAAGCAGACACTCTGAAAACATTACAGGATGGAATAGGAGAAACCCTAGGTCTCCTTGGCTCAGGCCGAAATTTTCTGAATAGAGACCCGGAAACACAACAAATCAAAGAAAGGTTGGACAAATGGGATTGCATAAAGTTGCAGAGCTTCTGCATGGCAAAGAACATAGCTAGCAAGATCAATAGAAAGCCCACTGATTGGGAGAAGATCTTCACTAGCCATACAACGGACAAGGGTCTCATATCTAAAATACACTTGGAACTCAAAAAATTAAATCCCCCAACAACAAATCCTCAAAGAAACAACTGCCCAATAAATAAGTGGGCAAAAGACTTAAAGAGAAGCTTCTCTGAAGAAGAAAGAAGGATGGCCAATAGACACATGAAGAAATGCTCAACATCCCTAGCCATAAAAGAAATGCAAATCAAAACAACATTGAGATACCACCTCACTCCAGTTGGAATGGCAAAAATCAAGAACTCTAACAACAACAGATGCTGGAGGGGATGTGGGCAGAAGGGAACCTTACTTCATTGTTGGTGGGAATGTAAACTTGTTCAGTCTCACTTCTTTAAGGCCCTGCCTGCTTAATTGTTGTCTTCACTACAAAGCCTTCTCTTATCCCCCAACTACTTCCTTTGGTGAAAGCAAACACTCCTATCCTCACATGGATTTGTATATATGCCTCTTTTGTATATCTGCTGCCTAGAATATAAAGCTATTATGTAAAGCAATTGAAGCCATGTATACCATGGAAACTTTTGCATCCTCTCCAATTTTCAATGCTGCATTTCAGTCTGAAAGAGCCTTATCAGTACATCTCAAATAAAGCCATTTATCATAATATCTGGAAGAAGCACAGATGTGTGAGTGAACTTCTGCAAACTGAACTAGAATCTTACAGGAGACTGACTGATAACCACTTATTTTCTAAATTTAAAAAAAAAACATGCTTATTGATGGTAGTGGGGTTTGAACTCACAGCCTCATGTTTCCCAGAAAGGTGATATATCATTTGAGCCATTCCCTCAACCCTTGACACTAAGTGTTTAGGGCTTATTTATTCTAGGCATAACTTGGGTCCTTAAATGTGGATAAGCCCAAATCATTAGATAAACTCTAATCGTGAGGCATTATCCAACATTATTGCCTTGTAATTTTCCTAAGGTAATCCAGCCAATCAAAATAAGAAGAAGAATGTTTGAGATTGAAGGAGATATCAAAAGCATTACTCTTGTGATCTGAGATTGGTCTCAGTGTAAGGACATCAGTGTGATAACTGATGAAACATGGATGAAATTCTTTTAATGAAGGTGAGAGGAGATTTATTTGTATGATTCTTGGAAACCTTCATAATTTTCATCAAAATGAAGATAGTAAACAATATTACCATAGAACTTTCACTATTGCACTGTCCCTTACATATAAAAAAGACTGCTATTACATAATGCTGGGTGTAGTGGCTCACTCCTGTAATCCTAGATACTTGGGTGACAGAGATCTGGTTGATTCTGGTGGATTGTGACTGGAAGACAGCCATAGACAACATAAAAGTTGTTAGAACTCAGTGTTAACCAATGGCTTTGTTTGTTTGTCATTGCATATCTTTGCTTGTCTTTTGAAGTTACTAGGGAAGCACAATGGCTGGGCATAATGGCATATGTCTGCTACCCTAGTGACAAAGGGTAGCAATCCAAGATGGTCTAGGCATAAAGCATAAAACAAAACCTTACCTTGAAAATACCAATATAAATGATAAAGTTCTTCCAGGAAGAAATGACTGTTGCAAGATCTGCCCTTGGCAAATTTTTAGCAGATGTTTGTGTTCAACATCCTTCCACTGCTCTTCTCCATCTTCTATTCTTAAACTGAGGATTTTCATACTGGCCATTATTCTTCAAAATGTTCTCCAATGATGTGTATCATTCAGACCTTTATGCCTTTTTCTAATGTTCTCTGTACTCTGTTATTGATAACAGCAAAATATATCTCTGTTTATTATCTCTGGGGGTGAAACAGGTCTAGTAGATTCCTGGACCCACCCTTTATCTGTTGCATACCACTGGGAACTTGTGAAGTTTTTCTGATATTACCTTTGCTCATCTGCAGTATAGTGATGTTATGTCTACTTTTTGTAGGTATTATGAAAAGCAAAAGAAAATAATCTATATAAGCACACATCATATATCTAGCATATGTTAGGAGTTCAATAAATGTTTGTCATTATAAATGCATAAAACTCACTGTTAATATTTGGTGAAAGAATTGGAAACAAAAGTTTCTTTTTATGTTCTGTATGCAGTTATTTCTATTTTTTTCTTTCTGTTTTTGTTTTCTGTATCCTTTGTCTTGCATATAAGATTATTTGATCCATGAAAGGGAAAAGGAATCACAAAAACAGCAGGGCACAGGATGAACCAATGCAACAATGATACACAGTAGATACTATGCTGGAAATGAGCTTTACAACTTGTGGAGGGGGGAGGAGTGGGGAATGGTAAGCAGAAGAAAATGAGAAGAAAATGTTTATCACCTTTACAATAAATAAAAATTAAAAATATATATTTGGTGAGGAGTTGACCAGTTAGTTAGTCTCTCTGCTACTATATTCTACAAACACTTCTTGTTTTATGTTTTTGAAATAGGGACTTACTCTGCAGTCCAGGCTGGCCTTGAACTCCCTGGTGCTGAGATTCTAGGCATGCCCCAGTATGCCTGGCTAGCCTTTGCATTTTTAACAACCTGATCAGGGAGAATCTCTGGGAAAACTGTTTTTATGTTATAGCCAGATGATCTTTTCAGAATATAAATTGGATCATTTTTTCCTCTTCTCAAACTGTCTACTATTGTTTGCCCCTTGCTTGCAAAAAAAAAGCCTAAAATATTTATTGATCTTCATGGCTTTGAATTCAGTAGTTCTGATTATTTGAGAATTTAGGGACATTTTGTTTGCCATAAATACCAAACGGGGCATTTAGTGGGCAGGAAACAGGGGCACTAATCCTCTTCTAATCTTGGCTATAGAAACTAGCACTTTTCATCCCCACATAAAATTGTTCCACTGCAAAGCCAATGGCATAACCCAACTGAGAAACACTTCTGTCAGACTTTTGAGCCACATCTATCAACTGTTTCCTGTCCTCTGCACACCAACCAACCTAGCCTGGGTACTGGTTCTCCAAAGCACATTGAACTCACTGAACTTTTTTTTTGGAATATTATTCTTTATGGATGAGTTACTTTATACTCCAACTAGCCCTAAGCTTAAGTTGTATTTCTTTTAGGAGGCCTTTCTTAATTCTCTGCTATAATATACACTTTCTTAGAACAAACTATGTTCCTTTCCTTCAGATTATCTCAGTTTTTAATTTTGTATTCATTTATATAATTATTTTATTAATGTCATCTTACTCGTGAGATCACAATCTCAGAGAAAGCAGGTGCCATATCTGGTTTTGCTCACATTGTATGCCAAGTACCTAACCCTATGGTGGCTAATATCCTTCACTCAGTTTCTCTTGAAATGAGTGTCCAAATAAATCTTATCAAGTCTTATCAAGTGTAAGGTTAAGTGGACAACTGTTAAATTCTTGTATATTTTTTGGCTCCTTTGGTTTGTCTTGCTATGGTAGTACTAGAGATTGAACCAGGGACTTTTTACTTGCTGAGCATGTGATTTATCACTTAAGCCATACATACTCCCAGCCCAATTTACTCTGCTATCAGAGGTTTTAGAACAACTGCACAAATGAACTCACTGAAGTGAGAGGAAGAACTACACAGAATAGCAAGCTTTTTCTCTTTAATGATTCTGTTTGTACAATATTGGGATGCAAGATTGGTCACAATAGATTTCTTCCCAATTTCTATATATAGATATTCGGATTGCTTTTCATTTGGGAAATTCCTCATCAAGAGTAGAAAAGGAGCCAGGTAGCAGTGGCTCACACTTGTAACCCTAGCTACTCAGGAGGCTGGGATCTGAAGATCACAGTTCAAAGCCAGCCCATAAAGGAAAATCCATGAAACACTCATCTGAAATTAACCACCAAAGAGCCAGAAGTGGAACTGAAGCTGAAGTGGTAGAGTGCTAGCCTTGAATAAAAATACTTATGGAGAGTGTCCAGGCCCTAAGTTAAAGTCCCACGACTAGCACATGGTGGAGCTATGTATATCTCAACTTTCTGGCCAGCTCTGTGTTAAAAATCAAAACAAGAAGCTTCTTCAGCACTATGTGGTTTAGCATTGACTTGTCTTTTCAATGCAGTCAGAAAGAATTTGAAAAAGAAAGAGTGGATGGTATTTACAATGGAGGAGGCAGTGTTGAGATCAACAGAAGTGCTGCTCTTCATAGGCAAGAATGTGAAGAAAATGGTAACACATCACACAGAGGATCTCACCCAAGAGGTCTAGCAACGTCACATGATGGGGTGTGGGGAGACTGCATCTGTGCTGTGGTGTCACTATTGGGGTACTGGTTACTAGAGTACATTCCTTGGACTTGTAAGAAGAAGCATTGAGCTTTTAGTTGAAAACACTCTCACTTGCTTTTTCCTCTTCCATCTCTATGTCTAAATTTTGGTTATATTGCCTCTTCTTATATTTTTCGGGGTGGGGGGTAATATTTAGGCTAGAACCAGAGAGACTTGGAAGCTCTACACAGAATACATTTTTAGCTACTCCTGGACTGGCAGCCAGTGTGTGCAAAACCCTACCATACAGTGTTGAGAGTCCTAGTAGACCTGTGCTTTCTAAACGCAGACAGCTTTTTTCTCATAAAGTTAATTGTAATTTGTGTGGTTATATGGCTATGGATTTAACACAGATGGGAAAAACAGAGACTTCTTAATTTATTTAATCCTCTCTACTCTGAGGCATAAATTCACTTCACTGAGCAAATATCTTGTGAATTACATTTTATTTAGAGCTACAAATTCACAAGCTTAAATAGTCCAAAGCTTCAGCAACTTTGCCAATAAGATTTAGGTTGCTTTATTTTTCTACTACTTGCCTATGATAAAGGTTTTAAGATGTCAGAATATCATTTTTTAAATAAGAAGATTGTTATTTTCCAACATTCCTCCTCAAGAGAAAAAAAACATGATAATAGAGAAAATATTTCTATTTGAAAAGATAATCTTCCACATATTTACAAATTAATAGCATAGAACTGCATTAAAAGTCTAGTTTCCCCTTCCTTTGTTCCAATCACTTCCCTCTATCCCTGCCAAGATCCATATTTTCCAGGAAACAATTAACAATTTGATTCACATCCAGTACTTGATATTTTGAGATAAGAGTCTTAATATGTAGCTTTGAGCTGCCTTAAATTCATGATCCTCCTGCCTCTGCTTCAAGGATGCTGGAATTACAGGTCTATATCATTATGCCTGGCTAGTGGTGTTACTTTTAAAGCCATTATTTCATTCAACAGACAATTATTGAAAAATCTAAATATCCTAGACACTGTTCCAGGTACTAAGAGTAACAATGAACCAACCACCAAAATCTCTGCCTTTGTGGGAAAGACATTTGGGGAAGTAAGACAGTCAATAAGTAATAAATAAATTACAAGTATGTCATGTGGCTATAAACAGTATGGAAAGAAAAATAGAGTGAACAAAACTAGGAGTTGGGATTCTGTTTCATATAAGATGATCAGGAATGATCTCTCTAAAGGCAATGCTTGAACACTATTCTAGATACATGAGATGCATTCTTGGCAGAGAAGAGAAGCAAGTACAAACACTTGGAGGCAGGAATATGTGCATGGTATGTTAAAAACACTTTTGATTCCGTTCCTAGATAAAGAGAGCACAATAAACAAAAGGAAAGTAAAAGCAAATGAGTACAAAGAGGTAGCTAAGAGTAGACCAAGTTGCACCCAGCTCAGTACAGACACCATTTTCTCCAAAATATTTTTGTTTGTTTTGCTTTTACTGTTTTAACCTGTTTAAACTTTGCTACAATCTCATGCAAACGTAGTCCTCCTTTCCCAACACATTTTATAAGGTCAAGGGCTATGGTTTGCTTACATTTTTTAAATTTCCCTCCAGTTTCATTTATAAGGAACTGTACACAAATGTCAAACTAGCTGATTGGCTGCAGTCAATAAAATCCCTTAAGAATCTACTCACGATTCTATCTGCTTTCATCAGAAATTAAAATTTTTATTCAATTGCAGGTAAAATTATAGCTGCTACTTCAGAGTAAATTCTTTTCAGTATTGTCCTAAGTGCTCTCCTTATGTTATCTCATTTAATTCTAAAATTTTGATTTAGGTACTTTCACTACAATCCCCATTTTCAGAAGGGAAAATGAGACACAAAGAGCTTAAAATTGGATGGTAGGGGGAAAACAAAGCAGGAGATAACAATGCTCATTAGGAAATGTACTCATTACCTTACTCATGTAACTGTAACCCCTCTGTACATTATTTTTACAGTAAAACATATATTAATAAAAGAGCTTAAAATCTTCCTCAAAGTCATTCAGGCTTGGGGCTGGGAAGGTGGCTCAGTGGTAGAGCGCTGCCTTGCATGCAAGAGGCCCTGGGTTCGATTCCTCAGCACCAAATAAGCAAAAAGAAAAAAGCCAGAAGTGGTGCTGTGGCTCAAGTGGTAGAGCGCTAGCCTTGAGCTGAAGAGCTGAGGGATAGCGCCCAAGCCCAGCGTTCAGGCCCCACAACCGGACCCACCCCCCCCAAAAAAAAAACAAAAAAAAAGTCATTCAGGCTTGTTCACATCCCAGCTTGTTTTCTTAGCTACTGACAATTAGTCTCAATGAGTAAATATAATTTTAAAAACAATATCTTCAAATTCTTTCTTAAGCAGCTTTACTGAGGCATAATTGAAGTACAATAAATTTGAGGTATTTAAATTATATAGCAATATCATTATGCCTGGCTAGTGGTGTTACTTTTAAAGCCATTAATTCCCAGCCCAGTAAGTTTTGACACACATTTGTTTCCCTATGAAAATGTAATGATCAAGAGAGATGAAAATGTCTACCACTGGCAAAATTTTCCATCGCTTTTATTAAGCCCCTCCCCCTACCACATTCTGCCCTCTACCCTGATTCCAGGCACACAATATATTTTTCAATGTGTAACTTGCAGGAACCATAACCTATTTTACCCGATCTACATCTAATATACTAGGTTCATTTAATGCTAGAGTTCATGGATTCTTTTTTTTTTTTTTTTTTTCGGTCATGGGGCCTGAATGCTGGGCCTGGGCATGGCCCCTGAGCTCTTCATCTCAAGGCTACTGTTCTATCAGTTGAGCCACAGTGCCACTTTTGGCTTTTTTTCCTGCTTATGTGGTGCTGAGGAATCGAACCCAGGGCCTCATGCATGCAAGGCAAGCACTCTACCACTGAGCCACCTTCCCAACCCCTAGTTCAGAATCTTTATGCTGAACTTCAACTTCAAGTTGACATCGAAGCTAAATACAATAAGAATGATTATAAAGTTGTTTTCAGTGACAAAGCCTATCTAAAAAGTCAGCGGGGCTGATTAATTTCTTCCTTTTGAAAATAAATAATGTAAATTATGAAATAAACTGAAACCCTGAGGATCTTTTTGAGCTCCTATATATTAGGAAAAGTTAACGGTCTTTGTTTGAAAAATCTCTACATTACCTTGTAAAGAGGTTTTCAGCCTTTGGTAAAAGTAGGAGAGCCTATCGGTAGCTAAAAATCATATTTTTATTTTTATAAAAACTTTATCCATCTATTTATTTGATGAATGTATTCAGAAGTGATAGATTGTGACCAGGAGTTTAGAAAATGCTGCATGGGGTTCCTAAAGGTCTTTCCTTTATTAAATTGATTCATCTACCTATCTATTAGCTTTGCTTGTTTGCTTGTTCATGTGTATTTTCTACCTACATATTACCCTAATATTTTCACTCTTAGTAGGGAGAAAAACTGAGGGTGAAAAGGGATTATGCAAACATCTGGATTCTGGCAGATCATTGCCCCTGGCCATTCATCTGATTTATAGGTTTGTTTATTAAATATGATGATGGTGAGAGAATTCAAAGCAGTATCATATTAGGGTTAATATATATGGTTCAATTGATGTTCTATAAAGGAGAAGAGTGGCAATTGTGTACTAAGGTATACAGTGAAGCCATGCTGAGGGAGTAGCTGGACATAGGTCCAGAGGTTTAGAGTATTCCAAATGCAACTAGGTAATGGCAAAACTATCCTATTAGGAGCAGAAAAGTATGTGGTAAATACAATGGGTATATGGGGGAGAAAGGGACCATTTGCAGCATAACCCTGCATTGCTAACTTAATACAAATATTTTTTTAGAAAATAAAGGAAGGAAATTGGCAAGAGACAATTGGTCGCAGTAAGATAATAAGTTGGCGCTTCTGTTTCTTTACATCACCCAATAATAGTCAAGTCTGAGTCCTAATTGAAGACAAGCTTTATCTACCCATCAGAGATAAAACAATTCTGATATAGTGGCTTCTGTGAGTACCAGCAGTTAACACAAAAGAAAAGGCAAGCAGAGGGCAGAAGTTATGCAGACAAAAACACTTCCCCTTGATTTTCCTGTCAAAACATAGAAGTAATCCACAGTGAGTAATATCCAAGATAGTCCAATATCTTTGTAGTAGACTGTGGTAGCCAAGCTCTTCAGATATTCAGTTCCTCCATTGAAACTCGTGCAGGAACCTAGAAAGTAATGGATCATTAAGAGAACTGAAAAGAATAATCTCTATGTATTGTTCCTTAATTGAGAGGGATGGGATCTTGAAGATTGGAATTAGGTATTGCGAAGATCCTGATGAACCTGGGCATATATTTTACCTAAATTCTAATGAATCTTTCAAAAAATAGGCCAGTAGGAGGATTAACTTTACATTTTCTTAAGGAAATTGTAATGACCTCCCAACAGGCAGTTGCTGCATAACTCAATGTTGTGTTCTGAGGACCCTCACCCACTGCCTGTCTTTGCTCCTTCACTGATAACTATATTCACATCTCAGAAACTCCTGAAAGATGAGGTACAGAATGTGAACCACAAGGAGATGCATTACTCTCTAAAGGACTGACTTGAGTTTTCTAATATATACAAATAGAAATCCAGACTGGTAGTGGAAAGGACAGGTAGGAAGAGGATAGAGAATGATGGACGGAGTAACTCTGATCAAAACGCACTGAACATTTAAATGGATATATTAAAGTGAAATCCCCTTGTACAACCATTTGTAGATAAATAAATTTAAAAAAAAAAGAGATTCAGAGAATGTGTAGCAATGGATACTGGGGGTATAAAATATTAATTTAAAGAACACAGAGTTAGATCAGGCCAAATTTCTTCATATGGACTTCTAACCACATATTCTATATTTAATACAACTTGTGGAAATTTAAAAGGTTGTAAGAGTTTGACAGGTTAGCTGAAATAAGTGCCACAAAAGGCTGCTAGTGAGGAATCTGGAAAAAGTAGACCTACCTTAAAGTAGAGGAAGATATTTAAAAGTGTAGAGAGCCAGACACTGGCAGCTCACGCCTATAATCTTAGGTACTCAGGAGACTGAGGTCTGAAGATCACGGTTCAAACCCAGTCAGGTCAGAAAAGTCCCCATGAGACTCTCATCTCCAATTAACTATTCAAAACCCAGAAGTGAAATGTGGCTCAAAGTGATAGAGTGCTAGCCTTGAGCAAAAAGAGCTCAGGGACAGCGCCCAAATTCTGAGTTCAAGCCCCACAACCAACAAAAAAGAAAGTGTGGAGAGACTGGACTTCTTTAGTGGATGTGTCATTTATGACTATCTTATGCATCCTTGAATGGCCCAGATAACATATGATTCACCATAACTGTGAAAATATATGTATTTCCTGAGCAGTATTGAAGAGCTTTGTGATTGCTTTCATCTATAGGACATACCTTTCATTAGGAATGGAATTTACTGATTTAAGAAATCCAGATGAAGGGTTGGGGAGGTGGTTCAGTGGTAGAGTGCTAGCCTTACATGCATGAGGCCCTGGGTTCGATTCCTCAGCACCACATAGCAGAAAAAGCCAGAAGTGGCACTGTCGCTCAAGTGGTAGTGAGCTAGCCTTGAGCTGAAGAGCTCAGGGACAGTGCCCAGGCCCAGAGTTCAAGCCCCATGTCTGACGACAAAAAAAAAAAAAAAAAAGAAATCCAAATGAAATGAGAATAATTGGAGTCCAGAGTAACAGAGGACAAGGGCAGTAGGTAGCTACCAAACACAGGTCTGGTTATTGTAAAGGAACACAGACTCAAAGCACCAAGTCCAATAGTCTGGTTTATGCAGATGTATGGCATTAAGTAGTTGCTCAGAGTTCTAAGAGTGAAATAGGTAATAAGTCTAATTGTTATTTATTCTGTATAAGTAGAATACTTCTGGGTTAAGTAAAACAACATTCTAACATAAATCACAAAGTCAGATTCAGTGAATTCCACAGTGACAATCAACCCCCAGACCCAGAACCCCTTGAATGAAGAGGCGACAAGATCACTTGCAAAAAGGGACCCCCATCTACCACCAATATTTATACTGTCAATCTTTATCCCACCTCACCCTGAAAAGATGGGCCAAAGCTAATTGTGAGCTGGGACAAAGGACAACAGGACACTATCACTGAAGTAATAATGATTCCAAAATAACAATATGGTCTACTACCCAGAATAGTGGCTACAAAGGCCAGGTTATTAATATAATTTTATTTCAGAATGGCCTCATAGTAGGCAGAGCAGATTTTCCAAACCACTCTTGTATTGTTTTCCTAGTTCTCTAATGCATAGTGGGAATATACTCAAAAGCTGGAAGAATCGCTATATTGCTTCCTTGTTCTGTACAATGTGGGGTATTTTGGTGGGAAAAGCTAACAAGATGCCACAAGAACTACTTCTTCCTCAGAATATAGTATGTCAGTAATAGCACTTCATTCCTGAAGGACTTCAGGGATTAATGCCACTAGCAAGAACTCAAACTACACAGGAGTAATGATTTCTACCACATCCCCATTCAAATTGCTCATTTGGCTACACAGAGGACAGATGGATCTGGAAGAATAGCAGTAGATTATTATAAACTCAACCAGGTGGTTGACTCCAATTGCAGCTGCTGTGCTTTCATTTTTAAAGCAAATTAACATATCCCTTGGTGCCTGGTATGTAGCTCTTGAACTTGCAAGTATAGATTTTTTTTCCATATCTGTCAATAAGGATCACTAGAACCCATTACTTTTCAACTGTCAAGTCTAGTAATGGTCCAACCACAGTAGTATATCAACTATCCAACCCTATGTCAAAAATGTATTCCCCAGGGATTCTGCTCACCTTTCCCTGCTATAAGATGTCATATTGATCTATTACATTGATTACTACATTGATTGGACCTAGTGAACAAAAGGAGGAAACTATTCCAGATTATTGGTAAGACATTTGTGTGTCAGAGTGTAAAAAATAAATATAACCTGTGTCTGAGATGCAACCCCCACCCCCAGTATGGTAAAGACAATTGATGTCCTACTCAAAGCCTGGGGCATATACAGACATTTAATCAACTTGAAGGAGGAAATTAGCCAGGTGCTAGTGGCTCACACCTATAATCCTAGCTATTCACAAGACTGAGATCTGGGGATTGAGGTTCAAAGCCAGCCCAGGCAGGAAAGTCCATGACTCTTCAGTTAACCACCAGAAAACCAAAAGTGGCACTGTGGCTCAAAGTGGTAGAGTGCTAGTCTTGAGAACAAAAGCTCAGGAACTGTACCCAGGCCCTGAGCTCAAGCCCCATGACTGACAAAAAATAAAAATAAAATACAATAATACTAATAATGTAAATTAGACAAGGTATCAGTATTTCCAAATCTCTTGGATTTACATTTGTGTTGTTATATATTTATATTTTAGATTATATTTTTATCAAATGTAAATATTATAAAATTGTGTATAAAAGTGTTACATACAATCAACTCTGTATAAAGTTCTCTTCATACATTTCAAAAAAATCATTTACCCAGAATAAATTCCATCTAAGGTAATGGCATGTGGCCATTATACACATTGGCTTATTTAGAAGGGTGTTGTTTCCAGTTTTTTGGAGTTTTCTCAAACATCTTTCTACTATTAATTTCTAATTTAATTTAATTGTGATTAGAGGACATAATTTATTTAATTTGAATACTTTGAAATGTGTTGGGAACTTTAATGAACTAAAAAACAGTTCACCTTGTAATGTTCCAAGGGAACCAGCAAAAAATGTATATTCTGCTACAGTTGAATGGAGCATTCTATGAACGTCAATTAGGTCAAGCTGACTGTGTTTAAAGATTGTAATGATTCTTAGATGCATTAAACCTATTGTCACTATAAAACAATTTTCTTTATCCCTGATTATGTTCTATGTTTTGAAATCTATTTTTACATTGTATTCGAATACCCACTCCACCTTCTTTTTGATTGATGTTAGTATGTCATATCTTTGCCATCTTTCCATTTTTAGTTCATTTTAACTTTATATTTTAAGTAACTTTACTGCAGATAGCATATATTTTGGTCTTTCTACATTCAATCTGAAAATGTCTCTTAGGGGAATTTAGAGCAGATACTTTTAATGTAAATACTAATATGTTTATTTTAAATCTAACTTCTTGATACTTTTTCTATTTGTTCTATCTCTTCTTTGCTGTCTTTTTCCTTCTTCCAGTTTTCTTTTGAAGTATTTTTCATGATCCAATTCATCTATATTGTTTAATTATCTCCAAATATTGGTATCATTTTTATCTTTAACTTAGGGCTTATACAGCTTATTTTTAACATGTAACAATCTATAAAGATACAACATTCAAGCACAGCATAAAAAACTTACAACATTATAGTTTCAATGTTCCAACTGCAGTCTTTATACTATTAACACCAAAGCTTTTATTTTTGTACATTATAACCCAACAGCATTTTGTTAAAGATTTGCTTAAACAATCTACTATATTTAAAGAGGGTTAAATAGGAAAAAAAATTACGTTTTTATACCAATATTCCAGTTTTAGTTCTAATTTCTTTTTGTAGATTCACATTTCTATATTATTTTTCTTTTACCTTTTTTCCTTTATTATTTCCCATATTATGGTAAGGCTGTTTAAAACTTTTTTAAGATTATAAAGCAAAATTTTGTTGTTCCTGTTGTTGAAAGACTCTTTATTACTGCCTCAATTTCATCATGTTATAGATTTCTTTAAATAGTTTATAGCCTCTTGGCTCAGGGTAAATATATCTAGAAATTTATCCATTTCTTCTGTATTTTCCAGGTTATTTGAAAATACATTTTCAAACTATTATATCATAATCCTCGAGATTTAATTGGTATTTGATGTGCTATTTTCTTTATCATTTTAACTTTTACTTATTAATTTATACCTTTAAAGAAGAACTAATGTCAATACTCACCAAACTTTTCCATGAAATACAAAGTTATATTCAATGCTAGCTATAAAGCTAGTAATATAATCATATCAAAATCACACAAGGACACATTAATGAAAGACAATTATAGATTGACCACTTTGATGACCATAGATACAAAACTTCTTAATAAACCAATACATTCAGTAAATTCTCTCAAATCAAATCCAACAATTAATTTAAAAGATCATACATCATTATCAAATTGGTTTCATTTCAGTTATGCAATTAGAGTTCAACATATATAAACCAATAAGCATACTATAGCAAATGAACAGAATAAAGGACAAGAATAACATGATCTTCTCAAGTGATGTAGTAAAAGCCTTTAACAAAATTCAATATTCCACACTGATAAAAAATGCTGAAAAAGTGAGGAAAGAAGGAATAAATTTCAAAAAATAAAAGCTACATATGAAAAACAACAGCCAACAAAACACTCGATTAGGAAACCTGGAAATCATTTTCCCTGAAGTTAGCAATGACTTCCCACCTTAATAAACACAGTACTGGAATGAATAGCCAGAGCAATAAGAGCGATCAAAATAGGGAAGGAATAAGTCAAATTTCCCTATTTGCAAATTATATAACTTGAAAGTAAAACACCATAAGGATTTTACAGAAAAATACCTACCAGATCTGATTAACACTTTTGGCAGTGTAGTACAATACAAAATCAAATTACAAGAATAGTCCAAGAGATAAGACTTCTACAATGAACACTATAAAACTTTGAATAAATAAAGGAAGATGGAAAGACCTCCAATTTGCATACTTATCAGAACGAGTATCATGAAAATAGCTGTACTACAGAAAGCAATCCACAGAGCCAGTGAAATGTCTATCGATAAAGTTCCAATATAATTCAAAACACTCCAAGGCGGGTGCCGGTAGCTCACGCATGTAATCTAGCTACTCAGGAGGCTGACATCTGAGGATCGCAGTTCAAAGCCAGCCAGGGCAGGAAAGTCTGTGAGACTCTTATCTCCAATAAACCACTAGAAAACCAGAAGTGGCACTGTGGCTCAAGCGGTAGAGCCCTAACTTTGAGCTGAAGAGCTGAGGGACAGTGCCCAGGCCCAGAGATCAAGTCCCACGACCAAAAAAAAAAACCACTCCAAAACTTCATAAGGAGACATTCAAAAACACCTTAATAGCAAAAGTAATTCAGGGTTTAAAAAAAAAGCAGTTCTTGAAGTATCAAAATTCAAATTATAGCATAGGGCCATTTTGACAAAAATACCAAGGGCAAAACAGACCCAAAAAAATTTATGGTAAGTGAAGTAAGCCAGACTCAAAGAAACATAGGTCTCATGGTTTCCCTTATTTGCAATAACTAGCTCATGTCTAGGACAATCAAAAAAGGTCAAAAGCTATGTACATATGACCATATAAGTTGATGTTAAGGGAAATGAACTCAACGACAGGGACACAAGTCACTTTTTTCTTGTTATTATTTTCAGCATATTTATGATGCACTATGTGATTCTTTTTTTTTTTTGTATGTTCTTCCCCCAAGGTATAGCCCCTGTTTTTACTGTATCTGATTCCAGTGTCCTGCATCTTGTATATACATTTTTATAATTTGGGGAGGAGAAGGGATATAACAAAATGCTGAAATAAGGATACAGGTTGGAGGCAACAATGCTTGATAAGAAATGTACTCATTACCTTGCCCATGTAATTGTAACCCCACTGTATGGTATTTTCACAATAAAAATTTTTAAAAAGGATACAGGTTGACCCATTGTAACAGTGAGATGTACAACACACTATGTTGAACTTTACAATGAACTTCACTATTTTTGGAAGGAGGAGAAATTGGGGAGGTTGGGAAGGAAGGGATGGTAGGGGAAAAACAAAGGAGGAGGTAACAATGCTTGATTGGAAATGTACTCATTACCCTACCCATGTAACTGTAACCCTTCTGTATAGAAGTTTTAAAATAAAAAACATAAAAGTACAATAAAATATATATATGGAAAAAAAGACAGAAAGACCAATAGTACAGACAATAAGGACCACAAATGAAACCACACTGCAATAGTCATCTTATATTTGACAAAGTAGCCGAAAGTATTAACTAGAGAAAAGTCAAAATCGTCCACAAATCATGCTGTAAAACTGGACCCTCATATCTCACTTTGTTCAAAAATCTACTCCAGATGGATAGGAGATCGGAAATTTTGAAACTACTATAAGAGACCATAGCAAAAAGTCTGGAAGATATAAGCTCAAGTAATCATCTTGTGAGTAGTCCCCAATGGCCCAGAAAGTGGGCTTTCATCAATGTTTCACAGCAAAGAAACAACCAGAACCAAGTGCTAACACAGAGAATGGAAGAAAATTAATGCTCTATTCAGTGGGTAAAAGATTTAATAACCCAATGAATAGTAGAAAAAATATTGAACCATATGTGAAGTCTTTTGAGGAACCTCCATACTGCTTTCCAAAGTGGTTGAACAAGTTTACATTCCCACCAACAATGAAGTAAGGTTCCCTTCTGTCCACATCCCCTCCAGCATCTGTTGTTGTTAGAGTTCTTGATTTTTGCCATTCTAACTGGAGTGAGGTGGTATCTCAATGTTCTTTTGATTTGCATTTCTTTTATGGCTAGGGATGTTGAGCATTTCTTCATGTGTCTATTGGCCATCCTTTTTTTTTTTTTTTAATTTTATTTTATTTTATTTGAGAACATACTGTACAGAGGGGTTACAGTTACATGGGAAGGATAATGCATACATTTCTTATCAAGCATTGCAGCCTCCTCCTTTGTTTACCCTTCACCTCCCTTCCCAGCCTCCCCCCTCCCCCCCACCCAATCATACTACCCCTCCCCCCCCCTCCGACATTGTAAAGCTGGTTTTGACATGACATTTTGTACTTCTCATTGTTGCAACAGGTCCACCTGAATCCTTAAACGACTTGTTTGTCCCCATCTCCTCCACATGTTATACTGACATCAAATATAGTGAAAGCAGGGGTTACACTGTGGGGGAGGGACATACAAAGCAACCAAGAAATAATCTTATAAATGCGTTAGAAACACATGCATGAAAGAAACAAAAACATTAAAATACATATTTGAGGGTTCGTTTTCCTATCATCACATTCTCTGACTTTTTCCGCTTGACTCATACCTATACTAGATATTGCAAATAAGGGAAACCATGGGACCTATGTTTCTTTGGGCCTGGCTTACTTCACTTAATATAATTTTTTCCAAGCCTTTCCATTTCCTAACAAATGGGGCAATGTCATTCTTTCTGATGGAGGCATAGAATTCCATTGTGTATATATACCACATTTTCTTGATCCATTCATCTACTGAGGGGCATCTGGGTTGGTTCCATATCTTAGCTATGGTAAATAATGCTGCAATAAACATTGCTGTGCTGGTAGCTTTTGTGGTCTTGTTTGTAAACATTTGGGTAAATGCCCAAAAGTGGGATTGCTGGGTCATAGGGGAGTTCTATGAGAAGTCTTTTGAGGAACCTCCATACTGCTTTCCAAAGTGGTTGAACAAGTTTACATTCCCACCAACAATGAAGTAAGGTTCCTTTCTGTCCACATCCCCTCCAGCATCTGTTGTTGTTAGAGTTCTTGATTTTTGCCGTTCTAACTGGGGTGAGGTGATATCTCAATGTTGTTTTGATTTGCATTTCTTTTATGGCTAGGGATGTTGAACATTTCTTCATGTGTCTATTGGCCATCCTTCTTTCTTCTTCAGAGAAGTTTCTCTTTAAGTCTTTCGCCCACTTATTTATTGGGCAATTGTTTCTTTTTTTTAATTTTATTTAATTTTATTTGTGAACATACTGTACAGAGGGGTTACAATTACATGGGCAGGATAATGCGTACATTTCTTACCAAGCATTGCAGCCTCCTCCTTTGGTTTACCCTTCACATCCCTTCCCAGCCTCCCCCCTTGGGCAGTTGTTTCTTTGAGGATTTGTTGTTGGGGGGTTTAATTTTTTGAGTTCCAAGTATTTTTTAGATATGAGACCCTTGTCCGTTGTATGGCTAGTAAAGATCTTCTCCCAATCCATGGGCTTTCTATTGATCTTGCTAGCTATGTCATTTGCCCTGCAGAAGCTCTGCAACTTTATGCAATCCCATTTGTCCAACCTTTCTTTGATTTGTTGTGTTTCCGGGTCTCTATTCAAAAAATTTCGACCTGAGCCAAGGAGACCTAGGGTTTCTCCTATTCCATCCTGTAATGTTTTCAGAGTGTCTGCTTTGACTTCAAGGTCTTTGATGCATTTGGAGTTGATTCTGGTGCAGGGTGATATATAAGGATCTAGCTTTAGTTTTCTACATATAGTTAACCAATTTTACCAGCACCATTTACTGAAGAGGCTGTCTTTCTTCCATTTTATTGTTTTAGCTCCCTTATCGAAGATTAGATGGCTATAGGTCTGTAGGTCCATTTCTGGGTTTTCAATTCTATTCCATTGGTCCTGAGGTCTGTTCTTATGCCAATACCAAGCTGTTTTGATTACTATGGCTTTATAGTAGAGTTTGAAATTTGGTATTGATATTCCTCCAGCAGCGTTCTTTCCGTTGAGGAGCGTTTTTGCTATTCGGGGTCTTTTATTGTTCCATATGAATTTTTGGATTGCCTCTTCTATTTCCTTGAAGAATGAGGTTGGAATTTTGATAGGTATTGCGTTGAATTTGTAGATAGCCTTGGGAAGTACTGCCATTTTCACGATGTTAATCTTTCCAATCCAGGAGCATGGGAGGCTTTGCCATTTTTTTAGTTCTGTGTTGATTTCCTTTTTCAAGATTTTAAAGTTTTCATCATAGAGGTCCTTCACTTCTTTAGTTAAGTTAATTCCTAGGTATTTTGTTTTTTGTGGGGCTATTACAAATGGAGTTGCTTTCCTAATTTCAGCCACACTTTTCTCATTGTTGGCATACAGAAAAGCCATTGATTTTTGGGGGTTAATTTTATAACCTGCTACTTTGCCAAAGTTTTGAATCAGCTTGAGTAATTTGGGAGTGGAGTCTATGGGATTCTTTAAATACAAGATCATGTCATCTGCAAAGAGGGAGAGTTTTATTTCTTCTTTCCCTATTTGGATCCCCTTTATGTCTGCATCTTGTCTTATTGCTGTAGCTAGGCATTCTAATACTAGATTGAAGAGAAGTGGAGAGAGTGGGCATCCTTGTCTTGTTCCTGAGTTAAGAGGAAATGGCTTTAGTTTTTCACCATTGAGTATAATGCTGGCTGTAGGTTTGTCATATACAGCATTTATTGTATTGAGGAATGTTCCATGGATTCCTAATTTTTCCAAAACCTTCATCATGAAGGGGTGTTGGATCTTGCCGAATGCTTTTTCTGGGTCTATTGAGATAACCATGTGGTTCTTATTCTTGCTCTTGTTGATGTGATGAATAATATTAATTGATTTGCGTATGTTGAACCAGCTTTGCATCTCTGAAATGAATCCTGTTTGATCGTGGTGTATGATTTTTTGGATGAATTGTTGAAGTCGATTGGCCAAACTTTTGTTGAGAAGTTTTGCATCAATATTCATCAAAGAAATGGGTCTATAGTTCTCTTTCTTTGATGAGTCCCTGCCTGGTTTTGGGATGGGGGTTATGATGGCTTCATAGAATGTGTTCGGTTGTGAACTTTCTCTTTCAATTTCATTGAAGAGTTGGAGGAGTATTGGTGTGAGCTCTGTTTTGAAGGCCTTGTAAAATTCCGCTGTAAAACCATCTGGTACTGGACTTTTCTTAGCTGGGAGGTCTCTTATTGCTGTTTCTATTTCAGTGCTTGATATGGGCCTGTTAAGATAGTTTAACTCATCTTGGTTTAGTTTTGTCATGTCAATATTTGCTAGGAAAAGGTCCATTTCTGTCAAGTTCTTGAGCTTATTAGCATAGATTTTGAGAAGTATTCCCTTATAATGTTCTGAATCTTGGTTGTTTCCATGGTGATGTTTCCATTCTCATTTCTGAGTTTATTAATTTGGGTGTGTTCTCTTCTTTTTCTGATAAGATTTGCTAAGGGTCTGTCAATTTTGTTAAGTTTTTCGAAGAACCAACTCTTTGTTTTGTTGATTCTTTCTATAGTTTTTTTGGATTCTAATTCATTTAATTTTGATTGAATTTTGATTATTTCTTTCCATCTACTGGACTGGGGTTTATCTTGCTGCTCTTTTTCAAGGAGGTTTAGATGTGTCATTAAATTGTTAGTTTCAGATCTCTCCAATTTGTTGATGTAGGAGCTCAGAGCTATAAACTTGCCTCTGAGTACTGCCTTTGCTGTGTCCCAGAGGAGCTGGTAATTTGTGTGTTCATTTTTGTTGAATAGCATGAACATTTGAATTTCCTTTCTAATCTCTTCCATGACCCACTCATGATTCAGCAGTGTGTTGTTCAGCCTCCATGTGATGCCCGACGTTCTTTGGTGGCTTTTGGTGTTGGGTTCTAATTTTATTCCTTTGTGGTCAGAGAGGATGCAAGGTATAACTTCAATGTTTCTGAATTTAGACAAGTTTGCTTTGTGGCCTAAAATGTGGTCTATTTTAGAAAACGTTCCATGTGCTGCTGAGAAAAACATGCATTCTGATGCTGCTGGGTAAAATGTTCGGTAGATGTCTGTTAAGTCTAGTTGATCTATGCAGCTGTTTAGATCTGCGGTTTCTCTGTTGAGTTTTTGCTGAGTTGATCTATCTAGTAGGGAGAGTGGTGTGTTAAAATCCCCAACAATTAATGTCTTTGGATCTATATGGGATTTGAGGGAAAGTAGTGTTTCTTTGATAAATTTGGGTGCTCCATTGTTTGGCGAATAGATATTTAGAATTGTAATATCCTCCTGAAGTAGAGATCCTTTAATTAGTATGTAGTGACCTTCTTTATCTCTTCTCACGAATTTTAATTTGAAGTCTATTTTATCTGATATTAGGATTGCAACTCCTGCCTGTTTATGGGGGCCGTTTGCTTGGTAGATTTTGTTCCAGCCTTTAACATTGAAAATGTGTTTGTTTTTTTGGGCAACATGTGACTCCTGCAGGCAGCAGATAGAAGGGTCTTGTTTTTTAATCCAACTAGACAGTCTATGTCACTTAATTGGAGAGTTCAGTCCGTTAACGCTAAGAGATAGGACTGAGAGGTATTTGGGAGTTCCTGCCATGTTATCCACCTTCTTGGGGGCTGCGGAAACTGGGTTCTTCCTATGGTTCTTGGATTCTCAGTTTGAGTGCAGTTTCTTGGCCTTTATTGCGGTCTTGTTGGTTTTCTATGTGTAGGACATCTTTAAGAATCTTTTGTAGGGCTGGTTTGGTGGAGATGTATTGTTTCAATTTTTCTTTGCTATGGAAGGGTTTTATTTGGCCTTCAGTTATGAAGGAGAGTTTAGCTGGGTACAGTATTCTTGGTTGATAGTTGTTTGTTTTTAGGGCATGGCATACATCATTCCAGGCTCTTCTTGCTTTGATTGTCTCTGCTGAGAAATCTGAGGTGATTCTAATTGGTTTCCCTTTATAGGTGATTAACCTTTTCTCCTTGACAGCTTTAAGGATCTTTTCCTTGGTCTGAGTTGATCCTGTGTGGATTATAATGTGGCGGTGGGATGTCCTATTCTGGTCTGGTCTATTTGGGGTTCTAAAAGCTTCTTGTATCTGAATAGGCCTATCTTTTTGTATGTTTGGGAAGTTCTCTGCTAGGATCCTGTTAAACAAATTTCCTAGACCATTAACTTCTGTTTCTAGGTGCTCCTCTACACCCATTATCCTTAGATTAGGCCTTCTGATGGTGTCTTCCAGGTGTTGGATAGATCTATCATATTTCTTGGACTTGTCTTGGATGGTTGTATGTTCTTTCTCTATAATATCTAGGCTGTCTTCAATCCCTGAGATTCGATCTTCTGCATGGTCTAACCTGCTGTCAAGACTCTCTACTTTGTTTTTTATCTCTTTTCCTTCTAATTGGTCAGCTTTGATGGCTTCAAGTTCTTTGTTGAAGCTCTGTTTTAGGTCTTGTATGAATTTCTTTACTTCCTTAATTTGGTGTTCAGTGTTTGTTCTCAAATCACTTAGTTGATTGGTTATGGTTTCTTTGGACTCCTATTCCTTCTGTTGGGTTCCATTCAGCATTCCCTTTGTGGTCTCCCTGACTTCCTTCAGCTCTTTGTTAATGGATTCCATGAATGCCTTTAGTGATCTTTGTGTATTCTCTACCTGGTCTCTCAATTCCTGTATTACTCTTTGATTAGCTTCCTCCCGTTCGTGGGATTCCTGTAGTTCTCTTTCCTCCCGTTCGTGGGATTCCTGCAGTTCTCTTTGAGTGTTCTCAGCCTGCTCACGCCATTCCTCCCTTTCTCTTTGAGTATTCTCAAGTTGTTCACGCAAATCCTGTATCAGTTTTTGAGTAGCTTCCTCACGCTTATGATATTCCTGTATAAGCTTTTGGGATGCCTCCTCTCTCTCCTTTTCACACTCATACAGAGTCCTTTGTAAGTTGTAAAACTTCTCATTTATCATGTTTGCCAGCAGTGTTTGTAGAGCTATTTGGGAACTCTCCTCTGGATTATTCATTATCTGTTCTGACCCCTGATTATCAAGATTGGGAATTGAGATATCCGGATTTCCCATTTTTCTTGTGTTTTTTCTGGCTTACTCTGCCCATTTGAAATGAAAATAGCACCAGTTTTGTGCTAGAACACTATCTTAAGGCAACCATCAATCAAAGTTTGCATTTGTACAGCAATAGTCTACAGATACAATCTAGTTCAACAGATACATCTATTCAACATCAAACAACTATATGTTAATGGGCTTCGAACCGCAGAGAAGAATTTGGAAAACCAGAAATTATTAGGGTTAGGGAGAGATGTGGGTAAAAAATAGGAATAGATTGGTGTGGGGAGGCACAGGGAGAGTTAACTATGTCCTAATCCCAATGCAGGAAATAGGTTGGGTAGGATGCAAGTAGAGAGAGAGAGAGAAAAAGAAGAAAGGGAAAGGGAAATGAAAAGAGACCAGAAAAAAATAGAAATGTAAAAATTAATATTATTATGGAGTATAAAGACCATCTATTTAGAGAGGAATGTGAGTATATTAAGAGAAGGGAAGGGACATAGAGGAGAAGTGAAAAAATTAAAAAAAATGCTTAAAATATTATATAGGTATAAAGAGGTAGTACTGCTATAAAGGAATTTAAGTCTCAGAGGTTTTGAATTGAGTAATAAATTTGTGGATTAAGTGTGTACACAATGGGGGATAGGGTCAACTAGTTAACTACGGGTATATCTGAGGATGTGCAAGACAAGAGTTAAGTCACATAAAGAAGATCAAAAGAGAGGAAAAGGTGGAAAGGATAAGAAAGGGAGAAAAAAATATCAGAAGTTCAGTAGAGCTAGACAAAAAACAAAAAGATAGTTAAGAAAGAAAGAAGACAAGAAAAGAAAGGAAAACGCACAGTCACGTATTCCTAAAATAAAAATTATAAGAGGGAAAAAAAAGTTACTGGAAAACAATTATTTTTTCAAAAAGGCAAAAATTAAAAATTAATAAAATTTTTAGAAAAGGAAAAAAAAAATTTTATATATATAAGGTACCAAAAAAAGAAAAGAAGAAGAAGAAGAAGAAGAAAGTTCTTTGATTTTTTTTTTGTTTTTGATTTTTTTGGGAGGGGTGGGAAGAATCCTGTATCTCCCTTTTGTCTGTAACCAGCCTCTTGGTGGAGTGTCTGGTCAGCTTGAGGTCCTGTGGCTTGATTGGTTTCTTAAGTCAGTTTGTTCGAACAGGCAGAAAAATGCTCTGCTTTACCCAAGATTTTGAGATCCCCCTCCCAGATTAGTTTAATGCGAGGGTGATCTGCTTTGAGAATCACAAAAGAGGGGGATGCAGTGGTGAGGCTAGGTTCTGGGTAGAGTTGAGGCCTTTCAACAATCAGTAGCTTTTCCCTGGGGCTATTTTGTGAAAAAACTCACAGAGCCCAGCCTGAAGCCATTCTCAGGGTTTCTGTTTTTCAATTGATTGTTGAGGCTGCTAGAGGGAGGGGCAGCCTCTGGCTCTGGTTACCCAGTGAGGAAAACCACTCCAATGGCTGGCGCCTGAGCTGGGTGACTTTTCCCTGGATGGAGCTCAGTCTGGCAGGTCACTTCGCCGTTAAGTTCTTGTGAACTGCTAAATGACTCGTTTTATTCCAAGGCCTGAGTTGGAGCTGGCAGCTCCTCCGAGCTTTGTTGGTATCCAAGATGGAGATCACGGGTGCTGGGGGGGGGGGGGGCGTGGCCTTCCCTCCTCAGCTCCCTGAGAAGGAGTGAGGACGTCGGGCTTCTACTCACGCCGAGTCTTGGATCCTGGGTCGTCTCTGGTCTGCAAACTGCAAGATGAAGATGTCCGCTCCTTGTCGGTTCTTGCTGGTGTTGAGTAGAATCCACTCACCCGCTGCGTCTGGCTCCTTCATCCTGTCTTTAAGTCTTTAGCCCACTTATTTATTGGGCAGTTGTTTCTTTGAGGATTTGTTGTTGGGGGATTTAATTTTTTGAGTTCCAAGTATATTTTAGATATGAGACCCTTGTCTGTTGTATGGCTAGTGAAAATCTTCTCCCAATCCGTGGGCTTTCTATTGATCTTGCTAACTATGTCCTTTGCCATGCAGAAGCTCTGCAACTTCATGCAATCCCATTTGTCCAACCTTTCTTTGATTTGTTGTGTTTCCGGATCTCCATTCAGAAAATTTCGGCCTGAGCCAAGGAGACCTAGGGTTTCTCCTATTCCATCCTGTAATGTTTTCAGAGTGTCTGCTTTGACTTCGAGGTCTTTGATCAGTATGGAGGTTCTTCAAAAGACTTCACACAGAGCTCCCCTATGACCCAGCAATCCCACTTTTGGGCATTTACCCAAATGTTTACAAACAAGACCACACTAAAGCTACCAGCACAACTATGTTTATTGCAGCATTACTTACCATAGCTAAGATATGGAACCAACCCAAATGCCCCTCAGTAGATGAATGGATCAAGAGAATGTGGTATATATACACAATGGAATTCTATGCCTCCATCAGAAAGAATGACATTTCCCCATTTGTTAGGAAATGGAAAAACTTGGAAAGCATTGTATTCAGTGAAGTAACCCAGACCCCAAAAACATAGGTCCCATGGTTTCCCTTATTTGCAATATCTAGTATATGTATGAGTCAAGCGGAAAAGGTCAGATAATGTGATGTCAGGAAAATGAACCCTTAGATATGTATTTTAATGTTTTTTTCTTTCATGCATTTGTTTCTAATGCATTTATAAAATTATCTCTTTGTTGCTTTGTATCTCCCTCCCCCACAGTATAACCCCTGCTTTCACTATATTTGATGTCAGTATAACTTGTAAAGGAGATAGGGAATAACAAGTCGTTTAAGGATATAGGTGGACCTGTTGCAACAATGAGAAGTACAAGTTGTCATGTCGAAAACAAGCTTTACAACGTTGGTGTGGGGGGGAGAGGAGGGGGGGGAAGCGGGGAGGATTGGATTGGGGGGTGGTTAGAGGAGCCTGTGAAGGGATGTGAAGGGTAAACAAAGGAGGAGACTGCAATGCTTGATAAGAAATGTATGCATTATCCTCCCCATGTAATTGTAACCCCTCTGTACAGTGTGTTCACAAAAAAATAAAATAAAATAAAAAAAAGAAAAAGAAAAAACATTGAACCAGACAATTCTCATAAGAACAGAAAATGGCTAACAGATACATCAAGAAGTGTTTAATATGCTTAGCAATAAAGGAAATGCAAAACAAGAACCACACTAAGATTTCATCTCATCCCAGTCACAAAGACAGTCATCAAGAAAACAAATACCAACAAGTGTTGGAAAAGATATAAAGGACAAAGGAACACTGCTACACTGATTGTGGGAATATAAATTAGTGTCATCACTATGGAAGTCAGTATGGAGTTTCCTCACAAACTAAAGATACTTATCTCCCCCATACTGCTCTTGGGCATATATCCCTAGTAGTGTAAATTAATACACAAAAATAGTTGTATAACCAAATTATGTAATAAGATAAGGTGTCCAACAACCAATGAATGGATAAAGAATATCTGTAGTGTGTGGGTGTGTATGAGTATATAGAGAGATTTATATTTATAATATATATATAATTTAGACTATTATTGAGCTATACAGGAAAATGAAGTGACATAATTTGCAGAAAAAATGGATGGAATTGGAGATCATTGCATTGAGCAAGATAAGCTCAAATGGCCAAATATTGCACTTTTGCTCAATTGTGGAATCTAGACTTAAAAGATACATAAATACATGGATATATATTTATTTACATGCACACAGAGAGAAATAAAATCTAATTGTAACTGTAAGACTTTGAGAGAGCAGGAGAGTGAATTGAGAGCAAAAAACCAAAATATATTGTTTTCCTTCTATTAATGCTCCAATGCTCCCCCCTTAGATAGCAAGACATACTATCACACCAGCTTATTCTGTTATGATGAGATCTCACAAACCTTTTTGCCTAAGCTTGACTGGAACCACAATCCTCCTGATCCTGGCCTCCCATGTAGCTAGGATGACAGGGATACAAGACCTTATGCCCAGCTATTGGTTGAATATGGAGTCTTGTGAACTTTTTCCTGGGCCAACTTTAACCACAATCCACATGATCTCTTTTTCCAAAGTAGTTGGGATTATAATTATAAGGTACTGGTGGTTGGCCTAATGGAGCAATCTTCATTTATTATTCTTATGTTATCTTCAGGTTAATAGAGATGTGTCAGTTACCTGAATCAAAAGCTATTCCTCAGCATTTACAGAAGTAATATAGGCATATACTAGAACCATAAACATCAGCAGTCAGAATGGAAACCAGCCTCAGAGAAGTAGTTGGGTCTTAGAGACTTTTGTCAGATTAATACTTAATACCTGATTGCTCAATTGTGAATATTCTGGGTTTCAGCAAAGCAGCAAAGAATATACTTGGATAACATGAGATAGTATGAAAATATTTTAATATCTTAATAAATATTTCCATATATGTGCATATAGTATCTATTTATGAAAACGGCATATGAAAACTGTGGAATTAGGAGACCTGTGGAAAGATGGGGGAGAATTATGAAATGGATGACATCGATCACGAGGCATCATATTCATAAACTGACATATTGAAAACTCTCTGTATAATTAAATATAGTAATAAAGAAAGCACACTGAAAGAGAGAAAGAAAGAGCAATAGAGCAGATTATTCTAAATATATTGTAATATATGCACATGGGGAATACTATTCTATAATCTTTTAATACAAGTGATATACATTATAAAATAAATGATAAGAAAGCAAAACAGATTTTGTTGCAGGGAGGATATCAGTGGGAGGAGGAAAGACAATGGGTAGGGTGGATATGGTTGAAGTACTTCATATACATGTCAAAAATAGAAAAATTAAACTTGTTGAGTACCCAGGCATCAGTGGCTCATGCCTGTAATTCTAGCTACTCAGGAGATCTAGGGATCATGGTTCAAAGCCAGGAAAGTCCATGAGACTCTTATCTCCAATAAACTACCAGAAAACCAGAAATGGCACTGTGGCTCAAGTAGTAGAGTGCTATCCTTGAGTTGAAGAGCTGAGGACAGCGCCCAGGCCGAGTTCAAGCCCCACGACCAAAAAACAACAAGAAAAGAAACTGTTGAGTGTTTTATGAAGAGGGAGAAAAGATGTGGGGAGAGGTAGAGAGTATAAATTTGACTGGGGTACATTATATGTATTGATGGATCTCATTCCACACCAATTTGAAAAAACAAAAGCAAGATCCTGTCTCAAAAAATGATGAAGGGCAGGGCTGGAGGCATGGCTCAGGCAGTAGAGCATTTTCCTAGGAAATATACCACCAAAAATACTGATTACAATGCATCTTAAAAGTCTTTTTTATAAATTTCTAATAATAACATATTTTTTGCTGGTCCTGGAGCTTGAACTCAGGACCTGGGCACTGTCCTTAAGCTTCTCTGTGCTCCAGGTTAGTGGAGCACTTGAGCCACAGCACCACTTTCAGATTTTTCTGTTTATGTGGTACTGAGGAATCAAAGCCAGGGCTTCATGCATGCTAGGCAAGCACTCTACCATTAAGCCACATTCCCAGCCCTCAACAATGACATTTTAAAATAGCAAGATATTTCCTGTGAGAAGTAATACTTTATGCCTTTTACTAAGATAATACCTTTGTAGATATTAAGCCACTATGTAAGAACAAGACCCTGTATCATTGGCTCATAGGCTCTGTGCTTGGAAGAGACTGTGGACAAAAAGGTACATGGCAATTTACAAAGGGAAAATAGAAATGGGTAAATTTAAAAATGCATTTTCATTTGTTTCAGAGTTGGCACCAGTAGACTCATATAAGTATAACTGATGCCTTCCTTTTTGGTCTAAAGAAGAAAATAATACCAAAGCCATCCACAAATCTTATAACCTAAAAATACTTTTACAACAGTAGCCACCCCAAAATATTATAAAGGTATAAATGTTCAGGAGTTCATGTAAGAAAGGAAAATTATAATGAGATATCAGAAATATATGGAAATTTTTGCTAAGAAAAACCAAGTTTCTGGTGAAATTGCATTTTATTTTTTAGTGTCTTTCTATATAGCCATGTCTGACCTTGAACTCAATCTTCCTCCCTCAGTTACCCAAGGGCTGGTATTACAGAAGTATGTCTTCCTGTCTGATGAAGTTGTCACTTTGAGTTGAGTCCAAAATGACATTTTTGCTCGTGATTTGAAAGTGAAATTATAAAGAGGTGATAAATAACAACTCATTAAAATATGTAGGATGTCCAAAACATTAATACTTTGAGGAAGGAGAATGGTAAGAGTCAAACCAAGCCCCTCTGAATCCTAACTCTCAAACTCTGTAAAAGGCTATGACACTTACCTTCGAAAAAATCAGTGCCAATTTGTAGTCAGCTACATTGGTTTCCTGGGCAAACCCTGACTGACTCCTAGACACTAAGATAGATAGATAGATAGATAGATAGATACATACATACATATATACATACATATACATAGTTACATACATAGATACATAAATGATAAAGACATGATAGAGAGATAGAGAGATATGAGATAGAGAGAGGTAGAGTGATTAGAAAGATGAGGGAGTGACAAAAACAAAGAGATAGAGACAGAGACGCAGATATAGAGATATAGTAAGGTCCCCTAATTTTTTCCTAATCTCAAACCTAGGGCAACCTCTCCTTGCCTAGAGACTTAAATTGCATCATGCACCCCAGAATTTAATAGTTTTAACAAAATTTTCCTCTTCTGCACAGCTACTGGAATATGAGTAATAACTTGTTCAGAGTTCTGAATTTTTCCAAAGTTAGAAGAAACCCTAAGTGAAGAAAATCTATCACACCAAACAAAGCAAACTAGTAGAAAGCCTCCAGAGCAGAATGTTCCCTTTTCCTTAGATGATGTATGGTGACTTTGTCTCCAAATACAACATGAAGTGCACCTCCAGAGTGGGAGGAAGAATAAAGTATGCAGTGGTATTTGTGTCAGTCACTGCATTTCAGAGAAATAGACTACTCATTGAATAGCCCATTAAGTGGGAAAAAATAACCTGGAAGGTGGAATGAAAATTTTGAGTATTGGGGTCTTGGAGCAAATAACTAATTTCTATTATGGTGAAATAATCATCTATATTTTAAATGATAATTCTGTGAGGTAGAAAAGGATAAGTTAAAAATGAGTGAGATAGTACCTATAAGCATTGGTAATCCTAAAGTCCAGGCATCATTAAAGTAAAAGAGAACTTAAAGCTTTCTGACTCTGGAGATAGATTTTAAGTGGGAGAAACAATGGCCACAAAATCCTAAAATCCAAGTATTCATGGATATCTGAGGGTAAATAAAATCTCATATTGTACAATCAATCACAAAACTAACTTACAGAAAGAACTTAACTTACAGAATTGCTTACTCCAAGAAGCAGGACAAGATGACTAAATAACACTTTTGAAAGGTTCTGGTGGACTGAAATTTGTCAAATTCCATAAATCACTAGTGTTCTTCAGGTTGCAACAAAGTGTTCTGCCAGAAAAAAACAAAATCAATCTGAGGGAGTTATTTTTTATTATTCATAGAAACAATTTTAGGTCATGGGTAGAATTTTATCTCAGGATTTTTAGTCATAGATTTCTCTTAATCCTCTGGAGACTCACAGACGTCAATGACGTTATAGATGGCTTGCTTTTGTCCATAATCACATACTTGTGATTGCACTTTTACTGCTGGTAAAATTTCCCTGTAGTCAGAGATCATGGTAGAAAATGTATGTTCTCAATCTCACCTGGAATAGCCCTTTTCTTTCACACAAGGGAAAGTGCTGGGGAAAAGGAGCAGGAAATGAATGTGAGGCAGGGCAGTTGTCACCTTAGGCAGTATGGGGAGGCAGAAATCTGAAAAGAGGCCAAAGTTTGTGGCCCAGAAGAACCGATTTTACATGTGCATTGCAGCCAGGGAACAATGCATGGCTGGGAGAGGTAGATGGGGAAATAGTACTAGAGGAAAAGGTGAGGTGGCTTTTGTCTATATAAGAACATTCCTCTATTTACATGTGATTCAGTGAATATTGAACAAGATTAAATGCTTACATATTGGAATAAACTTGCAGAAATATTATATGAGGTCCACAGAGAGTATCTTGAATTGTCAGTGATATTCTATTCAGTGGTGAGTAGCACTAAGGTCACCTTATACATGACAGAGCCATAGGGATCATTAATAAGAAAGTCTGTACATTTATTTCAAGAGATACAATGGAAGAAAATTGTCTTCTAACAACAAAATCCTAGGTGCCTATCAGAGGGAGGATCTTGAGCGTGTTTTCTGTGATGCAAATCACAAAGATAACAATGATCCTTTAAGATCTGAACATACTGACAGCAGTTGCTGTAAATCAGCACCTGGGCTACAGTCACAGTCATCAGAAAATCAGTTATCCCATCTTTAGGGCTTGTGCAATTCTACCTTTGGAGCAGGTTTATAATATCAGACTGAGCAGAATCTCAAAAGAGAATGGAAATTCTGTCTGGATTATCTAGTTTACTTATTCTAGAAAATGTTATAATCTGATACCTGAGTCTTAAACTTCATTTCTTTTAGTCCAAGTTCTCTTGTGTACCTGTCTTCCTAGAGGAAACAAATGGCTGACAAATGTGCCCCCTCACTGGGTGCTTTACCTAACCAGTGGTCTCTAGGTACTATAAATGTTGCAAATATCTTGCAAACATTATTCTAATAAATAGTTGATTTGGAGCACTGATCTTAGCAATCACCTTACTTACTACCCTTCATGCACAGACAAAGTAGTGGAATCATAAAGTACAGGTAAAATAGCCAAGTAGCAATGGCTCACGCCATTAATCCTAGCTTCTCAAGAGGCAAAGATGGGAGTGGGGAAATCACAGCTTGATGCCCTCCCAGACAAAAAGTTTCCAAGACCCAATCTCAACTAATGAAAAGCTGTGAATATGGAGGTACATGCCTGTTATCCTACCTATGAGAGAGGCTGAAAATCAATTGGACTGTAGTTTCAGGACAGCCTGAAATATAAGGTTCATGTGTCCCTATCTAAACAGAAAAAGCTGAGCTCAGTGGTGTATACCTGTCATACTAGCTATGGCATGAATTATAACTATTGGGCTTATAGTCAATCTAGTTCACTTTGAAAAGTAAGACCCTATCTTAAAAACAGTCAAAACAAGTGAGAGGCCCTGAATCCAAACTCCTCATAGAAAAAAAAGAGAAGAGGATGAAGAAGAGGAGGTGGGAAGAAAGAAGAAAATGAGAGGAGGAGGAGGAAATGGAGGAGGAGGAAGAGGAGGGAGGGAGAAGAAGAGAGAGAGGAATGCTTTGTCTGCTTTCTTGCTTCAAGTCAGTGACAGAGTAGAACTCTGGTTACCTACCCTCCAAGATACTGTCCTTTCAACTGCACCATTTTACATCATAAAGGGACACATAACTATTTCCATGTAAGCCCCTGAAAATTTTTTCTCTTTGATCTTGAATCTCTGCTATTAAACATTTTAAGTCCAAGCAAAGAGGTAGAGAACTAACCATCTTTACAGGAAACGTGACCTACAAAAGTCAAAGTCTACAGGCAGAAGAATGATGGGTGATCATTTGGATAAATGCCCAAAAGTGGGATTGCTGGGTCATAGAGGAGCTCTATGTGGAGTCTTTTGAGGAACCTCCATACTGCTTTCCAAACAAGACCACACTAAACCTACCAACACAACTATGTTTATTGCAGCATTATTTACCATAGCTGAGATATGGAACGAACCCAGTAGATGAATGGATCAAGAAAAAGTGATATATATATATATATATATATATATATATATACATACATACATACAATGGAATTCTATGCCTCCATCAGAAAGAATGACGTTGCCCCAATTTTTAGGAAATGGAAAGACTTGGAAAAATTATATTAAGTGAAGTAAGCCAGGTCCAAAGAAACATAGGTCCCATGGTTTCCATTATTTGCAATAACTAGTATATGTCTGGTACAAGTAGAAAAGGTCAAAAGCTATGTAAATATGACCAGATAAGATTATGGTAAGAGAAATGATCCCCCAAATAGGTGTACAAGTGGTTTTTTTCTTTCTTGCTATTGTTTCTAACGTATTTATAATGTACAGGTGATTTTTTTGTGTTTCTTTTATGTTCCTCCCCCACAGTATAACCGCTGTTTTCACTGTATTTGCTTCTGGTGCCCTGCATCTTGTATATACACTTTTCTAATTTGGGGAGGGGAAGGGAAAAAACAAAATGCTTACATAGTGATTCAGGTTGACTGATTGTAACAATGAGATATACAAGACACTATGCTGAAAAACAAACTTTACAATTTGGTGGGGGGTGGGGGGGGAAAGTGTAGTTGTGGAGGTGGGAGGGAAGTGAGGGTAGGGGAAAAACAAAGGAGGAGGTAACAATGCTTGATAGGAAATGTACTCATTACCTTGCTCATGTAACTGTAACCCCTCTGTACAGTATTTTTACAATAAAAAATATTTAAAAAAGAATGGTAGATGACCTGGTTTTAGAGAACCCAGTATGCAAAATGAGGAGGTTACAAAACAGTCACATGGCTGGTGATTGCATTGTATGGGAATACTCAGCAGAACTTCTTGAGTGCATTTAAGCATTTAAGATCATTACTTGGCAGAACCCTCTGGGACAGAAAAAATGAAATTAAATGTTCAGAGCCACTGCCAAATGAAGACCAAAAAAAGTGAAATAAATATCTGTGAAGTAATAATGAAAATCAGGAAGAAATAGAATCTCTTACAGAAACTCAGTTTATTTTAATATCACTGCCACAGAAAGCAGCCTAGTGAATAGCCTTACTTCGTCACAGAGAAAGCAATGCCACCAAACCTTTAGATACTCTGGCTTTGTCTTGAATGTTATTTTGAGGTTCTTTCCATGTCCCTTATCCTGTAGTCTATTCATTATCAAGTGGCTATTCCCCTCCTTGAAATAACTCTAACATTCTCTTTTTCTATTCTAAATAGGATTCCATCCACTTGTAAAAATGCAATTTTCTCTCATGCTAGTGTTTCACTGGCACAGACCAAAGTGTATTGCTATATCTCCATGCATATATCCATCTTTATTAACCTCTTCCTCTTAAGATCCTAGAATGGCTCCCAATGTCTAACTTCTCATTTAGATTCCCAATACCGTCCAACAACTAAATGCAGCTTTCATATTCCTACATCCTTTCTTCTTTTTTCTAAATAATGGCCTACTCAAAACAGTGCCAGTTTCTTTCCTTGACTGCCATCCTCAATCCCCATGACAGGTAAAATCCCAGCTCCTCATGTTCCTATCGAAATGTTACCTAGACTTCAGATTTACCTCCGATTCTGTCTCCTCTACATGCTTTCTAACCATCATTCTTCTCAAATAACAGCACTAACCTTGATCCTTACAATTTGATTTGATTCCAGATAGGTTCAAGACACAGATCTTTCCCTTGCTTTTCTTTAAAACTGGAGCCAACGGGAGAGGTAAAATTTGGAAATCATTTAATAACGCATCCTTTAGAGTATAGCTTTTAATTTACTATTACTATGGGAAATTTCAGGCCATCAATTGAAGGTTCCCCAGTTTTCTTCTTCATCAGATGAAAGAATCATCTGTTGCAGTATCTTCATATATGTGCTTCATCTTGGACAGATTATCCATTGGTTACAGAAGCAGAGAATCAGAATATATGGAGTGAGAAGGAGCATTGATTCCTCAATCATATATTGCATTTTTTACAAAAACTAAAGTTTACTTTTTCAAATAACTGAGAGGAAATATATTTAATTGGGATACAGATATGGTTTGCCTCATAATATTACTCAGAGGTTATGAGCATAGTACAATAATGAGCAATCAGTTTCATTAGTGCTCTAAAAAGAATTCCAACAAACCTATATGAAAGACTGCAAAGTCTATGCCTTTAATATTTGAACAATATTTCCTGGGCAAAGAAAATTTTGTTTGTAAGAGAAATTATAGAGAAGGGTAATGAGGAAGAATTTTGAAAGGGCTACCTTACCATATCAGTGTTAAACACCAAAAATGAAATACATATCATAAGTATCATTCTTAACTTTGTAGTATAGTGGCATACATATGATGCTGTATTTTGTTCTTCTCTTTTCTGTACACTTCACTGAGCAATAAACTTAAAGTTATCTTTTGCTTATTTATCTGATTATATTTTGTTCCTCTCTATGGCTTGCAATAATAACTAGTGTAAAGTTAATATTCTACATTTATATATAAAAGGGATGAACTTGTTTTCCTTGTTTTGTTTTTAATTAAATTAAGTTAATTTTAAATTAAATTATTATTAAGTAGTTTACAAAGGAATTGCCATTTAAAAACCCCGTCTGTGAATATGCTTCTTGATCAATGTCACCTCTTTCAACATTCTCACTCATCTTTACAATCCCACCCCTTCCCTTGCTTTTCTTAGTTTTGTAGGCTATACATTGAATTCTTGACTGAATCTCCTCCCCTTCCCCATTCTCCTTTACATTCATCTAGATCTTCACCCCTCTCCATCCCTTTCACTTATGTATATGTGTCCTGGTGTTTATCTAGGATTTCTGATATTTTCTTCCCCTTAGAAATCGTGAATTAATGAAACTATTTTAGAGAGAAACTCAGTTATATGTATTGAGAGTTAAAAACATGCTCCTGGTTTTTGATGCAGTAATTTGGCTTCTGGGAAGATATACTGGACAAATAACAATGAATATATAAATATACATATATATATATATATATATATATATATATATAATGAAATTCCTGTACAATGGGCTGGGAATGTAGCTTAATGGTAGAGTGCTTGCCTAGCATGCATGAAGCTCCAGGTCTGATTCCACAGTACCACATAAACAGAAAACTCCAGAAGTGGTTCTGTGGCTTAAGTGATAGATTGCTAGCCTTGAGCAAAAGAAGCTCTGGGAAAGTGTCCAGGCCCTGAGTTCAAGTCCCAGGACTGGCAAAAAAAAGAAATTCATGTATAAAACATCTTGCATGGCTCATTAATAATTAGATAAATTGAATAAATCCTTGAATATTCCCAAACAGGAAACCAGTCAAGTATTATGGTTTACCTGAACTAACCGAATGAAATACTGAACTTTTATGAGAATGCATTTATAATTTTATGGCATAAAATTTGTCTATGGCATAACATTTTTACTTTGAAAAAATTCCATAGACATAGAAAAGCTGTAAAAACTAGCACAAAGTATTCCCACATTCCTTTCATCCAAATTACCCAATTATATCACAACATTCTTTTTGAAAAACATCCTTCTGTCTCATTTAGAGAGGTTTGGCCAATAATCACCTCATTATCTTAGATTCCAAAGTGAAAGAAAATCTGAAAGGTGACAGACATGTATTCCTCTTGACCAAGGGGTCTGGGATAAAAGCCTCCCTAATAATCAATTTTAACCAATTATGATGCCTGTTATTTGCCAGAACCAGTATCATTCCATTTTGCCTTTCCCTAACTACTTTAAGGAACATCATGCAGACAAAGTGGTAATGAATATTGAAACTCTCCCATGCAACTGGGACAGAAAATATACATTATTCACTCATGCTTTTCCTCTAGTGAAAATGAAAAGTATTGATTTAATACAGTTGCTAGTACATCTACAAAACTCCCTGGACATCAGAAAGGATTAGAAGGAAAAGCTTACAAAACTGAAAATATTACATGCCCGTAGCCATTAGAATATATTATGTAAATGAAATTGCCCAACTTTTAACAGAGATAATGTATACTTTTCTCTACTACTGAAGAAGTCCTTTGTATTATATACACTTTAGAAGTGAAAGAGATAGTAAAGTCATCCAGCACTGTCCAACAGAACTTCCTGCAGTAGTGAAAATATTCTATGCCTACATTAACCAATATAGTAGACATATGCTACATATGGTTATGCCTTTAAAATGTGGTTTGTGTAAGTGAGAGATGGATTTTATTTCATTTAAATAAATTTAAATAGTTACATGTGTCCAGTGGCTTCTCTATCCTGTAATCAGTAATCACTTGGTTCATCTAATCACTTTGTACGCTCTCTGATGACCACATTAACTCCCAATGGCTTTACTTACCATTTGTAATGTAGCCCTCAATCCTGGAAGCCTGGATGAAATTAATTTGGGGAGCTATCTTCAAAAGTGAATATAAGGAATACACCTATACTAGGCATAGATGTGTTTCATAGGTTACTTGAACATTTCTAATTATGTGGCTAGCATTGAGAATCTTTGATAAGTGTCCTGCTGCCTTCCAATCTATACCTCTAGCTCTCAACACTTAGTTCCATCTACTGATTAAATCTCTCCTCTAAAGTCTTCACAAAAGCTTCAGATACCAACATACCAACATAACTTATCTCTCATTTCCGTCGCCCAAATCCTTAAAATTGTAATTACTGGGTTGATTGCTTGATAGTTGTTTTCTATATCTCTTATATGTGTTTTATGTCCCAATTCCTTTATTACTGCTTTCTTTTGTTTGATTAACTGTTCTTTTCTCTCATGCCAGTACTAATGCTTGAACATAAGGCCTTGTACTCTATTTTGGCTCACTTGCTTATGGCTAGTACTGTATCATAAGTCATGTCTCCAGTCTAACTTTCTGTGGTTTATTTTGGAGATGGACTCTCAGGGTATTTTCTGCTAGAGCTGGCTTTGAATCATGATACACTGAGTATCAGCCTCCTGAGTAGCTAGGATTACAGGCATGGGCTATATTAGCATACGATTCTTCAACTTTTTGTAGTGTATAATTTAAATTCACTTCTCATTTCCTTTTCTGAATTTTCTTTCTTAGTAATTACCCTAGAAGTCTTGGATGTATAAATTCAATATTTTATCAAATATTGCAAAGTTTAGGCCAGTAGTTCTTCAAATATATTTTGTGCCTCTTTTTCCTTCTCTTCTTATTCTGGTATCATACATTTCTTGGTATTCTTGAAGGTGTCTCACATATTTTGGAGGCACTATTCATTTATCTTCATCTTTTTTATTATTTACTCTTCAGATTTAATAACTTCAATTGACATATCTTCAAATTTATTGATTCTTTTATCCACTTATTCTAATAAGTTATTTGACATCTGGTGAACACTGCTACTTCAATTCTGAGAACATTACAGGGCAGCAAGCAAAACAAAGACAATACTCTGAACCAATTTCTCTTCATACAGTAATTTAATACATATAGATTAGTCAGTCAAAAATACAGTCACATTTTCTTTATTGCAAAATCTCTATAGCCGTCTCTGGCCAGTTGTGTTAAGAGGTAACCATTCTCAACATAACTATCTCCAAGCTACAGAATACATCATGGCAGATGGTTCCATAAAAATGCTACAAAACTCTTACCAAGATTTAATAAGCAGTGTCTTCTCAGCAAGTACTAAGCTGGTTGTTGTAACATTTTTATGAGATTCCAGAATCCAGAAAAAGTTGATTTTAATGTTTCTTGACAGGCTAATCAATGCTTTAGTGGGGAATGGGTTTTTGGAAGTCTCTGTTGTGCCATTTTAAAAATAACATCCTTCTTTCTAAATCAAATTAATGAAATATTTTACACATTTATCTTTCTAAAGTTAAAATTTGGGGGGCTGGGGGGGGGAGGAAGGAGAAGGATTGGGATTAGGGGGGAGGGGGGAGGCTGGGAAGGGATGTGAAGGGTAAACAAAGGAGGAGGCTGCAATGCTTGGTAAGAAATGTACACATTATCCTGCCCATGTAACTGTAACTCCTCTGTACAGTATGTTCACAAATAAAATTAAATTAAATTAAAAAAAAAATAAATAAAGTTAAAATTTTGTCCATCTCATTTAAAATATGAATAAGACACTTTTTAAAATGTATGTCTTAATTTGGGAAAATTACATTTTTATATTGAATCTGTCTATTCAGTGTAATGTTTTCCTATTCTCTTTGGTCTTGTTTTAAACTCTTCAATATCTTCTTTTACGTGAATACCAGTCCTTTTTTGCTCAATTGATTCCTAGGTATCTTAAGATGGTCACTGTTAAGAAATGGATTTATTTTTTCATTTCAGTTTCTGAATGATGGTGATGATTGGTGGTATAGATTCCTTTAAAGTATTGCTTAAAAGTCTCTTGTTCTAATAGGCCTTTAGAAAGTTTCTTAGATATCTTATTACACAAATATATTACCAGCAAAGGTAATTTTTCACTGTCCAAATATTTATAATATTTATGTGCTTCTCTTATTACATCTTAGTCAAAACCTTAAAATTGAATTACACTAATAATATGAGCATGCTTACCTTATTCCTGATGTTAATGGTAACAGTTTATTATAAAACTTATTATTGACTTCAAGTAATTATCTTTTTATATAGGCATTTTACTTCTGTTATAATTTTACTTCAAGCTTTAAATAGATACTAAAATAAATATGCATCAAATTATTTTTTCTCATTTCTTCTTTTAGCAAATTAATTGTATCTGTTGATACAATCGTATTTTCTTTCCTTTATGTTGCATATCTATTGACTGAATTGAATTGACAAGATTTTATTTTGAGAAATTGCACCTAGCCATAATCAATGGAGTATATCACAAGTTCCAATTTGGTAATATTTCATTTACAAATTTTGGGATTTTCATAGTTGATATTGGTCTGTAGTTCTCATTGGGGGACAGCTTTATTGGGTTTTTAATATTAAGATATTCTAGTTTTGCAGAATTAACTTTCTTTTTCTATGATCCGAAATATTTTTAATATCCTGGGAATTGCATTTATTTTAAAGTTCTATATACAGCTTAAAAGAGATCTTAATTAAATAGCTTTTATTTGAATATTTCAAGCTATTTGAAGTTCTTTTATGATTCAGGTTTTCTGTCTCATGGATAAATTTGTTAATTTGTATTTTAGAAAATGTTATCATTTAGTATTTCTTCAGCTTCTTGTAAGAGAAAAAAACGTGACTCAAAGTAGATTAGCAAAAAGGGAGTTATCCTCTTACACAATGAGAAGTACAGAGTTTGAGCAAACTTTAGATTGGTTAATTCAATGGCTCAGAGACACCAGAAAAGGCCCACGCTGTATTTTTTAGTTTGGTTCCCTGTATAGTCTCAAGGGTAGCAGAAGTCTAATTTGTTTACATATTTTATGTCTCCCTTTGGATGGGAGTCTCCTGAAAGCAAGGACTTTTATTTGTATATGCATATTTGTATTCCTCATTACCATGCACACTGCAGTTAACCTATAGGTACTTGTAAGTACTTCTTAAATTGAAACACTTAATATTTATTATTGTTGTTAGTACTGAAGGCTTTATGAAGCATACAAAAGAGTCTACTGCCATTGTAGTAGATAAAAACATAAACAGAAGTCAGAAACTGGTTGCAATCCCTCTATATCATTTACAAGCTGTATGACCTTAAAGAAATTACTTGACCTGTCTGTGTTTCAGGCTCACAATCTGTAAATTGTGAGATTATGGTAAGTGTGTAAAAGTGAAAAGTAATGTAAATAATTTGTATGAAGCACTCAGTACAAGCTATCCATCGAACCAAATGCTAAATATTTATAAATTACTGATTTATTGATTAATGAAATTGTTTGATAATATTTTATGCATATATATGAAAAACAAAATACTGCACATGTTTAAAATAGCTCTTGAATCAAAACACTATGATATCATGACCTCCAAAAAGTGCAACTGAATAAATGAATGAGTAAATGAGTAAGTAAATGAATAACAAAAAGAGTCTCCACAGTGTCATCTGTGCTGGCCAGATCATTTCACTGTTTCCTTCTAAGCAACATTCTTTAACAACAACTAAGTATAGGATCACTGGAAACAGAACAAGGGAATGCTCTAAACTATGTATGCTGCCTAGTATGAGGAAGTATTGGAAACACAGAATATTAATTGTAGAGAAGACAATACTTATACAGAGGATCAGAATTCATTCAGTGCATAGCCCACAAATTTAAGAAAATTGAGGGAAGGAGCCTGTTGGGAGGGATGGGGGAGAATGATGAGAGAGGTGATATTATTGGGATGGGTTGTATTCATAAATTGCTTTAATTTCACCACCTTTGTACAACTACTTAATGATAATAAAATAATAATAAAAATAAATAAAGTTAGGAAGATATCAAAGTGATTAGCAGGCAAGACATTCTAAAAATCAACACCCTACAACCTTCTCTGATCAGCACAACCCTGTGCCTTTGTGCATGACATTTGTACTATAGTCATTCTTTGAATTTGCAATTCTGTCCCTGTTAATGTGTAAGTCTTCCTAGAAGATTTAAGGCTGTAAGCCACTCAGCATTACTACCAACTTAGATTACAGTGCCAGGCATATAGTAAGAATCATTTGTCAAATGTATTAATACCCTGCCATTCATAATTTAAATAGCACATATTTATCATGTTAAATTCCTTGTCTTAGAATGACCCTGAAGAAATAGACAACTGAACAATTGACCATGAATAATGGTGAGAAGTCACTAGGGTTTCACTATCTAAACTCCAATCATTCTGACACTTGTGCAAGCTATGTGCAGATAGCAGGTCCCTGTGAACTCACTAATTCCTTAGGTGGAAAGCAGCACAAAGTCCTGTGCCTAGGAGTACTCTCAGCCTGCATTTGGCAAGGCTACTCTGCATCCATCTGCCCAACCCATTGATTTTGCTCTGTAAATCACATAATTTAATCCCAGAAATGTCACTGATACTATTAGACAAACTCCTCTGGCCAGCAGCAAAGAAGGAGAAAACATGATAAGCCCTCTGAGACAGCCTGTAAGACCATTGTTAATCTTGCATGCTTGGAGGACTACATAAGCAATGAGCTTCTCTAGCCAAATGGCTTGAAATGGCAAGCTAGTTGTGTGTTTTCTTCAATTAAATATATCCCTCAGGCTTGGCTTAATTTAATGGCAGTTGAGTACAACTTGTCAAGGATAAAGGTAAAGGGTGATAGGAAGTAATCTTCATAATAATGCTCCCTTAAGAGATACCAGAACCCAAAGAAACATAGGTCCCATGGTTTCCCTTATTTGTAATAACCAGTATATGTCTGAGACAAGCAGAAATGGTCAGATAAGTTGATGTTAGGCGAAATGAACCCCAAGATAAGGACTCAAATGTTTTTTTTCTTTCTTGCTATTGTTTCTAACATATTTATAAGATATTTCTTTGTTGCTTTGTATGTCCCTCCCCCACGGCATAACCCCTGCTTTCACTGTATTTGATGTTGGTATCATTTGTGGAGGGAAAGGGAAAAAACAAATTGTTTAAATAGAGATACAGGTGGACCCATTGCATCAATGAGATGTACAAGATGTTATGTCGAAAAATGAACTTTACAACTTTGGCGCGGGGGGAGGGGGGGGGGATGTGAGAAACGGGGTGAGGTGGGAGATAGGAATGGACGGGAAGGGAAAACAAAGGAGGAGGCAACAATGCTTGATAAGACACGTACTCATTACCGTTACCCATGTAAATGTAACCCCTCTGTACGGTATTTTCACAATTAAAAAAAAAGAGATGCCAGAAATCCTATCATTACTTTCTATTCCCAGAATCATGGCAGAGCAGAACTAATGGCAGACATACAGAAAATATCCTAGGGTGAGGACAGAGCTAGGACAGTCAAGCGGCTCCAGCAGTGAGAATTGGAAGAGGGAAAGGGAGGATATAAAATATTAAATATCTGCATGAGTCTGTAAGTTGAATGACAATGCATGAAATCAATTTTATCATTCTCAATGTGTAGTATAGAGATTAATATAGTTACTTAAAAGAAAGTTCTAAGACTGGGCACCAAGCCTTTCCATTCCTTTTGAATACACGTTCTTTGCTTCTCTTGTCACACCTCTGTGGTTTTATTTTCAGTATTACTGTTTGAACTCAGGGCATGACTCTGCTTCAAGCTTCCTTGCTCACTTGGCACTCTACCACTTGAGCCATGTCCCTCAACTTCGCTTTTTGCTGGTTTTTGGAAGATGAAGTCTCCTAGATGTTTCTGCCAAACCTGGCTTTGAACATCAATCCTTCAGCTTTCAGGCTCCTGATAAGTTAAGACTACAGGCAAGAGCATTCAGTACCCATCCCCTTGTCAGATTTTTCTACCTCCCAAAGTCACAGTAAGTTTCTTATTAACAAAATTCATGTTCAGCTGTTACTGTTAGCCATATGATTTATCATAAAAGAATGACTTTCAGGCAAAGCTCTGGAGAGACATTTTGCTACAAAAGAATTCTACAAGGCCTCACAGATCACAGCCCACTGGAAATGGAACAGACCAGATTAATTCACATGTGAGAGATGAAAAATAAATGTAGACTTTGATTTGACTTTATATCATCCAATTACACTTACTTCAAGTCTCAATTGTCATAATTTTACTGTCATCTCTCCTTACTGCTTTAACTTATGTCCAAGCATCTGGTATCCAGCAACTCACTGTCAGAATTCAATGAATGGCAGTGCTTGCTGCAGTCAGTGATTGCTGTTAGATGAAGTAGTAGTAGTAATTGTGCTGGCCCTAGTTCCTGGCACAGGACCTGAACCATGGTAACTATTAAGAACTAGAATTATTTTTGTATCTGTATGGTCCCAGTTCCTGGCATACTTCCTGGCACATAATAGGGCAATGATTGAGTTATTTCCCTTCATACTCACCTTTGCCTAGGAAATATATTTTTTGTTTTGTTTTCCCAAACTATGCCTTACCTAGAATAATCATACCAGCCCTGTAGCACTGTCAGAACTACCATCAAAAAAGCCATTCAGCCTCTCATTCTGTGACAGCTTCTCAAGAGGCACATGTTGAAGACCATTTTTCAGATGGGAAAATTGAGGTTATGAATTATTATTATTTTGGAATTGTAGTCACCTGTCACCCCCTATATCTTGTTATAAGCTAAATATAGTTTCCTCTGCTCCTTGCAACCATCTCCCAATCAGGCCATGATAAATCTCACCACTTCTGTTTTTTCATTCTGTAGGGCCTGTGTTGGTCTTGCATTTGAATATTCAATCCATCCTCCAAAAATCTGCTTAAGAGCTACCACCTCTATGCAATCTTCTCCAAAGACCTCCAGCAGTCACTGAGCCCTTCCTAAAATCATAAAGCATCAAATCAGTACCATCTAATTTAGCGCTTGACTGTGCCAGCTCTCCTCAGTTTGATTGCTTTTGTTCCTTATATACCCATGAACCAAGTACCTACCAGGGTAGGAAGATGAACATGAAGTTGGATGTTTTGAATAAATGTGGTCAAAAGACCAGTAAAGAACTGGGAGCCAGGTGCCAATGACTCATACCTGCTATCCTAGCTACTCAGGAGGCTGAGATCTGATGATTCATGGTTCAAAGTCAGCCCAGGCAGGAAAATTCATCAGACTCTTATCTCTAATTAACCTCCAAAAACCCAGAAGTGGCACTGTGATTAAAGTGGTAGAGTGATAGCCTTGAGCAAAAAAGCTCAGGGACAGTGCCTAGGCCCTGAGAACAAGCACCATGACTGACAGGTAAAAAAGAACCAGAAACTGGCTGACTGCTTGAGGGGGTTGAGCAAAGTCTTCACAGAGAAAGGGGCACATGAACCATTGCTTAAAACATGGACAGGTGATTGGTAAGTAGAATGAGTGGGAGGAAGCCATGTGCACAGGCATGGCCATAAGATCAAGTCAGAGAACATGGCTCAATATGAACTTAGGATAGGATGAAGAGAAAAATAACACCACAAGACTGGCTTCACCAAATGGATATCAATGTACATGACATGTGAGGCACTGGAATATGTGCACATGCTAGAAAAACAGGACCAACACAGTACTTATACTTGAGGTTCAGAGGCTAAGTAGGCAGGACAAACAATTACCCCATAAGAAAATGAAGTACATAGTTACAAACTGTGATAAGCATTAAGAAGAAAGGAAGAAGGCAAAAAAATGACAGAGTGGTGAGTGAGAGAAGATATGCAGAAGTACTACTTAGGTGAAGCCTGAAAGATGAAAAAAGTTGGAAAAGAAAGTCACAGACAGTGATCAAAGGTCTTGAGTTATGAGTCCCTTGTCCGTTGTATGGCTAGTGAAGATCTTCTCCCATTTCGTGGGCTTTCTATTGATCTTGTGAGCTATGTCCTTTGCCATGCAGAAGCTCTACAGTTTCATGCAATCCAATTTGTCCAACTTTTCTTTGATTTGTTGTGTTTCTGAGTCTTTATTAAGAAAATTTTCGCCTGTGCCAAGGAGCCCTAGAGTTTCTCCTATTCCTTCTTGTAATGTTTTTAGAGAGTCTGCTTTTACTTCGAGGTCTTTGTTCCATTTGGAGTTGATTCTGTTGCAAGGTGATATGTAAGGATCTAGCTTTAATTTTCTATGTGTATTTAACCAATTTTTCCAGAACCATTTACTGAAGAGGCTGTCTTGCTCCCACTCTATTTTCTTAGCTCTCTTATCAAATATTAGGTAGCTACAGGTCTGTGGGTTTATTTATGGGTCTTTAGTTCTATTCCATTGGTCTTCAGGTCTGATCTTGTGCCAGTAGAGCTCCCCTCTGACCCAGCAATCCCACTTTTGGGCGTTTACCCAAATGAACACGAACAAGACTATACTAAAGCTACCAACACAACTATGTTTATCGCAGCATTATTCACCATAGCTAAGATATGGAACCAACCCAGATGCCCCTCAGTAGACGAAAGAACAAGAAAAAAAATATATATATGTATATATATGTGAATTCTATCTATCCATCAGAAAGAATGACACTGCCCCATTTGTCAGGAAATGGAAAGACTTGGAAAAAAGTACATTAAGTGAAGTAAGCCAGACCCAAAGAAACATAAGCCCCATGGTTTCCCTTATTTGCAGTAACTAGAATATGTCTAGGATAATCCTATCAGACAAGTAGAAAAGATCAAAGGCTATGTACATATGACCATATAAGATGATGCTAAGCAAAATGAACCCCAAGATATGGACACAAGAGATTTTTTTTGTTTGTTGCTGTTCTTTTTAATATACTATGTGATATTTTTGTTTCTTTTGTATGTTCTTCCCCCTATGGATAACTCCTGTTGTTACTGTATTTGCTTCTGGTGCCCTGCATCTTGTATATACATTTTTCTAATCTGGGGAGGGGAAGGGAAATAACAAAATGCTGAAATAAGGTTGACCCAGTGTAACAATAAGACATACAAGACACTATGTTGAAAACAAACCTTACAACTGGGCGGGGAGGGAGGAGTTAGGGGAGGTGGGGAGGGAAGGGATAGTAGGGGAAAAATAAAGGAGAGGATAACAATGTTCGATAGGAAATGTACTCATTACTCATGTAACTGTAACCCCTTTGTACAGTATTTATATATATATATATATATATATATGTATATATATATATATATATACACATATATATATGGTCTTGACTTACAAAAAAAGCTTAGCATGTTAAAAAGATTGAAAAAAGCTCCACAAAACCAGAGTTGTGGCTGGGTGCAGGTGAAAATGTGACTTAAAAAGACATTGGTAAGGCCAGATATGGGGGTTCCCAACTGTAATATCAGCTATGCAGGAGGCAAAAATCAAGAAAATTGTGATTTGAGGCCAGGCTTGGCACAGAGTTTGTTGTTGCTGTTGGTGGTGGTGGTGGTGGTCGTCGTCATCATGGGGTTTCAATTCCACCTGGGCGCTGTCCCTGAGCTCTTCAGCTCAAGGCGAGCACTCTCTCATTTAAGCCACAGTACTACTTCTGGTTTTCTAGTGGTTTATTGGAGATAAGAGTCTCACGGACTTTCCTGTCCAGGCAGGCTTTGAATCATGATCCTCAGATCTCAGCCTCCCCAGTAGCTAGGATTACAGGTGTGAGCCACCAGCACCGAGCAGCACAGAGTTATTTAGCCCTCATCTCAACCAACAACATAGTCCTGGCATGGCATGATTGGAATCCCAATTAAACAGAAGTGATAGGTAAGAAAATCATAGTCTAAGTTCCAGCGCAGGAGGGGGTGGAAATCTTGAGACCTCAGCTAAAATATAAAGGAAATAGAGATGGGGCATGACTCATTTGGTTTAAATGCCTGTCTTGTAAGCTCAAGACTCTGAATTCAAACCCTAATGTCATCCAAAGAAAGAAGAAGAAGGGGGAGGAGGAGGAAGAGGAGGAGGAAGAGGAGGAGGAGGAGGAAGAGGAGGAGGAAGAGGAGGAGGAGGAGGAGGAGGAGGAAGAGGAGGAGGAGGAGGAAGAGGAGGAGGAAGAGGAGGAGGAGGAGGAGGAGGAGGAAATCACGAAGGTAATGATGAAACCAAGCTCTTGCAGGCCTTAGAGGTACTATTTTTTAATATATATTTTTATTGTAAAGATACTGTACAGAGGGGTTACAGTTACATGAGCAAAGTAATGAGTCCATTTCCCATCGAGCATTGTTACCCCCTGCTTTGTTTTTCCCCTATTAGAAGTACTATTGTTTTCATCACAAGAGCAGCAGGAAGCAAGGAAAAAGGGATCAGATTTCTGCTTCATAGAATTACTTGAAGGAATGTGTAAGGTGTCTTAGAGGGGGAAAGAATAATGAATGTGGCAATGGTGTGGATGAGCCATGATGAAGGCAGAACTGTTCCATCTAGTAGATTGTGGGACACTCTGAAGTTTGATGTCATAAACAAAGGAAGATGTGGATGGCTGAGTCTTTCTTTGGGTGGTGACAGTCTCTTCACTACCTTTTTGCTAAGAACATAAAGGCACAAGAACATAAAGGCTGTCTATCATTAGTATTACTAATGGCATATGCTTTTTAGTGTAAAATGCTTCCTCTGAGGGCTTCTTTCCTTTAGCCATGGCTATCTTACATGAAAGTAGTGAAAGAAAATATCACTACTTTTCTGGATGCAGAAAGAAAATTGTCATTCAGGCTTGTTCAGGGCAAGAGGCAACACTTATCTTCAAATGCTAACTTCCCAGAAGATCATAATGATATGAATTGCAAATGCTGCTTGATATAATATATGCTTCTCCGTCTGCCAAAGCCAGGATATAATTACCTGAAAGAGTGAGGTAAATGTTTGTGGAAGCTCCTTGTCTTCATCTTCTCTTGCATCCATGAGATGAGACAAGGGGCTCTTTATAACATTTCCATTTTTCATTGGTAAAACAGTTCTATATTGAAAACCACTGAAATAGGTCCACCCTAATTCAGCTTCTAAAGGGGCCTGGGAGCCTGAGGAATGGGAGAGAAAGAAGCAATCAGCTAATGGATGTGAGCTTTATTTTTTTTCCACCTTATAGGGCTAGTACAAGGAGTCAAGAAGAATGTGAGTGAATTTGATCTGTAAATTAAAGGCAAGAGCTCTAACCTGTTATTCATTGTACAAATGAAAGCAAAGACGACTTATCTTTTCATCTTGGTCTCCCAGAGAAAGTTTAAACACATTATAGGAGCACAGTAAATAGGTTTTTAACTTTAAAATCAATTCTATTAAGTGTAATCTAGCTTTAGTTCTGGTACAAATGAAACAGAACATTCGCTCTGTGGAATTAAATCAAACAGATTCTCAGATCTGTTAGGAGCAATGGCAGGGGAGAAAAAAACATGGGTGGGAAGAGGGAGTGCCTGCTTGCTTATCTTTTGCAGATGGCTTTGGCCTATTCAAATCAACAGCAAGAAGCAGAGCTGTAGTTAGCGCTAACACAATCTTTCTTTCTAGAATATGTATCTGTGATGACAGCATATGTAATTTTAAACAGTAGCACAGATCAAGAGGTTAAGAGGAACCTTGTCAAAGGAGGCAACTATGCTGAATAAGAAAATGTACTCATTACCTTGCTCATGTAACTGTAACCCCTCTGTACAGTATTCTCACAATAAAAAACTTATTTAAAAAAGATGAGTAAGCATCAACTTTGCATTACTGATCAAAAGTATCTTAGTTTTGAGCATCAGAAGAAAGGAGCTAACTTGTTCAGTGTTCTATAAGGGTCTCCCTGTGCCTTCATAATATGTATCCCCTTTCACTGTCACCAAAAGCTTTTTAGGTGGAAATTTTTCTATAGCACAGGACCTAGCACAAAGCAAACGAAGCACAGTGAGTTTGAGTAACTTATCTAATGTCACACAGCTGGTAGGTGGTAAAAATAAATAAATAAACAAACAAATCACTTAAATCCCAAATATTTCTGACTCAAAAGCCTGAGGTTTTTCTTGCTATGTTCTTTGTCAAAAGGAAAATGATGGTGTCATTTAAATACTTTGAAATTTTCTAACCACTTAATAAGGCTGCCCTGTTAAACTGGCCATTTGAGACTTTGGGGTAACAAAGAATATTTTTTTTCTTCTCTCCCTTCACTTAGCCTTAAATTGCTATCAGCCATGGCCCAGCTGTACTACAAGAAGGTCAATTACTCACCATATAGAGATCGCATCCCCCTGCAAATCGTGAGGGCTGAGACGGAGCTCTCTGCAGAGGAGAAGGCCTTCCTCAATGCCGTAGAGAAGGGAGACTATGCCACTGTGAAGCAGGCCCTGCAGGAGGCTGAGATCTACTACAATGTCAACATCAACTGTATGGATCCTCTGGGCCGAAGTGCCCTACTTATTGCCATTGAGAATGAGAACTTGGAGATCATGGAGCTACTGCTGAACCACAGCGTGTATGTGGGCGATGCATTACTCTATGCCATCCGCAAGGAAGTGGTGGGGGCTGTGGAGCTTCTACTCAGCTACAGAAAGCCCAGTGGAGAGAAGCAGGTAAAAGAATCCCCTATCAGCTGGTACATAACCAGGAATGTCAGGACACCTGACTACAAAGTCTTTTTTTATTTTATTTTTTATTTTTGATTGTTGGTCATGGGGCTTGAATTCTACCTGGGCACTGTCCTTGAGCTCTTCAGCTCAAGGCGAGCACTCTACCACTTGAGCCACAGCACCACTTCGGGTTTTCTGGTAGTTAATTAGAGACAAGAGTCTCACAGACTTTCCTGCCCGGGCTGACTTTGAACCGTGATCCTCAGATCTCAGCCCCCGAGTAGGTAGGATTACAGGTGTGAGCCACCGGTGCCCTGCATTCAAAGTCTTAAAACTAGGCAATGTTAAGAAGTTTGTTTGTAGTTGAGAAGCCCTATTTGAGAAATTGTCTGAGCAAGCTTAGGTAGTATCCTAGATCCTGCCTGCATGGCTCAGGCTCAGTTCCACTCGTTTACCTTTTCCTTTTTGATAGTTGCCCATGTGCATTTAATACTTATCAAGTCAAAGGTTTAGATTTTTTTCCAGAGTACAATAAACTTTTTCTACTTTCTCTACCCCCAGCTTCTATCTTTATTTTTTTGCTTTACTTAGAAGGTATAGTATAGACAAGGGAGCAGACACTAACCTGGACTTTCTCCATTCTTCTGCACACAGACAGTGGAGTGCCACAGCACAGATAGAAAATAGAAGGGGAAATAATGCCTGACATATTTTCCCAGGGCTTATTATGTGATTACATTCCACATCTAGATGTTTGGCATTGTGCTTCTGTAACTCTTATACTTTAGGGCACCTAGATATGACACTCTAGCCATCTTGGATTCCTTCCTCTACCTTTCCTCCATGTCCTCCATGTCGAAAGTCCTTTGAGGGAGTTTTCCGTTCCAGTTGCTCTCTGTCTCTCTGTTTCTCGGTCTCTCTTTTTCTCTGTCTCTCTGTCTCTCTGTCTCTCTTTCTGTGTGTGTGTGTGTGTGTGTGTGTGTGTGTGTGTGTGTGTGTGTGTGTGTGTGTGTGTGTGTGTGTGTGTGTGTGTGTGTGCTGGGACCAGGGCTTTAATTCAGGATCTCATACTCTAGAGCTAGTGCTCTATCACTTGAACCAGGACTTTAAACCATGATCCTCCAGGTTTCAGCTTCCTGAGTAGCTAAGATTACAGACATGAGCTACAGGCACCCACCTCCCAGTATCTTTCAGGTACTCTTCTCTAGCCCAGCTCCCACCACTATGACTATGTTCTTATGATCTATGCTACATGGGTGGTTCTCAAAGCATGGTCTCTAAGGGCTAAGGGTATGGATCAAGTGGTAAAGTGCTTGTGTAGGTCTTGAGTACAAACACTATAGCACTAATAAATGAGTGAATAAATAATAAAAGTAACGTGTGATCCTTAAACCATCAATATCAACCTTATGTGTAAACTTATTAAAAATTCAAATAGTTATGTCTCCACCACAATCTCCAAATCACAATCTGTGGGGTGGAACCCAACAAGCTGTATCTTAACAAGCCCTTCAGGGATTCTCATGCATGCTTAGATTTGAGTACAACTGTCCTAGATAAACATAAAAATCTTCTCATTGTTCTCCTAACTCTAGGTTTTTCCTTGTCTCAAGCTATCATGAACAATGAAGTTGGTTTATTCCTCTTACAATAACAAAATAATTCTGCCATTCCTGCTCACTCTTTCAGTAAATACCATGTCTCCTTCTAGTAGTTAGTTCTCTATAGTTATGACAAAATACCTAAGGTTAGGTAATTATGAAGAAAATAGGTTGATTTTGTCTACAATTTTAAAAGCTGAAAATCCAAGATTAAATGACCTCATCTGTTCAGCCTCTGATGAGGGCCTCCTTGCCTGTATCATAACATTGTTGAGAAAACTGAAAGCGAAGCAGCCACATACAGAGAGGGCAAAATAGTCACATGGAGTGACTTCATTCTGTAAGCAATTGTAATGAAAACACTCAATATCAAATCTTAGGAGGTATATTTAAGGCTGGGTTCAAAGGAAATTCATAGCTTTATTATTTCCCCAAATAAACAAAAAAATGAGAATAAACTAAAGGATAACTCAAAGACTAAGAATTAGAATTGACAGAGTAGATGAGACACTAAAAGTTTCTTGAGTTAAGAGCCTAAATTCCTCCTTCCCCCAAAAGCCTTTAACCTAGTCCCAAAAAAGTAAGGATTTTGCCTCTTATTCACTGCTATACATTACTGGTAGAGGGTTTAAAACATCTTAGGCATTCCATAAATATTTATTTAATGAATGATTCATATGTAACCAGAACTTAACATAGCTTACTTCATTTAATGTTCCAAGCACCTCTGAAGTGTTAATATCAATAGCTTTTTACCAGTGAGAAAACTTGGGTCACAGTAAGTGTCAGGACCAAGATTCAAATAGAAGCAGCCTAGTTCCTGAATCCCCTTGTAACCACTAGACTACACTGCTGCCCTGGCAGTCTGATATAACCTTAGGATTCCTGCCACAGGAATTCTGAGACAGGGCAGGTGAGTGGAATATGGATTATGTTCTCTGGAAAGAACAAGTGTGAAGGATTTAGATGAATAGCAAATCATGGAAGGGTGAATATGTTTCCTGCTCAGACCATGTCATCATTGTCAACAAAACTGAGTTGCTCTGTGCTCCATAGTCCCAGAGCCCTGCTGTGTGCTGGGGCTATTTAATGTTTGTGCACCAAGAGTTTCCCAGCTCCCTTGCTGTAGGATGACTTCTCATCTCCAAGATTTCACAGCCCGTTGGCTCTTCCTTCTTTTGACACCAATCACATATCACTTTGTACTGTTTGTTAGCTTTTCTTCAAAAATAAGGTGTAGTGTCTATAGCTAGATCATTTCTTGAATGTGAGATTTAAATTTGGTAATCAACTATTTCTCTGCTTATTCTGCCAGTACCTAATCAACTACCTAGTAGTTGATAGTGATTGATTGCTGAAAGATATGAAGGAGTTCAATAGATCTCCCATGAAAGCATGTAGTCTTGTATTAAACAAGACACTGAAGACTTTCATACTCATAACTGTATTGAGGAAGATGAAAGCAGAGGGTGGTTTCCAAGGAAAGCACCTACCAATGTCAGTTCTAGTTTTGAATGTAGGCCAAGTCCTGGTTTGATGGGTCCCATTTTCCACATCTTTTCCCAGTGCTATAGCAAACACAGAGGCTCTGACAGTCAAGATGAAATGCATTAGGTAAGGCCAGGTGCCAGTGGCTCACACCTATCAACTACTCAGGAAGCTGAGATCTGAGGATCGTAGTTCAAAGCCAGTCCAGACAGAAAAAGCCATGAGATTCTCAGAAAACCATTGTGTCACTGTGGTGATAGAGTGCTAACCCTGAGTGAAAAAATCTCAGGGACATGTCCATGCCCTGAGTTCAAACTCCATGACCACTCCCCACCACCACACACACACACAAATGTACCAGGTAAACTTATATAGAGGTACAATCTAAGATATGTCCTTCCTTTGGCAAAGGCAGAATTTAACTCATAGAAATGAGCCACTGTGTTGGAAATTAAGTGCCTGTAAAACCAAGTGAAGGTACATGGGTCAAGCTCTCTCTTACCAGGACACCTTGAGACACATGGACATCCTTGGTCCATACCTAGATGTCATACTGCACAAGGTCATTATTCCCAGTCTCTTATTTTACTGTGATTAAGTGATTACCTAAATTTCACGAATTTCATAGGATTGTTAGATAGTGATACTTAGTTAAAGTCACAAGCATACTCTAACCTTCATGCGGCAAATTGTCATTATAGTGGTCTATAAAGTTTGTGAATTCTATGAGCTTTGACAATACAGTTATTTCTTCCACATTGGGTGATATGTACATTTCTTTCCTTTTGCTTAGTGTCAGCTGTTCCCTCTTTCCCTGTCATCCCCCCTCCCATTGCTGCCATTGAGTTGCTTAGTTCATTTTCATTAATGTCCAGTGCAGCTGGTGTATTCCCAGTCTCTTTAACGGCTTTGTCCTCTAGTTCTTCTCTCCTTCACCCCACCACCGGCTTCTGCTAAATTTCATTTTCTTCCACTCCTCTGACAATTTGCTGTGATAAGTCATATGCCAGTAACTATAACAACCACCTGCCTGTTGGAGCTCTGTCTTTCTGGGAGAGAATAAATTTGTTTACCTGGGAGCAATCAGAGATATGAGCAAACACAGGCCTCCTAAAGGACCTTGAGTTCAGCTAGACAAGTCACTCCTTCCACACAGACAATCCAAATAACTGGCCTTTTCCACAACATTCTCCTTATCTCTCTAGGAGATTAGGCAGAGCTGATCTCCATCAATCTTGAGAAGATAAACTCATGATCTCTTTGACATTACTGGGTAAAGACTGGAGCTCCAGGTTGGTAGCTCGACCTTTCTTCTTCCTTCCTCCATTCTCTTGCTGTCTTCATCCCTCCTCTGGCCTACTAAAACTACTCTCATGTGAAGATCAGAGGCTGAACATAAACGCCTTCAAGTATCAACTCTCATCTGGAGACTTGAATTTTCAATAGAGACCTCATGTTACAATGAGGATTGTGATAGTCTATCAGGCAGAATTTTCCATGCCAAACATATATCTTCATAGTCCACTCATTGCATCAGAAATCGGACCCATTTGGCTCACTTCCTATCAACCATGGTCTCTTACTTTATTGGTATATTCTAGCAATCTAGAGAACTTGAGATTTCTTGGGTAAGCACTAAAATTTGGTCTCAGAATTCAAAATTTCTAGACAACAGAAAATGTGATGCCAAAGTATGTCATATTTATTGTGCTTCCTACCTTGAGGCCACTGGCTTTGGGGACCATTAGAGGAGCATTGTCAACAGGGAAAGAAAATTCAGCTACAGTCTGAGAGGAGGCTCAGAAGCAATTGTTGTGCATTTGGGAAATTTGTCACAGTACAACTTCTGGAGTCTTGATGTGTACTACATAATCAGAATACTGAGGTTTAGGCCTGAAACCATCACTTTAACAAGCCAGTTACCACCCCCTCTACAAAAGAGGTTCATGTACCACTCTGTGTTTGTTTGCTAGGGCTGTCATGACAAATTATCATAAACTGAGTGATTTAACATAAATGGATTAGCTCTCAGGACAGGAGCCATAAATCTGGAATGAGGATGTTGGTGGGGCTGATTTCCTCTAGAGGGAGACATTTTCAAGGTTCTCTGCTATGGTCTGATGGTTGCTTGTGATCTCTGGCATCCCTTGGCTTTATCACTCCAGTCTACCTGTCTATTGTCATACAAGGTTCTCTTCTGTATCATTCTGTGTCTACATTCAAATCTCTTTTTTGTGCAAAGAAGTAACAGTCAGTGGAGGTTTGGCTCATGCGGCAGAGCAAAAATCCAAGCGAGAGCAAGTTCAAGATCCAGTAAGGTAGGAAAGAATGGGAAGGAAGGAAGGAAAGAAGGAAGGAAGGAAGGAAGGAAGGAAGGAAGGAAGGAAGGAAGGAAGCAAGGAAGGAAGGAAGGAAGGAAGGAAGGGAGGGAGGGAAGGAGGGAGGGAGGGAGGAAGGGAGGGAGGGAGGGAAAGAGAAAGAAAGAAAAGTAGTCATCTGATTTAAAGCTCACCCTAATATAAATGAGCCCATTTTCGTGTGATTATATGTATGAAGACCTCTTTCACAAATAAGGCCATTCAGAAAGTAGGGACTAAGATTTGAGCATAGCTTTGGGGAAGCTATAGTTACACCCACTATATTGTCTATGAAAAATAGTGTTCTAATAAGGAGCTTTCAAACATTTTCAGTGACACAGACTTTCATCAACTGAAATCCTACTCAGATACAAAATTTACCCGAAGACAGCTGCCCCAGTTTAAGGATAGCTTAGAACTCACAATGCTACTTGCTCACATGCACACACACACACACACACACACACACACACACACACACACACACACACACACACACACACACACACACCCATACACACCTCAATGCATTTCTCTATGTCCTTGTCCCTGGAAGAGTGAGCATACCCTAAAAATTATCACCTAGAAGACAGAGAGCACACTCTATTTTACAGTTCACAGCCCTAGCCAGCTTGTAACAGGGTGACCTTGGAGAAGTCACAAAATCTTTTTCTAGCCCAATTTCATCATGTTCACAAGGAAACTAACTTTCTAAATCCTAACCATTGTTAGCTAGCAGTGCTTAACTGAAAGGCCTTCTCTGAGGAAGACATTTAAATTAAGATATGTCCAACGCTTTGGGGAAAATGTTTTATGTTGGCGATCAAGAACCATTACTTACGACTTTACCCTTCAGTTTGACTTGGCCTGTCATACTGTCAAGAGATGCTCACAGTCAGCCAGTATAGTATATGGGAAGGCTGGAGAGTGAGCTGCCAGGCATACAGTTTTCTTCTTGCTTGGTCCAGTTGGCAATGGTCTGTCTCCCTTCTGCTGTTCAGGAGGCTGCATGATCTCAAAATCACTCTTTTATTTTCATTAGAATTTGAACAAGGAGGTAGATCTTCTGGCCTTTGTGTCCATAGTCCTCAAAAGTAATTTTCTATCTTAGTCACTTGCATTCATGTGGACAGCCAGAAAGAGGCCAAGCCAACCTTCTCCCCATGGCACCCTTCTGAACTGTGTCATAGTTACTCATTTGTCTGTGGCAGATGGCATTAAATTAAAATTGGTCTCACAAATGAGTTAGCAAGATTGTATCTCAACAGCACTGATAAGTGTTTGTGTTGAGATTATTAAAAAAAATCTGCAAGGACACTGCGTTTACTCCTGAGTCTGTCTGCTTCTTGACCTCCAGATGGGTTTTCACAATATGTAGCGGGACACTGAGAACCTATACAAAGGTGACTGGAGCACAGACAAGGGGACCTATTGAGCCTGTCATGTAAGTCTTGACCACTCACCTCGAGAGATCAAAGGAAGTATTGCAAGAGCCCCCTCCTATTTGCAGGCAGCCTTTTCCAGTGGAAAGATCATTGGCTTTGGATTCATACATTTATTAGATGTGTTTCCTTGGACTAATCATTTAATTTTGATACACGTATTTCTTCATTGGTGACTAAGAACAAAAATGGAGTCAATTTCATAGAATTAGGGCAAAACTGGAATGAAATCTGTGCAGGTATTAACTAGAAAAGTCCATGATGCATACTAAGTACTCAGGACATGGCAGCTACTGCTACTACTCATCTTACTAGTTAAAGTCATTCTGATATCATCTAGTGGCTAACACATGTAGTTATTCAAAATGTGTTGTGCTCCCTCTAACATGGAGTGGTTAAGAATTCAGACTAGGTGACCTTGGAACATCATTTTCCGGTATAAAAATCGGTTTCTTGATGTATATGATAGAGTGAATGATATTTCATACATTACAAGTTCTGTGTGGGATTTACATGAGAATTATTTTTGAGCTGCAGACCTATCTTAGTGGTACCGTGCTTGTCTAAATGAGAATTGCTTCAACACTTGACACAATTTGTGACACATGGTCTCAAATCTATGGTACCCAGAATATTAGCATTGATATTACTCTTAACTGTTACATAAATTTTCCAGTGTTAGATTGGTTTAAGAAAGGCAAACAATAATCTAAGGAACAGCTTTAATTCTGTTATTTGCATTTCTTCCCATTCCAAACGCAAAGGTCTAAACCAAAGCAATGAACTATGTCAACCAAGAAAAATAAATCTGCCAGTTTAAATTAACTGAGCAAAATAATAGCATCATACTGGCTAAACTGGTGAACTGAGCTGTCACTGCCAATGCATCTATGCTTGTTTTCAGTGGACATAATGTACCTCACACAGAGAATTTAACTGTAAAGTGCAGAGATTATTGGTCTGAAGTGGCATGTCTAAGGTCATTTAGCTGAGCCAGAACTAAAATGTTTATCATCAAGCTATTTTTTTCTACTTCTATACTTTCTCTGAGGAGTTTGTTAGATGTGGTGCCATCTACCAAACAAAACAGCTACACATAATGACTATGAGAAACAACTTACTGATGATGGAGTTTTAGCAGATGATTAATTCTATTCAGTTCAATTCAATTTCTAAAATATTTTTGACTAGTAATCATATGTTGCACCAAAAAATAATTGAAACATACAGCTAGGGACTTGAAGGAATTATAGTTTCTTGGGGAGAACAGATATGCTCATATTGTCCAACCACACCACCATTATTAGGTAGCCCAGGGACAAAAAAAGATATGAGATGAGATTTTTTTTTTGTTTTGTCCATGAACCCCTCATTTTAAGACTACCAGCTACTCAGGGTTTCCTTCTGTAACCCATGTGTCCATGTCCAATTAGGAAGCCTCCTGTTCTCCTCTGTTCCTGGGTATGTCTCATCTGTGTAATATAATTTCTCTATCCCTTCACTTCATCTATATAGTTGTCTCATAGCAATTCTATCTTTTTTTACCATTGGCTGTACAACATGTTACTCTAATTCCTTTTATTCCAGTTTATGGCTCTTGTCACTGTTAATTATTCCAGTTTGATTGCGAAAAAGTACAAAACTGAGAACCCTTTTGCCACCCCTCCAACTCTCCTCTAATACACCAAAATGACCCAGTGATTCTTCCTTCCCATATGCTAACAACTAACATGCTAGTGAAAAATAAGTGTGCTACCTCTTTCAAAATGTGATATGGATGATATAGAATGCCATTTCAGAAAAGAAATGGGCTTTGTGTTGGAAAAATAGAAAGAAGATGATGGTCTAAAGGAAGTAAATGAGCAATGATGGGGCGCCCAGAAAGGAAAGTAGTTTGTCCTCTGTGGGTACTAGAATGAAAGAAGGGCTGCTGATGAAAGCGAAGGTTGAAGCTGGTAGACTCTCCTCACCAAACATAGGCCATGTGGGCCCTTGAGTGTGATCAACCACCAGTGTTGCTGTCAACAAATAACACTTGCTGGGATCAGTGGAAATCTACTCTCCTTTTTCTTTCTGATTAAAGGAAGAAACCAGGGCCAACTACTGTGTGGCTCTTACCGTTGGAACTTGGCAAACAAGCACCACATCCCAGCAGGTTCTCAGTGGCTTTCTGGCGGTCAGGAAAAGAGAACTGTAGTAAAATGAAAGGTAGAAGGCAAAATCAACTGTGGCCCAAATGGAATCACCATTCTCTAGCAAATATTTGTGAGGAGTTGGCCACGTTGTTCTTTGACACTCTCCTCCTTCATCTATCCTTGTCTCCAGATGATATTCCTTTACCCATCAGGTTCCATACAGACATGTCCAGTGTTTTTATCCCCTCTTACCATCCTATTGAGATAAAATGCATATGCATAAAGACACTATGCTTTATGTGTAGTTTGATGCATTTGGACATATGCATACATCCATACACTACAATCAAAATCATAAACACACCCATCATCTCCAAAATTTTTCTGTTGTCTCTTTGTCTGTGATCCACATTATCTCAAACCTCCTCTTTGTTCACTATCTCTTAGTATTTTTCTTTTTTTGAATCCTTATTTTTTCTCACAGACTTTCTGATAAAACCAAACATTTTGTTGCCTCTGGCAGGATTAAGTGACCCCAATCTACAAACTATTCTCTGTTCTAAGAAATCAGCTCATGGAAGTCTTAGTGAAGAGGAGGGAACAGTACATTATTAGGAGGAGATTGAATGAAAGAGGGCTGAGTGTTCTGCCTTGTTCTGAGAAAAGATTGCTGTTGCCTATCCTTTACTGAACCAGGGCTGTGATGCAGATAAAAGAAAAAAAGGCACTGAAAGAACCCTCAAATTAAAGATGGAAGAGGATGCTGACACCAATGATAGATTATTTCCAAGATTGTCACCTTTCCTTCTTACCCCAAGAAAATAGAGTGCTGACCTCTAATAATTCTAAAACTGGAAAGCAGAATTTCTAAATCCCCCTCTATTCTTCTAGGGAAGCCTATAGTTATTTGTTGTGTGCACTTTCCATCAGCTCCACTGCACATCTCAGAATTGGGGGTAGAATGTCGTTGATGACAATGATTAACTGACACATTGCAATGCATCCCCTTGCCACCAAATAGGCTTTATCCTCAGATTTTCCAGGAGACAGTATCTCTTCACCTTTGTATGGGGGAAGGGTTTCAATCCCTTCCCAGAAAGGAAGCACTTGGGACAATTTGGGCTTTATCTAAACCAAAAAATGAAGTCTAATATTTACTTGAGCAACTCCTCCCTCCACCATTTATATTGTTCACTTCTAATAAGAGACATGGACTTCTTCAATTTTTTTGTAAGGGTTATAGGTCAGGTCACCATCACCATTCTATACATCCCTTTGTTTATTTTAGAAGTCTTATTGTGCAAATAATATATGTGTAATATAAGAACTGAAACAAGCTAGATACTGGTAGACCTATCTACCACCCCAGGCTGAAATGTCTGTGAGACACTTATCTCCAATTAACTACCAAATATACACCTAAAATGGAGCTGGGACTCAAGTGGTAGAGCAAAAAAGCTCAGGGACAGTGACTAGGCCCTGAGTTCAATCCCAGGACTGGCACCACCACCCCCTACTTGAAACTCCTACTTGAAACAATACAAAAACATATAAACAAAAATATCTCCTATTTCCCATTCTCAGTACTAACTCTTAAAATCGTAGCTCTGAAAAACCTATGTAGGTCCCCCTCTGTGTTTCCTGTGTGTGTTCAAAAAGTAACACACAAACTCCAACTACTTTTCTTGTTTTGTTGACACAGGGTCTCACTATGTAGACCAAGCTACCCTTGAGCTCACGATTCTCCTGCTTCAACTTCCTAAGTGCTGGATTACAAGTATGGACCTCTCTTAAACATGTGATTTTTTGCCTTAGCTTCTCAAATGCTATGCTTCCAGGTGTTTACCACCATGCCCACCTCATACTAGATCATTTTTCTCTATGGTGCTGCTGGTAGAACCTAGGGTATTGCACATAGTCCTCAGATTCATTTTTTTAACAAATAATTCAGAACATGTTTTTCTTTATAATACATTGTATCTATCTTTCACTGTGGGAATGCTTACAGAGTCTACATTTTTTGACAATACTATATCATAAAATGTGCCATATTTATTTAACCAATCCTTTATTAAAAGAGCATTTATATTGTCTCAAAGTTCATTGGTTGTTTTGTTGCTATTCTTTTCTAAACAAGGCTGTGATGAGTAACATCTTACATTCATATTTTTCAAACACCTATGTGATTATAATACATAAGGTCAATTCCTAGTAATAGGATCGTGGGGTCATAGGGTATATATATGTTTTTTTAATTTGCATATAAGCTGACAAATTGTTCTCCTGTAAGCACTCTATGAAAGTACTTGCTTCTCAGGTTTGCAATCACAGATTTAAAAATGTCAAACACCAAATGGCAACCCAAGAGGCATAAGTGCTATCTCATTGTTTTTAATTTGGTTTTTCATTATAAATAAAATTCACCACATTTTCGGCTATATTGTTATATTCTGTCATAGTTAACTATATGTCTAACTTATTTTTCTAGTATAATCTCTATATTTTCTTACTGATTTATCTAAACTCTTTATATACTAAGATCATTAATAATCTATTGATTACTTTCATATTAGAGAACATTGATTTACTCAGACTGGAGCAAAGAACAAAACTGTAATTGTATTCTGGGTCCTCCAGTCTTCCTGCAAATGAGACTTTTAAATGATACTTAAAATATCTAAGCTTTTCTCTGTTATAAAAGACTATTCATATCTAATTGTTCTTTTATTTCCAAGTTTGGAGTTTAGTGTTTAAGTATCATAATTGAAAGGAAAGAATGTCTATATTCTTTTTAAAGTGACAGTTTGAGCTGGAGGCACAAAAGAGTATGTAGCTCAGTCCTAAGTGAGGAAGAAAGGAGAAGAAACAAGAAGAGAGATTGGCCTTTAGCATAAAAATTAGTTTTAGTAAGAGGATAATGTGAGAAATTATTATGAATCATTTTTTTCTGATTTCATTGCAATGAAGTTGTTATTTGAGAAAAGAAAATTACAGGTGCAAACATTTTCCTTGATTACTCTAAGCAATCTCCCACATTTTAGCTCTTAGTAGAAAGGAAAGACATCCTAAAGCTAACAAATTTTGAATCTATACAGTGTTTGCTCTTTGGGGATGGTGTTACCTGTTCTAAATGAAATTCAAGACAAAATTACTGATCTCCATAGTACCCTAAGAAAACATCAACCTAATAAAGCAAGTCTCTTGTCATATGGCAGGCTTCTAGAAACATGGTGTTTGAAATTCATGGAAGAGTCTGAGCTGACAATATCTTTGTTTCTGTATTATTACAGTCTAGCAGGAGAGCATTAAAGAATGCCCTTTAATAACTAAACAGTTATATCTAAAAACCAAGTTCATTTATTGTGTAGTTTCCAGTCCCTGGAATTGGATGAGAAACATTCATTCATATTATCCAATATTATCATAATTCAGAGCTTTTATTAACAAATTAGCCTTCCCCTGAGCCTAATCAGAGAGCTTATAGTGGTGAGCCTGGGCTTGACCTTGTGTTATTAACGTCTGCTTTTCCTATTGGAAACCTCATTTCTTGCTTTTAGCATTAAAACCTTTTATCATTTTAATCTGAGACTGCCAAAATTTCTAAATTAGCTGATTTCCATTTGTAAAGCAGGAAATGAGACAAGGTAGGTTCGCATATTCTACTGTCATTGCTCAGCTATTCTGGGCAATAGCTTGTCTGATCAGAATAGGGAGTGAGTGTTCTCTGCATCCTGTAATCTATTTGGGAGAAAATGACATAGAGCTTATTTCAGGGAAGCTGTTTAAATGTGCGAGGAAGGCTAACCTTCACTGATCATTCCTATTATACCCAAGAGAAAGCTGGAGTTAGTAAACTAAATAATTTAACCAGTATTGTCAAGACAGAAGAACACAACCTAGAGGTCAGATAACAAGAAGAGAGAACTAGCACACCTAATCCTGAGCTCTTTCTTCTCAACCACTCTGAAATACTCTTGAGACCAAAATCCAATAGATTAAGGAAATAGCCACAGAGCTACCTTGTACCAAGTGGGGATGAACTGCAAGGTAGAAAAGCATTATTCCTTTCCTAGACTGAGTTAAGTGGTTTTTACTATATAAAAGCCAGATTTACAAAGTCATTAAAAATTAACACTGGGGCCCTTCTTCTTACTAAAGATGAGTACGGCATTGGTAAAAATTTCAGTACTCTCACCACTAGAGAGAAATAAAATGTCATATCACCTCAAGATATGTTTAAATAGAGACAGATTAGATAGAAACTGAGTGGTTAACAAAAGAGTTACTATGTATGATGAGACTGAACTATCTCATCTTCTATGTCTATGTGAATTCTACAGTTTTGCAGTGGATGTATCAGTAATGATATTCAATATAGTGAACCAAGTATGTGAGTAGATTTCTCTTGTTGCTTTTAACTATGTACTAGATGGAGACAAATTACTCAGCTTTCTATCATAAAAAGTGAAAAGGGACAAGCACAGGTGGCTCACCACTGTAATCCTATCTACTCAAAAGGCTAAGATCTGAGGGATACGGTTTGAAACCAGCACAAACAGGAAAGTCGTGAGACACTTAATTCCAGTTAACATCAAAATTTGTGAAGGGAGCTGTGACTCAAGTGGCAGAACACTAACTTTGTGCAAAAACTCTCAAGGAACAGCACCCAGACCTCAAGTTCAAGCCCCAGGACCAGCACATCCACATCTTATTATTTTTAAGAGAAAAAAACAGGAGTTCACTAAAATCACACAGTGATGTCTTGACACATTTCTTAGCATAAAACTTCTGGAGTTCTGGGAGATATTTGTTTGCTGATGATCTACTTAATCGTAGAATCATTAGGATTATATAAATATAGTGGCATTCTTCTGTCACTATAATTCATCTAATACATTCACCTCTAGCCTGTGAAATAGTTAAATACCCTTATGATAATTTGATGGATCAAAACTTTGGCAAGGTATGAAAGAAATCTCAAAGCAATTATATCCAAGTGTCAGTTGTTCAGAATTCTCAAATATATGGCTGGATTGTCAAAGTAATGTCTAGCTTGTTAATGTGACTATAGATAAAGTTTAGACCCCTTTGCTGCCCCTTTTTGACCAAAGGCAAGCAATCTCTATGTCTATGGCGTCTTCCCACTTACAACATTTTATCCATCTGTGAGACATTTAACCCTTATTAATTAAAAATGAAAGAGAAAATTATGTAAATTTAACTTGGAAACCCAGTTTATTTCAAGGCCAACTTTTTCTGGCCTTGCACTCCTAAAAAGTTGCTGCAGAGTGAAAGATTGCATTGACTCTGTAAGATATCAGACTATGTCTATCTTTCACAGAGGCAAATGCTTTACATGTTATTGAAAGATCATCACCATATTTAAAATATTTTTGCTTCCCCATGTTGTTTCAAATTTAACGAACTTTTGACTTCAGGGAACTAAGGACACAGCAGTTGATCGTTTCTTAATTCAGTAGTGATTAGCACCTTGCTTAACTATCCCTGAGTGCCAGCGTCCCATGCCCTTTGCTTGAGAGTATACAAGAAAAAAAAAAACCTCTTTTTCCATTCCCCTATCTCTAAGCAAGGCAACCATCAATCTTTGGTCTGTTAACAAGAACAAAAGGTTTCCTGCTTGAGATGGTGCTATACACACACAGCTGAAAATATACAGTTTAGAAAGAGGAACTTTTTTCTTGAGAATTTCCCTCTCTCTCTCTCTCTCTCTCTCAAGATGTGATAGAAAGAAAACTAATGAGTAAAAGGAATATATTAAGGAGTGTTTGAAAACTTTTGCTTGTCAAAAACTGTTTGGAAAGAGCTAGCCTGAAACTGAATGATGCCAACATATTACCCAAGGTTTAATCGCTAGATGGGCTAGGCAACTTCGTATATCAATCAAAAGTTATATTATCTCAGAGAGTGGGTGCCAGTGGCTCGCACCAGTAATCCTAGCTACTCAGGAGGCTGAGATCTGAGGATCATGGTTCAATGCCAGCCTGGAAAAGGAAAATTTGGAGACTTTTATCTCTAATTAACCACCAGGAAACTGGAAGTAACATGTGACTCATATGGTAGAACACTCACCTTGAGCTGAAGAGCTCAGGGACAGCACCCAGGCCCAGAGTTTAAGCCCCATGACCAACCAAAAAAAAGTTATATGTCTTAAATTATTTATGTTAGATTATTGATCCAGTAATTTTATATTGCCCATTGTGCACTGAATACTCAACTTCTTGTGTGTGTGTGTGTGTGTGTGTGTGTGTGTGTGTGTGTGTGTGTGTGTGTGTGTGTGTGTGTGTGTGTTGTGTGCCTGTCCTGGGGCTTGAAGTCAGGGCTGGGGCACTGTCCTTGAGCTTTTGTGCTCAAGGCTAGTGTACTACCACTTAAGCCACAGCTCTCCTTCCAGCTTTTTGGATGATTAATTGGAGATAAGAGTCTCATGAACTTTCCTGCCTGGGCTAGCTTTGAACCACAATCTTCAAGTCACAGCCTCCTCAGTAGGTGTGCTGCACCAGCGCCCTGAAGAAAATGCAACTTCTTCAAATAATGTATGCTATAAAAGCCACCAGAGAATTTTGTATATTGATTTTCTAGTAGAGAGGGAAAATATTCTTGAAATATGTCCATCTGAGATGTCTATGCTAAAAGTTTGCTTGCATCGTTCAGACTCAGACTTCCTTCTGAAAGCCTTCCTAACCCTCATCAAGTCCTGCTGTAGAGTAAGAGCTCCTGTTTACATGGATGTGTCTGAGAGAAACCCCTCAGAAAACTCAGATGGGGAGTTCAAGCAGAAAGATCTTGAATACAAAATTGTCACAGAGCTGGGTACCAGCGGCTCATTACCAACCACCAGAAAACTGGAAGTGGGGCTCTGGCTCAAGTAGTAGAGCACTCACCTTGAGCTGAAGAGCTCAGGGACAGTGCCCAGGCCCAGAGTTCAAGCCCCACGACTGACAAAAAAAAACTGTCACAGGGTGCCTCTCTCAGCATTAACAATTAACAATGTTGGTTGTAGTCATAGCAAGTTTGTCTCACGTTTGCCTAGAACATCCATAACTCCAAGGGTTTTCATTACAATAATAATCAAGGGCCCTAATGGTGGCTTAGCCATTAGATATATACCTACTGCCTCCTTTTCAGTTTGGCTGAAGAGAGATGTTGACCTCCCACTGGTATTGCTCCCTTGATCCACATGATGTTCCATTACTTAACATGTCGGTTCTCTTAGCATCTGGTGTATAGATCACATGGACCCGTCACAGCCTAATAGAAAATAGTTGAAACCACATAATTCATCAAGCCTGGAAAAGGCAATGTCCATAGTAAGCTGCACAGTTTCTTATCATTGTATCCCTTCAGATCTCTGCCCCCTTGGCCCCAACTCCTGCAGATGAAGACATCTTATCCATAGTGAAGGACTCATACTCTCATTCCTGACTGCCCTGGTCAAGGACCTAGGTCTAACGCTTTTTCTAATTTGAGACTCTTAGTAGTAGAGGCCAGTAGTTCAGTATGTCATCATCAAGTTGAACAAAGTTCTGCCCCCTTCTGAATATTCTATTTTGGTAGCTATGCCTGGGCCCCTTGCTTATTGACATAATGACTAAGCCTTTGTTTTATACTCTACTTCAGAGGTTATAAACTGCTGGCAATCCCCACTCCTCACCAAGGAAGACGTGGTGCTACAGTTTTAGTAGGTACCCAAATTTCATATGTTGGAATCTTAATCCTCAAAAATCATAGGTTGAGTATTTGAAACATAGCAACTGTGGGAGTTCATGGATCATGACAGCTCTGCCCTCATAAGCAGAGTATTCAGCACATGGATTAATGGATTATTATGGAAGTGGCTTTATTATAAAAAGGAAGCTCTTTGGCTTCCTTTTACCTCCCTGTTTCCTTCTCACCAAATCATTCCCTTTACATGTTACAAGATTTTGGTTTTTGGTGATTTTTTGTTGCTTTTTGTTTTTTTATTTGTGTTAGTGTTTATTCAGACCTTATTCAAATACATTTCTTTTGGGGCAATGTCACCCTCTCCCTTGCTCTCTCACAGTTTTCCCCTCCTGTTTCTTTTTTTGTATGTTTTTATTGTAAAAATACTGTACAGAGGGGTTACAGTTACATGAGTAAGGTAATGAGTATTGTTCCTATCAAGCATTGTTACCCCCTCCTTTGTTTTTCCCCTACCATCCCTTCGTCCCTGGTCTTTTCAATCACTAGAACCATGACTTTTTTTAACTTCTCTGTTTTGACCTAACCTGTGGAATTCGTTTATAGCAGCAGAAGATGGAGTAAGTTAAAAAAAAATGGTACCCAAAAATGAGATTGTTACTAACACAATAAATACCTGAAAATGTGGACATGGCTGTAGAATTAAGTACTTGGAAGAAGCTGGAAGAATGGAGGATCAGGCTTGAAAAACATGTGTTACCCCTTTGAACATAGCATTAAAGTTGTTTCTGAGGACAGTTTAGAAGAAGTCAAGAAGACGACTTCTTAATGGATTGCTCAAATGGTTATGGCCAGAATGCAGATAGCAAGCAATATGAACAATAAGAGCCATTCTGAACACGGTCTCAGGAATCTGAGAAACAAGATAGTAGAAAGTATAGAATGATCATATTGCAGTGAAGTTGGTAGATTTGTGTCCATGGGCTCAGATTTGTGGAATGTGGAATTTAAGAGCAGTAAAAAAGGAAATCTAGTATAAGAAATTTCTAAGTAGCAAAGCACTCAGGCTGAGACAAGTCTACTTTTAACTGTTCATAATGAAATGAGAGAGCAAAGGCATAGCCTAAAATAGAAATTATAATTAAAATGAAAACAGCAGAAAGATTCAGAAAATCCTCACTATGGCTGTGTGATAGAGTGAAAGAGCATTTTCAAAAGATGAAATGAAGCCAGGCACTGGGGGCTCACATCTTTAATCCTAGCTACTCAGAAGCCTGAGATCTAAGGATCATGGTTTGAAGCCAGTCTGGGCTGTGGAGTCATGGAGGATTACTGTGAAGCTTTAAGACTAAGTGTCTGGATGGACATGGTATCATACAGCTGTAACCTCAGCTACTCAGGTAAAAGAGATAGGAGGATCAGAACTTGAAGCCAGCCCAAGCAAAAACATTATATCCTATCTCATAAACAAGCCAGGAGGAACAAGCATTTCTAGAATGGAAATTTCTATCTCATGTATTCTGGAAGTAGTTTACTCAAATCTACTTTAGTTCTTTTTCACTATTCACTGCTTTTGAGGACAATCAGGAGAACTCTCCTTTTATAATTTTCTGTTTACTCCCTAAGAGACAAATAAAGCTAATTCTTTAATTACCCAAGCTCTTCTAGGCTTAAACTGGAATACCTGATGACTATCTAGTTTCTACTGTGAGGCTGTAAATCACTTAAAACAAAATAGAATTTCACAATCCATCTGTTTGTATGAGCTCCTCTTTTTGTTTTTCTGTTTCATTTTACTGGTAAATGCATTCCTATCAAGATGAGTGCCAATTAAAAATTATTAAATGGTAAAAAGATTATTTATATTCAATTCTATCATACAGTTGATGACCATGCAATTGCCATGCCCTCACATTGTCCTGGCTTCTCAGCTCTGTCCAGAAACCTTTTTGATACGACCTAAACCCATCATAGTAATTTTATGAGCAGTGACATGGAAAACTATATCAGATTGTGGCTATCCTCTTTCTAGTAAAAAAATTTGTAAGAGAAATTGAATTTACAAATCACATAGTGGCCTAAAAAATTGGACCAAGAACTATGGGCTTTCCTCAAAATCTATTTATATTAAGCTCAGCCAAAGGCCTACCTGCAAGATGAACTCGTGTGCTCACACTTAAATTAAGGCTCCATCCACACAATGCTTGAGACACATTGATCAGAGCATCACTTCTCACTGTTTCCCTATCTTGATAAAAACACATCTTTTGATTTAGTTATCTTGTGTCTCACCCTTTTTACAATTCTCTTAGTCAGGTAACAGTTTAAATATGCATAAAATTCCCTCAACCCAGGACTGTCACCACACAGTCTACCCCTGTCATAACACAGTCTACCCATCCTTCCTTGGCTTATTTTGTCTTTCTTTCATTTCTAATATACAACTCAGGGTACACCTTACTTTTCAGAATCTGTGGCTTCCAACCACTAGTCATACAACCCATAGTTTGAGAGTAAAAGAGACAGAGTTCATTCACTTAACACTTTGTCCTTTGTGACTATTAATATTTAAGAAAAATGTCTTCCTAATGTCCTCCAACTGGAATGCTTAAGTTATAAACTCTTACAACCCATAAAGTTAGCATATATTTTTTCTCTTAGGTTAGTACTTACCTTTGAAAACCTAAGAACTGCCATTTGATGTGAAATGAACAATGGTGATATAGGCTGTGAAATTTTAAACAATGCTATAAATGTGTATCTAGGCTGAAAGTAGAAGGTTAGTTGAAAATATTGACATTCAAAACCAGTTGCAATCCATAAGATATATTGGTACATTCAATAGTAAGGTATTAAGATTTGCATATGCACGGTAATCATATTGCTGATCTTTTTTCTGGTTTGAAAATGGAATCCTATAATAGGTAACAGTAATGACTTCAGGGCTAAATTTCCTAGGTCCAAATTCTGACTTCTTTAGTTTCTAGATCTGTCACCTTGCACAATGCATTTAGCTCCTCTTTGGCTGAGTTTCCACTGGTGTAAAATAACTATTATGCTTACAAAATAGAGATATAGTGAAGGCTAAATGGGACATTCCAACATGGTGTCTAGCATACAGAAAGTGTCCAAGAAGCAGTAGCCATGAGTACTATATTTATTTCTGATATTTAAGCTAGTGCTGGCCATTGATAACAATTCATTATTGATCTGCATGTATCTTTAAAAAATGCCAGTGGATTCTGTAACATTATTCCTAGTAACTTTAAAATACGGGGAATGCTCTTCAAGTGCTCTTCCTATGCAGAGCCAGGCACTGTTGTTGTATGTCTTTAATTCTATCCTAGCTAATCAAAAGCCTGAAATCTGAGGATCCTGGTTTGAAGCCAACTTGGGCAGGGAAGTCCTGTGAGATTCTTATCTCCAGTTCACCACCCAAAAAGGCCAGAAGTAAAGGTATACCTCAAGTGGTACAGTGCTAGCCTGAGCAGAAAAAAACCTCAGGAACTGTGCCCAGGCCCTGAGTTCAAGCACCAGGACCAGCGCACACAGACACAGACACACACACACACACACACACACACACACAGGCACGCCAATTTCCTATATTAACAGATTGGTCCCTAAGGTAGCAATATTAAGAAGTACTGTGAATATTTAGGAGGTGTACTATAGTGGGAGGTCCTAAAATCATTTGGACATGGCTTCAGAAGGAATTATGACACCCCAGAAGCCCAGCCAATAGGCTACCTTATCTTAGGTTTGAACCTTCAAGCTATATAAAGCTATTTATAAACTATCTTGGATATGTTTGTGGCAACATGAATTTGAGTAATGCAAATAAGTTTTGTCCATTGTGGATATGTAATCTGTCATTGGCCTAAATTTTCATAAACCTTAGCTTTGAAACCAGCTGACATAATCCAGCAAATTCACAATTTCATGATTTTCTGTTTACCAGAGTCTAAGAAATAGATTCTCTTTCATCTGATGCCAATGTAGCTCATACATTGCCACTACCATTTAACTAACTTTATAGATAGGCAGAGCAGGAACATGGCAATATGCCATCATTAGATGCCGGTGGTCTCCATTTCTGTATAATACAAAGAATTGAAATTTCATTTCCAATCATTTTTTGGAGTGCTAAAATGTGGCTGAACACTGATTTTATCTGGCATGTTGCAATAGGGAGGAAGGGATTCAGCAGGTGGAAAGTGGGGGGGAGGGGCGTTTGTAATTTCACTAAATCCCGGCATAAGACAGGAATTCATTTCCAACATAATACTGCCTGAGGAAGTGCCAACCAGAGAGGCTGAGCCTGTAAATGCAGTATTGTGGGCACAAATGAAGTTGCTCCTGATAAGAGTCTTCATTAATAACAAGTGGAGATTTAATTTCAAAAAACTGTGATAAACTCCACCAAGAGTGCCTGTGTATATCTAGTAACAGTAAGGTAAAAAAGAATGTTCAATTAGAAGATTGTTTCCAGTGATGAAGTTAATGGAAACAAATGTATCGCTTGAGCCACTTGTAGTCAATAACCATGTATAGCCAGTCCTGGGAGAGGGAAGAAAGGAGCATGACCTGTACTCCTGTGATATCCTCTAGTGATAGACTTTAGGCAAAAATATGAGGAAGGTGACTTACTCTCACTCTGTTTCTTGCACTGTAAGAACTTTACACGACAAGCTCTTGACAGGTCAATTCTGTGTCCTGTTCATTCATCTAGAAGGATTTTAGTATATAATACTAGTATTTCAACAAGGAGCCTTAGGGCAAATCCCAGAACAAGCTCATTAAGGCCTGAATACAAAGCCTTGGGGAGTGGCAAGCAATGAAACTGCAGGCAAAGAAACTGCTTTACTGGTTGCTTCCTTAGCCTACACCATTGCAAATTTGAAAATTCAATCAAGTTGGTTGATGCACCCATTTTCTTTAGAAACACAATTGTAGATGATATGAATGAAATCTAATTTATTACTTTTGATTTCTTTCTCCTATTCCTACCACCTTCTTGTTTCTTTTTATAAAACAAAGTGTTTAAGAGGAAGCAAAAGATCATTCAGCACAATTTTTGAGTTCAAGGAGAAGGCAAAACTTAATGAGAAACAATGAAATCGAATTTTCTACCTGACCTCAATATGAATACAAAACGGCAGTAACAGTATAAATTTTTAAAACACCAAGCTAAATCTTGATCTTCATTAAAATTTAAAGAAAGAACATGTCAAATGTTTCATTTAATTTAATTAATTTATAAAATCAGTAACCAGGGATCTGCAAATTCTGGTTTGTTAGCTGGCCAAATTCTGAGCTGTCACCTGTTTTTTTTTTTTTATTTTTATTTTTTGTGAACATACTGTACAGAGGGGTTATAATTACATGGGCAAGATAATGAGTACATTTCTTATCAAGCATTGCAGCCTCCTCCTTTGTTTACCCTTTGTCACCTGTTTTTGTAAATACATTTTATTATGTATAGCCATGACTGTCCATTTATGGACTGCCTATGGCCATTTTCCTGCTATAATAGCACAGTTGTATTATCTTCAACGCTTAAAATACTAACTAACTGAACTTTTATAGAAAGCGTCTTCACTACAGGCCACCCGGTATACTGACGTAATTTACAGATGGATTCAAAATAGTCAATTATCTAAGGGGACTGATCAATTGTAATGTGTCAGATAAGAAATATTTGCATTATAATATATAGAGCTATGAAATAAAAAGCCATCAAAGGTATGTATAACCCAGAGAATATTCAGGAAAGGACTTCCAGGTTTCTTTTTGGCATTATCTAAAGTCTTTGCCAACTTTCATTTTTCATTCTCGGAATTCAAACTCAGGAAGTGGCATGAGATACCCTCCCACTCCTTTTTGTTTTAATTATTCTTTTTTTTTTTTTTTGGTCATGGGGCCTGAACTCTAGGCCTGGATGCTGTCCCTGAGCTCTTCAGCTCAAGGCTAGTGCTCTACCACTTGAGCACAGTGCCACTCGGGCTTTTTCTGCTTATGTGGTGCTGAGGAATTGAACCCAGGGCCTCATAAATGCAAGGCAAACACTCTACCACTGAGCCACCTTCCCAGCCCCTTAATTATTCTTTCTGATAGGGTTTTGAGGGTTTTGTCACCTACAAAAACCCACAGGTTCAAGATAAAAAAAATCACGAAATTTAGTTAACCTAACCTAATCTGTACAGAAATAATCTAAAGTAAAAGAACATCTTTTAGAAGGCAATTCTGGTTAAGTTTACAGACTCAGATTGTGTAGGTAACATCCCTGAGATTACAAACAGAAGGTGAATGAAGTTCTGAGTTAACTTGTTTTAAGTTAGAGAAATAATTAAAATTCATATAGAAGGGAAGCCAGGGAGAGTGGTTCATTCCTGTAATGCCAGAAATTTGGGAAGCGAAGATAGAAGAGTAACAGTCCAGGCTTCCCTGGCAAAAAGCATGAGACTATCTAAAAGCAAAGGACTCGGAGCTTTCAAATTGTAGGGTATTCATCTATCATAGGCTAGCCCTGAGTCTAATTTCTAATATTGCCACTAACAGAAAAACTACACAAAAGATAATAGCTTGTATAGGGATACTTTTAAGGTTTTCAATATATGTCAGTTTTGCGTAGGATATATTGAAGAACAAGAAAAAATATATAAGATGGATATGGTGCTACTAGACTATAATACCAAAACTTGGAAGGTTCAAAGCAGGAGAACTGGAAGTTTGAGGCCACCCTAGACTCTTATTTGAAAAATAAATAAAATAGTGAAACCCTAACTCAAAAATTAAAACTAAACCTAAAATTCTGTGTGTGTGTGTGTGTGTGTGTGTGTGTGTGTGTGTGTGTGTCTCCATCCTGGGGATTGAACTCAGGGCCTGGGTGCTGTTTCTGAGCTTTTGTGCTTAAGACTAACACTCTACAACTTGAGCCATAGCTCCACTTCCATGTTTTAATGGTTAATTGAAGATAAGAGTCTCACAAATTTTCTTGCCCTGGCTATCTTCAAACCATGATCCTCAGATCTCAGCCTCATGAGTAGCTACGATTACAGGTGTGAGCCACCCATGCCCAGCTAAAAATCATTTTTAAAAGCAAAAACCTATTGTGCTGAGGAATGTGCAGTTCTGTTGACATACTTTTATAACATTAGTTGCTGTAATAAAAGAGACTATATTTGTTGAGAAGCGTGTATGTTCTAAGCCTTATTGTGTAAACAATACACACATAATCCCATTTAATCCTCATGATTTTACTTGGGTACTATTATTTCCTCAATTTTATAGGACAATCAAAAATGATAGTAAATGAACAAGTCAAGAGAGGTATGCCTAAATTGTACTATGGGAAAGAGAACACTTCAGAACAGAGTGACTGCAGCATTTCTTCTCACAATCTCCTGATCATCTACTGACGTATTTCCTACCAGTCATATCCATGATGATCTTGGACTACAGATCACAGTTGTTCTTTTGAGTCCAAGATGTGTCATCATAAAACCTTGCATGATTGCAGTGTCCATCTGGACAACCCAACCAGCATCCTGGCCTATCAACTCCTCAACCTCTATACCTCTGTTAATTACCACATACAGTTCATGCAAATCAACCCTTTTCATGGGCATCACAGGGGTGGTTATCATATCCTCCAGTGCCACAATATCTAGCCAGTCTCTACCCTTCCAGTTCACCTACTCTTATTCTGTCTACCCTTTGACTTCAAAGAGACTTTAATTCCCTTGATCCCTTACGTACCTGTTCTGTTCCTTGTGATTATTACCTAAACTACTTCATCACCAATTACTTTTCACACCTGGCCCAACCTCAACCCTGGATCACTCCAATGGCATGAACTCTCTATGCATATATCTTGACTGTTAAGAGTTTGAGGGAAAGAAAAAACTAGACACATATTGCAATTCATGATTGTCATTATAAATGTATAACTTCATTACTATTCAATCCTTCCTTCTTTCCCTTCTTTCTTCCCTTCTTTCTTCCTTCCTTTCTTTTTTCTTTCCTTCTTTCTTCCCTTCTTTCCTTCCTTCCTTCTTTCTTTCCTTATTTCTTTCTATCTTTCTTCCAATCTTTCTCTTTCTTTTTGCAAGTCGTGGGAGCTGTCCCTGAGCTTTATTTGCTCAAGGCTATTGCTCTACCACTTTGAGCCATAGCCCACTTCTGGTTTTCTGGTATTTCATTGGATATAAAGTCTGCCCCAGAGCCTGGCACCAGTGGCTCACACCTATAATCCTAGCTGCTCACGAGGCTGAGATCTGAAGATTGTGGTTCAAAGCCAGACCAGACAGAAAAGTGCCTGTAAGACTCTTATCTCCAATAAACTATGCAAAAAAGCTAGAAGTGGCGCTATGGCTACAGTGGTAGAGCACTAGCCTTGAGGACAAAGAGGCTCAGGGATAGCACCCAGGCCCTGAGTTCAAGCCCCAGAACTGGAAAAAAAAAAAAAAAACATCTTCCCAGGCTGGCAAAAAAAAGTCTTCCCAGGCTGGGTTTGAACTGTGATCCTCAGATCTTGGCCTCCTGAGCAACTAGGATTACGGGCAAAAGCCACCAGTGCCTGAAAATACTTTCTATTTCCCTTGGTTTGCTTGCTAGCTTTCCCCTAAGAAAATCCTCCACATATACATTCAGCTTTCTCCATGCACCCTCCTTCACTCATAGCATCTCACCTCACCTTGTACTTCAATGAGAAAGTATTTTTAGATAGGAAGTACTTCAACTTCCAGCCCTCTCCAACTGCATACTTACCACAGCACCACTCAATTTGCTTTTTACCTGCAGGCTCCTGGATAAGGATAAGTGGTCCTTCTTCCAGAGTAAGGTCAGCCCTCCCCTATTCCTATCTGTGTTAGTCACTTTTGAAACCCTGTGACAAAATACCTAAAATACACAACTTAAGTGGGAAAAGATTTATTTTGGATCACAGTTTCACAGGTCTCACTTCATCAAAACGGGGAGGACATAGTGGAACAGAACTGTTCAGATCATCAAAGCCAGAAAGTAGACACAAAGCAATACAGCTAGATGCCAGGCCTCTAGGGATCTACTTTTGCTAACTGGACACTCCCTTCTACTTTTTACCTCTGCTCCATAATGTCATCATATTATAAATGCACCCAGAAATTAATCTGTTAATGTCAATCATAATTTTCTTGATCAAATGGTCTTGGGAATATCCTCACCATCACACTAATGTGAGATGTACTTCACTAATCTAGGAATTTCTTTCTCTTTCTCTTTTCTCTCATTACTTCCTTCCTCCCTCCCTCTCTTCCTCCCTTCCTCCCTCCCTCCCTCCCCTCCCTACTTTCCTTCCTTTTTTCCTTCTTTCCTTCTTTTTTTCTTTTCTCTTCTTGTCTTTTGTGCTGGTCCTGTGGCTTGAGCTGGGGGCCTGGGCATTGTCCCTGAACTTTTTTGCTCAAGGCTAGTTCTCTACCATTTGAGCCACAGGTATACTTTTGTCCTTTTTGCTGGTTAATTGCAAATAAGTGTCTTACAGGTATTCCTGCCCAGGCTGGCTTTGAACCTCAATTCTCAGATCTCAGCCTCCTGAATAGCTAGGATTATAGGCATGAGCCACCTATGCCTCTCAACTAGGCAATTTTTAATCCAACCAAGTTGACTATCAACATTAACTATCACACTTCAATTGTTCTAGAAAGTGAAATAGACCAGTCTTTGGACTAGATAAGTTCATCTACGAGTAGACTGAAGTTGACCACTTCCATTCTTTGATTTCAACTACTACTATTGATTAAAGATTCACATATTTATAGTTTCAGTCCTGACCTCTCTTGCAATATTCAGGCTTGAATGATACAATTTTTGTTGCAATTTCAATAAAGACTTTAAACTAAATATGTCCCCAAATGAACTTTTTAAAATTCCAAACTTGCCATTCTCTCTTCACTATTACAGTAATTAACAGAACCATTAAACCAGGCATTCAATACAGAAACCCAACATCCTTGCTTTTTTTTCTCTCCTTAACCTAATGCACCCAGTGCAAATTTTAAATCCATTCTTTCCTGTTTGTCTCTAGAAGTGATGTCTAGTTTTAAGTTCTTAACAATTCCTTCACTCAGACTATTTAGATCTTGTAACTAGTTTTAACATCCTGAAATTCATGTCTGCCGCATGTGGCTAATACCACCTAGTGAGGGGTGGTGGTCTGCTACTCTCTCCAACTCTGTGCTCCACAGCACTTCAGTAGCTTGAAATTGTCCCACGGAAATCTTTATACCATAGAAATCAGAAAGCACTACAAATGAGGATCTTTCATTTTCCTCCAGAGGCAAGTTAATTGTTAAAAATTTACAAACACTGCTGGTGTCCCATACTTTGTCCAAACTAGTTTTGTAAAACATTTATTAAGCTATGCTATTTTCCTGAATTAAAAAACTTGTCACTTCCTGTGGCCAACAGATAACATCAAAGTTCCTTAATGGCATACAAGTTCTTTGATCATCTTGTCTATCTAAATGTTCAATTTCTTCACCTACCCCTCCTTAGTCTCACAATTTATGTCTAACACAATTGTCATAAACTGGTTTACTCAAGCCAAATTTTATACACACACACACACACACACACACACACACACACACACACACACACACAAATGTATATATACATATGTGTGTGTCTGGCCCGAACACTGTTAATATTTTTAATTGAGCCAACATTTCAAATTTAAACATTCTAATCTCAAATTCATATTTCTGACTTCTCCTGAAAATAACAACACTGAGCCCTCTTCTCTGTTAATGCAAATAATTGTAGGAGGTGGAGGAGTAGCTGTAGAAGCTCCTAAAGTTTAGCAGTTCTTCCCATTCACCCATAATGGTTATGCATATACATCTATACTTGCAATTCATTTCTGTTTTTGACTCTTTAATTGGCCTCTAGTATGGACTATCTCTTAAAGTCTAGATTATGAGCAGAAACCTTGGACCCTCATTACATAATCTTATTCTTTCTTTACAATGCTATCCTTATGATAGTCCATGGTCCCTGCACAGCTTTTAAAGGAGAAAGCAACAGGATGATGATGGGAGAAAGAAAGAAACTGGAGTAAAATATTAGCCTTGTGACTGTGACTGATTATAATTGGAACAAGGAAAAACTGTATTTCAGGGAGAGAAAGAGAAGACAACTGGGAGTCAGGAAAAAAGTAACAAGACAATTATAAAGCATGGAAAACTACAGTGGGGGGAAAAAAAAAACAGAAAAAATAGCCAACAGTCCATAGTTCCAACTGTAGGCCACCAGTGAGGAGGTAAAACCAAAACCACAAGCACAAGGTAAGTCAGGCAGCTCTAGTGACAATGGGCTGGAGAAATGTACCTTTATTGTACTCTTTAAATCCAGTAGGGGTGGTAGTGTGATGTCATGCCTCCAGTGTGGTAGGCTAGCATTGGGAAACAAATGCCTTTCATCACTCCCTAATAGCTCCATGCTACAGCCAAGTATTTTTTGTCAGAGAGCCTATTGTTTAAGACTGAGATACACTCTGGACCTGGAAACAAGGAACAGTAGAGTTCAGGGAACCAGGAGATACCTTGTTACAATGAGCAAGTGAAAGACAGCAATCATGAGAACAGAAGGCGCAGATATGGACCCACTAAAAAACTTTAAAGCAGTGGGGATCTCACACACTGAAGAGATTTGTAGTCAGTGACCTTAGCTGCTGTAGCAATAAGCAAGCCCCATCATGTATGGATTACTGTGGAGGCAGAGAAGCGCAGAACCTTGGCTGACAGACTGATTGCCATATGTATTCTTGGTTAGACTGAGAGTTGGGAGCCTAGGTTCATGGAAATTTCTCAATTTTCTCAGATTTTTTCCTTCCACAAAATGCTGTGTTACTTGGTGGGGCCTCAAATAATTGACACAAGCAAGCAAAGCGTTCTGTTCCCTTAGGTCTTTCCCCATTTTTCAGTGCAGATCTCAATGGTAGATTTGCTTCCTCCACTCTCCCAACACACCTGGGGGCACTGCTAGGTTTGGATGTTTGCTGCCCCTGTTTGCACAAACTAGGGAATTCTGGGGTGAGTAGATTTTTCCAAAAATACATCAAATTTTAGACTCTAAAGCAAGTCCTTAACAAACAAAATGTTGAAATGATTTCTTTTTGTGCATTATTGGGGAAGCAAGAAATATATGGGTTAAATAATTAGATGACAATAAAATGTGGCATAAGAGGGCTGTCTTGGATATAGCCTAGTACCCACAATATTTGAAAAAGCAGTAAATGATGGGCTCAAAATTAAAAGTAGGAGCTATTGAATAGGCTAGAATTTACAATGACCCTTGGCTGGCAAAGGAATGGGTCAAAACCATCTCCCACAAGAATCTACCAAGAGAAGAGTGAGTGTGGTAAAAATGGCACTGTCTACTGAAGAAAAGACAATGGGCGGAGTGTAGTTGTGGAGATGGTAGGGAAGGGATAGTAGGGAAAAAACAAAGAAGGAGACAACAATGCTTGATAAGAAATGTACTCATTACCTTGCCCATGTCATTGTAACCCCTCTGTATGGTATTTTCTTTTTTTTGGGGGGGGGGGTCCAATCGTGGACCTGAACTCTGGACCTGGGCGCTGTCCCTCAGCTCTTCAGCTCAAGGCTAGCACTCTACCACTTGAGCCACAGCGCCCACTTCCAGCTTTTTTCTTTTTACTTATGTGGTACTGAGGAATCGAACCCAGGGCCTCAGGCATTCAAGGCAAGCGCTCTACCACTAAGCCACCTTCCCAGCCCTGTATGGTATTTTCACAATAAAAAATTTACTTAAAAAAAGAAAAGACAATGGGAATGGGAGGACCTGGTTTATCACTTAATGTCAAGTTTTCTCTCTAAAAGATTTTTTTCTGTTTTGAGCTGGGTGATGGTGGCTAATGCCTATAATCCTAGCTACTCAGGAGGCTGAGTTCAAAGCCAGCCTGAACAGGGAAGTCCATGAAAGTCTATCCCCAAAATAACCCAAAAAAAAAAAAAAAAAACAATGAAAGGCTGGGCTGGACACATAGCTCAAGTGGTAGAGTGTCAGGTAAAAAAGGAAGCAGAATGAGAACAAGACCCTGAGTTCAAATCCTAGTACTTACTACCAGCAAAAAGTAAATAAATGTATTATAAAATATTTCTTTTTTGCTATGAAGTACTCAGACAGCCAAATGGAGACTCACAATACCCCTTGTTGGACAATGGAATCAGTTCCCAGGAAAACATTTCAATATTAAACATATTTATCTGTGATCCTCATGACACCAGAGCAGCTAAGCAGTATTCATAGGTACCTCTGTGTGTCTTGGACAGTCATCAAAGAAAAGAAAGGAAAAAGAAAAAGTAGAGCAAGGAAGGGGAGAGAAGACAAGATAAGCTGCAGCCAAGTAGATAATCCCACCATCCTAACCCAAGGAAGTCAATACTACAGGGTACTCTTCTCCAGCTCTTCCAACTCCTTTAGATGGTGACAGAGAATGAAGAATACTCCTATTCAAAGAAAGGACAACAATTTCAGATGCGAGCTTTTTTATATTCTTCCTGGGCAAACTGTGACAAATTGCTCACTTACCATCTCTCCCAACTCTGGGTTTTATGTGGATTGTGTTTATATTCATTTCCAGGCCCACTCAGACCTACTTCTTCCTTAGCCTGTAGGCTTGTGCTAATTTCGGAGATTACTCTTTCCTGAGTCCAATTTACTTTATGAGCCAACTTGCTCACTTCCTCTGACTTCCCGCTGTTTTGTTTGGAGCTGCACCCTCTAAATGTTTAACAATGTTTATTCACTCCTCCATCCTAGCAATTGATGACCAATGTGCAGCCAAGTTTCAACTATTCAAAGACTGGTGCAACCACTCAGTGAAGGAAGAAAACTCCTCCTCCACCTCTATCCCAGTCCCTGATTTCTAGCCACTTTTCTGTTTAGGAATCCCTCATGCATGTTAGGGGGGAGGCAAAAATGATTAACAATACATTGGGCACCAGGAACTCACATTTATAACCTTAGCCACCCAGAAGGCTGAGATCTAATGGATTGAGTTTCAATGCCAGCCCAGGCAGAAAAGTACAAAATACTCTACCTCCAACTAATCTGCAAAATCTGGGCTAGAGGTATGGTTCAAATAGTAGAGAATCAGCTGTGAGCAAGCAAGCATCAAACTCATGAGGCCTTGAGTTCAAACTCTACTATCACAAAAAAAGAATGAATACAACAGTAACTCATCCTTTTTTAGGGTTTCCAATAATTGTTTGTTCTTATTTTTCTTTTCCTTCTGATTTTATATATTTATTTTTCATTAATTAATTTTTGGTGCTAGGACTGGAGCTTAAACTCAGGGCCTAAGCACTGTCCCTGAGCTTTTTGTTCAAGGGTAGCACACTACCATTTGATCCACAGCTCCACTTCTGTCTTTTTTTTATTGTTAGAGATAAGAGTCTCACAAATTTTCCTTCCCTAGCTGGCTTTAAACTACAATTCTCAGATCTCAACTTCCTGAGTAGCTAGGATTACAGGTGTGAGCCACCTGAACCTGGCTTTTTTAAAGCCATTTTAAGAAATGGGGGGGGGGGGGGAAACTGTTGATTAAAACAATATTTGCCTATTTTGTGTGATTTTTCCCATGATTCTGTTTGTTCACCCCACTTAAAATGAGTATTTGGAACTCTTTTATTCCTTAAGTGTAATAATATTATTTCTCTATCTTCTGGAATCCTATCCACATTTTGAATAGTCAGTTTTACCCTATATAAAGTTTCCTTTGACTCTTCTAGTATTCCCCATTCTCTAGCTCTAGATCCTATCACTTTTATATATGTTTTTTATTGTAAAAATGCTGTACAGAGGGGTTACAGTTACATGACCAAGGTAATAAGTACATTTCCTATTGAGCATTGTTGCCTCCTCCTTTGTTTTCCCTCTACCATCCCTTCCCTCCCACCTCCACAACTACCCTCCCCTCCCCCACCAAAGTTGTAAAGTTCATTTTCAACATAGTGTTTTGTATATCTCATTGTTACAATGGGTCGACCTGTATCTTTATTTAAGCATTTTGGGTTTTTTTTCCCTTCCCCTCCCCAATTAGATAAGTGTATATACAAGATGCTATCACTTTTGGATTCTGTTTAAATCTGGTGAGCTGCATTAGTTCCTCTGTTGGATAGATAACAGTCTAGGTTCCAAAAACACATCTTAAAGTTGGAAGATATTTTTAATTCATTGGTCAAGTTCAACATACTATCCCAGAGGTGCACCCAACTAAAAAATTCTGTACCCTTCACTCCTAACTTCCGTTTACTCCAAACACAAGCAGCAATTTTGTCAAAGGTCTTTTTTGCTATTAGTAACTAACCCTGCTGCAAACCTAAAAGTCCTCAGGTCCATAGCACTTCATAACCATAGCAAATGTTCTCTACCTTCTTAGTACCCAGAGGAAGTTATATAAGCTACATCTGGCCTTGGTCTTTGGCTCCCTAAGGTCTCCTATGCACACATCATTGGAACCATTTGAGAGTCTTCTTTCCCATTTCCAGTGCTTGATGATTTGAACTGTATTTAAGATGATTAGTTGTCAATAGCCTTTCAAAGGACTATTCTGGCAGTCTCTATGGCTCATTTGGAACTGAACATAGTAATGTGCTGTTATTAACTTTATATAGGTTTGATATATATAACTCCAGAAGGTCAGAACAGTAGCCTTTATTTCTGTTTCTCCTATTCTGTCTCAGCCAGAACTGGGCATGTAACAGTAACACAATTGTAAGAGTCAGGCTCAGCATTTATAATACTTTGGTTTTAAATTTGGCTCTCCTACTAAAGCTTTGTAATCTTTGGTATGTCTTTCAACCTCTCTGTACCTCAGTTCCTTTGTATGAGCAGAATATTTACCCTCCCCCCCCAGTGTTGTAGGTATTAAAGGAGTTAATACAAGGTAAGTACCTAGGACAATGTCTGAAACACAGTAGACATTCCACAAACATTAGCTATTCTGCTAAGGAGAAGTGTCAAAAGAATGGAGACTAAAATTCCTTATTTGCCATTTTATAGGCCCTATATTCCTTCTCTCTCCTTAGTTTAGTCTTGCTTTTCCTTGCTTTCTTGTATACAGGTCCCCACTCTGATGATGGACACTCAATTCTCAGAATTCACACCGGACATCACTCCCATCATGCTGGCCGCCCATACCAACAACTATGAAATTATCAAATTGCTTGTCCAAAAACGGGTCACTATTCCACGGCCCCACCAGATCCGCTGCAACTGTGTGGAGTGTGTGTCCAGTTCCGAAGTGGACAGCCTGCGTCACTCCCGCTCCAGACTGAACATTTACAAGGCTCTGGCAAGCCCCTCACTTATTGCCTTATCAAGTGAGGACCCCATTCTAACCGCTTTCCGTCTAGGCTGGGAGCTCAAAGAGCTCAGCAAGGTGGAGAATGAGTTCAAGGCTGAATATGAGGAGCTCTCCCAGCAATGCAAGCTTTTTGCTAAAGATCTGTTGGACCAAGCTCGAAGTTCTCGGGAACTGGAGATCATCCTCAATCATCGAGATGACCACAGTGAAGAGCTTGACCCTCAGAAATACCATGACCTGGCCAAGCTGAAGGTGGCAATCAAATACCACCAGAAAGAGGTAAGCTGAGACAATCTCTGCTTTCAGGGAAGTGTGAGGTCTCCAGAGTCCAGCAGCAAAGCCAGAGTCAGCATTTTCCTACCACTTAGACTTCTAACAAATGAATGGTTGGACAGGCCTCGCAGACATTTTCATTCATCTATGACACAGCAGTCTCTGTATATACCCTTTATGTAGCCACATGACTCTTCAAAAGGATGGCATTCCTTCTCTTCCCCCTTCTTGTCCTCATCCTCTTTTTCTCCTCCACCTACTCCTCCTGTCTTCCTCCACCTTTCTCCTTTCCCCCTCCTTCTCCTCCCCCTCTTCCCCCTCCTCTTCCTCCTCCTCCTCCTCTTCCATCTCCTCCTGCTTTTTCCTATTTCTTTGCCTGTTCTGGGTCTTGAACTCAGGTCTTCATACTCCCGATTAGATTCTTTGTTCATAGCTAGTGTTCTACCCACTTGAGCCATGCTTCCACTTCTAGCTTTTAGCTGATTATTTGAAGAATCTTGAGGATTTTTTTTTCTGCCCAAATTGACTCTGAATCATGCTTCTCAGATCTCAGTCTCCTAAGTAACTAGGATTCTAGGCTTCTTTCATTTAACACATACTTACTGAGCACTATTTTAAGTGCTTGGGATACAGAAGGCAGACACTGGTTCTGCTTTCATGGAGCATACAACTGATGATGAACACTAAGTAAGTGATAACCATTGAATACGCAACATCAGCTATGGTGACCTCCAGACTATTATAGTTCATCCCTCAGAGCAAATCCAATTCTAGCAGATTCAAAAGACATGCTTTGCTTTCCAGTTAGGCCAGATTAATAATTGAGAAAATGTAGTCCGGTGCCAGTGGCCCACGCCTGTAATCCGAGCTACTCAGGAGGCTGAGATCAGAGGATCACCGTTCAAAGCCAGCCCGGGCAGGAAAGTCTGTGAGACTCATCTCCAATAAACCACCAGAAGACCGGAAGTGGTGCTGTGGCTCAAGCAGTAGAGTGCTCGCCTTGAGCTGAAGAGCTGAGGGACAGCGCCCAGACCCAGAGTTCAAGCCCCACAACTGACAAAAAATAATAGTAATAATTGAGAAAGTGTTACTCTATGCCATCTTGCTCAATAATTTTAGGGAGATTTGTGGCAAGCTGTATTTAACTCTTCAAGGAAATAGCACAGGACTATAGAAAGATCATGGGCTGTGGAGCCAGAGTAACTGAGGATGGAATTGCAACCCACTAGATTTGTGGCCTCAGAAAAGTCACTTTGATCATCAGTGCATTTGTTTATTCATTTAGAAAATATAGAAGACAGTACTTTCTCCACTTCTCAAGGATTTGTGGGAATAAACAAGAAAACGTGGTGTCCAGTGCACAGCACAAAGGGTGCTTTAATGGCCATTCCCAGCTGTCTTCCATGCTACTGGCAGTCAGATTCAAACAGGTGGGAACCAAGAGGTGTCGGTATACCAGTTAAAGAGCAAATAGCAGTGTGGTCCCTTCACTGATCCAATCTTTGAGACAAATTACATTGTATCATTTGTCTCATGAAAAAAAATGCCATGCCTTCGAAATAAGACAAAAACAGGTACTGGCAGCAACCATTTTTGTTTTGTTTTGGTTTTGAATCTGGCTCTTTAGCCAAAGCTGGCTTCAAACTCATGATCCTTTTTTCTCAAGTTCCCAAGTGCTGGGACTGCAAGTTTGCAAGCCACCACATCTGAGCCAAGGGCAACTTCTCAGGATATTAAGACAATTATAAAGAAATCTGTGTACCTGTAAGTTATGCCTGTAGTCCTTTCTACTTAGAAGGCCGAAATAAGAAGGATATCAGCTCCAGGCCAGCTCAGGCACAAAAATCTGAGACTCCATCTCCAATTAAACAACTGAAAACTGGGCTTGAAGTGTGGCTCAAGAAATAACAAGCAAGCTGAGCAAGAGCCCTGAGTTCAAACCACCCCTTCCCATCCCCACTCCCACCCACATACATGGAATTACAAAGGAATAAAGGAGCAATATAAAGATTGAAAGGGTTATATTGGGAGAGTTGATAAGTGACTAGGCTTACTCCTGAAGGTCTTTATCTTCTATTTGCTATTTATTTGCTTTAAGTTATTTCATAAGCCTAGAGTTACTTAACCTCACTTCTCCCTTCTGACAAATGGGAAAATAAAAGGAACATTTACCACCCTGGAGAAAGGTAAAGCTTATTTAAAACAAGTAATGTGCTTATGCATAACAACAGCAATGAGTACACAATAGGCATTCAATGAATATTGACTCTTGTTATTGCTTGTCATTCCACATAGAGAAGCCATGGTAGATGATCTGGTTGTATTGCAAGTAATAAATTTAACCAGTGCCCATCCCTCTTCCCACCATCTCCCTGTCACTGCTCTGCTGTTGATGTGTAGTGTCCGATATTTTATTGACTAGACTACCATGAAGCCTAACTGAATTTTCCACATTTTGAAAGATTTACTATGTACTTCCATTAATGATGCATATTACAGTTCCAGTGCATTTGTTTTTCATTTTAAATGAATTGTAATAATGTGAGAAAAAAAAGTCACAGGCATTTCTAGAACATAAATTACTTGAGTGACAGAATAGTTCTCGGGAACAGAATACTTGAAGACACAGATGTTGCAGACTGTGACTACATTTTGTGTTCCCCACCTCAGAGGATAGGAGATAAACTTGAAAATTACAGGCTCCTTCCACTCCCCTGAGAACTGGCAAAGCATTTTCTCTTCTAAATATTTCACTACAGTACTTCAATTCTTTGTTCAATTGCCTTCCAACATTTTTATGACATGACTCTTCCCATTTATTTAGTCTTTGATTGCCAGTTTTAGGGACTGCTCCATTTGGAAACTATTCATGACTTTCTCATTCTAAAGGCCATCAGGAGTCACCATTGACATCTAAATTATCTGCCCACAAACTCTCATTGACCTTGCTATTTTTTCCTCTTTCTCTTAAGTCTTTTCACTGTCCTAAAACTTTATCTTGTATTCCCTATTTCACAATATCTCTAGTTACTGATATTAAACATCATAAATATGGTGTTAAATGCTCACATGGTATATTTCTCAGTAGCATAATACCAATGTGAATGTACCAAATAGTTGTATTTCTTTTTGCTGTCATCAGAGGTTTTCTTAGGGCTTTTTTCTGTGCACATTGAAGAGGAAAGTGTGTGTGTGTGTGTGCGTGCGTGCGCGCACGTGCATGCACTAATCCTGGGGCTTGACATCAGGGCCTGGATACTGACCCTAAGCATTTTTGCTCAAGACTAATGTTCTACCACTTGAGCCATAACTCCATTTCTGGCTTTTCTGGTGCTTAATCTCATGGGTGACACTTCTGGTTTTTTGGTGTTTAATTGGAGATAAGAGTCACGGACTTTCCTTGCTGGACTGGCTTCAAACCCTGATCTTCAGATCTCAGCTGCTGAGTAGCTACAATTACAGGTGTGAGCCCCCAGTGCCTGACTGGGAATCATCTTCTCACTCTGGTAAAATGTACATGATATAAACTTTCCATCAGAGCTATTTTTATGTTTCTAGCTCAGTGGAACTAGGGTTATTACTTCTGTGCAAACATCACCACTAGGATTCACATTTGCAGACTCCTAAGTTTGGAGATATCCACTTTTCCTTCATGTGTGGACATGCAATTAGAATTTCATATTTTGCAGAACACATTTTTTAAAAATTGTTATTCTAAGGGTGATATACAGAAAAGTTACCGTTTCATAAAACAGCTAGTAAGTACATTTCTTTTGAGATGTCACCCTTTCCTTTGTTCTCTCCCAGTTTTTTCCTCTTGTCCCCACTCACAAGTTGTATAGTTCATTTTCAACATGGTTTCTACTATCACTGATGCATTTGTTCACCCTGTGTCCCTCCATTTTTGTTCCTTCCTCAAAGACAGAAAAATAAACAAAAAAGAAAAGAAAAAATCCCTTGTTTCCATTTTCTGGAGTTAATTTCAATAAATATTATTGTATATGGTCAGAAGCACAGAGGCATGGCACCTCTCCATGCCTTACCTAAGAGTGTCTTCCTTTGGTCTTACTGTGTGTGAATGCTTAGAGTGCTATGCAATTTATCCTGTATTTTAGATCTAGCTTCCACATATGAGAGGAATTATGTGCCACTTCTCTCTGAATTAGGCTTACCTCACCTAACACGATTTGTCCTAGGTCCATGCATTTCCTTGCAAATGACATACTATTATTCTTTCTAATGGCTGTGCAAAGTTCCATTGTGTATACTTATCACATTTTTGTCCACTCATCTATTTTAGGGCATCTGGGCTGCTTTTATAACTTGACCCTTGTGAATAGTGCAGCAATGAACATGGATGTGCAAGTGTCTTTATGATATCCTGGCTTGTGATGTTCTGGGTAGATGCCCAGGACTGGTATGGCTGGATTGTAGGAAGACCCATGTTTAGTTTTTTAAGGAACTTCCAGATTGCTGTCCAAAGAACTCACTGTTTTTGTAAGACTGGCAAAGTGGCACCTGTTATCTATTCAAAATTATGATATTCAATAGTAAAAACAAAAGCAATACAAAAGTATTGCACTTATGCAACCCACAAATTTTCAACTTCATGTTACTCACTGATCATCATGAGTCAAATCAATGAAAATTTTTGCTTATAGTAGACTGGATCATTGCAGTCAGAACCCATTCCAAGTTGTGCTTGGGAGCATGAATTATGACTGACTCCCAGCTTCAAAGTCAATTTTTTTTCAGTCCTGGGACTTGAACTCAGAGTTTGGGTGCTGTCCCTGAGCTTTTTGTGTTCAAGGCTAGCACTCTACTACTTTGAGCCACAGCTCCACTACTAGTTTTTAGATAGTTAATTGGAGATGAGTCTCATGGACTTTCCTGCCTGGGCTGGCTTCAAACTGCAATCCTCAGATCTCAGTCTCCTGAGTAGCTAGGATTACAGGTATGAGCCACCAGCGCCCAGCTAATATCAATATTTTTTAAATAAAGAATACCACTGCTTAGAGTAACACCAACCCAAATATATGTTTTATCCAGTAGCCTAAGATTTCTGAAACATTTTGAGATTTATGTATTTTTCTTCAAACCTTTCAAGATAAATTATTTTAGCAATGGCCAGAGATTGTTTTAACTTTTGTTGGTGTGCTTTACTAAATTCTTGATTAGGAGAGCAAGTTGGGGAATTCAGAAATATCTTAAAAATTTGTACTCTAAAAGCATTGCTTTAGGGAAGGAAAACATGGTTGATTGTCATGAAAAAAGAAATTCCTTCTGAATTGGGATTTAATTTACACTGTAAACTATAACTCTTCTCAATCGGTATTTAAAAAAAAAAGACATCTGGTCCCACTGAGTCTTGAATAGTCCATAATTTCTCTCCATTCAAGCATTGTATAGTTTAACACTGAATAAATTCACTTTTTTGAACAAATCAGCAATGTTTTTATCTTGTGGTAATTTTTAACTTTAGTATGTTTGGTATAAAATATAATCTTGTAAATTACTAAGATCCCAATAACTGAGGGTTTTTCTTTTTGTTATTATAAAGACGATGTACAGATGGATTATGTTTCATAAGTTAAGTAATGAATATATTTCTTTTCGGACAATGTCACCCCTTCCTTCTCTCTTTCCCAGTTTTCCCCTCCCGGTTTGAAGGTATTTTTGAGAATTTCATTCTTATAAGACATTGATCTGAAGAGCAGAGTATGCTTCTAGATTTAAAGAAGAATTACACAACTCATGGAAAGAAACATTTGACAATGTCATATTATTTATTGTAGAACATTATTTAAGCACATATTACAAATCTTTTGAAGTATATATCTCTTCATATAGGATGTGATGAAATTAGGAAGCTTTTATATCGGACACAAATGAATAAAATCTAACTTTATCCTTCCATTTTATCTATGGAAAGTGAACTCAAATTTTTTTTGCCAGTCTTGGGCTTGAACTCAGAGCCTGGCTACTATTCCTGAGCTTCTTTTGCTCAAGGCTAGCACTCTACCACTAAGCCACTTTCTTAGCCCTCAATTTTTTTATGTTAAATAAATTCCTCAAATCCCTTGGAGGCTTGTACTTTTATGTGTTTAACTCATCAAGGAGGAAAACATTAATGTATAAAGTGGATCACACTTGAGGATCTACTGGAACATATTCAATCTGAGTTACATGTTAGAATCCTTTAAGCAAGCTAGTGACATTTATAAAGGACAGTTTTTCCAGATAACCTTCAAGCCCTGAAGAAGGTTAGCAAAGGAATGTACAATAATTGTCTCCAGTGCCACAAATATTCAAAGAGAAATGATGTGCAGCTGGGTACCAGTGGCTCATGTCTATAATCCTAGCTACACAGGAGGCTGAGAGCTGCAGGAAAAGCTGTGAAACTCTTATCTCCAATAAACCACCAGAAAACTGGAAGTGGCACTGTGGCTCAAGTTGTAGAGCGTTAGCCTTGAGCTGAAGAGCAGAGGGACAGAGCTCAGGCCCAGAGTTCAAGTCCCATGACCGACAAAAAAAAAAGAACAAAACAAAGCAAAAATGAAATGATATCCAGATGAAAATGGGACAACAAAGCTAAAATCCTGTCATTTTTTTCTTCTTGATCCCATGCTTCTTACCAGTTAAGACCATAAGGTTATAATGTGCATGGATTAGGTAGATGCATCCTCAGCATTGATAATCAAGAACAGGAAAGCGCAGATGTGCCACAACTCATTCATTAGTGATGACATACTGTTTAATCATCTTTTAAAGCATGCTGTGCTCCCAGTTGGGAGAAATATAGGAATATGCAACACAAATGGATGCTCTCTCTGTGAGTAGAGAGGTATGATGAAGGAAAAGTATCAGGCATCCTGCACCAGGGAAAAGGACCCCACGATAAGTTCACTCATACATTCAGCTTCAGATGGATGTGTGTGTGTGTGTGTGTACGAAAATCAAGTTTTAAATGTGAACTGAAAGAGTTCCCAGGGAAAATAAGTATACTCAAGAGGAACCACTAAATATCTTCAGTTTATTAGGATAAGCCAATCAGTAAAAAATACAGTCAGATTTAATGAAAAAATTGTACAAATCTAGTTGGACCCTGAGGGATTAATACTGTTCAGTGATATAACCCTCTCAGGAACAAAATCTTAGCCTTACATAGAATATAATTCATTATTTCTTGAGGCAATTTTCATTATTGTATTTTCCTCATTATTATTCCTACTAGAACTCAAATAGTCTCTCTAAAAGAATTTAATCTGGTGAAAAATAAGCTCCAAAGAATGAAACCAAAGGTGGTTCCAAGTTACAACTTTGATGCAAAATGGCAGAATAAGAAATCTTTAGTCTTGCAGAAAACAGGCATGAGACTATTGGATAATCCTTACATGTCAAGTAGATTTTCAGGTATTCTCATGCAAATAGCTTTCAGATATTTATGAAAAGTCCTGATTTTCTATATTCTCTCCTGTTGTCAGATGTACCAAAGACTTTGTAAAACTATTATTTTATTTGTTCCTTAGTGTCAATACAGGTAAAGCAGAAACATTCCTGTAATACTTACTTTACAAATGGTAAAGGACTATGTTCAGGGATTTGAAAGACATATCTAACAAGCAAGTGGTAGAACTTAAGACTTGTATGATATCTTTCATTATAATCTTGACTTGTATGATATCTTTCATTATAATCTTAAGACTTGTATGATATCTTCCATTATAATCAGATAACTTCTTGTGAGTGAGGTTCTTTTATGTCCATTTGGTAGGCTCCAAATTCACAAACCAGGTAAATGATCAAATAAAATAACCACAAGTTCTTTGCTTTAGGAATTAGTGTTTATTAGTTCAAATATCTTAAAAACAATAAATGTTAGATTAGATCTCTTAAAACAGTAAATTAGTTTATACTAAAATCTAATTAAAGATAATAAACGATTACAATCTAATAACTGGAAACAAGAATCACACTTAAGTGTGCCTATATACCTCAGCCAAAGCACATGACAGAAAATCTGTGCTCCCTACTCCACTGCCATCCACCAGCCCTATTTCCCTTAGTTTTAACAACTTCAAGCCTGATTCAGAATAATGAGCTGCTTCTCCCTTTGTTCTCCTGCATATCAAACAAAACCTGACTTTGCACTGTTCTGAAGCAGATCCAGAAAAGTATTACTTTCAATAAATGGTCAGCCTCCATTCTCCCATAAGAGATTGAAGATTTCACTCACAAGCATCTACCTCTCATTCAACTTTTAAGCACATGACCTGCGTCAAAAACCAACCAGAGAATGTAGTTGTGGAAGTGGGCGGGAAAAGGGATGGTAGGGGAAAAACAAAGGAGGAGGTATCAATGCTTGATAAGAAATGTACTCATTACCTTGTTCATGTAACTGTAATCATTCTGTATAGTATTTTCACAATAAAAAAAAAAAACATAAAAACCCAACTAGATATTTCTATGAACCTGCTGAGGCCATAATTCCAAACAACAGTTTCTCACCCTGAAGAGCTGTAGAAATCTTGATGGTTTAATAATGTTTTTCTCTCCCCTAAAAACACTGTGCTTGCTTGCTTGCTACAGTTCTTTTATTTCTTTAGTTCTTATCATTCTTAACTCTATTTTTAATTTTCTTCTAAATAGCAAGTGTAATTTTTAAAAATTCTGTTTCTTAGCATAGGGTTACATTTTAATTTCTAAACCTGTAAAAATCTCCACAGTTAAATCTTTCTAGATGATCCAAATCAACAAGAGGCTCCGCAGATCTACCTACTATAAGGCTGCAACATCTCCCTGCTTTGACACCCAAAAACTGACTATACTTACCACCATTATTTGTTCAGACTTGTTCAAGTCTAGCATGATTTAAACTGTCTCATCATCCTAGACATTTCTCTTAAAGCTGTTTTGATAGCCTGCTTAAGTTAGTATAGTTGCTGTTTTCTCTCATGAGACATTAATAGTCTTAACCAGCTCACATTAATCTGTTTTAGAATTGTTATAAAGTCTGTATCTCAGAGCTCTACTTTGATAAGCTATCCATCAATATCTGATGGCTGAAGCACATCAGGTCTGTACTGATTTTGTTGCTTTGCATTTTATTTTGACAAAAAGTTATAGTTGAATTTCTTAATAATCTGAATGAATTCCCCATAAGGACTATCTTCCCTGGCTGTTCTAAAGCCTTTAATTAAAGCATGTTTTTTTAACCTGTGTATAGTATTTTTATTCTTCTTACTGAATGTTCTTACAATGTAAGAAGTCTACTAAATGTATTGCTCAATGGATTAACTTGTTTAGCCATTACCAATATACTTTGTGCACTGTTCTATTGACATGGAAGAATAAAGTTTCTTCCATTTTCAGTACACTATTTAGGTTAATTTGAAATATATCAGATATTTGCTACTTTGGATATCCCCACACACCTGGACTCTTCTACAATGGGAAAATTTGTTCAGTTACTACGGTAGCAATGTCCCACAATCTGCTGCCCAATGTGGTTTGTAATTGCTCACAGTAGTAACTCCCTATCACCATTTTTATTTTTCCTACTTGGGCTGTTGTTTGCCCCTGAAAATCTCTTAGATCCTCATTTACACATCAATCTTGCCACAGAAAGGGTAGTCTGTTGTGGGACATTTTAAAACTGATACATGGAATAAAATTGTTAATTCTAACTTTCAACAGCATCTGCATTAGCTTTTCTGAACATAGAATTTGTTTGATTAAATTTGCTAAAGTACTTCATCTGAAAAGTCAGTAGACAAACTAATTTATGTTTCTCCTGTTACTGTTCATTCAAATAAGACCTGATTCTACAGCCTAGAATTGCCTTCCTCAATTTATCTTTACAGCTAACTATTATGTATGTAGACCTTACTTAATATTACATACAGTGTGTTTAGCATTGAAATTACCTATATTGTCATTTAAACATTTTATTGTCACATGCTTAATGACTACATAAATTGTTGTGGTCTGTTTCATACCAGTGTGGATTATCTTGAACATGCCATTCATCTATGATTTGCACATACCACCATAAAAAAACTGTTCATCCATTGATAGGTAAGTCTTTTCCTGGTTATTGCCCATTTCATGAGATACAGAGGCCATATCTTAAGAAGTCCATAGTATCCATCCATGGATTTGTCCAAAGTGTTGCATACCTAATTTGCCACATGAATGTGAGAGGACTGGCTGGCCTAGAATCGATGTCATCTGTGAGTTTCCTGCACATTTATTCCTTTGTCCCGTTGAGGAAATGCTCCAAATGTTGTATTTCCTCCTCTGGTATTTGAAGAATTTATGTGTTAAATACCAGTCCACATTTTCTTTATATTCACTATTAGAATAACCTCTCAATAGCAAATATTAACAGACCATGTTTTAAACTCAGTTACATCCAACAACAAACTTTTTCCACTTTCCCTCCTGAAATATCAGCTGTAGGTCTAAATATTAAGTGGTTTGCCTTTACATGGGTGAATAGTCTTTGTAGGGCTTGATACAGCCATCCTCTCTTCTGCATCCTCTCTTTTACAACTTTTGGAGATGTACTGTCTCCATTAAGCAAACAATGCTTCAAAGCAGTTTCAAGATGTATCAGCATTTCTAGGAACTGTTTACTGGGACCAATTGGCCTTAGAATTCTCCAAGTTTTCTCCCTGGAAGTGGTCATCTAAAAACCTTTCTGTAGTGGTAGCATCTCATAGATATTGCTCTTTTGGAGTTATTTCACTTAGCTTGCTGTAATGTGATTTGTTGGGCCAATTTCCTCTTAAAAACCCAGTAAGGACTTCTAACTTTTCAATAAGTGTTTCCATAATATCCTGTCAAGACAAACATATGCACCATAATACCAATCTGGAGGCTATCCCCTTTCTAAGCTCTACTTATTGTAGAACATGTCCTAAGATGTGATGGAGATCATCAATTCTTCACCTTGTTGTTAGATAGGGTGGATTCTTTGCTTCTGTCATCAGGACTCTTAGGAGGACAAGTAGAAGGCAAAACCATAACACGAAGTCAGAACTTTTTACAAAAATCAAAATAAGACAAATGTCTTTGCTGGAAAAAAATCAAATCTTAACCCATAAACTTTCAATAATAAAAAAGTGTAGTAAAAATAGTAAAAATATGTAGAAGAAAATGCTTATTTACTAATGTGCAGAAAAATCAAGAGAAACAAGCTTAGTTCTCACATGTTGAAGAGCATAAATTGACTCTTACTCATTATTTACATCATCATTATCAGTAGGTATCACATCATACAGGTTGTCGATATCTAACATTGCTTCATCGATGTCAAGGATGAGATCTTCATCTTCTTTCAGTGAAAGTATTGACTCTAGGTCAGAGAGATCAGCAAGATCTGGCAATGGAATTTCCTCGGAAGGAGCTGAACTGGCTTCACCTTCTCCACTTGGACCTGGGTAAGGAACTTGGTGTTCCTGTGAAATAAACTGCAAAAGCTCTTCAGCTATTCTTATTAGCTGGGCTACACACTCAACAAGTCCACTGACCAGCGCGGGAATTGACCTGGCCTCCATTGCTCTTCTCACCTGATGACAGTAAAACTTGTAGAGGTGACAATGGTTCTTCAGGTGGTTTAGATAAGAGATATGGATGTTTTGATTATGATAGTGTTTAAGTCAGGCCAGTAGAACTGCAGAAAATTTTTTGGTGTTGGTGAACTTCTCAAAAAGTGCACCCTTGTTCTCTTGCCACAGCCAAGAGAAGGCAGAAAAGCAGATCTAATAAAGAAAAGAGAAATATATGATTTACTACCCTTGATCTACATTTTGTCCTATAAGATTCTATCCACAGAATACCCCTACTGAGAATTGTGCTTAATGCTAAAAGAGGATCTCTAGCTATTGTTCTTTCTTTTTCAGACACCCTTATGAGGACTAAATTTCTTATGGTCTTTATCCTTTTGTGGGGAGCAGTGACAAAAAATGAAAACAGGTTGCTGGCTGTCTTTGTAGACCTCTATTAAGAAAGTATATACCCATTCAAGGTCTTGAACTCTGAGCATGTTTTTTTCAGTGCCATTTATATCTCAAACTAGTAAATGTTTTCTGTATTCTTAACAATATATTCATTTAAAAATAATCAATTCATTGAAAGTTACAATTACCCAGCATTATGAAGACAGATGCTTTTGTGAAATAAACTGCAAAATCTCTTTAGCTATTTTTATCAATTCGGTATAAAATCAAGGAGCCCATTAATTAGGACATGAATTGACCCCAACCACATACTTTTACTGAAAGCTATAGTCAAAAGCAATGGACACTGTGGAGTTGGCAATTGTTTTTTGTTTGGTTTTTGGTTTTTTGTTTTTTTTTTGTCGGTCGTGGGTCTTGAACTCTGGGCTTGGACACTGTCCCTGCAATCTTCAGCTCAAGGCAAGTGCTCTACCACTTGAGCCACAGCACCACTTCTGGTTTTCTAGTGGTTAATTGGAGATAAGAGTCTCATATACTTTGCTGCCCGGGCTGGCTTTGAATCACAATCCTCAGATCTCAGTCTCCTGAGTAGCTAGGATTACAGGTGTGAGCCACCAGCGCCTGGCTGACAATTGTTATTTATAGTTGATTTGGATAAGAAATGATGGTGCTTATTTGATTATGATGCTAATCAAGTATTGAATAAGGACAATGGTCGTATGGAAACTTTGGCAAAGTAACACTCCATAAAATTAATCCTCAAAGCCGGACTCTAGTGGCTAAGGTGTGTAATCCTAGCTACTTAGGAGGCTGAGATCTGAGGATCACCGGTCTGAGCCAGCCCGGGCAAGAAAGTCCGTGAAATTCTTACCGCCAATAAACCACCAGAAAACCGGAAGTGGCACTGTAGCTCAAGTGGTAGTGTGCTTACCTTGAGTTGAAAACTTGAGGGACAGCGCCCAGGCCCAGAATTCAAGCCCCACAACCGACAAAAAAAAATTAATCCTCAAAAATCAATAGCTTTTCTGTATGCCAATAATGTGAAGAGTGAGGCTGAAATCAGGAAAGCAACTCGTTTTGTAATAGCCCCTCCCCAAAAAAATACCTAGGAATTAACTTCACCAAAGAAGTGAAGGACCTCTATTCTTTGTCTTTAAAGTCCAGATATTTGATCTGCTCATGGTATCCCACTGCTGTATTCCCAACACTGAGGAGGCTAGGGAAGGAAGATTTACAAGTTCAAGGACGATCTAGGTTACAAAGTAAGTTCTGGGCCTGCCTGGGCAACATGGTGAGACCTTATCTTAAAAAATAATCTAAGAACTGGTCCCAGTATTAACTATCTGCCATTAATAGTCTGTCTTACCACTCCTTAATACCATTAAAATCAATGTTAAGAATGCAAAAAGGTTTTTTTTTTTAGCAATTTTACATATCTTGTGTGGCTTTGTTGCGTTTGTCACTTTTTCATTTTTTCTTCTTTGCTTACTAATAGAACTAAAATTTATGCCCATATGCCCGAAGGTTTCTCACGCCCATTCCATAGACCTTAAATTAGACTGACAAGGAAGCTAAGTTGGAATACAAGGTTACATGGTCTACATTAGTTTTTCAGGGGGTAAGGGTATGAAATTGCCTCCTCTGTAATTCCAAATACATTATTTTGTTCTTCGATTCTGATGAATTGATAAATATTCTACATATGTATCTGAATTCCTCTGATTTTTCATATATCCTTTTGCCAGATTGTTCTTTTCCTGCAATAATCTTTGCCCATAATTTTCCACTTATTAGAACATATATCTCCAATTCATGGCTGATCAGTATGATCAGATTATGTCAATGACTGACCAGTTTCAAGCAGTCTGGCCAGAGGGGGATAGTCAATCACAGGCTTCATCCCCAGCTGAATATATTTAGTAGATATTTACTGAAGTGCAGCAAGTCATTGGCCAAATCGTGTATGATTTTCACATGGAGTTTGCAGGCCACCATAGGGACTGGTCTGACACACTGAGTTACATAAGTCTATCCAGTTAGCCTAAATTCATTTAGATTATACTATTTTTGGTCCAAAATTCTTTCTTTCATCATTAAGTATATACTGCAATTTTGTGTTATGATACCACTAATTAACTCATAGTTTTTGTTGTTGTTTTTTTTCTGTTTCCTACTCCACTCTTAGACTAAAACATGTCGTGGGATTAGGAAATATGTCTTCTTTTTTTCTGCTCTGTACCTGAAACATAGAAGAATGCTTGCCATATAGTACATAATCAGTAACTCTTCTGTGAAGGAAGGAAGGAAAGAAGGATGGGAGGAACAACTTTCACTTAGTCATTCAAGTAAAATGATACACTAATTCATCAAAATATACAGTCAATAAAATGACGTACACCTACAAGCTGTCAAGCCCAGCCTAGGATAAAAAATGAGACTATTGTTTCATGAAGAAAAAATAACAGTCAAAATATTTGGACAAACTTTCTACTAAAGAAGTAATATAAACAATAAGCCTTTTAAAGTATACCCAACAACATTAGTCATCAAGAAAATTAGTATCACAATAAGTATCATAATACAATGTCTAACAAAAAACAAATAATGACAACAAATATTGAAAAAATGTATAAATACAACACAATTCCTTCCATATTGCTGGTGAAAATATAAAATGGTACAATTTTAGGGAAATGCTTTTCAGATCTTATAAAACTGCCCATGTACTTATCTATGTCCCAGAAATTCCACTCCTGTGTATCTACCCAAGAAAAATAAAAAGTCATGAAGAGACTTTTATAAAAATGCTTATTTCAGCTACATATATATGTATATATATATGTATATGTACATATATATTCCAAGAAGTAGAGAAATTCAGGTTTCCAACAAGAGAAGAATGGAAAAACTGGGGTATTAATACAATGTGTCACTAATCATCAATAAAAAGAAAGTCTCTGTCGATGGAGACAACAACATAGATTAAATAGCAAAAGCATTTACTTCATGCAAGAAGGCAGACCCAAAATGAATGCATACTGCATTATCCATTCATATATAATTCTCAAAAATGCAAGAAAATTCAAGGTGGAAAATGCAAGTAAATTTTGTTTGCATCTAGGAGAATCAGAAGTGATTGGAAGTGACAGAAAAGAACTTTCTAGGGTGGCAGTAATTGTCATTTTAAAGAGGATTATATGTAACTCAAGAACATGCACTGGTCAAAACTCATTGATTGATAGTTAATATCTTTGTATTTCACTGTATGTAAATTTTATTCTCCTCCAAACTAACCAGCATAAGCAGCAGCTTGAACTAGTGTGTACCATATAAGGTGGCATGCACATAATCTAGTAAAAGCTCATACTTATAGAAAACCAATTATATATCAAGCACTAAGAAAATGACTTTTCATAGAGTAGTATACTTAATTCTAATAAAATAGCATTGTGAAATTATGGACGGAAAATGAGAATAAGAGGAATTAAGTAACTTATCTGTAGTTACTTGGTTAAGTCAAGATGCAGAGCTGAAAGTCACTTCATATCTAATTTCTAAAATCCTATGAGAAGCTGGGTGCAGGTATGCTACACCTATAATCCTAGCTACTAAGCATGCTGAGATCTGAGGACCAAAGTTCAAAACCTGCCTGGGCAGGAAAATCCATGAGACTTATCTCAAATTCAAAACCATAAAAGAGCTGAAAATAAAGCTGTGGCTCAAGTAGTGGAGTACTAGCCTTGAGCACAAAAGCTTGAGGACAGTGCCCAGGCCCTGAGTTCAAGCCCCAGGAACAGCACCAAACTTTAAAAATAAAGTTCTCTGTGAGACTGTCCAAATTTAGGCAACTATAGTGGAAAATTTGCCTTAGTAGGATCAAAATCAACATTTCATTTTCCTAAGCAGGAATAGATCTGTGAATGTTAATCTCATTTTCTATACCTAGAAACAGGCCAATCCTAAATTGAACATGATTAAGGCTGGGGGAATGAAGAGAGGTGGCTCAATCCCCAACAGATTAGAATGTCTGCCATCTGTGATGCAGCAGTTTGGGAAGGCACCCATCCTCTGTTCTGTTGAATTGGCCAAAAGGATCATAAATTACTTATCTTTGGTAGACCCAAGATGGATAAAAATTCAAAGCTATATCTTTGAAATTATTTCCAGAAATGTATTTTCAAAGAGGATGTGACTGATCCTGATACAACTAAATCCTACCCTCAAAATAAGATAAATAACTAAATTGATAAGTTTAAGGATATCAGTGAGCTGTTGAAATAAAATGCACGAAAATTTCAAAAAGCAAAGAGTCCTTCCTAAATGAGCAACAGTCATAAGCATTTTTCTTCACGGCAACATTTGCTAATTCTGGTCACAAGTTGAAGATGAGGCTTGGTCCTAAGGAAGAGGGATTATACTAAGGAAAAGGCTAATCTAGAATAATTTTTGGTAGTTCCAGGAGACTAATAATAATTGACTGGAAATAAATGACATGCAGGGCAAATTTTTATTAACCTCAAGTTAGTTGGTTGAGTTGTAGGCTGACTCCTAGACAGAAAAATCAGAGTATAGAATAGTCTCCTCCTTAAAAGTTTCCCTAGATTTTGAACTTAAAGGGACATAGGAGAAACTCAAAGGGTACTTTTGATTTAATGATTCTATATACTCTTTACATAGGGAGGTATAAAGGGCTTAATATAGCCATATCTCTTCAATAAGAAGAAACCCAGAGAATATATACTACCAGTTATCATGCCTAAACACAGTAAGGAAACAGTACTGCATGTTCTTTCCATATATGGAAGCAAAAACTAATCAATCTGAATGTAGAAATACAGGTAGTATGTTCTGAGGCTCTACAACATAACTATCTGAGCATAGTTATTGGCACAAAGGCAGACAAAGAAATCAGTGGGACAATGACCTTAACTTATACCAAATACTAAAATAATCATACAAATAATTAAAAATAAATCAAAGACCTAAATATGAAAGGTAAAAATAATAGTCTGTCTAGACGAAGCCACAGGCAAAAATATTCATGATCTTAGGTAGGCACAATTTTTTCACACAGAAAAAATAACTGACTGAAAAAAAGAATCATTGAATTAAAACTTTCTTGGGGGAGGGAAGGTATAGTAGGAGAAAAACAAAGGAGGAGGTAACAATGCTCGATAGAAAATGTACCCATTACCTTATTCATGTAACTGTAACCCCTCTGTACAGTATCTTTACAGTAAAAAATATATATTAAAAAAGAAAAAGAAAAAAAAAACTTCCTTGGATCCAAAGACATCTTAAGAGGGTAAAAACTCAATTATGTGTATGTAGCAAAGGACTGATGCTCGCTCTACGCATTATAGCTCATACAAATCACTAAGGAAATGATAGTATCATTTAAAAATAAAGCTAAAGAACTGAACTGGCACATAACAGAAGGAAATATACTAATGGCCTACAAGCCTCAGTATTACTCATGAGAGAAATGCAAATTAAACCCACAATGTGATATACAAAATGCCACCAGAATAGCTGCAGTTGGAAAGGTTTATAATACAAAGCACTGAGACAAACATGAAGCAACTGGAACTCTCTTTCTCTTTCATACACTGCTGACAACCATGTTCATTGGTATAACTACTTTAGAAAACTATCTGTACTAAAGGTACACTTCTATCTCATGAACCTGAAATTTTACCTTGAAGCATATAAACAAATTATGACTACATATATGTACAAAAATGTCAACAAAGACTAACTGTATAAAAGTACAGTATGCATTATATCATTACTTTTTTAATAAGTTTTTTATTGTGAAAATACTGTACAGAGGAGTTACAGTTACATGAGTAAGATAATGAGTACATTTCTTATCAAGCATTGTTGCCTCCTCCTTTGTTTTTCCCCTACCATCCCTTCCCTCTCACCTCCACAACTATACTTCCCCTCATCCCCGCCTAAATTGTAAAGTTCATTTTTCAACATAGTGTCTTGTACATTTCATTGTTGCAATGGGTCAACCTGTATCCCTTTTTAAAGATTTTTCCCTTCCCCTCCCCAAATTATATCAACATCAAATACAGTGAAAACAAGGATTATACCGTGGGGAGGGGGGGACATACAAAGCAACAGAAAAATCATATGGTACCTTATATGAAATTCAAGAACAGACAAGTAAATATATGAAACAGAAATAAACAGAGATTACCTCTGGGTAGGAGGGTGTTGAGTGGGAAAGGATATACGGAAGCTTTCTGAAGTACTAAGAATGGTCTGATCTTGACATGATTGCATATATAAAAACCAAAGCATCATTGAACTGTACCTTTAAACTTTAAATCTTGCATAATACTATAACTCAAAATTTTTAAACACACACAATTCCCAGGTCTCCTTATAAAACACGTGAAGATAGAAGGTAGTAAAACATGGTTTAGTAATCCAATTGTCAGAGGGAAAATGGAATGAAGCATGAATGTATATATAGTTCAGAAGGGAAATAACCTTTTGGCTAACTAATGTGGTTCTCTACTTCATAGCAGTGCCAAAGCAAGAGTCCCTGATTGCTAGACAGTTTTTAATTGATGCCGCAGGAGATAGATAATCCATCTCTTATAAGTAGCTCAGAAAGATAACTGGGGAAGAGGCTATGTTTATCCTTTGAAAAGCTAGAATTTTGCCAACACAACTAACGAAAAGCCACCATTTTTCTTTTTACTGAGAATCTTACACTTTTATTTTGCACTGCTTCTGGAAATCTGGCAATACATGTCTACCGGTAGAAAAGGTGAAAAGAATTCAAAGCCTCTGGGTCTATGTTTATAGTTGATAAGCTTCTCTGCATAAGGCAAGGTAAATAAGTTCATATCTAAGGGTAACAGAGCCAGTTACATGGGAGATATTAAAATATGCCTTTGGTGGATGCAGGCACCTGTTTCCTACTTACAAACAGGATATGTTTTTCAGCACGCTCACTTTTCTAGTGTTGCAGTAACATTTTGATCTATGCAGTCAATCTGGACTTTAAAAATACCACACCTTTATGAATACCTGCCACACACCTTCACTACCTCTGAGGAGATATCAAGAACACTTTATCCCCAAAGGGCAAATTTTATTATTTTCACATAGCAAGAACATCTCTGGAAGGATACCAGGAAAAAATAAATAGGATTCAACCTTCAAACTATTTTTTAAAGCTTCAAATCTTTGCCTTAAAAAAACTGTGCAATAAGGCATTTGCTTGTTATAGGATCTGACATTTAAAATCCTCATGAACCATCTTTAATTTATCAAGAAAAAAACAAGGAAAGAATTGTACAGCTGAAGAGCTAAACATGGCCCCTTCTTGAAAATACACAAAAAATTCAAAACAGAAACTGAAATATGGGGGAGTAGGAAATGTCCTTATGGTGAATTTCTACCAAGTTCTACTGAATTTTCTTTCCTCCTCCAAATTGATTCATTGCTGCAAAAAGATTGGCAGACTCTAGCTTACCCTTCAGAAAAAACTTAAGTCACTGTAGGAAAACAACTACTTTTGAAAACATCTTTCAGTTATTTTCCTGGAGAGAACCATAAAAATTTCTCAAAACATTGTCCAAACATGAGGATAAACACTCCATCTTAACTTGGAGGAACCTGTACAGGCTTATCTGTGAAGCTTGGTAGCTATAAGAGGCCCCAAGATTTCCAGTGTCTAGAAAGTGGTATAATACTTCTAGACAAAGGTCGTTTTGTTGTTGTTTTTATTTGTTTCAAATATAATAAGTACAGATGACAGGGTCTAAAAGAAGGGATAGAAGTAATGAGAAAAGAAGTTCTATTCCTAATCCTTCCTCTAGCTTTCTGTGAGAGAAAAAAGTCAGGTTTTTTGTTCATTTGATTGTAGGGAATTATATTCTCTTTGGGAGAGACAGTAAAATGATGCTAGTATTATAAGGTAGAACATGGTATCAAACAAACCAATAGTCCAATTTGAACTTTATCATGGACTAACTGGAAAATTGCTAAAACTCCTCTATACTTCAGTTTCATCATTTGTAAAATGAAGATAACACACACAAGAATTATGTGAGTTAATACATACAATGAGTTTAGAATGGTATGTGGAAAATAAATCTGTTGCATAATCACTATCTTGGACAAATTCCAGGTAAACAGTATGTGGTACATACTAGCTCTTTACTAGTGATTCCTGGAAGGCAAGAGAGGAAATGTCTGCAGACATTACAAAAAGTGGAAGGAACTACTTCCTTCTGGTAATTATATCCTCATGTACTCCAATCTACAACAATTCTGTGCCACAAGGATTTTTCCTGTTTTATAACCGAGGAAGTACAAACCCATAAAATATAGGTTACTTGCCAAGGTCACACAGCTGGTTGATTACAGAGCAAGGATGAAGAGCAGATTCTTCAGGTTCTCAGCCTTCTGAGCTGTCTCCTCACTCTGCAGCTTGTTTTCTAAAGCTCCAAAGACCTCCAAATCACTAGAAAAATAAGAGCCAGGGTTAGGATATCAATTAAAAACACCATAAACCATGAGAATTAACTGCTGAAAGTCACTTTGAAGACAATTATTGTCTTCATCCATACATGATTGTCCTCAGAGTGCACCTAGAAAAGAAAGCCATAGAAAAGAAAAGATACCCTAGTGAAGTCCAGAATGTGAATTATATAGAGTCCATAACAGAATTATGTATATTTGAGTTTTACTTTGAAACTTCTGAAACAGAATATTTGTATTTGATGCCTTTTGTCAAGTACACAAATAGTATATTTATAAAGTTTATGGGGTTTGTGACATATTTATTGACTAATTGTGTACATGCTTGCATTTGTTTCATCTCTCCAATCTTGGAAAATACTAATACCTCAGTGGAAGAAATCATTAGTTTCTTCCTAACTACCTCTGGCTTCCTTTTGCATTACACATTAAACCAAGCAGCTCTCTACAGCATTATAATAACACAAAAGGGAAATTATACTCTAAGAAAGCATCTGAAACCTACAGTACATCCCAGAGGCCTCTTCTATTGTGATTTCATCTAAGCCACTAACTGCTTATGTTGAAAGCTTTCCCCAGATGCCATTGCCACTGCTACACAAGAAGAATGAACAATGTTCTTCTAACTATACCACTAAAGAGGAAGCTGGTGTTTACTGGGCAAGACACTTCATGTTTGGGATATTGCTACCATTAGCATGAAATCCAAAAGTTTCTCCATAGAATGGTGACTATTTTATCCTTAGGATAACATAGTGGAAGATATAGCTATATTTATGCACAGGGTTTTTAATAGAGATGCCTGTCACCCTTGGTAAGCTTACAGGAGATGACAGAAATGAAACAGCCAGGAAAAGGCAAGCCAAGTTTTCAGTGCCTTCTGGCAGCTGAATCCACAGTACCAAGGAAGAAGGCCTAGATTTCCTTTCCTGGCTCCCCAATGTCATTATGCCAGGGATGAATCCATTAACCTTCCCAAGAATTACTGACTACACCAGATTTGTCTTCAGTGTCATTTTCAGAACTATGCTTTCCCAAATTACAGTAGATGAAGTAGCTGAACCCTGTCTCTACTATCTAGTCTGTCCTGCCACATCCTCAGCATATATCCTCTAAATAAACTGCAAATAATCAATTCAATAAATAAACCTCAGGCCAAAAGTACTGCATGCCTGTTTTCATGCCTGTAATCCTTAGCTACTCAGGAAACTGAGATCTGAGCAACAGGTTTCAAAGCCAGCCAGGCAAAAAAAAAGTCCATGAGCTAGAGGTAGACCTGTGGCTCAAGTGGTACAACATTAGCCTTGAGCAAAGAAAGCTCATGGATAGCACCCAGGCCCCTGAGTTCAAACTCCAGAACCAACACACATATTAAAACACAAAACCGCTCACAGAATTCACAAACTTTATAGACCATATTAATGACAATGTGCCTTGTGAAGGTTAAAATGTGTTTGTGACTTTAAGTGTCACTATTCCACAATACTGTGAAACATGTGAAATTTATGTAATCACCTAATCTCAATTTTTAAAAAAAGTGAGAGAAAGGATGGGTTAGGAATGATGGGTGAAAATGTTGTCAGACACCTTGTACTCATATGCTGTTTTGTAGAATGGGAACTGCTTTGTACAACTACTTAAAGATAATAATAATAATAATAAGTAAAAGAAAAAACACAAAACCAAAATCAAACCATAACCTACCAAATGCTTGGTAGACCTCAGATAGTACATAGATATAAACATTGCTGACACATGAAGACAGCTTCAACAACCTCTGTTGCATAGGCATGTATTAAATGCTTTGACATGGGGAAGTTGGAAGGCTACATGAAAGGCATGTTTTTTTTTAAAGAGGAACATATGAGCATTATTAGAGGCAGTGAGAGTTGAATTTCTTACCTTGACAAATCATTTAGGCTTCCTGATCATTTAGTCCTTTCTGATCAGAAATAAAAATAAAACTTTTAGCTAGTATTCCCTTTCTGATCCAAGGCATTTTTCTTTACAGGGATGCCCCAATACTTTGAATTTTTTAATGGTGTGTCTTATTAGTTAAGATTATATTTAAACATCTCTCTCTGATAGTAAAAATAAAGCATCTAAGAAGTCACTAATTTGAGATAGGTGGCACCTATCTCAAATGGATGCTATAATATTCAAATGATAATGTTGAAAATTAGTAAACCATAAACTCTAAGGCAAAGAAAATTTTTCTTTAAAAGATCTTAATTGGGGTGGTCAATCAACCTGATTTTCAGGGACTAGGGGTCTTTCTAGGATTTTCAGCATTACATACCAAAACTAGAATAAATTGAACATTCTCTTCGACTACATTTTATCTAGAGTAAGCTCTGAACAGGACTTAACTGGTATTACTAGACCTTAACCAGACTTAGAACCTAGTTTTTCCCTGCCTTGACTTTAGCATTAACTAATCTTGAGTCCTTGCTAGGCCTTCACTAGGGTTTTACCAGAACTTAACAAAGCCTAGATCTTTCACAATATTAAACAAAGCTGAAAAGCCTTTAAATAGACTCAGGGTCTTGTTACACCTGAAATTCCACTATGAATAGACCTTCTCTAGATTATATCCTACAAGGCTTTAAGTATAATCTGAACCCATGTAAACCAGGCATAATCTATGACTAAACTAACTGGGTTCTAACTAAAACTTAATTAGGCTTAGTCTTAACCATACCCTAAGTGAGCTAACTAGGCTTTGACAAAACTAAGTAGACAAATTAGGTTTAAGCCTTATCTTTGCCTTAACTAAACTCTAGCTAAACTTTAACTAGACTTTGGTCCTTACTAGCGCTTAACTGGTCTGTCTAGACTTTATTAACTACTATTACTATATTACTGGTCCCTAAGTAAGCATGGGCTCTTCATAGTCAGACCTATTCTCAGTTTAGACTATAATTAAGATCTTAAGTAGGCCCAGATTTATCTCACCTACATTTAGGTGCTTAGCTTGGATGAATAAGAATTAACTCAGATAACTAGGCCTTAACTAGATTTAGGCCTAGACTTTTTCTTAATTATTCAGTGATTAAAACCTACGTGAGACTCAGTCACTGGCTATTCTTAACTCTGCCTTGAGTAAACCTTGACTAGACATTAACTAGGCTTAGTTCTGGGTGGGGTTTGCCTGGATGCTGACTGGGAATAAACTGTCTTTACTGTCTTGTTAACCCTTTATTGGTTTGACCCAGTAAAATAGTTTATCTTAACAAGTCTTAGCCTCAGATTAGCCTAAACTGAACCTTAAATAAGCTTCAATTGAGCTTTGAGGAAGCTTTAATTATATTGATAAAACTTTAACTGGGATTTGGCCCTGGCTAGGCCTTAAGTGGAGTGACTAATCATTAACTGAGTTAACTGGTCTGTAGTCATACACTCTTGCTATATGATAAACATTGAGTAGTATTTATCTAAACTTAGATCCTTATCAGATCTTAATGAGTTTCAGTCCTTGAACCTCGGGGACTGAGGTTAAATAGCGTCTGACTAGGCCTAAGCTCAATTCTGGCCTCACTTTGACCTTAACTAGTTTGTCTAGGTTTTAACTGGGTGAGAACATTGCTTCAACTTAACTGTAGTCCAATGAGGCCCTAAACAAGCTGGGTAGTTTTTAACTGAGATTAAACCCTTGATATACCTTTAATTTGATCCAAATATGCCTTAATAAACTCACGTTGTGGTTCTATCCTAACATTTAAGACAAAAACACAGAGATTTAGGATTTAACTGGGCTTCATATAGGCCTTATTAGGATTTTACTAGACATAGGTGTATGATATGGAATTAACTGGGCTGTGACTACAACTAAACTAGGCAAGGGCTAGTTAGGGCTTTGATTATGCTTAACAAATTATATGAATGAGTCTTACTTAAGCTACCAAGCTTTTAACTAGAATTAGGCATTCGCTACATCTTAACAAAACTCTGATAGATCTTAATTTTGCTGAGACTCTGGCTAGGCTTGATATGCTCTAGCTATATCCTAACTATGTTTAGGTCTTAACTATGCCTTAAGTGGGCTAATACAACTTTACCTGGGTTAATAAGCACTTAAGTAGACTAAGGTTCTCCCTAGTCTTATCTGGGCTAATTAGACCAATTTGGCAAAATTTAAACTGGCTAAGACTTTGGCTAGTTCTTAAGTAAGATCTCATATTTAACTAGGCTGAATCTCTACCTAGGCATTAATTGGGCTTAAAAATACATCTTAACTAGGTTTTTACTTTTTTTACTTAACTAGGCTTTGGGCCTGGTTAACTAAAAACTAAACTCAACAGGACTAAATTGTTTGTATAACCTTTCTAGGACATAGATTAAGACTAAAAGAAGGAATTATTTAGGCCTAGGCCTTGTCTATGAATTAACTGGGCTCTGGCCAGACCTAAACTAAACTTGTTCCCTGGCTGTAGTATAACTGGGTTCTAATTATGTATAAATTAACATTAGGAACTGGTTAGGACTTAATTAGGCTCAGGTTGACACTTATCTATGACAATACCCTGACTATGACAATACCCTGACTATATCTTAGACTTAATCATACCTTAATATGAATGAGATTCCAGCTACTATGACTTAACTAAGATCTGACTAGATCTAAGCTAGTCTAAGACCTTAACTAATGCCTAAGACCTAACTAAACCTAAACTAAATTTAGTACTTCATTGCAGTTAAACTAGGCTCTGAAGAACAAACTAGGTTCAGGCCCGGACTGTGACTTAATCAGGCTTCAATGAACACATAACTAGGTTAAAGACTAGCTAGGACTTAACTGTATTTAAACTATGGTTAAGCACTGATTAGAGCTAAACTGGATGCTAACACTTAACTAGGGTTAGGAACTGGTTAGAGCATAACTGAGCTCTGACTAGGCATAAATTAGGGTTAAGCATTGGTTATAGCTAAAATGAGTTCTCACAAGACCTAAACTATGCTTAGGCACTGGTTACGCTTTAATGAATATTCTAAAGAAAGCTGTGTAATGGTGGCTCATGCTTGCAGTCCCAGGTATTTAGGAGTTAAAAATCCAGAAGACCAGAGTTCAATGCCAGCTCGGATAGAAAAATCCAGCAGATTCCATGACTAAAATAACCAGCAAAAAGCAAGGCTAGAAATGTGGCTCAACTAGTAAAGCACCATCTGTGACCAACCAAGCTGAATTAGCACAAGTCCCAGAATTCAAACTCTGCTAGCAGCCAAAAAAAACAACAAGAAAGTATATTCAGGAGTATTTAACCAATGTAGTTAGTTCTTAATGAGACACAAGCCCTGACTATACCTTAACAAAACCTAGGCAGGCATTAAATATCCTGACAATCTGGCTTGACCTAAATATGATATTTCTTAATTTTAACTATGTTGAGACCTGGACTAGGCATGAATGGGACTGACAAGAATTAAACTTGGCTGACTAAGCCACAAGTAGATTTATGCCCTGGCTAAGTCTTGATGTACCCCTAGTTTAGCTGTGCCCTATTATATGTAAACTAGGTTTAGGTAACATGTTTTGTGGGCTCTGACTAATCCCTCAACTGGGTCTTAATTACTCTTAACAAGTTTTTTTTGTGTTGGTCCTGTGACTTGGACACAGGACCCTGGCACTGTCACTATTCTTCTTTTTCTCAAGGCTGACACTCTATCTCTTGGGCTATACTTTACTTCCAGCTTTATTAAGAAATTAAAGAGAAGAGTCTCTCAGACTTTCCTATCCAGGATGATTTTGAGAACTACAACCCTCAAATCTCAGCCTCCTAAGTAGCTAGGATTACAAGTGTGAAATGCCAGTGCCTGTCTGAGGGCCTCTGCTTATTTCCTTTTTCAGGGATTATTCAAAGCTATTCTCAAGTGGGAAACTTTTAGATCTAGCCTATAATAGGTAGGTAGGTAGGTAGGTAGGTAGGTAGATCTTAGTTATTGGTTTCTGTTCTGAGACTTAAATTCATTCCTTTCCATGAGTATCCTTAGAGTTAGACTGAGTGACTAGCTCAGTACTTGAACTAACATACCAGGTATTGATCCAGGCATAGGTGGCTCACTCCTATAAATTCAGCTACTCCAAAGGCTGAGACCTGATGATTGAGGTTCAAAGCCAGCCCTGGCAGACAAATCTGAGACTCTTGGCTCCATTTAGTCTGCAGAATTTGCTGGACTGAAGGTATGGCTCAAGGGTTAAGAAAGCTAGCCTGGAGCAAGCAAACAAGCAGGTGAAAGAAATATTTGTATCGGGGCTGGGAAGGTGGCTCAGTGGTAGAGCGCTTGCCTTGCATGCCTGAGGCCCTGGGTTCGATTCCTCAGCACCACATAAGCAAAAAGAAAAAAGCCAGAAGTGGCGCTATGGCTCAAGTGGTAGAGCGCTAGCCTTGAGCTGAAGAGCTGAGGGACAGCGCCCAGGCCCAGAGTTCAGGCCCCACGACTGGACCAAAAAAAAAAAAAAAAGAAATATTTGTATCCAGTCTACAGATTCTATAAAGAAATGCGTAACAGCTTATTCAGTTACTCTCTGGTAAATACCACTAAACTGATCAACAAATACATAATCCCAGACCAAATACTATGGTACAAGTTTGTATCAAATTATCAGTCTTTTAATACTAAGTGCATGAATCCTTAGACAGAGATTGCTTGTTCAGCTTTTTTGATCACAGTGGACACTCTATCATGAGTCCCATCTTCACATCACCCTGCAAGGGCCTAACTGGGCTCTGATTAGAGATAAACTAGATTTATTACCTCAAAGGGGTTTAACTACATTCTAACTAGAGCCAAACTCCCTGAATCCTGGCAGAATCTAAATTAAGATCACTCACAAGGTAGGGTAGGGCTGAACTAGACTCTAAATGGGCCTAAATTAGACTCAAATATTGGCTAGTTCCTGCGTGTGTTCTAACCAACAAGTAACTACGCTGAATCTCTGCCTGGATGAAACTAGAGTTAATTAGACCTGTATAAGGCTTAGGCTAAATCTAAATATATTATTAGATTTTTAACCAGGCTTATTCTTTGGATAGGGCTGAACTGGGTACTGTCTAGACTTAAATAAACCTTAGATCTGGACTAGGACTCATCTTGGATCTACAGAACTAAATTAGCTTTAAATACTAGTTTGGGCTCTAACATTTAACTAGTCTGAGGCATTGTCTAGACCTTAGCTAGGTTTATCGCTTCACTGTGGCATTGTCTAGAGTTTAGCTAAGTTTAATTATCTCTTCACTAACTTACAGCCCTGGATGACTCTCAACTAAGCTCTGATAGGACTAAATAATGTAATGAACTACCCTACCATCCAGCAATTCCACTCCCTGAAATCTACTCAAAAGACACCAGGACACAGTAAAGCCACCCACAAATACATGTTCACTGCGGCAATACTCGCCATAACCAATGTATGAAATCAGCCCAGATGCCCCCCAGTGGATGAATGGATCAAGAACATGTGATAGATAGACCCAATGGAATTTTACTCATTTTATTAAAAATAATAACATTGTATCATTTCAAAGAAATAGAAGGACCTGGAAAAAAATCATGTTAAGTGAAGTAAGTCAGGCCAGGAGAGACAATGGACCCATTTTTTTCTCTCATATGTAAAAGCTAGAATTAATTTATAAATGAATAAATATTTCACAGTGGTATGGAAGTGTACAAAAATTTATTAACCAAAATATGGTACATTCAGGGAAGAACTCAGTTTAATCCCAGAAAGGCTAACTCACAGTCCAACAAAATAAATACAAGATGGGGGGAGGGGAAGGAGTGGAGGAAAAACTGGGTAAGACCTGGGGAAGGAATGACATTCTCCAAAAACAAATGTACTCATTACCTGACTTATGTAACTGTAACCCCTCTGAACATCACCTTTATAATAACAATAAAAAATAAAAATTTAAAGAAAGAAAAACAAAAAATATAAACACCAGGAAATGGGTACTCAAAAGGTGAGGTGGGATCAAAGGAAGGTGGGTAACAGAATGAAGATAAGCAGTGGCAAATGCAGTCATAAAATTCTACAAAATGTATGCCTATCCTACAAAATTAAAAAAAAAAATGAGGGAAGGTGTGGGGTAGAGTTGGGAGGAAGAGATGAGGAAGAATGATGAAAGGGAAGGGATGATACTGACCAAGATGAATTGTATTAATAAACTGCTTTGGGTTTTTGTGTGTGCTGGTCCTGGCCCTTGAAATCAAGGCCTGAGAGCTGTCCCTGAGCTTTTTTGCTAAAAGCTAGTGTTCTACTACTTGCGTTACAGCTGTACTTTGTACTTCTACCTTTTTGGTGGTTAATTGGAGATAAGACACTCATGGACTTTCCTGCCCAAGTTGGCTTCAAACATCAACCCTCACATCTCAGCTTCGTTAGCTACGGCTAAATTGATTTCTAACAAGACCAAAACTAGGTTTAATTCTTCACTAGTGCTTAAATGGATACTTACTTGCTGTTAGTCCCAGACCTCACCTAGACCAAAACCACATTTAATCATAAATGACTACAACCAGGCCCTTGATAAGTGTTAAGTTCTCCACACACTCACGCCCACACAACACTCCTGCCTGCACATACTCTTGTGCACATGCACCTGTACTCACGCACCCGCACACACATGCACATGCAGTGCTGAGATGAAATCCAGGGCATTATGTATGCTAGGCAAGTGCTCTACCATATGTTATCCATCCCTCAGATTCTTTTAATTATCTTTAAGTAGATGTACAAAGGAGTAGCCATTCAACAAAGCAATTTGTAAACATAGCGCATCTTGATTAATGATACACCTTTCATCATTTTCCCCCATCACTAGCCCTCAGTTTTTAGGTCTCACCATATAGCTCAAGCCAGCCTTGAACTTGCTATGGAATTCTCACTGGCCTTAGACTTGTGATCTTTCTATCTCAGTCTCCTGGGCAGTGGAATTATAATTCTACCATCATACCCTGCATGAGGCTAGTCTTTACAAAATTATATCAGCATAAATTAATCACACAAGGCCTGTAATATTTAAATGCACACATATAATGTACTTTGATCGAATTCACTCCATTTAAATTACTTTTTCTTAACATAGGCTATGGCATTATCAAAGCTTCTGAAAAGAACTTAACTGCTCTTTCTTTTTAGAGACAGGGTCTCACTATTCATCTCAAGACTGAAACAATCCTCCTGCCTCAGCCTCCCAAATGCCAGTACTTCACGTGCACCACCACTCCCAGGTAGATAAGTTATGTGTGTGTATGTGTATGTGTGTGTGTGTGTGTGTGTGTGTGTGTGTGTGTGTGTGTACGCATGCAAGCACCCATGCATGTGTTCGTGAATTCAGGCACATGCATAGGGCACTCTTAGGGTTTGAACTCAGAGCCAGAGTTCTGGCCCTGAGCATTTTTGCTCAAGACGAGGCTCTACCACTTGAGCCACAGCTGCTCTTCTGGGTTTTTGCTGGATAATTGGAGATAAAAGTCTTATAAGCTGTCTTCAAACCACAATCCTCAGGTCTCAGCCTCCTGAGTAGCTAGGATTACAAGCATGAACCACCAGCACCTGGCTTCAGTTAGATAGCTCTTAACAAGACACAGACATTCACTATAGATTAAAAAATACTCAAATGCGCCTTAACTATTCTGAAGTTTCTATATATATGTTCTTTGTAGATCATAACTATGATTAATTTCTCATTAGGCTTTAACAAAACTGAATAAACTTTAACTGGACTAACAAGCTCTTAGGTAGATTGAGGCAGCATATGCGTTTATTAAGCTTAGGCTCTAGTCTTTATATAAGTAGTTAGACCCTGACAAACTTGTAGCTACTCATTAGAAAGGATGAAGTTAGGTATGTACTCCTTCCTTGGTGACCTGCAGTATCAGGCTGCCCCCTAGAACACAGAAAAAACATGGGTGATACCCAATCTTACCGGACTGCAGCAGGAGACAGGACCACTTCCAGCTTCTCCCCAGTGAGCCAGTGAGCTTACTAAAGAGCAAAGACCAAATATATAATGACCAAAAAAAAAATCTGGAATTAAACTTAAGCTCCACCCAGTTACTTATTTTGCAAACTTCTTCCAAGATATTTATGCTTTGTAATAAAGTCAATAGTTTGAAAAGAAAACGTTCAGCTACATCTCCATTTTGCTCAGAATATGCAAATAACAGCTAAGAAAAGAGAGCTGTCCTTGGGGATCTCCTGGGGTAGGAGACTCTTATCAGCTCTCCTCAGTTAATCAGTCCTACCTTGAGGAGAGAGTTGGTCTAATGGGTAATGGCTTGGCCTCCTACAGAACATTGAAGTTCACCATGGAGGACTACAGAACAAGATGATGAATCCCAACAGGAGTGCAAGCCATCCCTCTAAGGATTCATACTCTTAGTATGAAAAGACTGATAATTTGATCCAAACTTCTACCATAGTATTTGGTCTGGGATTATGTATTTGTTGATCAGTTTAGTGGAATTTACCAGAGAATAACTAAGTTGTTATGCACTTCTTTGTAAAATCTGTAGACTGGATACAAATGTTTCACTTGCTGGCTTACTTGCTTGCTTGCTCCAGGCTAGCTTTCTTAATCCTTGAGCCATACCTTCACTCCAGCAAATTCTGCAAACTCAATGGAGTCAAGAGTCCCAGATTTGTCTGCCAGGGCTGGCTTTGAACCTCAATCATCAGATCTCAGCCTTTGGAGTGGCTGAAATTATAGGAGGGAGCCACCTATGCCTGGCTCAATACCTGGTATGTTAGTTCAAGTACTAGTCACTCAGTCTAACTCTAGGGATATTCATGAAAAGTAATGAATTTGTCTTAGAACAAAAACCAATAACTAAAATATCTATTTATCTACCTATTACAGGCTAGATGTAAAAGTTTCCCACTTGAGAACAGCTTTGGTTTTGTTTTTGCCAGTCATGGTGCCTGAACTCTGGGCCTGGGCACTGTCCTTCAGCTCTTCAGCTCTACCACTTGAGCCACAGCACCACTTCCAGCTTTTTCTGCTTATGTGGTGCTGAGGAATCGAACCCAGGGCCTCATGCATGCAAGGCAAGCACTCTACCATTGAGCCACCTTCCCAGCCCCTTGAAAACAGCTTTGAATAATCCGTGAACAAGGAAATAAACAGGCCTCAACCAGGTACTGGTACTTAGGAGGTTGAAATTTGCCGATTGTGGTTCTCGAAATCATCCTGAGAAGCAAAGAGACTCTTATCTCTAATTAACTTCTTAAAAAAGCTGGAAGTAAAGCTGTGGCTCAAGTGATAGAATGTCAGACTAGAGAAAAAGAAGAATAGGGACAATGCTAGGGCCTTGTGTTCATCCACAGGCACGCGCGTGCGCAGGCATGTGGCATGTGCGCGCGCGCGCGTGCGCACACACACACACACACACACACACACACACAAAATAGAGGTGGTGGATTACAAAGGCAGTATTTCTCCCCACTGATCACTCTCCCCCGCCGCCACCCACATCCCCATCAGGGGACATTTGGTTAAAGATGGAGAGAGTTGTTTGTCACAATGGGTGTGGAGGGGGGGGGTAATGGAAAGTTACTGCGTAGAGACCAGAAAATCGTTTTTCTTAATTCCAAAGATTTCCTTCCTGAAATTGACAGGAAACAAAAAATAAAAGAGGGCCTCACGCAAATGTTGTTTTAAAATACACCAAAGGGTTGGCATTAGGGGGAAGACTGGACAGTACCTTATGGAGAAGATCAGCTCCGAGGCACACACACAACTGGCCACAGTCGCCCACACCACCTCCCTCGAAAACAGGACCACGATATGGGCGTGGCTTTTTCTAGCTCTAGCCTATAACCACGATGTGGGTGTGGCCTTCTCTCCAGCCCTAGCCCCTCCTATGGCTCTGAATTGCAATTGGCCACAAAGCAAAAAAAAAAAAGTAAAGAAAAAGAAAAAAACTTCACTTAAGCCTGGTGCCATTGGCTCACGCATGTAATCCTAGCTACCCATGATGCCGATACCTGAAGGCTGGGGTTCGCAGTTAGCCCTGGCAGGAAAGTTCTTGAGAAGCTAATTGCTAATTAACCACAATAAAGCCAGAAGTAGAGCTGTGGCTCAAGGAGTAGAGTGCTAGCCTTAAATAGCAAAGCTCCAGGACATGGCCTGTGCCCTAACTTCAAGCCCCATGACTGATGCATGCACACGTGCGCACGTGCACACACACACACACATCACTTAGATGCAGCAATGTGGTTTATGAGTTGACAAGAAAGACAACTAGTCTTGGAGATGTTTTCTCATACATACAACCACAGTGGCAATATTTAAAGGACTGTGAAGAAAGACAACACTGGTATTTTTGTGTATGTAGCATGTGACTTGGTCACCGTAGAGCCTCATCTGCCGATTGATGCTATAAAATACATTAGAGTAGCTGAGTAAAGATTAGCTATACAGTCTGGCAGACCAGCGAGACCCAAGCAGACATCCACCTCATGCTCACCCTGGGGAGGCCAGAAGACAAAACTCAACACAGTTCTCAATGGCCACCAGATGCAGGAGTTTTGCCATCCAAGCTGTATACTGAACCCTGGGAGGGGGAACTTTCTGCACACATGCAATTTTTCTCCTTGTGCAGATTTTCTCTTGTCTACCCACCACACCTGGGGGTGGTACGGTGTTAGCTGAGTTCTGATCATCCTCTGAATCCACTGGGTATGATAGTGCAGGGACATCCAGCCACACAGATGTGCTTGTATGTTATAGCAGACGGCTGAAAAGAGTGGCCTATTGGCACCTGTAGGTACACAGCTGGCAACATATGCCTCCAGCAGTTCAACATACCGTGGCAATGCCTCGGCATTCCCTGTTCTGCTCTTAGCCTGCCCTCACACTTCCAAAACAATTTCTTGAACATCTGAAAGTTTTCTTCTTTAAAGAAAAAAATGAGCGGCAAACCCCCCACGTTTTAGTAGGAAAGTGTGAAGACCTTGAGAGTTGTTTCTTTAACAAAGCTATGCTACATACTCACCTTAAAAAAATACTTAACTAAAAGGACTAGCACTCACCCACCTTCCTTCTCCTCCCACCCTACACTCCACCCTCTAACCCACAATCTCCTGCACCCCTATTTCCCAACTCCTGCCACTCCTATCTATCTCCCCCTTTCCACCTCCTATTTTCAGCCCACCCCTCACTTCCCACCAACCCCTATCCCCATCCTCATTCCTCACCACACCCCCAACCCCAGCCCCTTCATCACCACACTCCCAAACTCAGCTGCTTTTCTCTCCACTCTCTAGCCCCATCCCATCCTTTCCTCCATTTCCCTATATTCCCTTGCTCCCCACTCGAAGCCACAACCTCTAGCCTCCCACATACTGCACCTAGTCTCCCATATCCCCAGATCCCACTCGCCCCCATCTTCCCCCTTCCCCTTCCCATTTCCAGCTCACCTCTCCCCCATTCCCCACCAACCAGGATCCCCATCCCCATCCCACACTCCCAACCCCAACCCCTTTCCTCACACCATAATCAAGTTCAGCCCCTCCCACCCTCCATCCCTACTCATCCCTACTCCTTCTCTACCTTCCCCCACTCTCTCTGCTCTACCACTCTTCGCCAGCTCCCCCTCTTCCTGGCATCTACCCCCACCACGCCAGTGAAGCCTCTTTCACTTCCAAGGAAGACACAGGTAATGGCAAAAAAGTTAAAAGTTAGCAAAACTCCACAAAAACAAAAACATAGAAAGAAAAGGAGAGAAAGAGGAAGAAGAGAAAGAAAAAAGGGGTCGAGATGTGGCTCAAGCAATAAAGTTACCTAATTACCAAACCTAAAGCCTTAAGTTCAAATGTCTATATCGCTTAAAAAAATTCATAGGTGTTTTGTTTTTGTTGGGGTTGTTTGTAGGGTCTCATGTTTTTGCTTCTCTGGGAGGCTGGCCTCATACTACCATTTTCCTTTCTGTGTCTCCTTTCTATGTCTCATCAGCTCAGACCATAAAATGAACTACCAGACTTGGTGTATTTGTTAAGGTGGTGTCTTGCATTCTCTTTATTCTTCTTGAAGCTCAGCCTCAGGTTTCTGTTGACAGTCAACCTCCAGCCCTTTTCCATTTCTCTCGTTTTTCCTATTAAACATTATATCCATTCATTTTCACCCCTTCCTATTCTGAATACAAAGGATTTGACTAGTAGTAATGTAATGTTGTATCTTCTCCCTTAATTATCATGTCTAATTCTGAGGTCTCACACTTTGGCTTGCAAACAATTCCCAAACTATGCCTATCATTCCGATGCTTTTCCTTCATATTGCTGCTTTCCAACAACCTGTGAGACGAGACTAACCCAATATATCATAAATTTATAGTAGCCAATTTGTCCTAGTTTCTGGAACTGTTTAGCACTGAAAGTCTCATGCCCTGAGAACTCTCTTAACCTCAGGCAAGTCAGGACAATAAGTCACCATGATCTCATCAGGATTGATCATAAACCCAATCCTCTTTCTGATCTCCAGATTTCCTTACCCACTTAATAGCAGAACTATCTTCTGGCATAAACTCCAGCCTCTATCTTCTACCTTCTTATGCAATTGATTTCCAAATATTGTCAATTCTATCTCCAAAATATTCCTTTACCAACATCATCTTTGGTACTGCAGTGTTCACCATTTTGTAATCTAATCCAAGTCTCAATGGCCTCTCTTCCAAGAATTACAATAAACCTCTAATTAGTCACTCTGCCCCCCCAGCCACTCAGTCACCCAATGTTATCCCTTTGGAAACTTGTCTTCCATGCTGAAAGGAGTCCTCATTCTGAAACAAATCTACTCAAACATATGTGCATGAACATGGAAGTCATATAGTCTGAACACTAAGAACAGTAAGAACCCAAGGCTCTGGAGTCTTCTCACTTAAAGACTTTGGAGTACAACCAGAATCATTATGACCACAATCTACCTAGTAAGTGTATGGGCTGGTAAGTCAAAGGTAAAGCTAAGCATAACAAAAACAATCACCATACCCTTGAGAAGGCAGGAATTCAGAGTTTTTCAGGCATAGCTTCGCATTTTCTCATTATTTCGGCAGAGAAATAGATGGTTTTCCCAGTCAAGGCAGTGAAGAACTGCCACGAAACTCCGGGTGGTAAGGACTAGTTATAACCTTGATAGTCATCTGAAACAAAATCAGCCAAAAGTTACATTCTGCTCCAAAGAAGATAGCTTCAGAGAGAATTCATTCACTCCCTTAGGCTGCTGGGTCTTACGCATGTTCCACTGTGTTCTCAACTCTTACTGCAACAACCATGCATTTTCCAATGCTAGCTCTGTAAGCAAGCTGAGAATTTGCTTGAGCATGATGTCTTTATCAGTCAACAGGAAGTTAGTATCTTGTTTTGAATGAGGCTTTTTCTTGCCATGTTTCCTTTTCTATTTTGTTTGTGTTTTATGGGGAGGTTTGCTCTGGGGTGGTTAATAGCACATTGAAACATTAAAACATTTCATATATCTCACAAAGACCTTGTTTTTTTCTGTGCTACTGGCTTTAGGTGGTGGAATGAGGTCAGGAGGGTCTTTTTATGTAACCCTGCTGATCTAAAACTCATGCCTTCTGTTTCAGCCTCTTTAGTGTTAGGATTAGAGGTAGGAAACACCTCCTAAGACCTTGTTTCGAAAATTCATTTTAAATGCCTTCCAGTCTGGAACACACACAACACCACCAACCAGGCATCTCTTCATTGATTGCTTATGTGTATGTATTTATTTAAGTGCTGAGGAACAAATACAGAGTTTTTCATATTCTACATATGTGTTCTAAGACTGAACAGCACCCATAGCCCCCCTTTATTGTTCAATAGAAGTTATAATTTCCTTCTCCCTAAACCTGAGAGATATAAACCATGGTCACTACCCTAAAGACATTTCGACTCTAATCAGGGAAACTAACCAAGCACAACTAAGAACAAAGACAGTCCTTTGTTGTTGGTTTGTCTGTTGTTTCTATAGTTGCTATAGGAACCTGGAAAATGGAAGGTGCATAGACTGCAATCTTTAGTAAAACATCATACTTTTCAAAAACTGGAATCAGAGTCCATTCAAGTACAACATAGGAGAGGGATTTTGGGGGGAAGGGATGGGGAAGTTGCTGTGCCTGTGCCTGTGCACTGTCCCTCAGCTTCTTTTGCTCAAGGCTAGCACACTACCCCTTTACATTAACCCTTGGGCTACAACTCCACTTCTGTTTGTTCATTTTTTTCTTTATTTCTTTCTTCTTTGATGGTTTATTGGAGATAAGAGCCTCACAGACCTTCCTGCTCCAGCTGGCTTCGAACTGCAATCCTCAAACCTCAGCCTCCTGAGTAGTTAAGATTACTGGAGTGAGCTACTGGAACCCAGCAAGAGGGAATTTTTTTAAGTCACAAACTGTACGCTGGGGATCTTTCTCTGCTTGTGTGTGTGTGTGTGTGTGTGTGTGTGTACTGGGATTTGAACTGTGGGCCTGCCCACTGTCAATTAGCTTTTTTCTCAAGGCTAGCACTCTACCCACTCTACTCCACTTCTGGTTTTTATTGGTGGTTAATTGGGAATAGAGTCTCAGGGGCTTTTCCTGTCTGGGCTCGCTGCAAACTATGATCCTCAGAGCACAGCCTCCTGAGTAGCTAGGATTATAGACATGAGCCTTGAACAAAAAAGTTCAGAGGCAGCACCCAGGCCCTGTGTCCAAGATCCAGAGTTGGCACCCACACATACACACCAAAAAAAAAAAAAACCAAGAAAGAAAGGAATGAATGAATGTAAAGCACCTAGTGTATGGTCAAGACGTCAGTGCATCATTACTATTAAAAGCCCACCACTGGGGTTGTGGTGTAGCTCAGTGGAGGAGCCCTTGCCTCCAATGCAGAGGCCTTGGAATGCAGACCTGGAAGAAAAAAGACTACTAAGAAGCTTAGTCCTTGGAAGGGAGGAGAAAGAACATAGGTTAGAATTTGTTCCCCACTGTATAAAATAAAGCCAACAAGGTCCCTATGCTCTCGATATTCAGCAGAAATAATTACTCCCTTGGGATACCAGCTCATTTGATTCTTTCTCCTGCTGGATGAACAATGTTCTGTTGTGAGTTTACTTTTCTGTGAGAAAGATCTTGGCTTCATTTAAGCTCCTGTAAGGCCCTAGGAGCTCCACCACAGGAAGCAGCAGTCTGATTTTGTCATTAGTTCTTAGGTGACTGCTTTAGGAATGATATTTTGAAAACTGGGCTTTCATGACTGTGTTCCAAGTGCCAGCCATAAGACATGGCACAGAGTAGGTGCTTAGTAAGTGTTGCTGGCCTAAGTAAGACAACTATATTTGGAGTTGCTTCTACCTGGAAAAACAAAATGATTTATTTTTGCATTGTTGGGAATGGAACCCAGGGACTTGAGCATGGCAGTAAAGTGCCCTATCACTCTTGATTGGCACAGTTAGCACCACCATTACACAAACACTTTCTCCAGTCCCATCACAAATCAGAGGCCCAGAGCTTCCCGGCCAGACTACACGGATTGATAACTCAGGAGAGAATGGAAATTCAAAACTGTCTTCTGAGCCTTTGTGTATTTGCACTATCATAAAGCTAGACAATGACAGTTAAGGTCAGTGTCTGCACAAATGTTACAAGACCTTCTGTACAATTTATGGCCTTTATCCCATTGAGTTTATGTATTCATAGATTTCACTGCTGATAAAATTGATGTGCTTGATTATAGTAGAGTTACCAGCTACATGCAAAGTCTACCAGTTACTTTTGAATTTCAGATAAACAATGAACAATGCTTGAGTGTAATTTTTTAATACTAATTCAACTGAGCAGTCTATTTTTATTTGCTAAACTTCAATTGTTAGTGTGAGTGCTACCTTAAACCCTACTAGGAATATTACATATAATTTGTTACTATCTGAATAGCTGACTAAGTTTGAGTTCAAAAGCATATTTAAGTGAAGCACTTGTGACTCATGCCTGTAATCCTAGCTACTCAAGAGGCTGAGATCTAAGGATTGAAGTTAAAAGTCACCCTGGGGAAGTGGTGCTGTGGCTCAAGTGGTAGAGTGCTAGCCTTGAGCTGAAGAACTGAGGGACAGCACCCAGGCCCAGAGTTCAAGCCCCACAACTAGCAAAAAAAAAAAAAAAAAGAAAGAAAGAAAGAAAGAAAGAAAGAAAGTCTGTGAGACAGTTAACTCCAATTAAGTATCAAATAAAAATAAATAAACCTAAAAGCCAGAAATGGAGCTGTGGCTCAACTAGTAGAGTACTTGCCTCAAGCAGAAAAAACTGTGTCCAGGCCCTGAATTCAAGTCGTAGGGCTGGTGTGTGTGAACACATGCACCCGTGCACATGTATGTACACACACATACACACACACACACACACACACATACACACAGCATGTTTATCTCCAGTGGGATTACAATAGGGATTATGGAGCTGTAGATCTGTAGTCTTCCCACTATTGGCCTTGGTACTGTAGGGACCCAGCTCTCCAATAACAACCACCTCTGAGAGACAAGTCATTACAACATGTGCAACTTTGACTCTCAACATATTTTCCCCCTCCTTTGTCCATTTATCATTTAGCTTGATCAATGATTTATTACCCTCTGATATATTTTTTCCTCAAAGTACTGTTGCTTCCATCTTCCTGATTTAAACAGTAAGAGGACAACTCCCAGCTAACCCAACCAAACTATCTATGACTTCTTACATAGCATCAGTAAGCTTCCCAACACACCTCTTTGCTTTCTTTGACATGCCTCCCGCATGATGAGAAGCTTTCCAGTACAGGTTCCCTTCTCTAACTGTAAGGTCTCTTTGGAGTAGGAAGTGCACTCCTACTACTTTCTGCTGCCAATTTATGCCTGCCACAAGCCATTTCATTGGGATGAATTCAGCTTCTCTAGAGTCCTTTTCACAGTCCATCGTACCTAACACAAGAAAATCAGAACTTCTCCCAGGAAACCCTATCAAGCTAATTAATTCTTGTTGCTATATATACTTGCAATATATACACACACATATATGTATATATATGCTTTATTTATATTTATTTATATATATATATGCTTATTTTTTAAAAAGTGTAGTATCTGAAAACACTTTTCAGCAACTAGCCTCACCTTCTTCCTCCATTGAGTTCAAATTAGTGAGGCTAAGTTAGCTCTAGTTTGAAACTAGAAATAGAGTTTTCAGTTGACATTCCAAGGATGACTTAATTTGGGAGAGCGCACCTGTGTTTCACTACTATTGGCAGTCAGTCTCAGGAACCAAGTCTGTAGTCTAATTGTAGCAACAGGGCAAGCTTCATATAAAACGTCTCAGTAATACACAGTAAGAACAGGGTGTTTTCATAAAATGTACATTGATTAGGGACTTGAGGGGGTAAAGGTTAAATTGTATTAGAGACTACATTGAAAATGTAAGGACTACTTCTAATCATACCCTGGGTCAAAACTTTTGGGGTAACCTATTTCTTGACCTCAAATGTCAGCTGCAGTGGAAGAGGGAGCTTTACAGTTTAACTAAATTATGCTGCAGCAAGCTCATTGCAATGGTGAGAGAAAGAAGGTACTAGAACATTTCTCTTTCAGAAAAGTTGCATTGCTGCTGATGTCCTTTTTGAGTACTTTTCCCCCCTTCTCAAAGCCCAGCTAAATTGACAATTATATAACAAAAGAAAACTCATCCTGCCTGAAATCATTTCTTCTTATCTGACTTTTAATTAATTTATTTGTTTTGTTGTTGCTTTTTCCCCAAAGACCAGAAATCAGTATCTGATGCTTTCATTTGTGAGCTTGTGCTCTCTACCTGGACCATGCCTCTAACCCTAAGATAGCTTTTTCTACTGGTCATAGGGGCTTGAAGTCAAGGCCTCAATACTGTCCCTGAGGCCTCTTGTCCTCAAGGCTTTTGCTCTACCACTTGAGCTACAGTTCTACATCTGACTTTTTCTGCAAAATTCTTGGAAATAAGACTCTCATGAACTTTCCTGCCTGGGCTGGCTTTGAACCCCTTCTTTAGATCTCAGCCTCCTGAGTAGGTACGATTACAGGCATGAGCCACAGGAGCTCAGCTTGAGCCAGCTTTTAAAATACAACTTTATTTACAACCAGAATAAGAGAGTTCACATAGAATGCAGTGGGAGTTGAGCCCATTTCCATGGACAGCCATTCACTGAATAAGCAAGAAATGATTCTTGAAAGATCACCAGATGTTTTCAGACTACCTGACAAAGCCCTTGCCTCCCGTCTTTCTGTTACTCATAACTGTGGTTTCTTCTTCATCTTTACTTACCCACTTGCGAGAAGGGAAGGACTCATTCTCATCTCTCAAATTTTCTATATCTCAAAAGTGAAGAAAGTAAGAAATGTTGATAGCTGGAAATTCTCCAGCTTCAATTCCACTGATTTCTTTTAGAAACATAAAAGATAACTAATCACTTCAGAGAACAATAGGCTTATGCAGCTAAGGATTGATTCTACAACTGCCTTCCCTAGATACCAAAATCATCAGATGCTCAAGGCCCCTGTACAAAGTAGCAGTGTGTTTGCAAATTCTCCTGTATATTGTATACTTTAAATTATCCCTAGACAACTTAGAACACCAGTACAATGTAAATTTTATATAAATAGTTTTTAAGCTATATTGTTTAGGGACTGACACAGATACAAGATTAAATTTTTTTGGTTTTGGTGCTGGTCCTGGGGCTTGAACACAGGGCCTGGGTGCTATCACTGAGTTTCTTTGTTCAAGGACATTTCTCTTCCACTTAACCCACAGCACCACTTCCAACTTTTGAGTGATTGCTTGATTGGAGGTAAGAGTCTCCAAGGCATTTGGCCTTGTTTTGACCCTAGATTAGCTGAATGTGAGGATACCAAGGCCCAATTGTATTACTTTACAAACTTCTGAATAGCAAGCTAGGGTTAAAATGACCTTTTTGACCTCCTATTGCATTTTATGTACATATTCAAAAATTTAAATAATCTGAAAACAACCAGTTAGGTAATTAGCTTATTAACTTATTTGAACTTGTTTCTTACTGAAAGCTCTGTGGCCATAAACAAGATGGACGGAGGATGGGGATTAAGAAAGATTTGTCATCCTGGTGCTGGTGGCTCAGACCTGGAATCCTAGCTAATCAGGAGGATCTGAGGATCACAGTTCAAAGCCAACCCAGGAAGAAAAGTCTATGAGACTCTTATCTCCAATAAACTATTCAGAAAAAGCTGGAAGTGGCACTGTGGCTCAAGTGGTAGAGTGCTAGCTTTGAGCATAGTGAGTTCAAGCCCCAGAACCACCAAATGAGAGAGAGAGAGAGAGAGAGAGAGAGAGAGAGAGAGAGAGAGAGAGAGAGAGATTGAGAAAGAGATTGAGATTTGTCCTCTCTGATTATTGCCTCCTCATAATGGAAGCACTGAGTCTGAATATTGGTTTTTATTCTGCCTCATAGCCTGGTCTACATCTTGAGAACCTACCATGTTCTTTAGATCTTCCACTTTTACAAGAAGACTTTGCCCATTTTCTATTACCTCTTTACATGGTGAGAACTCAATTAATAGCCAGAAACATCTATTCTTAGCATTTAATTCTTTTGTCTGTGTGTGTTGGTTGTGGGTCTTGAACTCACGGCCTGAGCCTGTCCATGAACTTTTCTGCTCTAGGCTAGCACCCTACCACTTTGAGCCACAGCTCCACTTCTGGTTGTCTGGTTAATTGGAGATAAGAGTCTCACAGACTTTCCTGCCCCAGCTGGCTTCAAACGTGATCCTTAGGTCTCAACCTCCTGACTAGCTAGGATTATAGGTGTGAGCCACCAGTGCCAAGCTAAGTTTTATCTCTTAAATGAGCAGTCATTAGAAAGCTTGATGCATTGTGGGCATTCACATGTTAGCTGCTGTTGTTCTTTTTTAAATTTTAATATTTTGCCAGTCCTGTGGCTTGAGCCTTGGTACTCTCCCTGAGCTTTTTGCTCAAGGCTAGCACTCTACCACTTTAGCCCCAGCTCCATTTCTGCCTTTTTTTAAAGAAGTTCATTGGAGATAAAAGTCTCCTGGAGCTGGGTGCCGATGGCTCACACCTGTAATCCTAGCTACTCAGGAAGCTGAGATCTGAGGTCCCAGTTCAAAGCCAGCTTGTGAGACTTTTTTTTTGGTCGGTCCTGGGGCTTGAACTCTGGGCTTTGGCACTATCCCTGTGCTCTTCAGCTCAAGGCGAGCGCTCTACCACTTGAGCCACAGCACCACTTCCAGTTTTTTGGTGGTTTATTGGAGATAAGTCTCATGGACTGCTGGGGCTGGCTTTGAACCATGATCCTCAGATCTCAGCCTCCTGAGTAGCTAGGATTACAGGTGTGAGCCACCAGCGCCTGGCTAAGTCCATGAAACTCTTATCTCCAATAAAACCACTCAGGAAAACAGAAGTGGCACTGTGGCTCAAGTGGTAGAGCACTAGCCTTGAGCTGAAAGAGCTGAGGGACAGGGCCCAGGCCCAGAGTTCAAGTCTCATGACGGACAAAAATGTCTCATGGACTTTCCTGGCCAAGCTGACTTTGAACTGCAATCCTCAGACCTCAGCCTTCTGAGTAGCTAGATAACAGACATGACTCACTGGTGCTCCCTTTGCTTTCAGTACCATTTAATCTCTCTGAGTCTCAGTTTTCTTATCTGTAAAATGACTACCATAGTAATATGAATCTTCTAGCTGTGCTGCCTCTTATAATGGGGTACCAGCCCATCATTAGTTGAAAATAGCACAAGTTGAACTATCAGAAGGGGCTGGGAATGTGGTTTAGTGGTAGAGTGCTTGTCTAGCATGAATGAGCATCTGGGTTCAATTCCTCAATAACACATAAACAACAACAATAAAAAAGCTATCCGAAGTTGAAAGTCCATTGAATACACCTACCCTGCCCCAACACTGAACACTTGCTTAGCATCACATTTCACAGAGGAATATCAATTTCCCCCCTCCTCCCCAGGACTGACTGGCTGACTGGAGGCTGTTGCTCACTGTAGCTGCATAGCACCAAAAAAGAGTGTCAGAATGGATATCTTTAGGTTGGGGAAAGATCCAACTACAAAGATCCAAGTACTGTCTCTCCTGAATGCAGATCTCTTTTACACTGTTGTAAATTGAACCATCGTAAGTCTGTACATAGCAAGTGCTTTTAAAAGTATCTAGAACAAGCTGGGTGCCAATGGCTCAGGCCTATAATCTGAGCTACTGAGGAGTCTAAGATCTGAGCATTATGGTTTGAAGTCAGCCCAGTTAGGAAAGTCCATGAGACTCTTATTTACAATAAACAACTTTTTTAAAAAGGTGGGAAGGCCGGGCGCTGGTGGCTCACCCCTGTAATCTTAGCTACTCAGGAGGCTGAGATCTGAGAATCGCGGTTCAAAGCCAGCCCGGGCAGGAGAGACCATGAGACTCCTATCTCCAATAAACCACCAGAAAACCGGAAGTGGCGCTGTAGCTCAAGTGGTAGAGCGCTTGCCTTGAGCTGAAAAGCTGAGGGACAGCGCCCAGGCCCAGAGTTCAAGCCTCACGACCGACAAAAAAAAAAAAAGGTGGGAAGTAGGGCTTCTCAAGAGCTAGAGTGCTAAACTTGAGCAAAAGAAGCTCTGGGACAGAGCTCAGGCCTTGAGTTGGAGGTTCTGTGTACATTTTGTCTATTAATAATTGCTGCTAAATAAACGTTCTCCAGGCCTCCAGGACTCAGATGAAATGAGAAACCATGTATATGTTTGATTGGTAGTGTGGGGTTTCTGATTGAGTGATATGTTTCACCCTTCCAAGAGAAAATGCCTACTGCTTAGTTGAACACTTTAGTCAGAATTTCAGCAGCAAGGGATAGGAGAGAATTGTCTCCCTGTAAAAAACAAAAAAACAAAAAACAAAAAAACAGCACCTGAAAAACCCACTGAGGTAAGAAATGACACATGTAAATGTTCTTTCCCTTCAGAAGCTCAAGCTCCGATTAGAAATCTGAGTCACTGGTTCTACAAAGAAGCAAGTATAACCCAAGGCAGGCTCAGAGAGCTACAACAAAGAAGAAAACTTGCCTTGGGCTCACAAAGGAAGAAGTCACCTCTGATTGGAGCAATCAGGGATGGCTTACAGTGGGAAGTGGCATTCTCTATTTTCATAAATTTTAGTAGTCTTTCCTTAGGATTCTAGAGCCTCCTTACTTTTCCATTTCTTTTTATTGTGAAAATACCGTACAAAGAGGTTACAATTACATGGGCAAGATAATGAGTTCATTTTTTTTAATTTTTAAATTTAATTTAATTGTTTTTGTGAACATACTGTACAGAGGGGTTACAATTACATGGGCATTTCTTACCAAGCATTGTTGCCTCCTCCTTTGTTTCCCCTTCCCATCCCTTCCCATCTCCTCCCCCCACCCTCCCTTCTGAATGCCAAAGTTTCCAAAGTATGATGTCCTGTGACAAAGTGGTGAGATTTCCCTAAAGCTAAATATGTTCGAATTGAATAATTGTCCTTTATTCTGTCTCTCTCCTTCTCTCCCTCCCTCTCTCATTCTCCCTCTCTCATTGTGTACTGATACTGAGGCTTGAACTCAAGGCCTAGGCTCTGTCCCTTAGTTTTCCTGCTCAAGGCTGGTGCTCTACCACTTGAGTGACAGCTGTAGTTTTGGCTTTTGCTGATTAATTGGCAATTAGAGTCTTTGGAACGTTCCTGCCAGGGGGCTTTGAAGTACAATTCTCAGATCTCAGGCTCCTGAGCAGCTAGGAATACAAGTGTGATCCACCAGTGCCAGGCTCTGCCCCTTCTTATATAAAATGATAACAGGAGAGTCATGAGCTTTTTCATATTCTTACTTGGCAAAATAATCCCTTGATTTGGAGAGGAGTAGCCTTACCTCATCTGTGAGAGCCAACCATCTGGGAACCTGACACATTTACCATCTGTGCTGCTTTCGTGAATTTCTGAACACAAACACTAAGACATCTTTACTTGTTTCACATGAGTTAGACTGGTCTCTGAAGGAGCTCCTACAGCACAATTTCATCCTAAAATGTTGCACAGTCTATCTGCAAGCCTTGCCATAAGCAAGTGAAATTGTGTTCTGCTTTAGGGTCAGCCTGTCAATCAGACATTACAGCCCATTGATTACCTAGAAAAGTGGAGAAACAATTTACATACAATAGACTGAGGAGGGGACAGGAAGGTAGTTTTCACTGCAGTATGAAATCCAAGTATATATTTGCTACTTTTCTGGGAGAAGATTAACTCTTTCTGATAGAACTTCAAATTATTTCCATCAAGAATTATTCCTATCTAGACATGATGGTACACACCTGGTACCCCAGCATTAAGGAGGATGAGTCAAGAGGATCATGGAGTGAGGTTGGGCTATATAGTAAGAATCTGTCTCGACCAAACAAAATGAGTTATTAGTGTAAGGGGCAAACAGTAATTGAGTCTTTCCATTTAAAATACAACTTAGAGTGGGTACTGGTGGTTCACGCCTATAATCCTAGCTTTATTTGAAAGGCTGATATCTAGAGAGTCACATTTCAAAGTCAGGCCAAATGTAAACTCTTGAAGATAATCTCCTAAACAACCAGCAAAAAGTAGGGCTGGAGATATGGCTCGAGTTGTAGAGTGTCAGATGAGCTATTAAGCTGAGCTGTGCATGGACACTGAGTTCAAACCACATTAACTTACTGCCATAGAGGAAAAAAAAGCTGAAACTTACTAAAATGAGGAAAAATGCAATTCTCAACCCATGCTTGATTGTATTGGAGAACTGAAGCAAGGATGCTAGCACATTTGTGCAGAAAACAATTGGAATAATTAAAAAGGCAGGTCCCATACAGATCTGACTTGGAGCTAGATCAGGAAGTGAAAGTCACGAGTGCATCTTCCTTGGCCTGTCATTCTTCACCTTTCCTGGATGCTACTCAGAAGTCATCTAGTTCAAGTCTTACCATTTCTGAACTTTGCTGCCAGGCAGCTACCTTAACTAGGCTACTACAATATACTCACGCCAAATTGTTAAGAATATTTACTAGCTTCATATACTGTACCATCACATTCTACATCTGTAACCCAACTTCAATGCCTTCCCCCAAAGCAGAGCTATGGATATTCCAATCATTGTGGCAAGGTCAATGGGCAAGTTATTAGAAATTTTATATTTCATCTTTGTGCATGGGGGCACACATCAGTACTTGGAAGTCTGAAGCAAGAGAGTCACAAGTTTGAGGACAACTTGGGCTATATAACAAAACCCTTTCTCAAAAAAATAATAGAAAGGACAAGAAAGAAAAAAGAAATTCTCAAGTTATTTTTTCCATGGATTGTCAAACTATGCAGTGTTTCAAAGTATGGGAGTCAGATAGATTAGAGTTCTAGCCCTGGCTCTCCTACTTACCAAGAAATGTCACTGGAGCTCAGTCCCATTGTCTGTAAAATGGACATGATACTATTGTCTGCTTACAAGGCTGCTGTAAGATAATACATATGAAAATCTGTTGCAATGTCTGGTACATAATAACCCAACCTATGATAAACTGTGTAAAGAGTTGTTTACTAGGCACAATTCCAAGCAGAATTTTCTTAGCTACTAGACTTTTTTCATGAAGGGTATGAGATTTTGGAAAGACTCTTCCATGATAGCTCATCTAGCATAACCCTATTTAATTAACTACTTACTCAAAAAAATCATTGAGCATCAACACTGAACAATAAAACATATATCAAGTCCTTGAGCAACATTCATCATTCTGGCTTTTAAGAAGCTCCAGTAGTTGGGTGCTGATGGCTTCTAGCTATTCAGAAGGCTGAGATCTTTGGGTCCCAGTTCAAAGCCATCCTGGGCAGGAAAGTTTGGAGAGACTCTTATCTCCAGTTAACCTCCAGAAACCTGGAAATGGAGGTGTGGCTGAAGTGATAGAGCACTGACCTTAAGCAAAAAAAGCTTAGAGACAGTACTCAAGCTCTGAATTCAAGCCACAAGACCAGCAGAGAGAGAGAGAGAGAGAGAGAGAGAGAGAGAGAGCGAGAGCCGGGGGGAAGGGAGGAAGAAATGGTAGCTCTTATAGTCAGTCCTCAAACTTTGTTTTGTTTGGTTGTTTGGCTTGTCTGCTCTAGAGTCCCTGTGGAAGAGAACTGGGCAAGGACTCTATTATTTTCACCAACCCCCACACAACTAATCACTTCCCATGAAAAGCTAATTTAAAAAAGTTCTGAAGAGAAGCATTTCCAGAATGGTGGAGTTCAGACTGTTAGAAATCCACTTTTTAAAAATAGCAATAAGTCATTGGAATTTTGTTTTCAAAAATCAACTTTTTTGCAAATCTGGAAAATAACCAAAAGCTTACAATCAGAGTAGTGTTGATTCAAGTAAATTGACTGAATTTCCTCAATAATTGCATGCTTCGAGGTATTTTAACTTGCCCCATTCCCGTTTTTTTTTTCCCTTGGCTTAACTCTGCAGTAGCATTAAAAACCAAAAGCCCTGGAACTAGAGTAGCTAGGGAAAAGCCTGACATACACAGTGAGAAGGCAACAGGTTTTGGATCACCTCAAAGAGATGAACACACACATTTATTATTCTATGACCCATCAGGCAACTCCCTAGAAAAGTCTTACTTACAATGTTTATCTTTAAACACTCTGACTCCATAACAACAGCTACTTCCACCAGACCTTTATTGTGAAACACAAGCAGCAGTTATTTAACATCCATATTGCCTAAAGCAGGAGATAATAGTTGCAAAAAGTAATAAGCTAAACAAAAAGGCAATTTGAATTTAACAACATTTTTTTAATCACACATCTTAACCAAGTGGAATATCTCTCAGGAATGTGAGGGTGATTCAACAGAAGATCAATACATTATTTCAGTTGACACAAAAAAGCCATTTGACAAATTAAAAAAAAACTATTATGAGTAAAACACTTTAAAAACTATGGAGAGAAGAGAACTTCCTCAACTTGATAATGGCCATCTTTGAAAAGCCCATAGCTAATGTCACTCTTAATAGAGAACCATGGAGAGCTTTTCTCCTAAGATCTGGAACAAGACAAGTATGTTGATTCTCACCACTTCCATTCATCATCGTATTGGAGGGAATAACCAGCTCAGTGGTACAAGAAGAAAGAAATAGGCATCCAGTTTGAAAAAGAAGAATTAAAACTATCTTTGTTCACTGATGAAAGGATCTTGCACAGACAAAATCCTAAGGAATCAGCAGTAGAAAAACTGATCTTAATAAATAGGATTACCAATATTACATAATATAAGATCAATCTACAAAATTAATTGTATCTTGTTAAATGATAATTAAGGGGTTGGGAGCATGACTCGGTTGGTAGACTGCTAGCCGATAAGGGAAAACATCAGGTACTAAGTTTAAGTCCTGATCATGGACCTAAAAGAAAAAAGAAAGGAAGAAAATATAATTATGGGAGTATTGTTCTGAAATGAGTTCTTGCCTTAGATCTCAAAAGACCAGATCAAGAGTCTCATGCAGTTATGGGAAGTTGGCTCCGTGGTAGAGTGTTTGCCTTGCATTCATAAGGCCCTTGGTTCAATTCCTCAGCACCACATAAGCAGAAAAAGCCAGAAGTGGCGCTGTGGCTCAGGTAGTAGGACTCTAGCCTTGAGCTGAGGAGCTGAGGGACAGAGCCCAACCCAGAATTCAAGCCCAGGTCTTGTATACAAAAGTCTCAAAAGACCAGATCAAAATGAGACAGAATCATCCATGCTTAATATCAAATAAGACCACGAGGTAACACACACCGGCACACAGGCGCATACACACAAAGCTAATGGCTCTCCATGGTTCTTAAAACTAATCTACACTACTTATAAGGCCTCAACTCGAGATCTTTAATCTGCTCTAACCCCTTTCAACTTCTCTACCCTCATCACTTGACAGTCATAGGTTTATAATTCAAGCTACAGTGAAAACCACAACTGCTCCCCAGACAAGCAATACTCCATCTTACCTCTAAGCCTTAATCAGGTTGTCCCTTAGCTTTTGCTGTTTACTCCCATTCCCTCTCCTCCCGTGCCCTGGTCCTAGAGCTTAAACTCAGAGCCTGGGTACTGTCCCTGAGCTCTTTTTGCTCAAGGCTAGTGCCCTACCACTTGAGGCACAGCGCCACTTCTGGCAATTTCTGAGTAGTTTTATTAGAGATGAGAGTCTCACAAACTGCCCACGCTGGCTTGGAACCATGATCCCCAGTTCTCAGCCTCTTGAGTAGGATTACAATGAAGCTTTTTTGTGTGTGTGTTTTCATTACAACTTGTTCATATCCTTTTTAGTCCCTATACTATAAGTTACAAAACCACCCTTGTATATATTTGATTCCTTCACTAGAGATAAGATTATTTTTCTACTGCTTCCAAAAACTTTAGCTTTACCCTTTGACTTTTATATTTATTTTCTATGATTTCATCTCATCCTTTAGCATACTCTATAATGACAAGAAGAGTAGAAATGGGCTATAAGATTTATTGTTTGTGTGAAAAGTAGGATCATGAAAATATTTGGTGAATGGGGCCACAGGATGAAAATATTTTAAAATATATTTTTGATATTTTCATTATCAACTGCTTTCAGCTCTAAAACACATAGAAATTTCTCTGATGTATGTCTAACTCAGATATTCTTCGTCAGTGTTGCAGTTTACTTGCATATGGTGATCAGAGAACATAGGCTAACAAAAACCACTAGGTCACCCAGAATTACCACATCCCAGGAAGTAAAAAAAAAAAAAAAATAAGAACAAACCATAAAGGAACACACATAGGAGACTTTTACAGGCCATTTTTTTCATATCCCATCAGTGAGAAACTTACATAGCTATACATCACTGTAAGGGATACTGGGAAACATAATCCAGCCATTTGCTCAAAGAGGAGAATGGCATTGGTAGGAAGGTTATCACTGTCAAAAGATATCCTAACAATAAAGTTGGGGTTAACATGTATTGAGTGTTGTATAAGCAATGGAAGAAGTTTATTTCCTTTGTACTATTAAGCTATATGGTGTAGCTCTTTTTAAGCCATTCCAGAGGAAACTGGAGTAGTCAAGAAAGCAGTATTTAAAACCATGGATGACAGTTCAGCTTTGTATTGGTCACTTACCAGGAAGTAGCAGCCACTCAGTGACTTGCGATGCTGGTAATTATTTCATTATTAACCACTGGTACTTTGTAGATTGCCTTAAAATCTCAACTGGGTTAGTATACAATTGTTGATCCCCAATATATTTTTCTGGTGTGGCATATCTAGAGTAGAGAGACTATTAAATAGATATGAAAGTAGAAGCTTGATACATTGCAAATCAACCAAGAGATGCTTAAAACAAAATGGGAAAAAAGGCAAAATCAAAGAGAGAACTCATTTCCATTTCAAACTATAGCCACAGGCATGTGCTTATTCTCTGCCAGTTTTCTGTTGCCCAGAGTGCATGGTTAATGATGACCTCACATAGGATGGAAAATGAGAAGGGAATTAATTTGAAATGATGTATCCCCATGATTCTTCCCAAAGGGGTGTGTATATGCTCAGGAGGATTTGGAAAACCATTTTTTAGGCATTATCCCTTCCCCCTTCCAAAGTCTTATGTAGCCACTCTGTTGTGTACTGTTTTTTAACATACCATGAATGATTGTAATACAAAGCAATATTTAGAGAATCACTGATCTAACAAGATAGAGGTAGGAAATGTGTTTTATATATATATATATATATATATATATATATATATATATGAATTTTACTCATCTATTAGAAAGAATGATACTGTGTCATTTTTAAAGAAATGGAAAGACCTGGAAAAATTATGTTAAGTGCAGTCAGGCCCAATGAAACAAAGATTGCATGTTTTATCGCATATGTGGAAGCTAGAAGTAGTTTATAAACATATAAGTAAATATGTTGAGTTGTATGTAAGTGGTTACAAATGTATTTACTGAAATATGGTGGATTTAAGGGAGAACTCAAATAAGAATTCTGTAGAAAGGTGAAGGGAAAGTTCAATGGTAGACAAAGAGGAGAAGAGGGGAATGCAGTCAAGAATCCAATATGGGGCTAGGGGGAGGGTAGATGAGAAGGGATGGTAAGGGGAAACAAAGTAGGAGGCAACAATGCTTGATAAGAAATGTACTCATTACCTTGCTCATGTAATTGTAACCCCTCTGTACAGTATTTCCACAATAAAAAAGGAATCTAATATATTTCCTACAAAATTAAGAAGAGTTAGGGAAAGGGTAGGTGTCAAGGGATGGGTGAGTATGTTGAAAGGGGTGACATTAATCAAGATAATTGCATTATGTGGCTGGAAAGGTGACTCAGTGGTAGAGCACTTGCCTTGCATGCCTGAGGCCCTGGGTTTGATTCCTCAGCACCACATAAGCAAAAAGAAAAAAGCCAGAAGTGGCGCTGTGGCTCAAGTAGTAGAGTGCTAGCCTTGAGCTGAAGAGCTGAGGAACAGCGCCCAGGCCCAGAGTTCAGGCCCCATGACCAGACCAAAAAAACAAAAAAAAGATACATTGCATTAATAAATGGCTTTGTTAAATGGCAATTCATTTATACAACTACACATAATTTTTAAAACAATAAAAATAATAGAAGAAGAGTGAGGAAAGGAGTCTGTTGGGAGGGTTGTGTGAGAATGTTGGTAGTGGAGACATTTATCAAGTCTCATTGTATTCATAAACTGCTTTGTTGAATGGCAACTCCTTTGTATAACTACTTAAAGATAATTTAAAAAGTAAAATGATGGAAGAGGGAACAAAAAAGCAGCAGGCAAAGGCACAAACCAAACAGAATAAAATTGTTTTAATATGTAAAATATATAAGAACCCTAATAAAAATCTAGCTTCTTAACATGTAAAGCTGTCTCTGGGTTAAATCTATTTATGGGAACATGGAAAATAAATTTCTAGTGGGATCAGCCACACAGCCCCTTGCTGGAGTGATACTGTGAAGGTAGACTTCCTCTTGAACATCCTAATAATATAACTTGTTCTCTTTTTCCTCCAGTTTGTTGCTCAACCCAATTGCCAACAGTTACTTGCCACCCTGTGGTATGATGGCTTCCCTGGATGGCGGCGTAAACACTGGGTAGTCAAACTTCTGACCTGCATGACCATTGGGTTCCTGTTTCCTATGCTATCTATCGCCTATCTAATCTCACCCAGGAGCAACCTTGGGCTGTTCATCAAGAAACCTTTTATCAAGTTCATCTGCCACACAGCATCCTATTTGACCTTCCTCTTCATGCTTCTCCTGGCTTCTCAACACATCGTCAGGACAGACCTCCATGTGCAAGGACCTCCGCCAACTGTTGTAGAATGGATGATACTGCCTTGGGTTCTAGGTAAGTGAAATACTCCAGAAACAATGGATAAACTGCTTTCTAGATCTGTCTAAAGAAAATGCTAGAATGGGCAATCAGTCCCTGACTTAGGGCACCTTTACACTGTGTAAGGAAATAAAACTTTGTTGGAAGTTTTAGAAATATAGTTCCTTTTGTGACAAGTCCTGATCATTCAATATTGCATGGTCTATCATGAGATTGCTCAGACCTTGTCTCTGCTAATTTCACATCTTCTAGGGCAAGAAGTGGTTTTCACTTGTTTCTGAGGGAAAAGCCAACAATAGGTCAGGACAAGCTTCAGGCAGGGCAAGCTAAGATAATCAAGGCAAGTACTGGTTAGTCAATTCAAAGCCTCCTTCCATAAACCAGGAAATAAATGGATTGCATTGCTTTATCATGGCTACTCTACAGAATCCTAGCACTTGTTCAGGATGCACAACCTATTTGGATACTGATTCCGCAGGCAAACAGAAAATTTGGGAAATTCATACACATCATGTTAAAAACAGATCTACAGTAAATCTCCAGAGATTAAAATTAATGGCATTGTACTCTCTGAATATAGCTGCCATCTAATTATGGTCAAATTATACTCAAATTATGGTCTCCAAACCAGCACTCTCAGTATTGACTGGGAGCTTGTGAGACAAGCCTCACCCCAGAGCTGAATGTTAAATGATCCCCAGTTGATTCATAAGCATTTTCAAGTCTGAGAAGTGATGCCTTTGACCACAGGTATAGCCTTTTACTGAGACATCTATTTCATCAGGAAAAATTACACAAAACCCCCAGACAATGAGAGGAAAAAGAAGAAAAGAGGGTCCTAAATTATTTGAGGACTTACTGCCTAGATTCGGCCCCAATATCTAGTAATATGGTTCAGGGACATCTTGCTCTTCTAAAAAATGATGGGATGTTTTCTTTTCAGTATCTATTAGAACATAGTGACTGAGGGTAATATTGATCTAATCTATACCTCCAAATTGGGAAGAAGGTAGAATCACAAACCTTTTAAAAAAGATATAATGGTTCATGCTGGTGTCTCCCAGCTGTAATCCTAGTATTCAGGAGGTTGAGACCTGGAAGGTTTGTGGTTTTCAGACCCAACTTGTGCAGAAAAGTCTTTAACAATTTGTTCCAATTAACTAATTGGAAACTAAACTACCAAGTAATCAGCAAAAAGCTGGAAGTGTGGCTTAAGATGTTGAAATAAGAAAGCCATGTGGAACAATGAGTCCTGAGCTCATATTCCTGTAAATCCAGTTGGACAAAAGGGCAAATGATATTCTAGTAACTATAGTTAAAAATGGTAAAAGAGGAGCTGGGAAGGTGGCTCAGTGGTAGAGTTCTTGCCTTGAATGCATGAGGCCCTGGGTTCTATTCCTCAGCATCATATAAGCAGAAAAAGCCAGAAGTGGTGCTATGGCTCAAGTGGTAGAGCACTGTGCCTCAGCTCTTCAGCTCCAGAGTTCAGGCCCCATGACAGACAAAAAAAAAGAATGGTAGAACCCAGAACCATGTAGCATATGGACATCACCAGGAAAAGCCTACAATGTATGATATGTTCAAAATTAACAGTTAATGTAGGAAAGAAGGAGAGGTGCTACCTCTTTGGATTTCACTCTACTGACCCAAATCTATTCACTGATTCACCTTCATTTACTTGGTACAAGGTTTCTAGGAAGACTAGAACAATAATATATACATATAAACTTTTTGCCTTTATTCTTCAGGTTTCATTTGGGGGGAGATTAAGGAAATGTGGGATGGTGGATTTACTGAATACATCCATGACTGGTGGAACTTGATGGATTTTGCAATGAATTCCTTGTACCTGGCAACGATTTCCTTGAAGATTGTGGCCTATGTCAAGGTAAACTGGAATGGCTATCATTTTTCTTAAGTGGTTATTTGCTTATTAATATTTTTTCACTGAGAGAATAAAATTTTAAGCTGGGTACTGGTTGCTCATGCCTGTAATCCTAGCTATTGAAGAGACTGAAATTTGAGGATAATGGTTTGAAGCCAGTCTGGGCAGGAAAGTCCATGAGACTCTTATCTCCTATTAACCATCAACAAGATGGAAGAGGAGCTGTGATTCATGTGATAGAACACTAGTCTTGAGCAAAAAAATGAGCTCAAACCCCAGGACCAGCACCAAAGAAGGAAAAGTAAAATAAAATTTTAGGGGAAAAATCATGGTGACAGTTCTGTGTGTGTGAGAAAGTGCCACATAAACACAGCTTGGTTCCATGGTTTGTAGGCAGTAGCTGCCGAAGCAAAGAAAATGGAACAGTTTTTAAATGAATCATCAACTTCTTAGACACCCTGGGTAAAGGGTCTTCTGCTGTCAGTGCTTAAATTTCCTCTAGTATTCTTGCCAACATCATTCATTTATGCTTGCACAGGGCAGGGATAGAAAATTCACTAAATTCACAATCTCCTAAAGTCTCTTTAAAGCTTGTCACAGAGGTAATTTATATTTGTCTAATATTATTCTCCCCATGCCACATCCATTGGCAATCTTTCTTCCCTGTGGGGTCATACAGAACAAGGATGTTCCTTCTCCATAATTGTGCTTCCGGGCATGAAGTCATCTCTCCCTTACCCACTGAGTCATTGATTCTCAAAGCTAAATATTCATACTTCCCTCTACTATTCTTCTTATGAAATATAGCAGAACCCCAGAAACTTCACTACAGGCTACAAAGACCGTTAGTAGCCTTGCTTCCTTTAGCACTTGCACTAGCAGGATAATTGCAGCTTTTTGAGTATCACCCAACCTATACTTCTCAATCAAGACATGATCACACACACACACACACACACACACACACACACTACTTTGATACATTCCCCATTTAAGGTGAAGCCTGAATTCTTATAAGAATAGCTTCATGTCCCACACCTTTGATTCATCACAGGCTTTGAGTTCATGTTTGGCACTTCCTCAGTAATGGGATGATGGTCATGCTTCTTCTACCCTGAGTTGAACTTTTCCATCATGAGGAATGGTTGATAATTCAGATTCCAAGACTGTCTAGTCAAGATTCATTTTGGCACTAAATTCCATGTCAAGGACTTTTAGAATGGCAATATGGCTGTCCCCCAAATCTCCAATAACTTAGTTTATTTTTGTATCTCTAATATGCATATTGCATAAATTTTAAGACCTTGGGAGTTAGTAGAGTATGAATATTGAATTCATTCAAGAAACATTTTTGAAAGGAACCCAAGAGTATGCCTTATGCATGTGGTGATCATTTAACACATATTAACAACTTCCTTAAAAGAAAAACTGATGAGAAAAATTGGAAAAAATGCATCCTGTAGAAGTTGTATAGATACAGTGGTGAAACCATGAATTATCAATATAGAAATTTCTAGGTTTTGTTTAGATAGGAATGTTTAGAATAAATTATGGAGAAAGGACTTGCATTTGGTGGAATGAAAACTATTTCTATAAATGCTCAACATTAGCTAACCACATAATTTGTCCAACTTCACTGGTGGGGTTTCTAAAGAGCTACACACCTCCCCCAACCCTTTACTAAGCTAATGAATACCTCCTCTTAATGCATAACTTAAAGAAGACATGGTATATGAAGAAATCAAAATTGTAATGAGAACTTGGAAATGGGCTAGGTCTTCTGATCCTCTCATCCACAGAGGCATTATCAGTCTGGGATGACCTTCCCTAAGCAGACCAAACCAACCACTGTTGCATTAGAACTGTCAAGGCATGAGTTGTACATAAAGAACATCCTTTATTAGAGAAAAAAATCATTAACAACATATATTTCACATAGTCTAAAATAAGAAGAACCAAAAGACACACATTCAAGTGTTCAAAAAGAATAAGTGCACATAGGTTGACCTATCCCCAGATCATCTTATAAATTTAAAAAAAAAATCACCTTTTGTCTTCTCAGATGGCGCCACTTAGATGAGTCTTCCAGCATCTCCCTTGTAGATACACAGACTATTTTAGATATAATCAGTGGATAGCAAAATGACCTATGGTCATTTTTTCAACTTTTACCTGGCTACAAATACAATCTCCACATCCAGGTCTTTATTACCACTGGGTTCTCACCTTAGAATGAACTGTCTTCAGATTTTGCTTTTAGGTTAGTACAACTCAATTCACAGTCCCTTTGTAGGAACTGTAAAGCCAATTTCAAGCTGTGTCCTGTCTCAAAGCATCTGAGAGAGAGAGAGAGAGAGAGAGAGAGAGAGAGAGAGAGAGAGAGAGAGAGAGAGAGAGAGAGAGATCATTGGCTTCTTAGTATCACAAACCCAAATGTCTGCAGATATAAATTTTATCCCCACTCTGATATTTATGAGGTGGATTACCACAGCCAAGCCCTCTACCTCTCTGAGCTTTAATTCTGCCTCTAATAAACAAGCAAATTAGATGAGAATAATGGTGTTCAAGCTTTTAATTTGCATGGAACAATGTCTTCAAGCAAACATACATGGAATTTTAATATAAGAGCCCAAGGACTAAGTTTGGCTTGTGGAATGAGTCTTCTAGGGTTCTTCTTTTGCTCATGCATTGGGCAACAGATGCTCCCATAGTGTCTTTGAACCATAAGACTCTAGAAAACACAGTTGTGTCAGGGGTCAGCAAACTCAGTTCTGTGGACCAAATTGGCTTACTGCTACTCCATTTGTTTACCTATTATCAATGGCTGCTTTCATACTATAAAGGAAGAACTCAGTAGTGTCAACAAGGAACATATAGCACACAAATGCAAACAAAAGCATTATCTGGCCATTGACAGAAAAACTTTGCTGACCTCTAAGATAGATGGCTCCAAGTTAATTTCCTGCACTCACGTGCTAAGCAAGACATACAACTTCTCCAGAGGATATGTGCAAAATATAAATTTGCCATGAGAATAATATTTCATTTTTTGTGGTCTACAAATCCATGTTGACTAATCCATGAGTAGAAGAATTTCCTATAGTTACACTTGTATGTGGGGAGATGGAAAACCCACAAATTATAAGCTAGACCTGTTCCAGTTGATTATTTTCTGTATGAAAGTATATAACTCTAGCTGGGTGCTAGTGGCTCAGGCCTGTAACTCTAGCAACTCAGGAGGCTGAGATCTGAGAATTGCTGTTTGAACCTAGCTCAGGTAAGAAAGCTCATAAAGTCCTTATCTCCAATTAACTACCAAAAAATAATGCTGAAAGCCGAGCTGTGGCTCAAGTGGTAGAGTGCTAGCCTGGAGAACAAAGGCTAAGGACAGTGCCCAAGCCCTGAGTTCAAGTCCCAAGGCTAGCAAAAAAAAGAAACGTGTGTTTGTGTGTGAGTGTGTATGTATGTGTGTGTTTTGTTATCAGCAAAGACTCTCCATCGTTGCTAGCCTAGAGAACAAAGGCTCAGGGACAGTGCCAAGGCCCTTCAATCCCAAGGCCAGCAAAAAAGAAATATATCTGTGTGTGTGTGTGTGTGTGTGTGTGTGTGTGTGTGTGTGTGTGTGTGTGTGTGTGTCTGTTTTGTTATCAGCAAATACTCTCCTACTTTACATAGACCTCAAAACCTTTATAGGCCCATCTAACATCCATTTTGTGAGATCAACTGTCATGTAAGTGACACAATAAAATAGTACTAGACTTAGTTCTGGCTCTTTCACCAGTTTTACTGTGAGAGCTTTAGCAGCTCATTGCCTCTGGTTTTCAATTTCTCCATCTGTAAAACAGGCTTTAACTGCCAACCATCTCATAATGATACAGTGACCTCTCTCTCTTTTTCTCTCTGTCTCTGTCTTTTTTTTTTCTCTCTCTCTCCCTGTCCCTCTCTCCACCCCCCTCTCTCTCCTGGAAAGGAAATATAGCAATAAGAAATTTGGCCACCTGAAACTCCATCTGAAACAAGTGCATATCGTGGCACAATTTCCCCAATTCCTTTGACAATAAAGTATATTGGATATATACAAGTGATTTTACCAACACTAGTTTTCTTGCTTGCTGGAAAAGAAGCACATTTTAGATATGTTAACAGTATAATTAGGCCCAATGCACTATCTCAGGAAAGTTGTTTATATTTAATCTTGAGAAAATGTGACATTTAGCTGAAGGTTTAAAGCAATGGTGGATTCAGATTGAATCCCTGGGGGGAAAAAATTCTACTTGTGTCCTGGAAAAAGAAGCAAGTAATCCCTTGTATTTCCCTAACACCTCCTCTAATGGTGTACATAGTGTCTTACATATGGATGCAGAATAATAAACATGAGCAGAGAGTAGGAGTAGGCATTGTCCTTTTTTTGGTAAATGTGAAAAATGCAGGCCATTTTAACTGACAATTCCCAAATTGGAACTCAATTCTCCCAATGGCATCATCTTTCTACGACGCTATTCCCCACATTCCGGAAGCTGGGGGCCTGGGATAAGGCTAACAAATGGGCAAACAACTCTATAAAATCTTGTATGTTTCTCGCCTTCAGTCCTCTGGCTTTTCATTTGGAATAGAGGGAGATTCTAACTTGTAGAGTTGTCAAAGAACCAGTAAAATACATCCATATGCTTTTGTGTAGAGAAGTATTAAATTCAATACCTGGAAGGTTGGAATGCCACTCTCAATAATGTTAGAATGCATTACAAACTGCTAAAAATTCAGAAGAAAGCTCTGATAAATAGCTCCCCAAGGAAGCTCTCCAAGACCCAAAACAAAGTGAGCAGGGAGAAAGGACAAACACTGCATACTATCAAGGCTGCATCTACTTTTGTCCTTGAGTACTTGCAGTTACTATGGAGCTCAGACCTAATGGGGGAACCAAAACACAGATCTGATTTGAAATTTCATTAGGAAGCAAAGTGATCTCTCTCCTAACTTGGGCACACCACTGGCTCTATTTCAGCAACATTCCCTAAGAAATCTGGTAAACCAGCTGGGCACCAGTATAATCCTAGCTACTCAGGAGGCTGAGATCTGAGGATTGCAGTTCAAAGCCAGCTCGGGCAGGAAAGTCCATGAAACTCTTATCTCCAAAAACCACCAGAAAACTGGAAGTGGTGCTGTAGCTCAAGTGGTAGAGCGCTAGCCTTGAGCTGAAGAGCTGAGAGACAGCACTCAGGCCCAGAGTTCAAGCCCCAGGACCAACCAAAAAAAAAAAAATCTGGTAAAACAAGTTCAAAAATTTCTATTGATAGGTGGCTACTTCAGATGATTGCTATGAGATTCATGCTGATATATATATATGCTGGGTAAATAATTGGATGGGATTAGGAGGAAAATCGTAGTACTGATTGAATAGATCAAAAGACAAACAATGTCATGTCATTATCTTGTATAAATGAGTGTTTGATGTGTGTTATGGTGGCTTTATTTGAATATGAAAGGGTAGAAATGGGGGGAACGTTTTACAAGTGCTTTCTATACTTCTCATGTCATATGCTTGTTGTTTTTTTTTTTCCAGTATAATGGTTCTCGTCCAAGGGAGGAATGGGAAATGTGGCACCCAACTTTGATTGCAGAGGCACTCTTCGCCATATCCAACATTTTGAGTTCCTTGCGTCTCATATCCTTGTTCACAGCCAATTCCCACTTAGGGCCTCTACAGATCTCTTTGGGACGCATGCTGCTTGATATACTCAAATTCCTCTTTATCTACTGTCTGGTACTACTGGCTTTTGCGAATGGACTGAACCAGCTTTACTTTTATTATGAGACCAGAGCTATCGATGAGCCTAACAACTGCAAAGGGATCCGGTGTGAGAAACAGAACAATGCCTTCTCCACGTAAGACTCCTTAGCCTCTTGCTTTTGTCTTGCCTTTTATTTTTTTGTCCTATTTTAAGCACCAAGATTCATCACTGCATTCCTGGCTATAGGCAAAACTTACTGTGGATCCACTCAAAGACTGAATTAGAGGAAGGCGTTTCTTTCTCTTACTACAGTGGACTAGGAGAGAAAAAAAGGTTTGGGGACAAAGGACAGGAAAAGAAACATGTTCAGACTCCCAGAGACATAACTAGCAAGAGTTCATTGTGAACTGTGTTTATAACATTTTACATGTTTAAAAAGACTTAATATTGGTAGGGTAGATAATTCTTCACTCAAAAACATGGCAGTCACCAAAGAAATAACCAGGCTATTCCTCAGAACAGGTGACTTACCAATGCTAACTTCAATAATTTGAATTAAACCCAAAGTAAGGAAGGATGTAAAAATATCTTAATGTACTCCCTTCCTTTAACAGAACTATGCTAGAAGTGGAGCAAAATGAAGGCAAAAATAATAGAAGGATTAATGAAAGGATTCAGCCAGGCCAGGAGCCTACCAAGCACTGACTGAAAATGTCTCCTGCTCCCACTTGGGATACAAAATACAAACCAAGATTCCACTGCCTTTGATTGAAAAAAAAATCTCTGTATCTGTTCTCACTACTGTCAAGACAAATTTATTTGGGACCTTCAAACTTTTCAAATGTCTTTTATTTTCTAACCAACTATGTTAGAGGAAATTGCCAAGAGAAAAAGTAAGCACAAATCATGGAATTAAGCTGGACCCAGTGGTATCTACTTTGTCCATCTCCATTGTCACTTAAGAATACTACTAATCATTTTACTTATGCAAGGTTCTTAGTCACAAAACTAAGAATCAGCATTTTTCCTTTTTGTTTTTTTGAAAAATAATCTTATGCATAATAATTGTATAATTTGGCAGAGGACAATGTGAAGTTTTTTTGACAATGTGAAGTCTTAATGCATGTGTACATACACTGTGTAGTAACCACATTAGTGTCTTTATCATCTCAAGCATTTATCTAGGCAATTTGAAATACAGAGTACATTGTCATTATCTGTAGTTCTCCTTCTGTGCAACAGGACATCAGATCCTCTTGTTACTATCCAAGTATAACTTTTATCTGTTTACCAGCCTTTCTCCATTCTCTACCCTCCTACTTTATTCTCAAGGTGAGATCCTGCAGTATTTGTCTGGCTGCCTTATTTTACGTATAGCATCCTTTAACTCTAGAAGTCCAGTGGACTCGGACATTTTAGAAAAATGTTAAATAACAAAAGCCTGGACAAGCATTATGAGTGCTTCTATAATTCTACAACTTGGGAAGCTGAGTCAGGAGGATAACAAGTTCAAAAATAGTGTGGGCTACATAGAAAATTCAAGACCATCCTGGGCTACATAGTAAGAACCTGTCTAAGAAAAACAAAAAGGGCCAGGAACAAAGAGATTTCTACTTGACCAAATGTATCACTGTTAGGGAGAAATCATTGCTACTATGCATCTCATTTACCTCCAGTAATATTTCCTAACATAGCTTTCAAAAATACACAGTTGGGTGGCATGTTAATAGACATGAAAATGGAAGTGTCCAGATGCAGTTTAAAAGGAGTTCAAGTACAGAACTTCTCAGTGTCCTTCCATCATGAATCTGTGACGAAGGGAGAAGTCTTTCCAGATATATGGGCTAGAGACATTCTTTCACTTGTCTTGTTATCATTCAATGATTTCTGCAGGAAGATGCTCCCATGAACTGAATTTCAAACTGTTGTCTCACTCCACTATCCATTTTAAGACTCCCCTCTCCATCCACGAGGCCATAGTTGCATCTCCTCCCAGAACTGAGAAATCTTAGATGGGAAAACCAAACACATGGGATAGGAGAAAAGAATCAAAATGAATTGGCCAAGGGATATTGCTGTTTTGTTAAGCCAACCAGGAGGGGAGAATGGTAGCAACTGTTCCCTCTCCTGCATGTCCCTGGAAACAGAACTCGGTCAACTTCTCAATATAAAAAGCACTTTTGTAGTGGTTGGAGCACCAAGAGATTGCTTTTGTTCCCATCCAAGCATTCAACAGGCTTGACCACCTGAATGCAAGGTGCCTTCCAGGAGGCCATGTCTTTTCATGTAAACTCTGCTGGGAATATTTATGAAAGGCCTCCTTGAAAGTTCATAGTGATTATTAACAGCCCTGATACCAACTGATGTTTTGCTCCCTTCACTTGCCCAGCAGGGACAATTGGAAAAATGGAAACTTGTCTAATACAATTATATCTTGGGGTGTCAGTTATGGAGAAGCACTGTCATATGGGAGCCAAATCAGCAGTACTATTACATCAATTTTCCCTCTTATCTGTTGTTTTTCCTCTGCACTGAGGCCTGACTCAGATTTATGTTTTCATCTAAATACTTCAACTCACACAATTTTAATACTTTTCAAAATATATCTTGCTCAGCCAGACTATCAGAAAGATTCAGTTTTTAGTGAATAGGAAAGTAAGATTGTTTATATATTTGATGAAAAGTTTATACACCTGATCATTGTCAATTTTTTCCTTATGATTCTCCAGAGATCTAATTGGGTTCTACTACATAAAAATGGGGAATGTTCTTTATCCCTGACACAAACTTCGAAGGGAACGCTTTGTCCTTGCTGACAAGCACATGGCAATATTTTGATTTGAGCTCAGTATTCCCTACTGAGTATCTGGCTTTCATCTGCTGCAGAGAAAGGGAAGGGACTATCATTCTCAGAGCACAGAACGGGTGACAGCAATGAGGATAAAGGGGAAAGATGCTAACTTCCAGTTCTGCATATCTCTCCAGAGGTCTAGGCCCTCATCTCCAGATGCCCATTGAACATACCTCACTGTTCCACAGGTCCTTTAAACACAAAATGTCTACATGTAATTCTTTATCTCCATCTCTTCATCCCCAACCTATTTCCCCTTTCATTCTTCATCTCTAGAAATAACACCAGCCAGAATCCAAGGAATCATACCGGAACTCTTTGCTTTTTCCTCGTGAAACATCCAGTGTATCATTCAAGCCTAACCATTCAATTTCATAAATCTATTGAGGGTACATTTAACATACATGGATGTGAGTGGATATGAACATATACATGCTGTACATGTGCGTGCACACACACACACACACACACACACACACACACACACACCACTGTTTTGATTCAGGCCTAAATCATCTCTTTATTACTACAACAGCCCCTCACCAGCTTCCTTGCCTACAGTCTTATCTCCCTTCTGAGCAATCTCCAAACTCTGTGTGGAAGTTTCGTTACAAACACCAATCTCATTCTGTCATTTCCTGCTTTCATGCCTACCACTGTATTTGAGTCTTCACTAGAAATCTGGCCTCTTTACAATAACATATAGGGCCTTGGAAATCTGGCCCAGGCCTTTTCATCCTTTCAGTTCTCTCTTCTATAGTCAGCATCCTCAGTTCCCCAGCTATGGGAAAGCATCTCTGTCCTACAAGTTAGTGTAAAAGGCACACATACTCTTTGCCTAGAATTCCCATCCCCATGTAGCTAGCATGGGAACCTCTTCTCCAGCCTTTCAGTTTCTGCCAGTGTTACTGGCTCTAAAGTCTAAACACATGTCTCTTTACAATACATGCCTTGTGTTTTAATTGCTTTTGTGTGTCTCTCTCCAGACTAGATTCCCATCTTAGTCAACTTTTCACTACTATAGATGGGCCTAAAGAATAAAGGTGATCAAAATGTCTACTGAATTACTTTGTGAAACTATGAAGACCAGTAGCCTTTTTGTTAGTTTCTCTGTGTGTGTGTGTGTGTGTGTGTGTGTGTGTGTGTGTGTGTGTGCAGGTAATAGGGCTTAAATTCAGGGCTTAAATTCAGGGCATGGTTGTTGTCACTGAGCTTTTGTGCTCAAGGCTAATGCTCTACCATTTGAGCCACAGCTCCACTTCTGGTTTTTTCCACTTCTGGTTTTTTCCTGGTTAATTAGATATAAGGCTCTCACAGACTTTCCTGCCCAGGATGGCTTTGAACCACAATCCTCAGATCTCAGATTATATGTGTGAGCCACCAGTGCCCAGCATTGTTAGCTTTTTCATAGAGATAATGATAGATTTACACCTGATTGTAAGAAACAGCCAGGTGCCAGTGGCTCATGCAGATAATCCTAGCTACTCAGGAGGCTGAAATGTTGAGGATCATTGTTCAAAGCCAGTTCAGGCAGAAAAATCTGCTAGACTCCCTCTCCAAAATAACCAGCAAAAAGCCAGTCTAGATGTATGTCCCAAGTGGTAGAATGCCAGTTTTGAGCAAGCAAGCCAAGTGACAATGAAGCCCTGAGGGAGAAAAATAATAATATAAAGATAAACCTGTAAACGCTACCTGATATTACCAGTTGTAACATCTTTTGCAAGTATAGTAGAATATCACAACCAGGAAATTAACATTGCTTCAGCTCTTCACCTAACTCACCTTTACCAGTTAACATGCAAGCCATGTGAGACTATGTGAATGGGCCTGGAACAGTTTTTTATTTGTAGACAATTTGCTTCGGCATCTTTCCATCTAGGATGACTGACATTATCTCCCCAGCCTTATCACTCTGTTGATACACTTTGAGCTTGCTTTCAGTAAAAATTTTCAGCCTTTCTCTGATCTCTGTCATTCTGTACTTGGACATTTGGCCTGAGAGTAAAGCTGTACATGGATCCCTATTATATTCCAACTTATTCTTTCCAGCTCATTGCTTTAAGCTATTAAATTCTTTCATCTTGACCCTGTCTTCCAGTTATTATGCATCTCTCCAAGTTAGGTGTCAGGCAAAAATCTATGACACATGCCATTGATTCTCATTGAAAGCATTGGTAAAACTGTCAGACAAGTTTGATCTTTGTTGGGTGGATTGTTTGAGCAGCTATAAAAATGATACATATGAAGACTCGAAATACACAAAAATGTAAACACATCTGACATGTGTTTCTTTTTGCCAATACTGAGGTTTGAACTCAGGGCCTCAACTATGCGAGGCTTTTTAGCAAAGATGAGATTTTCAGCAAATATCCAAAGGACTGCAATTCCCATCTTTGCTTTGTGTTTCCCTTACCGTTGGGATCTACTTATGGATGGTGCCTTATGCAGCTGGTATAGATTTGTCTTCCATACATTTAATAAATAACTCTTCTACAAGCCTTCTGTAAGTCTTCAGAATCCTTGTGTCTGCTATCTGTGCACCTACTGGAGCTAGCAATTTCCATATGTTTACTCACTGATAAATAAAAATGATCTGGTAGTCTTCTCCAAAATAATTTCCTTTAAAATTTAAAATATATATATTCATTTGGTATTAGATTTCTACTGTTTGGTCAACAAGTCTTTCCATCCCTATGATGATTTTATTATAGATCAAGTAATGCCCCTCAGGTAGAGTAGCCTTTTTCCTGTGAACTCAACAGTATCTAGAATCCAGAAGACTTCCTACAGATACTTTCTTTGTTTCTTGTTGATCATAGAACTTGAACTCTGGGCTTGGGCGCTGTCCCTGAGCTCTTCATCTCAAGGCTGGTGCTGTACAACTTGAGCCACAGCTCCACTTCCTGGTTTTTGGTGGCTAATTGGAGATAAGAGTGTCATGGACTTGCCTGTCCTGGCTGGTTTCGAACCACAATCCTCAACTCTTAGCCTCCTTAGTAGCTAGGATTATAGGCATGAGCCACTGGCACCCAGCAAAGATCATTTTCCTTTACTTTTCAGATAGTCTCACATCCCCGCCCCCTCTCGTAAGCATGTACCAAACACCTAGCTTGTTTTATGAGATTGTATCTGATGGCTTAGAAACAGGGCCTCATGATCTGTACCTCCCATGTAGTTGGGAGGTGTGTGTAGTACATGCTCAGCCTCTGAGCATGCTTTCCGTAGGCCTGCTTCTCCAGGTGACGTGGTAACTCTGAAATTTTGTGCACACTTTGAGAGCATTCTCACTACCAACAACCAAAACTGAATAATGATCATTCCTATCACCCTTCTCTTTTCCCTCTTGTATAATTACATCTATAGAATCTCTTCATTACAGTTGAGGCAAGTTTTAAATGACCAGACTTTCTCTTTTCAAGAATCCATCAATGAAACAAATAGCAGTAGATTTGACATCAGACATTGACCATTATATTTTAGTTGTTGCAGATGGAATGCATAAAGAAATGTGGCATTATACATTCAGAAAATCACCAACTCCTACCAACATGCTGATGACATTTGACTTTTTGTCATGCAATCAGCTAATAATTACTGAATGCCTGTGTGAATTCATTCAACATGCTGATTTCTTCAACTGATGCTTTGGATGTTTTTTTTTATATTCATTGTGTTTCCTGCTTTTTGGCACCACATCCACATCAGCTTTTGTTATCTAGCCGTTGTGCTATGAGTTTGTACCATTCCTGGTCTCCCACGTGTCCTGACTTCGGATAGCCAAAAGGCACCACCAAGTCTTCACTGAACCCTTGTAGTAGGACCAGGGTTTCTGAACCCCATATCTTCCCTATTTTTCAGCTCTCTGCCAGGCTCGGTGACATACCACATTGCCTGACCTGGAATGGTAGTCTTTGGAAATCAGATCCCATGATACATCTGACTTGTCTGATTTTCAAGGCCTGCACACACTGATCTTATAGATTATTTCAAAATGCTTCATCAATTTCTAGAAGTAGAGAATAGAATAGTGGTTAACTGAGGCAGGGGATAGGGATCAGGGGATGGAGAGAAATTAGCCAATCAGTACTATTCTGCAGTTGGAAAAAAAGTAAAAAGGTTGGCTCATGGGCACAATGTTGCAGTTGGATAGGCACACTGGGAAACTAGTACAATGCACTACACATTCCAAAATAAAAGAGTTTTAATTGCTCCTCCCCGCAAAGAAGTGGTAAATTCTTAGGGATGAATATAGTTATAACCTTGTTTTGATAACACAGTGTATACATGTTATCAAAGCTTTATATTGTACCCCACCATTTCATACTATTATTATATCAGTTAAAAATAAAATAGAACCGGCAAAAAGTAGTTCAATTTTTTTTTAACTAGAAAATACCTTTGGCTTAGTACCTGTGGTACCCTGGACTTCATCTCCAGCACCACAAAGGAAACAAAGAAAAAGAAAAACATATTTCTTCCTTCTGGTTATCTTACAAGTGAAAATATCATGGAACTTGCCTGTGATGATCAGGTTGAGGCAGAGCACAGGCCTCATCCACATGAATTTATCCCACTGGGCAGCCTACGGACCTTACAAACATCAATGCCATTGCAATTTTCTTTAGTGATAATGGAATTTTTCTTCACTAATAGTTAACACATGTTCATTATTCTATTTAGGCTATATTATCAAATACCTATTATGCAATAGGTGTATAGTAGATTCTGTCTTCATTCATCTTACATTCTAGGGACTGGGAAAGAAAATAAACATATACACAAAATTACTTAATAATATACTTTTAAGGAATTTTAAATGCTACAACGTTAAACAAGATAATTGGATAGAAAATAAGTGATGGAGCTACTTTAACTAGAGCAACTAAGGAAGGCCTCTCTGGAAGTGACATTTGAGCTGAGATATTAATGATGATTTAAAAAAAACAATTGGGGAAAGACTCTCCAAGACAAGGCTAGTGCTATACCAATTGAGCCACAGCACCAGTTCTGGCTTTTCGGACTTTTGAAAATAAACTACTCAGAAAAAACCGGTATAGTACTAGCCTTGAGCACAAAGAGGCTCAGGGACAGAGCTAGGCCTTGAGTTCAAGCCCCAGAACCAGCAAGCAATAAATAAAGTAATTCCTACAGCCTTCCAAGATGAACCCAACCACAAATTCTGAAATATCTTAAAATACATTGGTCTTAGTAAGAGCAACACACTTTTCTGGGTTAACATGTAGCTCAGTATACAGTACTTGCCTAACCCAGACTTCAATCTCCAACACCACATATAAAAATCTAGGATAATAACAACATACTTCAGACAAATTGAAAAAGTGTACATTCTGTACCTCTTCTATGTGCACAGGAAATGACTGTTTTATGTTTCCCACAAGTGGCCTGAATTTTAAGGCTATATGATTTCTGAAAATAAGGCAACAGAAGCCCTTGATACCAAAAGTATAATATTGCAAAGTAACGTTTTTGGGTGTGGAAACTTAAACTGTAAGCAATAATGGTCAAAGCCATCTAACATTGACTAAATTAGAGGTCTAGTTTTGAACAATGACTCAGCACTTACTACCTGAGTGTCCCTAAAAAAATCATTCAATCTCTGTACCTCAGTTTCCTCATTGGGAACAATAAAGTTTTATAAGGATGACATAATAATATACATAAAATTGCCTAATATAATTGTATATAGTACATTTCAAATAATAATGCATATGATATTAATAAAGCGTATTGGTATTCATTTAACAGTTCATGTAAGAGATACCAAGCTCACCCTTTAGGCTTAGCAACATCTGAGTCCTGTGAGAGCCATAAAAAGAACTATCATAAATGGTAACTTGTGTATTGGGTGTAGCTCCAAGACAGAGTGCATGGTTAGCATGTATGAGGGTCTAGGTTCCATCTCCAGCACCAAAAAGAAAGAAAAAAGGTAACTTGCCCTCACATTCACTCAGCTATCAAGTATCAAAGCTGAGATTTCAATACAGTACAGTATGACCCAAATTTCATATTCTTACCCACTGCATTTTCTGCCCCTGCATAATTAGAGAAATAATAGATCACATGGTCTGAAGAATGAAAGAGAGGTTGGAAATAAGCTCTGCAAGTTTTTAGACTATGTGTAAGCTGAGAAAAGAGTGATGGTATTCCAGGTAGACGAGCAAAGCACAAGACATAGAAACAAGAACAAAGTAACCTACTTATCAGTTGTATTAGGGACAAGATCAAAATAATGTAAGCTCATCAGTGTATGTGTTGCAAATTACAGAAGCCCTCATGTTTGCCCTCTTTTCTTTCTCTTCTGAGAGAAGTAATTAACCAGCTCTTTTATCTCTTTCAGGCTTTTTGAAACCCTTCAGTCACTCTTCTGGTCTGTATTTGGACTTTTAAATCTCTATGTCACCAACGTGAAAGCCAGACATGAGTTCACTGAGTTTGTTGGAGCTACCATGTTTGGAACATACAATGTCATCTCCCTGGTAGTTCTGTTGAACATGCTGATTGCTATGATGAACAACTCCTACCAGCTTATTGCTGTGAGTAAAGGGGCTTTACAAAGGTGCTTACTTTGGTTTCAGTAAGGGTTATAATGCCATGGAACCCATCTGCCTTAGTTAGCACACATTCGCTTTTTCAGTTGTTAGATTGGCTTATTTCTTTTCAAGACAATTCTGCTTGGATTCTTAGTCTACTGAACCTTAGTAACATAGCATGGTTGCTAATGACTAATTAATGACTTTCTTACCATCTGTTGAAAATATTTTTAAAACTTTGAGTCTGTCCTCTTGCTTTAGTAAAAGAAAAATGATGATAAGAGTACATTGGCTACACAATTTGGCACTACATTAATCTCCCAGGTTGGTTAATTGGAGATAAGAATCTCACAGATGTTCTTGCTAGCTTTGAATAATGATCCTCAGTTCTTAGCCTCCTGAGTAGCTAGGATTACAGGTGTGCACCACTGATTGCCAGTATATTCAGCTAATCTTAATCTCCAGGTAGAACATAGAGTAATACAAACATCCGACTCCCCCAAAATAATTTCATTAATATAGATGGTCTTCTTCAGATAACAGACTATTTCTTTTGATGAAGCATAGGTAAATAATAGCACTCCATTGTGAGATGATCTTAGAATCCATTGTTGACTTTTGTTTGGAGAGAGGGTCTTTTTGTTTAGCTCAAATAGGCCTGGAAGTCATTATGTAATTCGAACTGGCCTGGAACTTGCAATTCTCTGGCCTCTTCCTCCTGAGTGCTGGGATTACAAGTGTGAACCACCATTCCTGGCTTTCATTGTTGGCTTTAAAACCATTATAGTACCTTTCAATCTGTAGCTTTTATTACTCTAGACCAAAAATGGTGAAGGTAGAAAGAGATATGGGATCAGTTCTGCCCCATCCTGTTATTTTATACAAAAGTAAATATCTAATGGTTGCTTATTTTCTCATACTTTGTCCATCATTTCTAGAAATTGACAAAAGTATTCTTGTGATCCAACATTAAGTTTAGTTGGCTATTATTGAATTTGGAGGGTTAAATTTTAAGATACTGCATTGCCCTCTGTGGATGAAGGTGTTGCTGAAAAATTCTGCTGTAGTGCACATATAATCTTCCCATGTGCTATTTCTCAGACTCGCTTTGTCATCAAGGGGGTCATTTAGCCTACAGAAGACAATTAAGGGTAACACTGATCAAGATGCTTTATACTCATAAATTGACATGATTAATTGAAAAAATAAAAAATGTTAAATTATTGGCTACATAGGCATATATGTTTGTGGTATGTATATACCCTGTACAGAAACATCGTCTACATTTTAAAATACTATTGATAATAGTAAGCATCTGTAATCTATTGCTTGCTAAGGACAAAAACCAATAGAGACAAGAACCTAAGAGAAATGGGTATGTGTGGCAATGGGCATGTTTTGAGTTATCTATTTGATATTAGTTTCTAGCTATAAATGGCAATGGAATGTATTCTCACAGGTGGTGCTATAAGTAGGATTTGAAATGTCTCCAAAGGCCCATGTGTTAAAAGCTTGATTCTCCAACCTGAGGCATAGTGAGAAGAAGCTAGGTCTTTGGGAAGCATGATCTTGAATGGGACTGTGGGACCTTTATCCCTTCCTTTTTGCATTGTTTCCTGAATATCATGAGGTGAACAGATCTCTTCTGACATGTGTTACCACCAAGTTAACTGCTCCACAACAGGCCCCAAATAACAGATTAGACTAAGTTACCATGGACTGAAACCTCTGAAATTACAAGCCAAAATAAACCTTTCCTGCGGGTGCTCCTGGTTCACACCTGTAATCCTAGCTACTCAGGAGGCTGAGATCTGAGGATCAAGGTTGTAAGCCAGCCCAGGCAAGAAAGTCTGTGAGACTCTTCTCGCCAATAAAAACTACTCAGAAAAATACAGAAGTGGCACTGTGGCTCAACTGGTAGAGTGCTAGCCTGAGAAAATGAATCTCAGGGAGAGCATCCAGGCCCAGTATTCAAGCTCCAGAACAAAAAGAAAGAAAGAAAGAAAGAAAGAAAGAAAGAAAGAAAGAAAGAAAGAAAGAAAGAAAGAAAGGAAGGAAGGAAGGAAGGAAGGAAGGAAGGAAGGAAGGAAGGAAGGAAGGAAGGAAGGAAGGAAGGAAGGAAGGAAGGAAGGGAGAGAGAGAAAGGGAATGAAGGAAGGAAGGAAGGAAGAAAGAAAGAAAGAAAGAAAGAAAGAAAGAAAGAAAGAAAGAAAGAAAGAAAGAAAGAAAGAAAGAAAGAAAGAAAGAAAGAAAGAAAGAAGCAAGAAATCTTTCCTCTTTATAAATTGATTTTCATAGGTATTTTGTCACAGTGACCAAATCTAACCCAGATAGATTTGTGTAATTACTATCATTGGAGAGAATTTTTAGAAATGGTATGTCTACTAAAATGCTTTATATCCAAGGTGCTTAAGCAATAGGAAAGAGAGCAAAGTATGGTGGAACAAAATAGTTTAAAAACCAAGAACTCTGATCTTGGTTCTATCATTTATAGCGGGAAGAACTTGGATTACTTACTCTCTGGGGCCTCTGATTCGTCATACAAAATAGTGGATGAATTGGAATTTCCCATTGTTAATATTTTTGTCACCTCTATCAGTCTGTATGTCTGTAGATGAATGGGATAGGCTTATAACATCCTTCCTAGCTCTAGATTCTGTTCATCTGTAGTTCTTGAAATGTAATGTAATTGTTTTTATTTGCTCATTCTCCCCTCTCCTCCCCTGTCTCTCTTTCCTTCCCTCCCTCCTTCACTTCTTCCCTTCCTTCTTCTCCCATTCAAACCCAACTAGATTAAGATTTTAGAAAATATCTACACTTACCTCTTGCATGCCTCTAGAAGAGGGTGAGAGTAGGCATGGAATCTCAGGGGGTCATTTTTATGCCCCCCCTCAGCTGGTATCACACTCTACTGTGCCAAAAATGGAAATATTTGTGCTAAGGTAGTTTTCTCACTAGGTATCTGGAAGTCAATTTTTTGCAGTGATAGTAGAAGAGGGAGAGATTTTCTTGTCACAGGATGAAGGAGTGCATCCCACTGAGCTCAGTGCATTTTTAAGGAAGGGTGGAAATGGCCAATATCAGTTTTTCTGTTACTACCTGCTGGAGGGTAGGTTTTGTTTTTATACCATCTATGAATACATTTGAAGAAAATATCTAGCCCCTCCCCACTACCACCTCAGGCAAGGAGATTCAATTAGATGACTTGAGTGGGAGCTATGCCATCAAATACATCTGGGGTCATCACCAATTGTTCTGAATCCCTGCTACTTTCAGATTTCCTGGACATGATATTTACCATGTGGAAATAGGACTAGTTAGATGCTGATCCAATATAATCTGATTACATAGATACTTGGAACAGCTTGAGTGGTAAAGACCAGTAAGTTTTAATTTCATCTTAACATTTCTACCTAAGTATTGAATATAATTTTTAAAAGGGCATCAATAATATGTGGAGAAGACTGCAGAAATAGAAACCACTGAAGGTCAATTTCTTTGCTTCAAAAAGTATCACAGCTCACTGTCTGGGTCGAGACTCAACATACTGCACTCTGAATCCAGTTCATGTACATTCCAGTTCAGAGTCCAAGAACTCCAGCTAATATCAATCTGGTGAATAATTGATCTCTTTATTAACAATTCATACAGGATTTAGAGCTATGGTAATCTGGCTCCAGAAATCTGTAGCAATTTGTATTACTCTGCCACAGGAGAGTCCACTTGGGTGATGTACAAAGTTATCCTCAATATATCGTGAAGCAGGGATCACTCCATGTCTGTCCCATTAGCATTAATAGGTGAAGCTGGCCATGCTATATGTTACCATTGTTTTCAAGGAATAATGAATTACTCTCTTCTTTATCTTTGTAGCTCCCTTTAGCTCATTTATTAGCAGCTGCCTAATCTGCACACTTCTTTTAACACAGTCTCCTTGTCAGTATTGTTCTTGATAAGCATGCCCACGTTACATTAAGTAGCTTCTCTTGATCCTGCTTTTATAAGATTCAGCCATTGCAAAATACTAGATGGGAGAAATGGGCCAGTACCCCAATGTTTATTTATCTTAAGTCCTATTGCTTCCCTCGGACACACCCACAAAGCATGGAACTCATGTTATGTGATGATGCCTCATTCATTAATTTAAAAAGAACTCTTTGGGGGGGGGGGAGAGAGAACCCTTGGGTTTTTTGTTGGCTGCTGCGTAGTGTTCACGCTAATACTGTCAATAAGTAAACAGCATGTGCCTCGCTGAACCACGGCTGTTTGATGGCTTGGGAAGAGCCCAAATACATAGGATTAGTTGTCTCCCTTAGGGTGGCAGCATGTGGAGGTTCAGATGATGAATAGACACTCCCACTGCAGAAGACGACCATGCAAATGAAGACATTCATCTAAAACAAACCTGGCACTGCAAAAATAGCAGGCACGGGTAGGGAGAGCTGTTGCACACCATTGAAGTGCCAAAGAAGGCAGGTGGTCTCTCCACCCACCCCCAGTCATCTGGGGACAATCTCAGAATCTCAAAACACAGAGGAAAAGGCAGCATTTCACAAACTGCATTAACCAGGGCTCAGAAGCAACTGCTATACATTGATGTGCCTATACATTAATACGCCAGTTGTGAAGATATTTGAAATATTTCCTTATCAATTAGTAAATAGCTGCTGCTCCAGCTGTTCCCTATGAGACATCTCTGCACCACTCCATGATCCAGTGTGTAGAGAATAACATCTGGAATGGCAGATTGCATCCAGGAGCCTGCTGCAGTGTTGCATCTGGTGTACACTCTGACTGGTTTCTTAAACAGTCTGAATATCTTTGTAGGAATGCCTCATAATCCACCAAAAGGACTTTGAGTTCTATTGTGAGAGAGATAGAGAACCGTGTGTGATTTTGGAGCGGAAGAGATGCGTGATCTAGCTTATATTTTAATAAAATTCCTGTTCCTGATCAAAAATATACTCATGAGCAATAGGGACAAAGACAGAAGGACCATTTATGAGACCACTGCCTATCCCCCACAAGAGCTGATACTGGTATAGATGAGAATGGTTATGATGGTGGCTGTAAGAAAAATGGTCAGGATCTCACTCTATTTTGAGGATGGGTCCAAGATCAGATACAGGATCAAAGACAGGAGTCAAAGATAATGATGAGTTTTGCCTGGCCTACGTAACTAGAATGGTATTATTAACACACTAGTAAGCACTAGTAGCACTGGAGAGACCTGTTAGACATCAGAAGGCATCCCTTCCCTTCTTGGCCCCAGGTTTTGCAGGGTGGCCCAGCTTGTTTCTAGCTCCTTACAAAGAGCCCAGTCTCTGGGCTCTGTGAAAACTACCTCTTCTTTGCTACCGTAGGGATAGCTTAGGCTACCTGCTGTCTCTCAACTATGAGTTGACTCCCTGCCACCCGTTCAGCTTCTCAGTGTTTCCATCTCCTGTGAATCCCATTTCAAATCTTCAAGATTTGAAAAGACTCAAAACTTCTTTGCTGTACCATTAATTTATTCCTTTTTCACTGGGTTATTGTGAGTCAGATTTCGGAAGTGTATGTAGACCTGAGCCTTGAAGGACAGGTCCAATTTGGAGACAGATATGCAGTTGCAGGGGAGTTAGGTCTCATTTTTTGCAAGGAAATAGCTTACAAGCAATCAAAAGTTGCCTTCATTCTTCTCATCTTTTAATTCTCTTGGCACTTCTTTCAAGTGGAAATAAAATCCTTTTTGCCCCAACAAGAAATACTCTGTTGCCAGGAGGAGAAGCATGTAGATGATTCATGTCTATAGGAGCTGCATCAAAGGTCCACATTCGGACTGTTCAAAAAGATTATCTGATATTATAGCTTTCCACATTCTTAGTCTGGGCCCAGCTGTCTATGTGGCACAGTACCCTGAGCTAACTGGACAAATCCCTTGCCTGCCTCCAAGTTTAAACTTTAGTTCAAGCTAAAGACTTAGAGTTTCTCTGAGGTGTAGAAAATCTGTAATTACAATATAATGAATAAGAATACCTTGGGGCTGGGAAGTTGGCTCAGTGGTAGAGCGCTTGTCTTGCATGCCTGAGGCCCTGGGTTCGATTCCTCAGCACCACATAAGCAAAAAGAAAAAAGCCGAAAGCGGTTCTGTAGCTCAAGTGGTAGTGCGCTAGCCTTGAGCTGAAGAGCTGAGAGACAGTGCCCAGGCCTATAGTTCAGGCCCCACGACCAGACCCAAAAAAAAAAAAACAAAAAAAAAACCTTGTATTTAGACAAGCCCTTGTTAGATAGACACAGTGAATGAAATTATTTCTATCTCATTAAAACTATTAATAAATAACATTTTAAGCTGAGAACATATGTGCCACAGACTACGAAGGACCAATACAGTACATATTGTCTCATTAAATCCTGACAACAACCTTATCAGGTAAGTACTACCACTAGTTTTATTTTATAGGTGAGGAAACTAAGGCTCAAAAATTAAAGTGATGTCCTTATGGTACATTCTTTTTTATATATGTTTTTATTGTAAAAATACTGTACAGAGGGGTTACAGTTACACCTCATGATATATTCTTTCTCTTGTTTTATTTTTGAGTAACATATATAAATTGTACACATTAACGAGGTTAAATGTGCTATATTAACATACATATGCAGCATGCACTACCTCCCTCCCACCTTTCCTAACTCTAGCAATCATTGTCTTCCATTCAGGTCAACGTTTTAACCAAAGTAATTTTGTCCACTAATGAGCAACCTAGGTTGATTCCCTATCTTAGATATTGTGAACTTACCTCTTTTAGGCATACACCCAGAAATGGATCATGGTAATTCTATTTTGCTTTTTTGAGGAACTGCATTACTATTCTCCATAATGGTAATATTAACATCAGTGTAAGAGAACTCTTTTTACTCTATATTCTCACCAGAATTTGCTATTTTAAAAAAACATAGCCCAAGGCAATCTCTTGAGAAGTTCTTCTGTTCTCAAAATGATACGAATATCATATCTCCTCCCCTCCTGCCTAGAGCCCAAGTCCAGGGCTCAGCCCTAATCATCCCCTTCAGAATTCTCAGGATCTACCCTTCTGTTTGATTGATTGACTGAATTCTGTCTCCTGCATTCTAAGCAAAGGGATCCTCTAATAAACCTTTCCCTTTGCTCAACAGATTAAGTGCCCTATTGCTTAAGCTGAGATACCCACCATCAATACACCTACCTACTAGCTTTTTCTCCTTTAAGTATTTTTTTTAACCAGACTTCAACCACTCAGTTCTGTCACTAATTCTGCCAGCCTTTTCAAGTGAACAGTGACACAATAGGTCTGATACGAAGCTCATACACATGACAAATACTCCTCATTCATCAGGCTATGAGTGGCTAAGTCTGTATTCCTACCTACTCAGAACACTGAGATCTGAGGATGGCTGTTTGAAGCAGGAACATCCATGAGATTCTTATCTCCAATTAACCACCAAAAAGCTGGAAGTGGAGCTGTGGTCAAATGGTAAAGTGCTAGCCTTGAGCAAAAGAAGCTCTAGTACAGTGCCCAGGACCGGCACACACACACACACACACACACACACACACACACACACACACACACACACACCCCTCCTCATTCAATTTACATTTGATTTATTTCAATCCCTTCATTTCCCAACCATCCTTTGTATGCCTAAAATCTCTTTTGACATGCTACCCATCCTGGCAATGGACTGACCAATGTCCACCTTCAGGAGAGGAAGATGAAGCATTTTCTCTGTGCAAAGATACAAAGAGCCTTAGAGGCTGACTTTCACAAACTTGGCACTAGCTTAGCTCTCCCCCTGGTGGTCTGACACAGTAACGTATTTCTTCTTTTTTTTAATTGTACAGAGGGGTTACAGTTACATGGGTAGGGTATTGAGTACATTTCATAACGAGTGTTGTTACCTCTTCCTTTATTTTCCCCCTTACCATCACTTCCCTCCCCGCCTCCCCAACTCGTCCTGCCCCCACCAACCCCGTCATTGTAACGTTCATTTTCATATACTGTCCTATACATCTTGTTGTCACAATGGGTCAGCCTGCATCCCCATTTAAGTGTTCTGCAATATCCCTTCCCCTCCCTAAATTACAAAAATGTATATACAAGATGCAGAACACCAGCATCAAATACAGTGAAAACAGGGGTTACACCATGGGGGAAGAACATACAATAGAAACAAAAGAATCACATAGTGCATTGTAAGTACATTAATAACACTATCAAGGAAAAAAAAACTCTTGTGTCCCTGTCTTGGGGTACATTTTGCTTAACATTATCTCATGTGGTCGTATGTACATAGCCTTTGACCTTCTCTGCTTGTCCTAGACATATATTGGTCACTGCAAACAAGGTAAACGATGGGACCTATGTTTCTTTGGGCATGAATTACTTCACTTAAAATAATTTTTCCAAGTCTTTCCATTTCCTAACATAAAAAGGAAATGCCATTCTTTCTAACAGAGGCATAGAATTCCATTGTGTGTGTATATATATGTATATATATATATATATATATACATATATATATTATATCACATTTTCTTGATCCATTCATCTACTGAGGGCCATTTGGGCTGGTTCCATACCTTAGCTATGCTAAATAATGCTGCAACAAACATGGTTGTGCTGGTAGCTTTGGTATGAATAAATGCCCAAAAGTGGGATTGCTGGGTCATAAAGGAGCTCATATTTCTTAGTCATTCTGCACCAGTCTTCCTGGTTTGTCAGCAAGCTGAGTCAGAAAAGTTGGGGGCCCAGAGCATTTCACTTCAATATTCTCATTAGGTATTTTGACAGATCTGTTCTTAGTAACACTCTTTGATATCTGCTGTTGACTGCTAAAGACTTTAGTAACCAACAAGCATACAAAGTAGTAATTGAAAGAGGATGCATGAAAGAAGTGGATTTTGTTTCCATGAACTATTGGACAACCAATAGTTGATGATGGTGCTGTTCCTCTGTATTCCAGATTTCACCTGTCCTGTGTGTTCATTAGAACTATCAATAATTGTCATAAAATCTCTATATATGACTTTGGGGGAGGGCAAGGGGATGCATAAATGAAGGGACAAAGAGTGAACAGATGCAGCAGTGATACTCACTGAACACTATGTTGAAAATGAACTATACAACTTGTGGGTGGGGACTGGAGGGAAAAACTGGGACAGAACAAGGAAAGGGAGTAACATTGTCCAAAAGGAAATGTATTCTTTGCCTAATTGATGTAACTGTAATCCCTCTGCTTTTAGCATTTGCAAATAACTTTAAAAAAAAACTCATCTTCAGTAACTCCAATAAAAGTAGGACTGACCAGACAGGGTCAATGCCCAGAGAATATCTATCTCATCATTTATTTATTTATTTATTTATTCTTTTGTTCTTCCACTTAATTATAAATTATATCTTGAATGAAAATCAATGAGTTTAAGAAATATTTATTAAAATACCACTAGCCCTATTCTTTATAGCAGAGATACAGTAAACAATAGACAAACAAGACAGATTTGATCCCCATTCTCATGGAGTCTGCAGTGACAGAACTACAATTTCCAACTCTGCCTTTCTTTCTTTGCCTTAAGACTAACCATAACTTTTTTGGAGGGGGTTTCCTAAACTCATTTGATAATCTCATAATTAATAAGGAAAATGAACATATGAACAACTAGCTATAAAGTTTAGCATAAAATTTCAGAGTACACACACACACACACACACACACACACACACACACACATCCTCCCACTGATATACAGAGAATGTCTCACCTTAATTTTCTTCCCAGTTATGATGAAAATGTTATTTGATCAGTTTGTGAGTCACTTAGGACAATGGAATATATACAATTAATTCCTTTTTGAGGTCAGATTTCCCTATGGGAGCCGTACAGTGGAAGGTTCCTTGAGGAAAATGCACCTGAGAACTGGGAAGAGAACATCAACAAGAAAGAGAATTGGAAGCAATGAAGGAAAATGTCATCAAAGGACCAGATCAGGTCTATACATCAGTTCCCAAGCCAAAGATGCCTTTGGACGCTACATGAAGTAACAATGACCAATGAATATTGTGGAAATAAAAATGACTGTATTTGTATTTCAAGAAGAACTTAGAGCTCAGATTCAGAAAAAGTTGTTATTTGTGGAAAAATAGGCCTTTCTAAGATTGCTTTCTAAATACCCTATTTGAAGATACAAACATATTTCTGGATGAGTCAAATATCCACAGCCCAAAGGTGATTATTGAGGAATATGATACTAATGATCTAATTTTCAATTAGATCATTCAAATGTCACAAGTATTCTTTAATTAAGGAGCTGCTTTGGGGTTTTATGTTACTTATGTATTGTAGTTTTTTGAGACAAGGCCTGGATCTGAAGCTGAGGCTAGACTAAAACTTACAATACTCCTGCCTCAGCTTCCCATGAGCTGAGATTATAGTCATATATCAGCATGTCTCATTTCTGCTTAAGGTCTGAAAACCAAATAGGAGTTCTCAGCCACTAATATTAACAAGGGCTCTGCCAATTAGGTCTGGAACCTGGCATGCCTGTAATCCAAGTTCTTGGGAGGATGAGGCAGGTGGATAATGAATTGCAGGTTCATCATGAGTTCCAGGCCAGTGTAGGCACAGTGAGACTGTCAAAAATACAAACATCAATAACAAGGAAAAGAAGGCCTCTCTCTTCTCCTGTGTTCACTGTAGTATTGTGTCATAGCCCCATTCAACATAAGAGATAGAATAGGCCAGGAGGGGGAGGTATGTTTTAGCTATAACACCGAAGTCAAAAGACACAGGAGAGCATCAAAGGTTACAACAGATTGCTTTATCTACCTTTTACTTGAGCTCTGACAGCAGAATCCACATTATCCTAGCATCACAGGAAATCTGTTGCTGTTTAAGAGGAAAGAGTGAATATCTAAGTCAAAATAAGCAGGAAAATATCTTCCTCCCCAACCGTGTGTGTGTGTGTGTGTGTGTGTGTGTGTGTGTGTGTGTGTGTGTGTGTGTGTGTGTGTGTGTGTGTGTGTGTATGTGTGTGTGTGTGTGTGTGTGTGTCTGTGTGTGCGCTCCACATATTAGGCATCCCTCTAGTATTGATCTCCATCCTAGGGGCTCTTCTTTTCTTTTCACCTTTGTTTTCTCACAGGATTTTGCTTGTTCTCTTTTCTCCTTCACAATTTTCCCTGTGTAATTCAATTTATGGAATACTGGACCTATAAAACTTTGAGCTAAGCATACTCAAACTCCCTTCTATGAAATTGTGGCATATCACAAATCTCCCAGGGTAGAAGAAAAGAAAATATTGTAGGCATTATTAAAGAAATTTTAAATTAATGGGATATGGAACCCTCTCAATTAATTCCATCGATGTTGCTATTGACTTAGCTGTAAAGATTCTTGCAAGAGCTCAGAAGTTTCCATCATCTGAGGAATTCTCTAAGGGGTATGTCACAAGATTTTTCTCAGTACCTTATTTCATACATTTTATACAGGCAAACTAATCAATTTAGAGACATTATATGCTGAAGTTCCTCCATCCTTAACTAGAAGACATGTTTTGGCATATAGTAGACTCAATATTTATTGCATAAATGAACAAATTAGTTATCTTTCTTACATTTTAATTCGCATAGATTATTGTACAAAAGAGTTTCATTTTGACATGTCATTTTGACATGTCCAAATATGTCTACAATGTACTTAATGTACTTAATCAGACTCATCCCTCCATCCCTCTCCTTCATTCCACCTCACTTCTTCCCAAACCAATCTCAACAAGCTTCATTGTTCCATTTGCACATATGTATTTGTCCTTCTTCACATTCTTGGTTCTCAACTCTCCTCCTAGTATTATCCATATACCACACATATCTAAACTTCCTAATTATCTTTTCTCTTTTTTTGAGCTGCCATTTCCTGGCCTAATTTTGATTATGGTATTTCACACATACATACAGTACTTTAATCTGGTGATTTTTTAAATAAATATAGATTCCTAGCATATGTTAACTTCTGAAGCAATTGAGACCAAGTTGACAAAACCTCAGTTTATTGACTTCTTGTTCAAGGATTAGCAATTTTTTATTGTAAAGAGCCAGAAAGCAAATATATTAGAATTGTCTACACAATTGTACGATCATAACACAAAAGCAGTCATGGACAATACAGACAAGTGAATGGGCATGGTTCTGTGCCAATAACATTTTGTTTATGGGCACTAAAAGTTGTATAATTCAAGGATCAAAAATATTTCTTGGGGCTGGGGGTTTAGCTCAGCGGAAGAGTGCCTGGTGAGTGCAAGGCCCTGAGTTCAGTCCTCAGCTCTTGAAAAAATATATATATACATATATATTATATATACATATAGATATATATGCATATATATATTTCTTTGATTTTTTTTCCCAAGCACATAAAATGTAAGAAAAACTTCCTTGGTTTGTGGGTTATAAAAAATAAAGTATGCCGGGCACTGGTGGCTCACGCCTGTAATCCTAGCTACTCAGGAGGCTGATATCTAAGGATCATGGTTCAAAAGGAAAGTCCGTGAGACTCTTATCTCCAATAAACCACGCAGAAAACTGCAAGTGGTGAGAGTAAACTTAAGGCTAGTGATTCCCAATGTGATTTATTGCAGCTATAAAGGAATATAGTCAGGGTGGTTAAAACTAAGCTAAGTACATGAGACCAGTGCAGTGTCAAATGGGGACAAACAATAGATTTTTTTCCTGTGTTCCAGATAATAAAGGTACTTGTCTCTCTTCTGCCTAGGCTCAGAAATGGAATCCTGAATTGATTTAGTGCCAGTTATCTACGAGGTTAGCAAGTCATCATGCTCACCACTTTAAGATTGTTTGAGTCCTCCCAAAGTAAATGGTTCTCCTGCTCACAAGTAAAAATCATAAGCAGGTAGAATGAGCTGTGATGCAAAGGTTCAATTTACATTTTTGGAGCTCCCCCAAAAAAGTGACAAGCAGTTTTCTGGGCTTCAGGACTATGACACCTAAGGTACTCATTAAATCAACTGTACGCCATAAAATCTGCACAGATGAATGCAGTATACCTGAATATAGGAGTCCTGCAAAGGCCACACTGAAAACAGAAAAGGTTGTTTTATTTTTTGTGGGTTTTTTTGTATTTTTTTCTTCAAGAAAGAAACAGAATAGAAATCTGTACTGTTATCCAAATCCTGAATGAAAATACAGACAGATCTGTTCGTTGTAGTTTGAAAACTTTAATCAGGCAGTTATATTTTTGTTTTGTGTTGTTTTTTGGTGCCTGTCCTGGGGCTTGAACTCAGGACCTGAGCCCTGTCGCTGAGTTTTTGAACTTGTGCTCTACCACTTGAACAACACCTCCATTTCTGGCTTTTTGGTAATCAATTGGAGATAAGAGTCACACAGACTTTCCTGCCTAGGCTGGGTTCAAACCATGATCCTTAGATGTCAGACTCCTGAGTAGCTAAGATTACAGGGGTGACCCACCAACACCCAGTTTACCACACCTTTTTTAGGTATCTTCCTATCAGCCAGGAAGGTTACTTCCCCCAAGACAATATTTTTAGTGCTTAAATAAGAGTTTGAGCTCTAGAGTCAGCTTGACTCATACTTGAACTGTGATCTTACAGTTTCTAGCCACATTCTCTAGTTGTGCAATTTCATTAATACAAGTAAATAATTTTGGCCTGAGGGTAGTACAGTGCTTGCCAAGCAAAAGTGAGGTCCTGAGTTCAATCCCTAGTAAGGCAAAAAAAAATGTAATCATTTTTAATGGATTCATATCTATTTGTTAGAATTAGTCTTAGGTTCCTCCACTAACAGGAATACCCATTGATGAAAGGGACATGGTCTTGTTTATTACTTAAATCCTAGAACATAATCGTAGAGCCTGGCATGAACTAGTCATACAATCGATTTTGTAGAAAGAATTGATTGCAGATCCAAAGGCTGATATGTAAGTCAAGGGAGCATCAGTAATATAACCTACCACATTTGAAGCATATTACCTAGTTTATATAACTGCTCAATGAAACACATTTCATCATTATTTCCATATAATAGGCAGGGAAGTAGGCTTCATGATTAATAAATGTCTTGAACAGCAAGCAGATTCACCAAATTAGTGTTTCTGAAAATCTGATTGACAATCATCTTAATCAAAATGATCCAAAGAAGTTTGTTACACGGGTTTTTGGGCTTCAGGCCCCAGGGGACCCATTTTTATAACTCTGTAGTGGGCCCCAGGAATTTGCAATTTGGTAAGCATACCAATAGGCTATAAACCTATTTAAGTTTGAAAAACATTCATATAAGCAAATACTAATTAGATCATTTGACTTCTCAACCTTTCTATTATTCATACTTTGTTTACTGTTGCTTCTTTCGGAAAAGTTCTTTCCCTCCATTTCTGCCTAGACATGCCCTGCCAGTCACTCAAGGTCCAGCCAAAATAGGATTTTTGTGTAATGTTTTCTTGTTCTTATGTACAAACAGCTCAGATCATTTTTGAAACAATGCGGCAGATACTGGTTGGTTTCAGCAGTAGAGTGAGAGGATGAGAGAGTTAGAATGGAGCAGGAGAATGGGTGTAAGGTTTGCCCTGAGGTTTGGCACCTGAGTTTGTACACTGGAGCTGAGGTTGTTACAACAGCTGGAAAATAAGTAAACAGCAAAAATGTGCTACACAGAGAGTACTCGATGATCCGAGCAGTAATTCCAACCACCTAGCAACCATAACTGAGGAGGATTATCATGTTTCATGCTGTTTTTTGGACTTGATATTTTTACAGTGAGTTTGTAGCCATAGATCAAGGTCACTACCAAAGCTTTCTACTACATAAGCCCTATGAAATTGATTCTCAGCAGATACCAGAATGACTATCTAACTACCTATAAAACCTAGAAAAGAGAGAAGAAATATTGCTTGCTGATAGAAAATCAGCTCCTACTTAGACTACTGTATAAATGTGATAAAAATGTGTTAGAAGTGAGAGCTTAAAGAGGTATGGGAAAATTACTACAGCAACTTTCTATGCTTCAGTCTGAAAGGGGTTGAGCACTATATTTTGGATACTCTTTCTCTTTCATATTTTTCAAATGATTCAAGACAAAATGGAGCTAAATTACCTCTGTAACATACTTAAATCATTTTATAATTGAAAATGCAATGTATAACTTCTGGCAAGTTCAGGAGTCTGCATTTCTAACAATTGCTTCTTATGAGTCTGACACACACTAACATTTGAGAACTATGCCTTGAATTTCTTCAGATGAATGCATACTGAGGCGGTAGACTTTCCTTGAGATGTCAATGAAAAGGAACATTTTACTCTCTATTCAGGCTGTGCACATCACAGTGATTTCTGTTGCTTTCCCATTAAAAGGAAGCAGGGCTTGTCTTATGAAGTCACTAATAAATATGAAGGATATGAACATGTCCTCCTACCCAAAATATCTCTTCAACCATCCTGCTATAGGGCCAGGGTTCCTAGGAGCAGTTGTCTCCTTAAAGGTTATTATTAGCTTTGCTTGCTCTCACTGTTTGTGCCTGCCACTGTTCCTTTAAATTATGTTACAAAGTTTTCCAATTTAATAAGCAAGATGGTTGCTGGCAGAAGATCTGAGAGAGTGCATAAGACTGTCAAAAGTCAGTATGAAATTGGACTTGTAGTTTGATTGCAAGGAAAATAGCCTTGAGCTCGGAGTTGTTGAGACATGTGAAATTGAACAGACATGTTCATTTGGCATATCTATGGCCATGTGCGCAGAATCTGAAGAAGTCAATTTTTGAGGGTGTGTTCTACAATTAGAGCATGTTAGATTGGCACAGACATTTTTAAAAAGTTACAACAAATATAAGCCCTGCCCTGCACTATGGGAGCTGACCACCTCAAAGGCATGCAGTATAAGCACATAAATAACTTGCATACCTTCTTCAATATTATGAGTCATAAGTACACATTATAAGAGCACCAAAGTTCTAAAAATTTGGGGAAGTTGGGAAAAGTCAGGACCACATTATCTGTGGTATCCTAGGTTATAGCTTACAGAAAAGCACCCATTCAGGGACTGATCTGAGAAAAATTTGAAAGTCATAGCCGGATAGAGAAGACTACATCATCAGACACTGAAAGTAAACAAATGAAAAAGGCTAGTCCCAGAAAATGAATGGAAACCCCTTTGACATTATACATTTAATGAAGATGTAGATAATGGTGATGACAAAAAGCCTACAATTCAATTTTGAACAAGGGTTGGAAAGATTTAGTTTCTCCTTTGTGGTTTTCCCACCATCACAAATGAACAGTCATCTCTCCTTACCCCAAAACCAGAATAATGTTAGGCTTATACTCAGCATAGAAATAAAAACCTAAGGGTGTGTATATAATGAAGAGATGACATACTAAATGAATAGAAAAGGACTGCTGGTAAGATAATTTGCAACCAGAGGTCACCTGCACACTAGGGGAATAGAATGATAGCAAGTTCAGTTGAGGAGCTATTTTCAAAATACTTTTAAGGAAAGTAGGTAAAATGAGAAGCTCTAGAAAGCCTTCTAAATGGAAAAAAAGTTTCTTATGGTTTATGATGTGTTCCACTTCATGTTTCTGTTCATTGTCAAAATCAAACACATTTCTCCCAGATCTTTAAAAAATAATTTGAAAGGATATAGTTGTTGATATTTAAAGCATATGTTTTCAAACACATGTCAGAATGTTGAAATAAGAGGGATGTGAGTTTTTGTCCTATATAAGCTACATAGTGAGACCCTGTATCAAACACAAAACTAAAACAAACATACACACAATTTTAAAAAGCTAGTCATGTAAGTATGAAAAAATAGATTGTTTGCAAATATAAAGATACCCATTCAAGTATATTAGAAAATAATATTCCCTTTTGGAATATGTTGAGATAGAATTTTGTGACTGTAAGTGCAACTCAGATTATGTTATGAAATACTTAGGGAATACCTACTTTGTTTTGAGAACTATGCCCAAGAACACAAATGTATTTCTGAGGATGAAAGATTGGCTGTTATGGACCATTCAAGAGTAAAAATAAGAATGTAAGGTTTGTTCCTGGAATTGTAGGCTCAGAATAACAAAAAGACCTAACAATATGGACCTCTTACTTATCAAGGTAGTAGCTGAGGAATTTTACATTGACTTTTAAAATAATTTGGCTTAGTGAGTATTCGTACTCATTATATAGTTGAAAAAGCCATAAAAGAAAAAGATTTAAATTTATTGAACTGAAGTCACGCAGATAATAAAAAAAAAGTTTTATTCCAAACATTGGTTTGACTGCAAAATGCCTATTCATTTGACAATACCTCTCAGTTTTGTCCTGCTACAACTTCTCCCTCTCTACATCCTAATTTGCCTATACAAACACCTTATCCTACAGCAGTACTTCAGGGTAGTGGTAGTTATTATAGCCATAATTATGTATGTACACATGTGTAATTTATATGTTGAAGTTATGCAAGTTAAGAACATCATGGACATTCAGACATTTTGCTGGAATATGCATTGATAGATTTGAAAATACAAGATTTATGCTTCTTCTTATGTATTTGGGGGTTGATATTAAATTTTTCATGAGTTTAAATAGTGTAAAGGATATAATTTCTGAAATATAGCAGACTGACATTTAAGACTATCTAGTTATTCATTTAAATGTATCTAGTGGAATCTAAATGCTGTAATGATTTGTTACTCATAACCAACCATATGTTTAAAAAATAAATGACTAAAGCTCTCTTTAAAAGCAGGAAGTTCCATTGTTCTATTATCTCCTTGCATTATTTCCAGAAGGCTCTATCCTAATATTATATAATTCTTGAGTTTCAAGTTTTTTTGTCATTTTCAGTACCTTTTCATATTTCTTAATAAGACATAAATTTCAATTTTATTCCATGTGTCCAAAATGTTAAAAACTGTTCTGAATTTACTTATCATTCAATTATTAGTACTACTAAACTGCTCAAAAGAACACTAATATTTCATAAATCTTGATAAACATTACATAAAACTTAAATACATTTCTTAAAGATGTGAGTGAGATATTTTAACAAAATGAATATCAAGAAACCTGTAACATGTCTTAACTGAGGGGGTGGGGACTGAAAGGAGTGGGATGGGCAAACAAAAGAGGACTGGCGAGCAAATATTGTCGTAACGATATACATATTTGAAAATGGACCTAAGAAATTTGAGACCAGTGGAATGGGATAGATGGAAGGGGAGGGAGAATGATGGAAGGGGTGACACTGATCAAAATGGGTTGTACACATATATGGACAATGGTTATTGTTTCTATAGATAAATATTGAAAAATATTCAGAAATGGGATTCAGCATCGATTTGATTTTAATTTCCATTCTTATAAAAGTGCTGAAAACCTTCTATATCAATCACTTTAAACAAATGGATAGAGTTTTATAATGCCATTGTCATTCAAATGTTTGAACTGGGAATTATGTGTCAAGCAACCACACAATGAATTTTCATTAAAATAAGAGCTTTAGTACTGGTATTTGTAAAACAAGCAAACAAAACAACAACCAATGCATCATGACAGTCACTGGATAGAAGACCCCCAAACCCATTTCTAGATCCTTGGCCCATTTGACCTGTCCAAAGGCTCCATGGAAAAGGCTGAGTAAAATTAGCCGAACTCAAACTCAAAAACTTCTATGGCATGATTCTATTTTATGTGACATTTTGGGCAAAGCAAAGTATAGGGGAAGAGAACAGAGTAGAAGTTGCCAAGGACTAGGAGTAACAGAGCATTTGGTTAAGGAAAGGGCAACAGTAGAGAATTTGGGAGGGTGTTGGAACTGTTATATATTCTGATTCTGGTGTTGATTACAACAATCTATATAGACCCTAAAAGTTCTAGAAGTGTATAACCATGGGGTGTGACTAATTAAAATGGTGTATATACACTTGATAAAACACTTAAATGGATGAATTTTATTGTAGATTTTTATAAATTTATTGGAGACCGAGTTTCCTATGTAGCCTCAGGCTGGCCTGGAACTCATAATCATGATCTCTCTTTTTTTGTTGGATTAAATCATTTTACTCAAAATCATTTTACTCAGTCATGATAAAATATATTTCCACAAGTAGGATTGCCAGGTATGTTAACTTGAATTTATATAGCCACTAACACTTTGATCTCTGTAGAATCAAGAAGGAGGTTTAAAAGGAGACATAGGTACACTTTGAATTTTCCAGTCTCTAAATTGAACCTCTGTCTTTCATAGGACCATGCTGATATTGAATGGAAGTTTGCAAGAACGAAGCTTTGGATGAGTTATTTTGATGAAGGTGGTACTTTGCCACCTCCTTTTAACATCATCCCCAGTCCCAAATCATTTCTCTATCTTGGTAACTGGTTCAACAATACTTTCTGCCCCAAAAGAGATCCTGACGGTAGACGGAGAAGGCACAATTTGAGAAGCTTCACAGTAAGACTTTTTAAAACTTTCTTCTCAATTAAGAGTTTTCTTCCCTTTCCTCCTTTCTAACAGTCCCTACCTAACAACAACATCATTACACCCCATTTAGCTTTGAGGATTTATCAAGCAAGAGATCATATATCATTCTCCTCTCCTAATATTTGAAAATATATTCGGATGGGTGGGTAGATTAAAATGTGACTAGACTGTTGATGTAACCTCTCTATCATTCTTAATTACAGGAGCGCCATGCTGACAGCCTGATACAAAATCAACATTATCAGGTAAAGCTTCCTCACAAGACTAGGTGAAATACTTTGGGCCAGTTGTGTGGAATGGAAGCCAACTCTACTCTGGCTTTGTGTAGATCTGACCAGAGTAGGAGACTTGAAAAGGCTAGAATTCATGAAAGACTAAAGTAATTCCTAAATAGAATCACCAAGCTATATAACATTTCCCAGCTGGATCAGCAATATCCACAATTTGGAAAGCTTTTTTGAGATTAAAATAGGGTATGTGGTTGGACAGTAAGTCAATAACTATTTAGCACATACTGTACATCAGACACTAAAATAAACACTAGAGAAGTCACTTTGAACAATCACTGTGAACAAGACACAATGTGTCCCCTTACTATCTAGCCATTAGAATTATTAAAATTAAGTGATTCCAAGTGTAAAACCTGCTGTGAACAAAACAACAGAGGGTAAGGGGAATATATAAAACAATAGCAATATATAACAGGAAGACAACTTTATATTAGGAATTTAGTTCTTCCTAAATGACAAGACTTTAATTAAAAATAGATAAAAATTTCTGTCCCAACATCCAAATATGTGAGTCATCTCAAGACCAGCCCCTGCCAATCAAAAATTATCTCTCACCTTCCTGATCAAAAGAAATCCAAAGCAGAAAAATGTTTTCAGGCTTAAAGAAATTCAACTTTATACTTCACGTGACGTCCCTAATTTTGTTCCTCTTACACCATAACTAACAAAGAGAAAGAAAAATACAGTACTTGATAAGTATCCCTTCTCTCATTACTCCTGCCTCTAATTCTTAATTATTTATCGATCTTAAACAAGATTTGTGGCTTTCAATTTCTGCTTCATATTCCTCTCAAACATATGCTTGCTGGGCATCTCAATGACATCTTTAAGGACAAATGCCATATGTTTTCTCTCCTATGTAGATGCTAGATTTTATTTATTTATTTTTTATTGTAAAGATACTATACAGAGGGTTACAGTTACATGAGTGAGGTAATGAGTACACTTCCTCTTGAACATTGTTACCCCCTCCATTGTTTTCCCCCTACCATCCCCTCCCTCCCTCCCTTCCCCGAGGTTTTTTTTTTGATTGTGATTAAGTGATTACATAATTTCAAAGTCACAAGTTCATTCTAACTTCCCTGGAGCAAATTGTCTACCACAGTCTGCAATTTATAACAGTGTGTAGATGCTAGATTTAAAAGGTAAACATATACATATACATATACAGGATCATTCATGTATAACATACGTATATGTATGTGTGTATATATGTGCATAGGTATATATGTGTGTGTATAAACTTGCTTGTAATTGTGGGACTGTTTGAGGGGATTGGAGGAGGTAAGAGAATGTTCAAGGGTAAGCAACTCTGAAGCACATTTCCTCTGTGAATGAAGATGGCAAAAGGAAGTTTCCTTGCTGAAAGCTGTTGAATGATACAGGGTGGTGGGAATGGGGAAAGTGAGAGGGACTGAGGCAGTCAATCTGCTTAAGGTATTGTGCATGCATGTGTGAAATACCATGTTGAAACCCCTTGAACAACTATCATATACTTAAAAAAAAAAAAAGAAAATACGAATGACAGGAATGTAAAGTAGGTTCTGTCCACAGTGTGCTAGGGGGAGAGAGACAGGCAAATGGAGAGGGCAAAGAATATGGTCAAATACTTTATGAAATCATGTGAAAATGGAACAGTGGAGCTTGGTGAGGTTGGTTGGGCAAAGGGGAAGAAGGATGAGGGACAGTGATAGAAGAGGTAAACCTGATTTTAAAAAATATATTGAATGCATATGTGGACATATCAAAATAAAACCCTTGTACAACTAATTTATACTAATAAAATGTGAAAAGTAGAATTAATAAATGTAACATTGCTTATTATTACTATAGGTCTTGAAATAAGCTTAAAGCAGAACCAAACTCTTAGTTTCCTCATCTGTAAATGAAGAAATAGTAAAACTTGATGAACAGAATTGTCGAGTGATGTGTATGCATATGCTGCCTAGCATAGCGCATGACATTTTTCCAATATGTGGGAGCTATTGTCACCACCAACACTAACAAAAATCACAGTGACCATGCATGTGCTATTCCCCTAGAGGCTAGGTAAGAAGAGGCTATCCCAATAAAGTAAGAAAAATTGGTCAGGTGTGGTGACACATGCCTTTGATATATTTCATCTTCTAAAGAGGCAGAGATGAGGAGGATTGTGGTTTAAGGACAACCTGGGAGGGATTAATGAGACTTTCTAGTTCAGGTGTGGTGGTTTATGCTTGTAAACCCGGCTATTCATAAATAGGAGGATCACAACCTGAGTCTGGCCCATATATTTGAAGTAACTAAAGCAAAAATATGTGGGGCTAGGGGCATGCCTCCAGTGCTAGAATACCTGACTAGCAAATACAAGGCCCATTTTAACATTTAACAAAAAATGTTAAAAATGTCTTGATTTTGTGATTGTGAATCTTATCAAAAGGAAAAGCTCTCACCTTAATAGCACTAGTGTTTAACATAGCTTGAAGGGAAAGAATATTGATAATGGCCAGCCAGTATTAGTACGTTCTCAGTCTATAAAAGGGAATATATGTTTCTCTTGTGCTTGGTTGGAAATTAATTAGGTGAATCTGATTTGACTGTCATATTCTGCCATCAAATTCAGATATAATAACCCATATATCCGGTGGACTTAATGCTTACTTTTTCTGTAGACAACTAGAGAGGACTTTGTATTGCACAGATGGTCTGGACATGTTTTATTTCCTGTGAAGGTTGTTCATTTTGCTGGTAGCTTGAGAAAGAGACTGAATGCCTCTTTATGTTTTTTCGATTCTAGGAAGTTATCAGGAACTTAGTCAAAAGATATGTGGCTGCCATGATAAGAAATTCCAAAACAAATGAGGGGCTAACAGAAGAAAATTTTAAGGTAATTTAATCATGAAGTCCATCACTACTTCTCTGTAGTGCTTGGGATTGAACACTGCCTGAAACATGTTAGACAAGTGCTATAGCACTGGGATATTATAACTTTTCACTTATTAAGGTTTCTATTCATGGAATTTCACCTGTCTATAATATCTTTAATCTATTACATTGCGGACATTTTACCAATATTTGTCACTCACAAATTGGTTTTATGAACAAAAAGTTTTTCCAGTACGTTCCTTTACTTTTCTGGATATTTCTCCAGTGTGACAATCACAAGCTTTAAATGACACGGCAAGCAGGGCGTATAAGTGGCTCATGCCTGTAAATCCTAGCTTCCAGAAGTCTGAAATCTTAGGATTGCGGTTCAAAGCCAGCCCGGGTAGGAAAGCCTCCCTCTTTCCCCCGAGACTCATCTCCAATTAGCCAGCAGAAAACCGGAAGTGGCACTGTGGCTCAAGTAGTAGAGTACTAGCCTTGAGCTGAAGAGTGCACGGACAGCTCCCAAGCCCAGAGTTCAAGCCCTATGATCAACAACAATAAAAAAAAAAAATGACATGGAAAGGAGGCTTGGTGATGGGTGAGATGGGAAAATGCCTCCAGACTTAAAGGCCTTCTTCCTAAGGGATATTAGCGAAAGGTAAAAATAAAAATCCCAATTGTTATTATATTGGAAGTCTTAAAAAATCTTTACCATTAAATATTAAAATATTCATACAATATTATGAACTAATATGAGCTATTATGATTAATTATGAACTAGTTGGAGCTAATAACCATAAACCTAAGTCAGTGATTCTCAACCAGTAATATTTCTGTCTGAGGGCACATATGGCAGTGTGGTGATAGTTAGGGTTATTACAGTAGCATACAGATAGAGGTTGTTGTTTGCTACCAGACAAAACCCAGAATATTCCAGAGTATCCTATGTGTCATCTTTGAACTGAAGATCAAGCTTCCTGATATAACTGTTTCTTCTCTTCCCCTAGGAATTAAAGCAAGACATCTCCAGCTTTCGATATGAAGTGCTTGATCTCTTAGGAAATAGAAAGCCCCCAAAGAGAAGCTTTTCCACTAGCAGCACTGAACTCTCTCAAAGGGATGATACCAATGATGGCAGTGGTGGGGCTCGGGCCAAATCCAAGAGTGTCTCTTTTAATTTAGGCTGCAAAAAAAAGGCCTGTCATGGGCCCCCTCTCATCAGAACCATGCCAAGATCCAGCAGTGCCCAAGGAAAGTCAAAAGCTGAGTCATCAAGCAAACGCTCCTTCATGGGTCCTTCTTTCAAGAAACTGGGTCTCTTATTCTCCAAGTTTAATGGTCATATGTCTGAGCCCAGTTCAGAGCCAATGTACACAATTTCTGATGGACTCGTTCAGCAGCACTATATGTGGCAGGACATCAGATATTCTCAAATGGAGAAAGGGAAAGCAGAGGCCTGTTCTCAAAGTGAAATTAACCTCAGTGAGGTAGAATTAGGTGAAGTCCGGGGCGCTGCTCAGAGCAGTGAATGCCCTCTAGCCTGTTCCAGCTCTCTTCACTGTGCATCCAGCATCTGCTCCTCAAATTCTAAACTTTTAGACTCCTCTGAGGATGTATTTGAAACTTGGGGAGAGGCTTGTGACTTGCTCATGCACAAATGGGGTGACGGACAGGAAGAACAAGTTACAACTCGGCTCTAAGTCCCTATCACCTGTTCTGGAACTCAAGACTAAATTTGTAATTTCCTTGTCGAAGGTGACAGAACGATTCCCTCACTGCCCCCTAGAAAGGAGAGTAAAACTCCTAAAATTTCCCCCCATCTTTTATAGCCACATTCTCCATTTTTGTTCTTGTTTTAGTATTATTACTACTGTTTGCTTTTTTTATACCTATAGACACTAAATCCATCTCACAGATATCTTGAAGGGGTCTTGCCCCTAATCAGCCGAGGTGCAGTTGGGTGCTTAACCCTTTTGCTTTGCTTTGCTTTTCTTACCTTTGCTTCCTTGAAGCTCCAGGTGCCACTTTGCTACTGTTGCTACCACACAGATTCCTGACCTTCCCCAGGATCTCACGCCATCTCCCCAACAGGCTGAGGGATGTACTCAGCAGTCCCCACCAGCTTTCAGATAAGGCAAATCACTCTGCCTATCTTTGTTGCCATTCAGTGCTACATGCTGCCTATGCTGGTCGATAAACAGCATCAAAGGGAGGCTGAATAGACTCCAAAGAATTGTCAGCTTGTGGTTTCTAGGTAGTAGGCCTTTCTGTTTTGTTTTTAAACACTACTGTTATTGTAGGCACTTGTTACACTTTTTGTTTCCTTAAAGATGTGTTAGTTAATTAATGTGTGCCAATAAAATAGCACTCTATAGCATATATGTCAGATCTAATAAATTAAAGTGAATTCTTTTCCTATGTTTATGTATTTCAGTTAACTGATTACAGTTTAAAATTTCATAGCATCAAAATTAGTATTTAGGCAGTATAGTCTTTTTCAAAACTTTTACTGCATTCTAACCAATACTGACTACATCTCATGCATTGACAAGAAAAAGTAAGTAGCTGGCATATTTGTGCATTCCTACTAGTGTGGATAGTTTTAGTCACCATTGCTATCAAGGTATTTCTATGAGGAAAGCCTGGATTTGAAGTCTTTTTAATCACAAAAATGACATTTTGCCAGTTTAATGACTTTCTGGGGGGGAAAAAGCCCAATAAATCAATTTTAGGATTAGGTACCCTAATTCAAGTTCTACTATTCAGTACAATCACAGACATAGAGTTATGTACATATATAATAAGCCCTAGTAGATTCATGGAACTATATATGGGATCCAAAGTCTACTGTTTTCAAGGAAAGCACTGTTTATACATTAAACTAATTATTTCCCACATCTTAACAATACTTTGTGTGAATACAAAGGCACAAATTTAAAAATAAAGTTACAATATTTCTGGTAATTATTTTACACCTTATAACAACCAAGCAATACCCTCTGGGGAAAAAAAAAGTTTTGTTTTGTTTTTTAACCAACATTAGCACAACAGATTCCTTAATGCAGAGTCTAACATTATCTGAAACAGCCATAAGTTTGGCTCTTGGAGATTAACAATATACAGTCTAGAAGTGAGGGGGGGAGACAAAGAAAGCTATGTGTCATCTTATTCTTATAAATGTAACAAAAGGAATCCTTCTAAATTCTTAACCATTTCTGGTGCTAGTAAAATGAAGGAATTTTCAAGCAATGCAATTATGTCTCTGAAGAACCTCTGATAGTGTACTTTATTTGAATTGATTCCCATCTCTATTCCTAGTACTGGTGGATGATGATGATCAAAGTGTTCCTCATAGAGAAGAGGTAAATCAGGGGAGGAACAGGAGGAAGTGAAGCTCTTTAAAAATCCCCCACAAAACTCAGATCCAGGAAAAAGGAATGAAGAGAATGCTGCATCAAGATCCATTTGGCAAGTATTTGTCCCAAGATAATTCCTTACTCTTGTCTTAGGTGATCATTTATTCAAATCCAACTTCTCCTTTGATTCACTAAATGGGACTATCATAAATGGCTCTGTCACTAGAACAGGTGACTTTCCATAAAGAAGGTTCCTAAACTTACAGAATCAATTTTTATGACTGTCAAATTTATTTTTAAAAATAATAAAACCAGGATTCCATTTCTAACTCACATTGATAGTACCAAATAAACCAATATAGCCCTATTTCATAAAAAAAGCATGTCCTCTTCATACATCAGTTTGTTAGAGAAGCACTCCAAAATAGTCTTCTCAGTTATGTCTACAGAGAAGCTATAAATCACAGTAGCCAATCTGTACTACTCAGTTATGTCTACAGAGAAGCTATAAATCACAGTAGCCAATCTGTACTACTGAAAGAAACTAGTGTCATATTTCATGGGAGTACATTCCTTTTCAGAGCTTCTTGTTTGACTTGGACTTCACTACTTATGTTGAGACCTCTTTTAGAATGGGGGCTAGTTTCCATTCTGATGAAAACATCTTTATTAATCCAGGATTTTAAAAAAATGAAAGGAAAGGATATTTGTCCTTACCTTTCTACACTCCTAATCAGCAACTACTTAAAGACATATTTCAAGACTGGGGGTATAGTTTGGTGGCAGAGTACCTGCCTACTAGCATGAGACCCTGTGTTCCATGCCTAGCACCACACATATTTAAAAAAGGTATTTAATAAAGGCTATATAAAATATTTGAGCATGTCCTCTGATTACAGAGAAGGTATAAGTCAATTTGAGAGTAAATCTGTAAACAAAAAGAACACTAAATGAGAACCTTAGCTGGGTACCTGGTGGCTCATGACTCTAATCCTAGCTACTCAGGAAGCTGAGATATGAGGATTGCAGTTTGAAGCCAGCTCAAGCAGCAAAGTCTGTAAGACTCTTATCTCCAATAACCACCAAAAAGCCAGAAGTGGAACTGTGGCTCAAGTGGTAGAGCTCTAGCTTTGAGTACAAAAGAAGGAATAATGCCCAGGCCCTGAGTTCAAGCCCCAGGATTGGTACATAGAAAAAGAGAGACTCAGAGTATTGACTACAATCTCATATTTTATGAGTAGAAATAAGAGGGAAGGAGGGGGTGTCCAAAGAAGGTTACACAGCTGGTCAATGGACTCAAGTTTTCTGTACCAAAGAAACAAGATATTACCAACCAAGCATGTATACATTATTTATAAGATGTGAAAATGAAACAGCCACTATACAAATACTCATTTTCCATTTTCCTATAATGCTGTCATTACAAAATTTTATGCTGTCATATTTAAATGTGAAATAAAAATGTAAAGTAAAAAAGTCATAAAAAAAGATTTACTAATCACAAACAATATCCATGTCATCATTCACAGTTGGATTTCTTGTAACTTCTGCACATTAGATTCAGTTGATCTCAAAATTACTCTGTTAAAATATCTCCTACACTGACAGAAAAATGATTCTGCAGCAGAAGAATTGATTGTGGAAGATGTAAAAATTTAAATGGATATAAATGATCCAAGTTAGTAAAGTTTGGAAGCACATGATACCTTCCCCGCCCCCAGTAGCATGAGGAGACTGAGGCAGGAGGATCAAGAGGCCAGCCTGTATGTAATACATAGTGTCATTTTGTATGAAAAATGCTTCTAGCAACACTTCTGCCTTTAAGAAAAATTCCCAGTTCTGTCTGATGTAATCATTTTCCATTCCACAGAGCCCTAATTTAGACCTCATCAGTGAAATCTAAAACATCTAAGCATCTGTCTGCAATTTAATTAAAGGACTTTAAAAGATTTAGTCTCCATCTTTTCTTTTATGGTAGTACTAGGGTGTTCTACTACTTAAGCTATGCCTCCAGTTCTGTATTGCTCTGGTTAATTTCATGATAGAGTCTCAATTTTTTTTTGCCTAGGCCAGCATAGACTATGATTCTTCTATTTATATTTCCCATTACAGTTGGGATGAGAGGTATACACCACCATTCTCAGCATTTTCTGCTGAATGGAGTCTCACAAATATTTTGCCCAGGCTGACCTGGAAACACAATCCTCCTGATCTCTGCCTCCTGTATAGCTTGAATGGAAGGTACATGTCACTGTAGCTATTGGTTGAAATAGTATCTCATGAACCTTTTGCCCAGGCTGATATTGAGCCATTACTTTACTGATCTTCACTTCTGGGATAGCTAGGATTATAGGCATGGGGGCATCCTTCATATTTTGAATGACTTAATAAACAAATCCTATTTACAAAATAAACTTTATAGTTCTAGGGCAATACAAGCTTCCTCTGAACACTTCAATTGGAATTTTAGAGAAAAATAGGAATTTATACCTTAGCCAGAAAATAAAAAATAACTATTTTGTATTTGTGTGGCATTGCGTGGAGGACTGAAGTTGTGTTTTGACTTAGTTTTAGTAGCAGAGATCTTGGTTTGTTAAATTATCTGGTAAAAAGCATTTGAATTTAGGCAGAAATCCCCTTGTTTAAAAGTACATAAGAGAAACTGAGCATATTACTTGAGCCAAGTTTTCAAAAGTATTAATTTTTATAGACTAGTCAATGTAAATGATGTAATTGTTTAGACCATTCAAATAAACCTCTTCAAACCTACTTTACAGCTCTCCCTAACTGCAATTCCTGGAAGCTTTGCCTCAAAACTATGTATATTTTAGGTTATGTCTTTTGCCTGTTTAATTGCTCCAAATATCCACTTTGTTGGAATAGAACTAACCATTAGGAACTGAGTATTCCAAGCCAATGTGAGCCCTATTTTAGCATAGAGAAATGTTGTTTCAATTGTATTGCCAGTGACCACTTTAAAGGTACCTTTTCCCAACATATGTGGATTTGGCTTGCTTTGCTTTTTGGAAAATGTAAGTAAAAACTCTGTGTGTGTGTGTGTGTGTGTGTCTGTGTGTCTGTGTGTGTTTGTGTGTCTGTGTGTATACCAACACATGAAATCATAATAGCATTTGATTATTTTGGCCTTGATATTTTATGCCTTTTTGTAATTACTCCATCATTTTGAGGGTAGAGAAAAAAAAAATTCTCAATGGAAAGATGCTTCCTAAGATGTGATAAGGAATTGCTAACTAACTGCCACAAGAACATCCTCTATTATAGGACAACTATTATATTGATAGGTATCAGGATTCAGGCTTTCTAGTTTTAAGAAAAAATATTTAGGTAGGAAAAATGTCCATAATTTTTGGCAAAGATATTGATAATGTCCACATGTGACTTAGAATACTCCCCAGTATGCTGCTTGATGGTCCAAAGAAGGTACTAATGAGTGGCTTCTGAGAGTTTTGCTTACAAAAAAATGGAATATGGGGAAACAGAGGAGTTAAGTGTTAGAATGATACAGGTAGCAAAGCAGGAAGATACAGTATCTTTAAGCTGTGTATTTGTATTACTTCCAACTCTAAACTAGATTTGTTTTTCAGAGTTGTTAGCTTATTCCATCTGAGTTGTCCTCTTTTTCTTTTCTTTTGCCATGTTTTTAGCCTAGGTGGCTATTTTGGAGATGGAAAGTAACAATCTGTCCTGTCCAGGTTGGCCTTGAACTGCTATCCACTGGGTGTCAGCCTCCTATAGAGCTATATAGACATGAGCCAACAGCATCTACATCTTTTTGTAAAGACATCAATGTTTGTGTTATCTGAGAAACATATACATAATAATCAGTTACATGAAAAGAATCATATTTAAATTCAAAATTAGGATTAATTCCTTTACAGGCCAACAGATAGTTTTCTTATCTGATATGGAATGTTGTGACATCTCTGTAGAGGCTTCCTATCAACACACAAATGACGAAATCTGTACTAAGAACCCACAACTTTAGAAAGTTGTAATCAACACTTGTCCTCCCAAAAGACTTCCTTACAACTCCAAATGACTTGATAGAAACAAAAACAGCTTACTGAAGTAGATGAATATTGCTTGCAATGAGAAAGGGCATTTTAATTATTTGTAACCTATCTTTGTAACCTACCCTTTGACTTTAGAAAGCTTCACAACGTAACATCCTAGTAGCTGTACCTCAACATACACAACATACATGGCATGTACAAACATATACTGCCCAAGGCACTGCCCTGAGTGGTACTTGAATAAATAGGTAGCAGGGCACCTTTTACTTAAACTGACAGTTGCCAATCACTTGCAAGTACCATTAACCTAGATTTGCTCATTTTATACCTTTTCCCATAAAATACTAAGTGGCTGCAGTGGAAAAATGGCAGCAGTTAGCTGAATTTTCAGATAATCTGGCAAATCCCATGTTTAGACCAGGAAATGGTGTTTTTTATACAATTTATGTTATTTAAAGCACAGCTATATCACTTTTTGAACAAACTTTTAAGACCTTAAAAATAGTTTATGAAACAATCATTTTAAATAACTGAGGTAAACTGCTGAGTAGTAACTATATTTGGCATATTTGAGCAGAAGCATAATTCTCAACTTGTTCAGCAGGATCACTGAAATCAATGGCACTAAAATGAAACTTGTGTGACTTCATAGAGACTTAAATGGTTAACACATCAACCTGTTGTTTTGTTAATGTTAAAGGAAATCCAATTTTATAAATCACTATCTTTCAAATAACTGCTCAAGCCAGGTGCTGATGGCTCACCACTCTAATCCTAGCTACACAGGAGACTGAGGTCTGAGGATTGTGGTTTGAAGCCAGCTAGGGCAAAAAAGTCTGTGAAATTCTTACCTCCAATCAAGCATGAAAAAAGGTGGAAGTACAGCTGCAGCTCAAGTGGTAGAGTGCTTGCCTTTGGCACAAAAGCTTAGGGATAGCACTCGGTGCCCCAGGACGGGCACCGAAAAAAAACAACAACCCCCAAACCTATTCAAATTAGTTCTTTAACATAGTAAATGTAAAACCTGTTCAAATTAGTTCTTCAACATAGTAAAAGTAAAGCCATATAATTTCTGATTTCAACTGCAAAGACAGATCTTTTCCCAGATAGTACCATTAAGGATAAACACACCCTTTTCAAGGGAAAATTCATTGGTTTTGTTTCTCCTAACAGAGGAATGAACACTTAAGAGTTGGTGTTTAGCAAGACACTAAGGTTTTAACTTTTCACAGGATTCTACTTCTTCAAGAATACTCAAAAATTGGGTTAAAATTGAGGATGGGGGTCTTTCTAGTGAAAGCAATGTATGTAATTTGGAGCTACAGGCAAACTTGATAGCAAGAGAGAGAAATACTCTAAAATATAGGCTATGCTTAATTCACTTTCTCAGCCTAGTTGGCATCTTGTTGCATATCACCACATAGAAAATGTGTCCATTTAAGGCTAAATTTTATCTCTCCTGAGCTTAATTCATGAAAGGAAAAGTTCCAAATATGTTTGTGAAAATGGCTTTTTGGCTTTGCAGACTATTTTAAAAGCTAAAATTTCTGAGTAACTACTTTTAATTTCTGTAAAAAGTGAAAAGTTAATGTCAACCTTAACTGTGTTGAAAGAACCTTGTACAATAATTTTGTGTATTTTAGCTTCAGTATAAACAAAATAAAGCATTTGTTTTTTCCTCCCAAAATGTACGGCTACTTAAAAATGCTTTGTTCCTCCCTTTTCCAGTGTAAACATTTATAGTTAACTATTATTAATAAACATTATGAACAACAGTGGATTTCACATAATTTAACCAGCAGAAATAATAACTGGAGATTTCAGAATCCAAACTATTTTGAAAAGGGCATGGCTGAGATTTAATTTCTATCTTTCCCATTAAACAAGGTTATGATTATTACTTAACAATTTAATTATCATTCATAAAGAGTTGAGATGATGAAGGGACCAACACAAGTATAAAACTAGTTACAGCCAGGCACTGGTGGCTTAAGCCTGTAATCATAGCTACTCAGTAGTCATAGATGTTGAGGATCATGTTTCAAAGGTAGCCAGGGCAGGAAAGTTTGTAGGACCGGAAAATTGGAAGTGGAGCTGTGGCACAAAGTGGTACAGCATTTTCCTTGAGCAGAAAAGCTGAGGGACAGCACCCAGGTCCTGAGTTCAACTCCCATAACCAAACAAAATACAAAACTATAATGAGTCAGGAGGCTGAGATCTGAGGATTGTGTTTCAAAGTCAAGCTGGAGTAGAATAATCTATGAGATTCTTATCTCCAATTAACCACGGAAAAAGTGAAGTAGAAGCATAACTCAAGTGGTAGCCTTAAGCAAAAAAATGCTTAGAGACAGTGCTCAGGCTCCACCAGCAAAAAAGAAAACCATAGCTTAAAACACTCAAAAATATGCACAGGCCTGAGCCTAAGAAATTATCTTATTACTGAGTTTTATAGTATGATGTGTTTTGTATGAAACAATTTGAATCTATTGAGTCAGTTGAGGTTAATCTGGTCATGATTAGTAAAATCTGAACACATTTAAATATTTTAAGTATCAGTTGGTATTTCTTTTTAATATTTTTGAAGTAACAAATGTCAATGATCATCTTCCCTCTAATTCATATTGTGAAGTCATCTTATTACATTTGACTAATTAAACTTTTAGGCCAGAGCATCATATAGCATTCCAGAACAGCTTATTTTTAGCTAAATAACTCATCTGTAGGTTCTGGCCTAATTATTTTCAGCATAAAGGAGTGTATATAATTTTTATCCTAGTTACTATGAAGGGCAATTCAAAAAGCAGTCAAATATCTGACAAAAATTTCCAACCAGCATAAAGTACTCTAATGCAATAATGAAATTGATCTGAATATACTTCTCAAAGGAATGTATACATCTAGTGCATGAGTACATGAAAAAATGCTTTACATGAAAAATATAATAAAGGAAATGCAAATTAAAATGGCAGCAAACCACAACTTAACTACACATTTTCTAGAATGGCTTTAAAAATAAAAGGATACTGCCAAATTGACAAATTGAATTCTCATTTGTTGCTGATCAGTCTAAAATTACACAAGCCCACTATGGGATAATGTCTAGTAGTTTTTTGTAAAATTAAGCATCTAATTAACTTACAGCCCAGCGTTTTTATTTCAAGACAAATGAAAACAGTACTCACAAAAAGACTTGTGCAAAAATGTCCAGAGATACTGTTCAAACCTGGAAGTGACTAGGTGTCTATTAACACAAGAATGGATTAACTTTGGTATATCTACAGTGAAATAGTACTTGCAAATAAAAAGGAACAATCTATTGATACACACAAATCCAAAATACGCTGAAAAAAGCATTACACAAAAGAACACATTTTGATTCACATATGTGCACTTTTTTAAAGTTAATCTTTGCTGTAGGGGATCAGTGAGAATAGTAATTACTTGGCGAGTGGGATAGAAGCAGGCACTGACTAGTATGAATCATGAAAGGACTTTTTTTTGGGGGGGGGGTGATACGGTGTCTAATGAGGGTTTAGTATTCACTGGACACTGGTATATGGGGACTCATTATATCCAGCACTTAAGATCTGTTTGTGAACTTGATCTCCAAGGGATGAAAGAATCTTAAAAACTGACCTCTAGTTAACAATTATGCATGCTGAAATGTCTAGGAGTAAGCTGCATTTAAGTCTACAATCTTATTTTAAAATTTAGTAAGGATTTATGAATGGATATGTGAAAAGGCAAATATAGAAAAAATGTGAACTACATAAATTTTAGAGACAAGATAAAATAAGAGGGATACTCACTACACAATTCTATTTTTCTCTATATTTACTTTTTTCAAATAAAATCTTGGAAAATAAGCAGTAAGGTGAAAAGAACCAAAGTTACAAAAGTCAGAACTATGCCATGCTTGGTTAGTCCAAGTTATTTCAGCAAAGCAGAATGAAATAAAAAACTTTGGAAAGTAAAATAATTAAATAAAATGGCTACATATTACAGTAGAAACTTTCAGTTTGAGGTGGTTAATATACAGAGCAAAGTAATAACACTATTTTTACATCTCTTACTTTAGTATTCTAGTACTAGTGTAGAATTTTCTGGAAATCTGAAAATGGTTTTAAAAGCCTGTATTTGCTATCTACTGATGTTTCCAAGAAAGATTTGCTAGTTATGTGAATGGAATGATCACCTGTAATACTAATAAATCAATACTTTAACCAGTAATGTTTGATGAGAACAGACTTTAACATTTTTATTAATTGACAGGTCTGAACTCATAAGAACCAAATCAGTTTAATCACAATATTATTAAAAACATACTTCCCTTCACAAAAGGTCAGGCAAGTGTCTGGGAAAAAGAAACAAATAGAACTTCATCAGTCAGGGAAATTTTACTTCGTAAGTTCCACTGCTGGCAGTCATAAAAAAATGAACTCAAAAATAATTGTGATGTTTAGGAAAATGTTACTGAAAATGAAACCTGAAATGGCTTAGTAATTAGTTTCCATTAGAAATGAATAAAAACCACATAACAGAAGTAATTTAACACATACCAAGTGAAGATTCTTGAAATTTTGTAATACTCAGGAGTATTTTTAAAGTATATTTTTGAGATTTACATAATGTCAAAAATCTATTTCCTACAATAGGTGGGAGAGTGAATGTGATAGAAAAGGAGATATACTTCAAATGCAAGTATGAAAATAGAATAATGTACCGGATACCAGTGGCACAGGCCTGTAATCCTAGCTTTTCAGGAAGCTGAGATTAAAGGATCATGGTTCAAAGCCAGCCTGGGCAGAAGAGTCTCTAAGCCTATCTACAGTTAACCACTAGGACACCAAAAATGGCACTGTGGCTCAAAGTGGTAGAGCATTAGCCTTAAGCAAAAGAGCTCAGGGACAGCACTCAGGCTGAGTTCAAACCCCACAACTGGCAAAAAGAAAGAAAGAAAGAAACCCCTAAAAACTGGCTTAAAAAGAGGGAAAGGTATCAGCGTGTAATAGAGCAAGTGAAATTGATTAAAGTACATTATATACATGTATGGAAATACCACAATAAGACTCATTTGTACAATAAATATTAATATACTAAATTAAAAATATAAAAGCCCATTTTTTCTCATAAGGTACTGATGAACCTTATGACAACCTATCCAAAACTTTATAAAGATTTGATTTTAATTTAAAAATCTATTTTTAAAAACTTAAACTCTTACTAACTTCATAAGCAAACTTTTTTCCAGATGACCAGAAATCAAAATAATTTTCTTTCATCATGAAGAATTTCCAACGTACACAAAAGTAAAAGTATATTGGACCAAAGCTTCAATGGTTATTTAACAATGATACACAATCTTTCTCCTACAAACCTGTTCCCAACATGAAGCATTCCCAAACAATCTAAGGTAGATTTACCAAACAAAATTACTTGAACTGAATCTTTTTTTTTTTGGTCCATCGTTGGGCTTGAACTCAAGGATTGGGGCACTGTCCCTGCGTTCTTCAGCTCAAGGCTAGTACTCTACTGCTTGAGACACAGCGTCACTTCCGGTTTTCTAGTGGTTTATTGGAGATAAGAGTCTCACGGACTTTGCTGCCCGGGCAGGCTTTGAACCGCGATCCTCAGATCTCAGCCTCCTGAGTAGCTAGGATTACAGGCGTGAGCTACCAGCGCCCGTTTGAAGTGAATCTTTTTAAAGTTATATTCCCCATGACTAAAATGTATTGCAGGGAAAATGGCCTGATAATTTAGGTAGGAGGGAAGGTAGGTATTCTAGACAGATAGCTTCCACTGAAAGTTAATAGTCTATGTAGGATGGGAGGAAACCGGAAACCAGGGGATTGTTGTTTGCTACAGTGGGTCTCATAAATGAACACATTTATTTATAACTTTGGCGGGGGGGGGGGGGTGTCATGACGAGGTAGAGGGGGTGGGAGATGGGAAGGAATGGGAAGGGGAACACAAAGGAGGAGGTTACAATGCTTGATAAGAAATGTACTCATTATCTTGCCCATGTATTTGTAACCCCTCTGTACAGTATTTTCACAATTAAAAAAAAAATAAAATAAATGAACACGTATGATATATATATTTTTTTCTTTTTGGTCAGCCATGGGGCTTGAACTCAGCCCCTGGGTGCATGTCCATGAGCTTCTTCATGCTCAAGGCTAGTGCTCTACCATTTGAATCACATGGCCATGTCCAGCTTTTTCTCTTATTGAAGAGTCTCATGGACTTTTCTGCCAGGTCTGGTTTTGAACTGCAATCCTTAGATCTCAGCCTCTTGAGTAGCTAGGATGATAAGTGTATACCACGAGTGCCCAGCTGTCTATTAAAAACTTTGTATTAGGGGCTGGGAAAGTGGCTCAGTGGTAGAGTGCTTCCTTTGCATGCCTGAGGCCCTGGGTTCGATTCCTCAGCACCACATAAGCAGAAAAACCTGGCAGTTTTGCTGTGGCTCAAGTGGTAGAGCTGAGGAACAGTGCCCAGGCCCAGAGTTCAGGCCCCACAACCAACCGAAAAACAAAAACAAAAAACAAAAAGAAAAACAAAAAACAGAACAAAAACCCTAAAACTTTGTATTATAAATGGAAATGCAATATGCTTCTAAGAGGGTGCATATAAAATAGATTAACCCTGTCCCACATTTAATGTCCCACTCACTCTCCCTAATGATGGATGTTATTTAGAGATTTATATCTAAATAATTTTGTTCACTTTTTTATCATAATTTGTTTATAATTTATTGGCAAATATAATTAAAAGGTTACACTTTAATGATAGACTCTAAGGAAATCAAAGACGTTTTAAATTTGCAGCTTTTGAATTTCAAAAGTAAAATATTCAGTATTTTTGTCTGCTCTTAAGACAAATCCCACAATTAGTTTTGAGAGAACATAAGTACAGCATAAAAATGAATTCTAAGGCTGTGAAAGTGTCTCAGTGGTAGAGTGCTTGCCTTGCATGCATGGGGCCCTGGGTTCAATTCCTCAGTACACATAAGCAGAAAAAAACCAGAAGTGGTGCTATGGCTCAAGTGTTAGAGCACTAACTTTGAGCTTAAGAGCTGAGGGACAGAACCCAGGGCCAGAGTTCAGGCCCCAGGACTGACCAAAAAAAAAAAGAAAGAATTCTAATTCATTCTTTGCTATGGAAATTACCCAGATTTCTACTTTTGGTATAACAGACTCTACATCAGGAAGTAGAGGATGTATAAAGTCATGGTGCCTTTTCTTCTTCTTCCACTAATTTTAACTAGGTGTAAATTGGTTAACAGTAGGGGGAAATGCTATTTTTGTAGCTTCAAGAGCACCTAAAGAGGTGATGAATAAAAATACATAAAAAATATACATCGACCCATCTCTAGTACAGAATGATTAAAACATTGAATGCTGTTCTTGGGATTTTGGTTGTTTTGTACCAGTACTGGGGCTTGAACTCAGGGCCTTGGCACTGTTCCTTAGCATTTTGCTCATGTCTAGAGCTGTACCTCACTTGAGTCACAGCTTCACTTTGGTTTTTGGTGGTGAACTGAAGAGTCTCATAGAATTTCCTACTCATACTGGCTTTGGATCTTGATTCTCAGATCTCAGCCTCCAGAGCAGCTTGGATTATATGTGTGTACCACTTGGTGTCCAGCATCCTTTGGTTTTTTAATTTCCAGAAAAGCTATTTGTTTTTTTAGGTGGCAGCTGTCTCCAAGGATCACTGCAAATTTCTGCAGCAGGTTATTTACCTCACCACATCTAAAAAAGGACTAGGGATCATTGTTTTATTATTAGAGAATAATAACTGTAACATGTAAACAAAGAGGTATATATTTGTATGATTTAAACTATAAATATTGAAGATTTCATTTGACAACAGTAGATGAATCTATTTATAAACACTGACTTCAGATTATGGATAATGATAATCATTTGATTAAACTGCACCAACTAGTAATGACATTTGAAATAAATCAGCTGCCTTAGCAGTCATATTTGTCTCAAAACCAGCCAAATTCCAGACCCACTTTCTCAAGACAGACTACTATCTTCTCCCTTCCATCATATTCCTTGGATGGTATTTAGTGAGCCAGCCACAGATAAATATAAAGAAACGTTTGTAAGAGTCAAAAGACAGCTGGAGAGAAAAGGGTGTCAGTGGCTCCCATCTGTAAATTCTAGGTAATCAGAAAGCTGAGATCTGAGGCTTACTCTTTGAAGCCAACCTGGACAGAAAAGTCTGTGAAACCCTTATGTCCAATAAACAACCCCACCAACAAAGAAAGCTGGAAGGGGAGCTCTGACTCAAGTAGTAGAATGCTATCCTTGAGCAAAAGAAGCTCAGGTACAGAGTCTAGGCATTAAGTTCAAAGCCCAGGACTAGAATAAAAAGTTACAAAGAGATTATTCCATATTATAACCTTAACCAAAAACATTATATAAAACAAACTATAGGAAGGACAAAATGACACCCTAGAGGGTTAAACGAAATATTAAGATATTAGCATACACACAGTTGGCATTTTTTGGTGGTACTGAAATTTGAACTCAGGTCCTCATGCTTGTTAGGCATGTATACTACCATTGAGCCACACCTCTCACCCCTATACAGAGTTTGGCTGTTGGAAAGATAAGTGTATTATCATGATCATCCATTAAATTTTTCAGATGTCAATTGGTAGATGAAGGCATTCTTAAATTCAAGGATATAAAACAACAACTACTACAACAAATGGTGAGTAATGTGTCTATTACGAATCAGAATCCTGTAAGTAGTTTGATGATCTATTTGGGAATCATTGTCAATCATGTTGAGGCTAGAGGACTGAAAGGATGTACCTTCTCTACAAAGTATTACACTTTATTACTATTCAAGCACCTCAAGAAATAGGTCTAAAATAGTTTCTTTTACCTGGGGAAAAACTGCAAAGTGAAAAAAGATAGACTGCTTCACAAGTATAAATGTGGGTTTTTTTGATAGCTGAAAGATAAAGGCAAAAAAGAATGATAAAATATGTTTCACAGGAAGTCAGAGTTGTCAAGCCTTGAGAGATTTTAACTAGAATAGAAAAATTTACAAGATATGAACAACTTTTGGAAGTATGACACATTGAGAAAGTCTATGTTAAAGTTCTATAAGAGGGTAGTAACTTTTTTTAAATAAAAAACAAAAACAAAACCAGAAATACAGCATGGTACTATGTATTTGCAATGACCTGAGATTCAAAACATTTCAAGTGGTCCTGCAAATAAATACTCTCCTCTAGTTCAATCTTTAAATTCTTATTTTTTTGCAACCAAAATCACAGAGAAAACATTTTGAAACAAATGTCTGGTAGTATATGCTTTGCTACCATGAAAATGAAGAAAAGAAGAAAATCACAGTCATTTATGGCAATTTTAAATGCTAGTTTTTATTTACTGGTAATTGTGCAAAAGACACCAATTTAATACTGCACAGAAAAACAATCATGTAAATCAAAAATTAAGCAGTAAATATGGAATAAATTTTAAACCGAGCACCATGTTCCTTCAAAACTGATATCACAGAATACAACTCCAGTCATATAATTAAAATAAATCTGGAGAACTCTCTCAGTTAATATTTAGTACCTAGAATCAAAGGCTTCTATGCTTTGATGCTTTACTTTCCAGGAAAGTAGAAATAATTCTAATTTTGAGCAAAATAATACACTCAAAATAACAAAGGAAATAATTGGTATAATTTATTCCATTTGTCAATTGGCATCATCAACTAATACAATGTTGACAAGCTGGCTGATAGAAAAATAATAATATAAGGCTAGTTATACATCCTTCTCAATTTTCTTATTCAAAAACTCAAAAGTAACATTCTTCATTTTAAAGGACTACTTTAAATTTAAAAATCTTAAAGGCAGATACAAGAGAGTAAGCACTTTTACCACCAAAATTACTTACATAGGAGACCTTAAGAAAAAAATATAGCAATCAAAAGGCAGTGCAATAATGCTTCATACTGCTGAATCTTACATATTCTGAGGTATGTAATGAGAAGCCAAGTGAGGTGAAGCCGTATAGCCAACTGGGACAGGACTTATAGCACCATGGATTTGCGAAGAACCACCATATGTTGCACCAACAGGATGCCAGTTGGTAACATAGGGATAATCTGGCACAACAGGAAAGCAGGAATCAAAACCTGGCAAAGGGGGTTGTCCATAATGATCTGACATTACTGGATAATAGACTGTTCCATGAGGGATAGATACAGGGTCAGCATTTGGAATAATATCTGAAACAAAAAATGAATACAATATATTATACAAAAATGTACTAGCAATTAAATGGAAACTCTTACAAGTAAAAATTAAAAATTACTAATTGTGAGATCACAGAAACTAAAGCAGAAACACATCAGATATATGCAATAGTCTCTACAATGACCTACCGAAAGATTACATGAAAATATCCAAATAAAAAAGCTTATGTGCTGGACACTGATGGCTCATGCTTGTAATCCTAGGTACTCAGTCGGCTGAGTTCTGAAGATCACAGTTTCAAAACCAGCCCAGGAATGTAAAGTCTGTGAGACTCTTATCTCCAATTAACCAGAAAACAGGAAGTGGCACTGTGGCTCAAGTGGTAGAGCGCTGTCCTTGAGCTGAAGAGCAATGCCCAAGCCCAGAGTTCAAGCCTTATGACCACCACCACCAACAAAAAAAGCTTATGTTGTTTATATATAAGCAAAAATGCATAAATATTCTCCACTATTGTTCTAGTAATCTAGTTGACTAAAATCTTAGAAGAGGTGGCTATAGTTATTACCTTATTGTTCTACAGTATTAGCACATAAACTCTAAATAGTTAATTTTGTACCACTTTAGCAATGACAAAATTCCCAAGTAGCTATACCATTTGGTCTATATTCGAAAAGAAAGTTCTGAAAAATTCCTAAAGGATCTTCTCACAAGTGTTACCCTAGCATCAAATTGGGCACTGGTGGCACTCTATAATCCTAGATACTAAGTACACTGGTATCTGGAGGATCACAGTCCTCCTGTTCAGCCAGGCAGAAAAGATTCCATCTCCAAATAATAAGAAAAAAAAGAAAAAAGGCAAAGTTAGAGGCATGGTTCAATTGGAAGAGCTCAAAACGAGCAACCAAGTCAAACAAGTAGAAGGGCTCTGAGCTCAACATCTAGTACTACCCAAAAAAAACCCTATCATGTTAATTTTGTATCAGATTTTCTGCCACAAATCACTTTTGGTGGAAAAAGATGTTATTCTGACTTTACTATATTGACTATACAAACTAATCAAAAAGGAATCTTTCATTACTTAGGCTAACATAGGCTAATATTTTGTAAAATTAAAAGTGCTAGTCTCTGTTTTCTATAATTATAAACAGCTCTAAAAAAGGTACATTGTAGCTGGGTACCAGTGCTCAAGCCTGTAATCCTAGCTACATAGAGGCAGCGACACATCTGAGGATTGTAGTCCAATATCAGCTAGGGAAAAATCCCAAGAGCTTTTTCTAAGTAACTAGTAAAAAGCCAGATGTGGAGATGTTTCACACTGGTAGAGTACTAGCCTTGAGAAGAAAAAAAAAAGGTCAAGGCACTGAGGTTGGCACACGGGAAAAAATAAACAAAAAAAGATAAACTGTACAAAAATATAATGAAGATTAACATTTTTATTACCACTTCACACCAGCACACTAGGGATAACAGCATCTAAGACTAGTAACATCTGCAAACTACTAACATGATTTAAAGAGGGAAGAAGAATATAAATCAGCATTCCTAGTATGGCACTAGGACTAGTATACATGAGGCTTTCAAACAGATTTTTTAAGCACTTGTACTTTTACTATTTTTAGTTCAAGATACAAACCATATGTCAGTTTATGAATACACTCATCTAGATCAATTTCCTATTTCCTATTCCTATTCTATCAGTTTTAGGGAGAATGAGTAAGTAGCCAAAATCACCAACAGTGAGTAGCAATGCTGGAATGTGAAACAAATTTGGTTACTTCTTACCATTTCTTCTACCTTACACTTCTTTTTAAGAAGGGAAATTCAAAGATTCTACTCTAAATTCATCCAAATACTTCCTCATTCTATTATACTGTGAACACATATTATAAAGTTTTTGATCTCATAATCCCTTTACACTTAAAAAGTTGATAATACCAAATAGCTTTCGTTTATGTAAGATATAGTTAATATTTACTGTTAGGAATTTAAATGAGAGGTAAAATAGCAATCCATATAGCAGGCATATTACATGCTAACATTTTAAATAAAATTAAGCACTTCCAAAACAACAAAACAAGGAAGAGTATGATTATGCTGTGCCTGTACAAATTTCTAAAGCATGACTAAATAGAAGATACCAGGATTCCCATAGAGCTCCTGTTATTTAATCTACTGTATATTGTTTTAAAGTATATGAAGAAATCTGGCCACATACAGCTAAGTTATCAGCGATGATGTTGAGGTTTTTTTTTTAATAATAAAGCTTTTCAGGTAATTGAAGATATTCTTTGGTGCTTCACAAAAAGAACAGAAGTGGTAGTTTTTCTAAGACCCGTAGCAATGTGGACTTTCTATATTCTGTTACATTAAAATTATTATTGGAAGTAGAACTGTAGTAGAGTACTAGCCTTGAGCAAAAGAGCTCAGGGACAGTCCCCAGAGGCCCTAAGTTCAAGCCCCATAGGTGACCAAAAAAATCAATTATTATGTGCTTGAGATAGTTCTTCTACAAAATTGGAGGTGGCTAACATCATACATGGGTAATTGGGAACATTTAAGCTATGCAGATCTTGCAAATGTGGGCATATTTCACTATACAATTTAAAAAACCTACATTGACTAATAGTCCCACCTAGCTAAAACTCTTCTAATGGGTTTCACATACTGGGTGCTGATAAGCTCATGATAGCATACTTGTTTACCCCAAACTCAAATTTCTATTAGAAATATGTAACGTTCTTTGATAACAAGTATTACTAGATGCTTTTCCTTAAGTGACAGGCTCATTTTCTTCATTTGAGAAAATGATGGGTGGAACAACTATGTCTGAAAAGCTAGTTTGTCTATCACTCATTCTTTCAAGTAAAAAAGTATTCTATGCAGTTAGCTAGTAATTCAGTAATACACGTCATTTTCTTTAAATTTATCATCGCATTTTTGTTTGTAGAAGTGTTTTATGAGGTGTTCCCATTTTATTACAAAGAGTATAATACACAATTGCTTAAGGACAAAGATTTATTGAAAAGAACACCTCTCTAGGAGCTGATGGCTCATGCCTACAATCCTACCTCCTCAGGAGGCTGAGATCTGAGGACTGTTGTTCAAGGCCAGTCCTGGCAGGAAAATCTATAGGACGCTTATCTAATCCACTAAACTACCAAAAAAGCAAAAAAATGGGCTGGGAAGGAGCTCAGTAGTAGAGTCCTTGCCTTGCATGCATAAAGTCCTGGGTTCGATTCCTCAGTACCACATAAGCACAAAAAAAAAAAAAGCCTGAAGTGGCACTGCGGCTCAAGTGGTAGAGTGCTAGCCTTGAGGTGAAGAGTTGAGTGACAGCACCCAGGCCCACAGTCAGGCCCCACAATCAACAAAAAAAGGGGAAAAAAAAGCAAAGAAGTGAAGCTGTGGCTTTCTCAAGTGGTAGTGGTATCATTGAGCAAAAGAAGCTCAGGGAAAGCTCAGGCACTTTATGTAAAGCACAAGGACTGGCACCTCCACCAACCAAAAGAACATCTCTGATGAATCAAAAAGATAAATTGCTATTTGACACATTATGATGATGATGATGATGATGATGATGATGATGATGATGATGGTGGTGGTGGTGGTGGTGGTAGTGATGGTGATGATGTGAGTCCTGGGGCTTGAACTCAGGGCCTGGGCACTGTCCCTGAGCTTCTTTTGCTCAAGGCTAGCACTATATCACTTAAGCCACATTGCTACATCCAGCTTTTTCTGTTTATGTGGTACTGAGAAATCGAACCCAGGGCTTCATGGATGCTAGGCAAGTTCTCTACCACTAAGCCACATTCCCAGCCCCAATATTTGACATTTTTGTACTAAAAGTTCATGGCAATGAGAAAGATAACGATTACTAGCATAGTCTGATGGAATTACTCCAATTTGTTGTTAGGTAACAATAGTGTGAATCACCAATAATCTTTACATCTGAATGCAAATGTAAGGCAGTGAAAGGAAACAAAATCGAAGTATTAATGTGAATACTTCTGGCCTCATGAATCCCTTTAAAGAGTTTCACAAACCCCAAAGGAACCAGAAATCATGCTTTCAGAATTGCTAGACTAAGTATATAGATCTAATCAAACATCTGAAGGCTATAATTAAATTGTACACAATAAAATTCAATTGCCTTTCTTCCTGGCAATCTCATTTGATACTCACCATTTGTTGATGCTTCTGCCTGTGTACCATCTGCTATCTCTACCTCATTGTACAAGTGAGGAGCAGTTTGGTCTACCAGAGGTGACTCAGAACAAATTGGAAGATTGTCTACATGAAGTTGCTGTGGCTGCATTTGTGGCATGTAGAACATGGAATGCCAGTAGTTGTGGTGATAGCACTGGAGCAAGAAAGGAAAATGACATAAACAAATGAACACTTAATTGTAAACCTTGCTACTCATGATTGGGAGGATCATGACTTGAAGGAAGCCCAGAAAGAATTCTGGGAGATTCCATCTCAAATAGAACCAATAGAAAAAAAGCCTTTTCATTTAGATAAACATCATTTTATATGATCATTTGTGCACAGCTACTGAACCTTCGTGATCTTCTCCTAAGAATATACTACCATAGTTTCACTATGTGACTGTTTAAAGTCCAGTATGATTTATCATGCCCAAGTGTATTTTTTGTCTTTTACATTCCAGTATGTTTACTTGTACATTTAAAGGTACTTTCTAATTACAACAAATGAGGGTACACATGCAGCCTATGTTTCTTTGGGTCTGCCTTAGTTAATGTAATTTTTTACAAGTCTTTCCATTTCTTTTTTTTTTGGGGGTCCGGTCATGTGACTGAACTCTGGGCCTGGGCGCTGTCCCTCAGCTCTTCAGCTCAAGGCTAGTGCTCTACCACTTGAGCCACAGCGCCACTTCAGCTTTTTTCCTTTTTGCTTATGTGGTGCTGGGGAATCGAACCCGGGGCCTCATGCATGCAAGGCAAGCACTCTACCACTAAGTCACCTTCCCAGCCCTCCATTTCTTTAAGAATGGTACAATATCATTCTTTCTGATGGAAGCACAGAATCCACTGTGTATATGTGGTATGTGTGTGTGTATATATATATATATATGTGTGTGTGTATATATATATATACATATATATATGTATATATATATATATACACACACACACATACACATATTATTCTTAATCCATTCATCTATTGAGGGGCATCTGGGTTGAATCCATATCTATGCTATGGTAAAAAAAAAATGCATGGGGCTGGGAAGGTGGCTCAGTGGTAGAGCGCTTACCTTGCATGCCTGAGGCCCTGGGTTCGATTCCTCAGCACCACATAAGCAAAAAGAAAAAAGCCAGAAGTGGCACCGTGGCTCAAGTGGTAGAGCGCTAGCCTTGAGCTGAAGAGCTGAGGGACAGCGCCCAGGCCAAGAGTTCAGGCCCCACGACCTGACCACCCCCCCCCCAAAAATGCTGCAATTATTGATAAGAAATGTACTCATTATCTTGCCCGTGTAATTGTAACCCCTCTGTACAGTATTTTCACAATAAAAAAAAATGCTGCAATGAACACAGTGGTGCTGGCAACTTTAGTGTGGCCTTGTTAGTGGTCTATTGGATACATTCCCAGGAGTGAAACTGATGGGTCACAGACAAGCTCCAAGAAATGGAAACAAGAGGCCATATGTTATTTTGGTTCTTGTTTTCTTCCCCCCTCCTTCCTTGGTTGTTGTATTTTTTTTTTATTTCTGTACCTTTTGTCTTATATGTAAGTTTAACTGTTTGGGGGAGCATAAGGGTGAGCACAGAAATGGCGGGACAAAGGATGAACAAATGTAGCACTGATACTCACTAGACATTATGTTGAAAATGAAACTATTCAACTTGTAGGGAAGGGAGGTTCAGGAGGGGAAAGCGTGGAAAAAACGAAGGAAGGAAAAAGAAGAAGGAAGAAATGTACTCATTACCTAACCTATGTAACCGTAGCCCCTCTGTACATCACCTTTACAATAACAGTAAAATTAAATTTTTTTAAGAAAAAAAAAAATCTAGCAGAGAGCCGGTGACTCACGCCTGAAATCCTAGCTACTCAGGAGGCTGAGGTCTGAGGATCATGGTTCAAAGCCAGCCTGGGCAGGAAAGTCCATGAGACTATTATCTACAATTAACCACCAGAAACCTGAAGTGGCTCTGTGGCTCAAGTGGTAGAATGCTAGCCCTGAGCTGAAGAGCTGAGGGACAGTGCCCAGGCTCAGAGTTCAAAAAAAAAGAAGTGACAGAGTGGTAGCTGAACAAACACTAGGTTCTGAGTTCAAACTTCAGTACCAGCAGAAAAAAACTGGGCTTCACTTTTCAGATGCTTGTATTAACATTTATAAATTTGCTTTCTATTAGAACTTTGGGAACTTTTGTAGTATGTGTATCTCATATTTAGACTTAGGAATTCATTTAGAGGGGCTGGAAAGGTGGCTCAGTGGTAGAGTGCTTGCTTTGCACACATGAGGCCCTGGGTTCAATTCCTCAGCACCATATAAGCAGAAAAAGTCAGAAGTGGCACTGTGGCTTAAGTGGTAGAGTGCTAGTCTTGAGCTGAAGAGCTGAGGGACAGAGTTCAGGTCCCACAACCGACAAAAATAAATAGTTTTTAAAAAAAAGGAATTCATTTAGAAAAGCATGCTAAATTAATGATATACATAGAAAGCTGTCAACAAAGATATTAGTTATACCATTATTTGTTATTACTACAAACCTGGGATTTGACATCAGGGCTTTTCACAAGCTAGACATACCCTCAGGTCTTTTTTTTTTTTTTTTTTTTTTAACTTTTCAGAGAAGGTCTTGCATTTTTGTATAGGTCAGTCTTGGACCAAGATCCTTCTACTGTGCCTCCCAGTAGTTGTGATAACAGCTATGTGCTACCATATCTAACTAATTTACTGGGATCTAGACTTGTTAACTATTTATCTGGGAGGTCCTTGAACCATGATCCCTTGATTTCTGTTTCCTACCAGGTAATACCGTTGTGAGCCACTGAACCTGGCTATACATTATTTTTAAAAGCAAACACTGAACAACTCAGTATTCAACAATAGGGAACTGTATGAATAAGTTATTATATACCCATAATGGAATAGTAAATCAGAAAAAAAATAAGAGGCCTAAAATATTTAAAGAAAAGTGTGCCAGTATTAAGTTAAATGATTAGAAATTATGTACTATATTCCATATTTTAAAACAAAAAATAGAAAACTAAAAGGAAATATATCACATAAAGTACTTATACTGAAGATTTTTAGGTTCTTTATACCTTCATAAACACTATTACTTTTTTTGGGGGGTCCGGTCGTGGGGCCTGAACTGTGGGCCTGGGCACTGTCCCTCAGCTCTTCAGCTCAAGGCTAGCGCTCTACCACTGGAGCCACAGCGCCACTTCCGGCTTTTTTTGCTTATGTGGTGCTGAGGAATCGAACCCAGGGCCTCAGGCTTGCAAGGCAAGTGCTCTACCACTGAGCCACCTTCCCAGCCCAACACTATTACTTTTAATTCAAAAACTGATTAAAATATTATACATTACATTGTCTGGTATTTCTAGGATGTTTAAAAAGCAGAAAATTTTTCTTGAGATGAGATCTCACTATGTTGTCCCCTACAACTTGTGGGGTCAGGTGATCCACCTCTATAAGCCTCCTGAGTAGCTATGACTATAGTCATGCTCTACTGTGTTTGGACTTTATTAAAATGTCTCAATGTTGTGAACAATATAACAAAGTTTCTATATGTCACTATATAATTAATATAGTTAAAAGTATATAGGGCTGGGAATGTGGTTCAGTGGTAGAGTGCTTGCCTAGTATGTATGAAGTCCGGGTTCAATTCCTCAGTATCCTCAGTACCACATACACAGAAAAAGTCAGAAGTGGTGCTGTGACTCAAGTAGAATGCTAGACTTGAGCAAAAGAAGCTCAGGGAGGGTGTCCAGGCTTTGAGTTCAAGCCGTGGGACTGGCAAAAAAAAAAAAAAAAAAAGGTATATATATGCTGGGCCCTTTACTTGTAGCTACTCAGGAGGCAGACATTGGAAAGCCAGCCTGGGTAGGAAAGTCTGTGAGACTCCTCTGTAATTAACTACCAAAAAGCCAGAAATGGTGCTGTGGCTCAAAGTAGTAAAGCATTAGACTTGAGCACAAAAGCATCCAAGCCCTGAGTTCAAACTCCAGAACCAATACCAAAAATAAAGTGTAAATAATTCATCAATTCTTGAAATTACACTTACAGAAAATTTAGAGTTGTGTTTTTGAGGAAGATGGGTTTCTAATGATGTGTGTCAGGTTTTAGGGAAATTAGGAAATATAAAACATCTGAGCATTATCCAGGAGACTATAGTTCATTATGGGCTGCCAAATCTAAACATGCATCTTCTTTTACAGTAAATATGTCAATTTTTTATAAGTCAAATGTATTTCATCAAAGTATACAATAATAGAGCTGTTGTCTCAAATTAGTAAAATCTTTCAGTGCTATTAACACACTTGTTAGTACCCACATTGCTACAGCTCAGGGGAGTTAAATATGTAAGTGCTTTAAATACACCTACCTGCCAAGCACTGCTGGCTCACCTGTAATCCTAGCTATTCAGGAAGCTTAAATCTAAGAATCACAGTCAAAGCTAGCCTGGGTAGGAAGGTCTATGAAACTATTGTCTCCAATTAACCTGCAGAAAAGCTGGAAGTGAAGCTGTGGCTAATGTGGTAACCTTGAGCCAAATAGCTTAGAGACACAGGGCGTAGGACCTGAGTTCAAAGCCCCAGGACTGGCAAGCACACACACGCACACACAGCTACCTTAGCCAGTTATGGTGGCTCACATCTGTAATCCTAGATACTGGGGAGTCAGGAGGATCATGGTTCAAGGCTGTCCTCAGCATAAAGGTTGTGAGATCCTGTCTCAACCATTAAAAAACTAAGTTAAGTGGTGTGTGCCTGTCATCCCAACTATCCTGGAAGCATAAATAGAAAGACTATGATCTAGGCTGGCTTGGGGGAAAAAAAGCCTCAATTCAAAAAATAACAAAAATAAGAAGGTCTGAAGGTGTGGCTCAAGTGGTACTGCATCTAAATTCAAACCTCAGTACCACATATGTGTGTATATGTATATTCAAGTATCTTCAACTTAGTCTACTTTTCCCATAAAATACATAGTCACAACAACATTTTAAATAAGTAGGGCAATCCATTTAGAATATATAACACAGTAAAGGGTTGGTGTACAGTATTAAATATGAAACAATGGGCTGGGAAGTTGGCTCAGTGGTAGAGCACTTGCCTTGCATGCATGAGGCCCTGGGTTCGATTCCTCAGCACCACATAAGCAAAAAGAAAAAAGCCAGAAGTGGCGCTGTGGCTCAAGTGGTAGAGCACTAGCCTTGAGCTGAAGAGCTGAGGGACAGCGCTCAGGCCCAGAGTTCAGGCCCCACGACTGGACCCAAAAAAAAAAAAAAAGAAACAATTTAATATATGCTACTGCTTAGAGATTAATCCTTACACTCTTTAATTTAATAATTATTTTATAATAAGAGACACCAAACCAATGGGAGGTTAAAGTAAAAATCTCACCTACACCATTTTTAGAAAACAATACTGGAATTATAAAAGAAATGTTAACATGACTCTTACCTGCAATCCCAGATTGAAATAATACTGTAAAACTTTTGTATCTAAAATAAAAAATATCAATTTAGTGGAACTGACTTAAGCAATCACACTATTTAAAAGCCTTTTCTTTGAGCATTATTAGACAGCATTATCATCTTCTTACAGTGATATCATCCTCCAGTTTAATTATAAGCAAATGACCATTACTTACCATTATAGTTAAGCTCATTCTCTGTCATAGAAGTCTAATTGCAAAAATACAAATTTTATCTCGAGTCCTAATAGTAGGCAGAATCTACAGGAATGCTATTATGTAAATATATAGAAAAACCTAGAAAAGTATTATCTTGCTTGTCAGAAGAGTAAATTTTAACTACAACTTTATAATAAGCCTACCTTATTAATAAATCTATTATACTTTTGACCAAGTCCAGCAAAAAAACTTCCTGATTCTACATAATACAGTTCAGTTGATGTGGAGAAGCTCAGTAACTTTATGAGTAGTTGTGTTTACATTTTGCTCATCCTGAACATTGGCTGCTTTTCCTTAACTGCTCTTTGGAAACATACCCAAAATACCAAGGGTCAAATATATATAAGCAACCATTTTGGTCCCTGTTACTAGCATTATTATACAATACAAAATAATGATTAGTTATACCTCATGAGACAACAAACACATTAGATAATTCATCTTGTTCTTGCTTCTTATGATTAATAAACCACCACAAGAACTTTAAAGAGAAATGAGCATGCAGTGAAGAAGGTAACTTAAAATAGGGTACAGATCATAAGGTGGTTAAGATTTCTCCAGATATTACAATATTTCATAAAAAATTTATGAGACAAACGCTGATGGTTTACACCTGTAATCCTAGCGAATCAGGAGGCTGAGATCTGGGGATCATGGTTCAAAACCAGCCCAGGCAGAAGGGTCCATGGGAGTCATCTCCTACAGAGTTAACTAGTAAAAATCAGGAAGGGGAGGTATAGCTCAGGTGGTAAGAGTGTCAGCCTTAAGCAGAAAAAATTAAGAGCGCAAGCCTCTGGAGTTCAAGCTGTACTACCAGAACACACACCAAAAAAATCCCACCTACGTGCCTAAATATATAGACTTAGATGTTTGAGGAAAGAGAGACTGTCCTTCACATTCTTCTTTGCTTGTTTGATTTTGGGGGAGAGAGGTGTTGACCCCAGGGTCATCAATGTACTAAATGTAAGCATTATGACTGAGCTATATTCCCAGTTGTTAGGATCATTCTATTTGTATCTCTAAATTTATTTTTACTGAGTTGCCTGAGGAGCACATTTATTCTTATAAAGATAACATAACCAGAGCCCCACTAATAAATTCTCAGAAAAATCTCTATTTTGTTGGAGATTCCCCATGCAAACGTATTTAGTGTCATTTTAAAAGAAAAGCTTCTACTTTGACTATTATGTGGAAGTCCATTGTAAAGCCAAATGCTCAAGCTAAAGAAAATGAAAAAAGAGTAGGAAGACAATGACATGTGATTCTACTTTTGATAACTATACATATCATCACAAAAACTTCCCGATGGCATATCCATATACCACATTTATGATTTAGCTATAAAAACATGAAGTGCTGGTGCCTGCTATGACAAGGATGAACCTAAGAAATATGTTAAGTGAAAGAAGCCAGTGACAAAAACAAGTTATTGTTATGATTCTATTTACATTAAATATCTAGAATAGACAAAGCTACAGAAATAGAAAAATGACTAGTAGATGTTAGGGCCAAGTGAAGTAGGGAGTAACTATTAATGTTTATGAAGTATCTTTTGGAAGATGGAAGAACAGATGTTGACAGAATCTGAGTTAAATAATCACACCAGCGAAATAGGAGTAGAAACCAGGGGCATACAGTTTATAGAATATAAAGTTGGAATGGAGCACAGACTAGATTTATAGCAAGTCTGAAATACTGTATTTAATCTGTTGAACTATATAGGATAAGACAAAGTGATACACATAGCCAAGGTGTGAGATCAACTGAGAAGTGACTAACTGTTCCAAGTTAACACAAAAATCAATTTTATTTTATATACTAGAAAGACAGAACTGAAAAGTCAAAGTTTAAATACTAGATAGGACAGTATCAAATCCCAAACATACAATATATTTAACAAAAGGTATAGAGAACTATACCAAAAAAAATTACTAAGACCATACTTTCCTGGATTTAAAGAGATAATACTGATTAATGGTAATTCTTTCCAAATCAGTCTACAGATTCAATGTAGCCCTATTCTCAGTATTTTTTAGAATGTAGGGGTAAAAACTGATAAATGAATGAAAATAGAAATGGCCTAAAGTATCTAAAGCTATCTCGTAGAAAAAAAACTGGGAGAACTTAAAGGTTCACTCTACTGGATTTCAATTTAAAATTTTACTACAGAAACAGCTGTGGCCGGGCACCATGGTTCACATCCTAGCTACTCAGGAGGCTGAGATCTGAGGATCACGGTTCAAAGCCAACCCAGGCTGGAAAGTTCATGAGACTCATATCTCCAATAAACCACTAGAAAACCGGAAATAGTGCTATGGCTCAAGTGGTGGAGTGCTTGCCTTGAGCTGAAGAGCGCAGGGACATCGCCCAGACCCAGAGTTCAAGCCCCACGACTGACAAAAAAAAGAAAGAAAAAGAAAAGAAACAGCTGTGGACCAGGCACTAGTGGTTTGCACATGTAATTTTAGGTACTCAGGAAGCTGAGGTCTGAAGATCATGGCTCAAAGCCAGTCTGGGCAGGAAATTTTGTGAGACCTTTCTAATTAACCACAAAAAAGACGTGGAGCTGTGACTCAATTGGTGGAGTGCTAGCATTGAGCAAAAACACTCAGGGACACTCAGGCAATGGGTTCAAGCCTTGCACAAGCCAAAAAAGAAGCATGCATGCGCACACATGTGCACACATGCGCACATACACACACACGGGCACATACATACACACATACACACACATGTGGGGTACTAGTGTAAGGATTGAAAAAATAGATCAGAGAGAGCTCAAAAATATGCTAGCACTTTAGTTCTTTCAGCTTTCACCGAAACACCAAAGTAGGGAGAAGAAAATCATTTTGACATACATTTTGGAATACTGGGGGAAAAAAAAAAAATCAAAACAACCTCAACCCCTATCTCATATCGTATATTTACATCTTGAGATTAGAACCTTTGAAGTGTTCACATTTTCAAAATTCAGTTAGCATCCAAAATATTGAAGATTTTAACAATTTCATGAACCTGTGAAAAAACTTAACAAATAGAGAAAACTTCAATAATGACTCCTGCTTTTCAGGAAAAATAGACAAGTTGTGTATTTGAGAATGTTTTTCTGAGTAGCCATGTAGCTATCAAACACAACAAAACCCTAGCATGTATCAACCCAAGCAACCTACTGTTGAATATGTAGAAAACAATCTGTGTTCAGTTGTTCTATTCCCTAGTTATTTCCCTAGCATTTTGCTTTCGACAATTTTCATTTGATTTCTACTGGTAGGTACCACATAGCTGAACCCAATAATATTATAAATTTTTAACTATGAAATATAAATATCATTATCCAACTCTCCAAAAATATGCTTACCTTGAGGCAGATCACTTCCACTTGGATCACAGGAATAAGGTGGAGGTGGTGGTGGGAAATTAGAAGCTTCTCCTATCTCAAGAGGGGGAGGAGGTAATGGTGGAGGAGGAGGTGGTGGTGGCAGAGAGGCCACAGCACCTAGAATAGGAACAGAGTGGTACAGAGAAGATAGTGAAGCAAATATGACAAAGAAAACAATATATATGGGAGGGATAGTTGCGGATGTTGAAAGGGCTGACAAGGATCAAGATTTACTCCAGGCTCAGCCTTCTGAGTAGCTGGGATTACAGGCGCATGCCACCTCGGCCAGCAGGATCAAGATTTACTGTATCTACAAACTGCTTTGTTGAATGTCAACTCCCTTGTACAAGTACTTAAAAAACAAACAAAAAAAAAAAAACAAAGTAAAATGTACAACCATAACATCTTATAAGCAGTAGTTTATCTGTTTCATATGTTCCCAGTATGATCAAAGAACACTTAATTCTTATGATTTGACTTGTCTCTCTCAAATCACAAGATACAGAAACTAAGAGACAACATAGAGTACAAACTTCAGGAATTGCTGAAGATCTTCTGGTAGCATCCGAGGAATATAGGAAATTCTAAACATGATAGCTCCATTCCTAAAGAGGTATAGAATCTACAACAAAAAGGCTAAATACAAATACATATATGCCAGGTGAATTTGCTCAAACTTTATGGATAAATGATAGAACCCTTCATTTTGGCCAGTTCAGAAACTAAATTATCAAATATGATTACTTATTCCCTAGATTAAGTCCAGAATGCATTAAATTTAGTATAGGCTTAACATTTTGTGATCTGTTTCGTGTTTCTTGGGTCTCTCTCTCTCTCTCTCTCTCTCTCTCTCTCTCTCTCTCTCTCTCTCTCTCTCCTCTCTCTCCTGAACTCTGGGCCTGGGCACTGTCTCTCAGCTCAAGGCTAGCCATCTACCACTTGAGCCCAAAGCCACTTCTGGCTTTTTCTGCTTATGTGGTGCTCAGGAAGCGAACCAAGGGCCTCATGCATGCAAGGAAACACTCTATGACTGAGCCACTTTCCCAGCCCTGTTGGGCTGTAGCTAGCCTTGAGCTCTCAATACTCCTGTCACCCACATAAGTTTTGGGATTATAGACATGTACCACCAAATTTATCTTTTAAGTTTAGAATGACAATAGTCCATATAAGCTGGATTTGTCTATGTATTTATACTTTTTATATACTTATAAATTAATAGTAATAAATCTGGTATCTTACAGTAATCATATTTTGATGAACAATTTTGGCAAAATGATCAAATTCTCTCCTGATTGTGGTGGTAGTTATACAGTATATTGCATGTCAAAATTTGAATAGCTACCAAAAATGAATTTTATTAAAGAACATATTTTTTAAACTTCCATTGTTTTTGTATTGTGATACACATATAGAAATTTCTACTGTTATAGTTTCAGAAGAAATTAATTTTCAGAATATTGACTAATAACCTCTACTTGTAAAATTGTTTCGATCAACTGGCTGTTTCAAACAAAATTGTTCTTAATCCTTTCAAACTAACACTTGAAAACAAATTACACTTTTTTTGGTCCAATACTAGATCTCAACCTCCATCCCTGACACTTTGGCCCAATGACCAACTGAGCCAGGCTTCCAACCCCAATATAACATTTTTTAATAAAAGTCAATAGTCAATTAGTTGAGGATAGCAGTATGTGATTACGATCATTACATAAAAGCAACTACTAGCCACAGAAATAATTTAAAAATCATGATCCTGAGAGAATCAGAGAAAAAATTAAATTAAAGTGATTATATTGTTGGAATTACAATTTGGGTAATCCTACAACAATAAGCTCTTTAAGAAAAAGCTTTTTATAATTTCCAGTTTCTCGAAAGATGAGTATTTCATCCTGATTTAATAATGGTTTCATAAACTCAATAGGAAATAATGGAAGTAAAATGTTCTTAATTAATGGAAAACTTCATAAAGCAATGGCTTAAAATACTATTTACACACAGGCACTGGTGGCTCAACTCACACATGTAATCCTAGATGATTAGTAGGCTGAGATCTGAGGATCATGGTTCAAAGCCAGCCACGCAAAAATTCCCTGCAAGGCTCTTATCTCCAATTAACCATTCAAAAACTGGAAGTGCTAGACTTGAGCAAAAGAGCTCAGGGGTAGCGCCCAGGCCGAGTTCAAGCCCCACAACCACCAAAATAATTACTCCTATCATGATCACTATGGAATTTTTAGCGCCCCTTAAATTTTGTTAATAGAGACAAACAGATACTGGTACTGGCAAAAACCATAGGAGTACTTACTGAATTCAAAAATTTGCAGTTGACAGGATTTAATGACAATGAGAAGACTTACATTAAAAGCAGCCATCCCATGAAGCTACCTTCTCAGATAAGTAGTAAGTTAAAGCAAAATGGGAGGGGTCTGAAGAGACATGAAAATGAGAAACTTTTGTTTTTTCATTTGGGGGACTGATAAGAGCTACTAAAATGTAGTCAAAAAAAACTAAATCAGACTATCTTTGAGTTGGAAATTATTTAAAGAACAAAATGTAAAATGAAGTCAGCAGTTATTTTTTAGAAAAATATTGGCATTTAAAGGGTACACTTTGAATAATTCACATAAATGAAGAGTTACAGTGTTTGATTTACCTGCTGTTTGCATTTTGTAAGCTCAGATTTCTGCTGGAAGCAGCTAACCAATGTTTTTCCCTATATTAGCAGCAAGTAGTAAAACCAAGGTCTACAATGACATTTCCAATGAAAAATTTGTATCATTTATAGCATGCCTTTGCTCCAAGTACACAAAGTACTTCTTTATTTATAAATGAAAGCTATATAAAGTAAATCTAATGTTTTACTTAATGAGTTATTTTAAGGTAAATATTACTCAGGTCAAGAAATGAAACCTGCCAGGCACTGTTAGCTCCATCCTATAATCATAGCTACTCATAAGCCTGAGATCCAAGGGTCATAGTTCAAAGCCATCCCAGGCAGAAAAGTACAGGTGTTTCTATCTCTAAAATAATCAGTAAAAAGCTAGGCTGAATATATGGCTCAAGTGATGAGTGCCGCTGAGAAAATACACACACGTTTCTGACTTCAAGACCTGATAATACTCCCCTCCCCCCAAAAAAGTTATCAGCTACTCCAGAAGATTTCTATTTGCCCCTCTTAAAACCATCTTCCTCTCACAGTAAAGATTACCCTGATTTTTTTTTTTTTGGGGGGGAGGGAGGGTCCGGTCGTGGGGCCTGAACTCTGGGCCTGGGCGCTGTCCCTCAGCTCTTCAGCTCAAAGCTAGCACTCTACCACTTGAACCACAGAGCCACTTCTGGCCTTTTACTTTTTGCTTATGTGGTGCTGAGGAATCAAACCCAGGGTCTCATGCATGCAAAGCAAGCGCTCTACCACTGAGCCATCTTCCCACCCCTAGCCTTATTTTTAACAGTAAACACTTCCTTGTGGTTTTCTCCTTTGTTTTCTGACCTAAATGTGCATCCTTATACAAATTTTTAGTCTAATATATTTTTAAATTCTGATGTCTTGAATCTTTTAAAATTTATTGGTTCCTCTACCATTCCTTTCATATCTTAATGTTTTTTTTACATCCTTTGAGCATACTGAATTTCCCATAGTATAAATTTAGTCCTTTATTCATATAGGTCAATGGGTTTTGTATAGTGAGCATGATCCAGGAGACTTGATCACTCTGGACTGATGTATTTATAGGTATTGTCTGACTGTCATTGCAATCTGTTAGTCAACTCTCATTACTGTAACAAATACATGGGATTATTACTTCATAAAGAGATTGTTTTGACTCATATTTAGGTTTCACTACACGATCTATCCAGTGGCCTCATTGCTTTCTGATCCTTTTGTGGAAGCAGTACATCATAGTGAAAGCATATGGCAGAGGAAGCTGTTCACTTCATGGCAGAGAGAGAGAGAGAGAGAGAGAGAGAGAGAGAGTAAAAGGGATTATGTTCCACTATTCTGTTCAAGCACACACCCCCCATGACCTAAGATCTCCCACTAGAACTCTCCTTAAAGTTTCCACCACCTCCCCATAGAACTCATAATGGAATAAGCCTTCAACACAATCTTTGAAGAATAGTAGAGATTCAAACGATAGCTTAACTTAACAGCTATTAATGTTTAATGTTCATCCATACAATGAGTACAAAATTATAAATTGTTGCTTCTTTATCATTGACTAATTAGAATACTGTTATAAAGAGACATTTCCTTCTCTCATTTGATTGCCTAGTGGTCACATCATAGAAGAAAAAACAGTTAAATGCTTAATTCTTTCACCTTTTCCAAATGATAAGTGAGTTTGTTCCTTCATCCTTTTCAGATGCCTTTTTTTAAAAAATATTATTAGAAACTTAGAAATTTCACTAATTTGTTATATTCTAATCTACTACAATTATCAGTATTGAAGCTCAGTTTGTCCTGTTAAATGACTGTGGAAACGTCTTTAAGATAGCTTCTGATAGCTTGAATGCAATAGCTCCTGCCTGGAATCCCATGGAAACTGGAAATATCACAGTTCTAGGAATCATAGGCGAAAAAGTTAGTGAAACCCCATGTCTAATAAAAAGCTGGCTAAGTGATTTAAAACTGCAGTTTCAGTTATATGACAGGTATAAGTAGGATTGCAGCCTGAAGCCAGACCATGCAAGTTTGAAACCATTCTCACATAAAGGGGCTGGGGCTCAAGTAGAAGACCACCTACATACCAATCATGAATCCCTGAGTCAAACTTCAGCACCACAAATAAAGATAGCTCCTTTGAGGGCTGGGAAGGTGGCTCAGTGGTAGAGTGCTTGTCTTGCATGCATGAGGCCGTGGGTTTGATTCCTCAGCACCACATAATCAGGAAAAAAAAAGCCGAAGTGGCGCTATGGCTCAAGTGGTAGAGTGCTAGCCTTGAGCTGAAGAGCTGAGGGACAGCTCCCAGGACCAGAGTTCAGGCCCATGACCGGACCCCCCCCCCCCCAAAAAAAAAGATAGCTCCTTTGAAAGCTTCCCTGATATTAAAATAACAGGTTCAATACTCAGCTTCAACATGCCCTGCTCAGACCTGGAATTTCCCCACAAGGTTGTAATTTTTTCAAGATGATATATGGTATATTAAGACTACAAAAACTGGGTGGCAGGGATATATACTGCTTCTGATAATTATTTTCATTGAAGAGATCTAAAAAATACACTGGTGTTTTCAAGGGTAAAATGCATGTACTACCCCTGAGAATTCTGACTCACAAGACCATAGAGGATGACAAAATTAGAACATCTCATAATTGCTCATTTGTTCTAGCCTATATTACACTCAGAAAAAGGAGAATCTAGATAATAGAAGCTAATGTGATTGATGACATTAAAATGTTTTACACACCTTCTCTCAAATTTCCCACTTGGAAAAATAGCTCTATCAGTTGGCCACTAGTGTGGCTCATGTCTATAATTCTAGCTAGCTACTCGGGAAGCTAAGATTTGAGGATGATGGCTTGAAGCCAGCCTGGGCAAAAAAGTCTGTGAGACTTTTATATCCACTAAACAAAAAAAGCCAGAAGTAGAGCTGTGGCCGCCCAAGTGTGAGCCTTTAACTAAAGAATCTCAGGGACAACACTCAAGCCCTAAGTTGAAGTCCCAGAACTGGCACAAAAAGGCTTATCTTCCTTCTCCAAATATAAGGTTATTACATAGTATGTTCTCAACCTCCTAGACCTCTTTATTCTATGGGTATCCATATATTATTGACATTGGTTCTTCTATTATGCTTGTAATTTTCTTTTGGTAATTCAAAACTCAAAAAACTTATTCCCTAATATACTCTTGTCAAAATAACTTTCTATGATAGTACAAATACTCTGTGTTGTCCAATAAGGGAGTACAAGTGATTTGCGGTTTGTTGAGTACTTGGTAAGATGCTCATGAGAGTGCGAAATGAAGTTTTTTATTTAATGCTAACAACATGTGGCTAGTGAGTACCTTATTTCAAAGCACAGCACTAGCAGATTCTTCCAGAAGTGTTTATGGAAATCTTCTCAGATTTTTATATGCTGCCCCTAATTTCTTCTTATATTTCAGTTTGTTTAGCTCAAACGACTTTGTCTTTCAAGCCCAGTAATTTTTCTAGACTATACTGGTGCTGCTTGTTCTGAGTGGATGCTCTCTGGTATGATGAATGCTATTTCAGTATGCTTCAAAAATTTTTAAGCTTTTTAAATATCAATCAAGTTTTTTTTGGTATTTATACCTTTGTTGTTTTTGTTTAGTTCTCTTCAGCTTTCTTCAAATGACATCATCACTACTTGATCTCTTTTCGCTTCAGTGTGTCAACTTTGAATTCGTTTTGATTTTCATTCAGTTTTAGATTTCCCCTTACTTATAATTCTTCCTCTGCTTACCAGGCTTCTTACAAACTATACTACTGAAATAATATTTTCTTTCCAAGTCTTTCCTGAATTTTTACTTTGTGAAATTTTCTAATTATTCAGTAATATTTTACATTATTTTATTAATATAAATCTCATTTTGGAAGTTTTCGTAGAGTTTTTAGTTGGCAAATTTCTGACATGTTTTCACCTTCTCCAATGATATTATTCTGCTTTTTTCCCCTTAAGATATTTGCTAAGCCAGGTACTGATGGCTCATGACTGTAATCCTAAGTACTCAGAGTGCTGAGATCTGAGAATCACGGTTTGAATCCAGCCCAGACAGGAAAGTCTGTGAGACTCTTATCTCCAGTAAAACACCAGAAACCAGAAGGGGAGCTATGGTTCTAAGTGGTATAGTGATAACCTTGAGCAGAAAAAGCTCAGGAACAGCACCCAGACCCCTGAGTGCAAAACTCCCCAACTGACAAAAGAAAAAAAAATAACTGTTTATAAACTTTTACCTTAAATACTTTTATTTCCTCTTATGAACACTTTTCATAAACTTTTGGATGAGGTGGAATAAATGGTGGCTTTCCTAAATTCATGAACTCTCTTTGATTTTATAGTGTTCAAAAACATATGACTGCAATTTGTAATTCTTTAACTGGTCTCTCCAATGTTAATATGGACACATTCTTTCCCATTCTGATGAATTCTGAGTCCATTCCTAGCAGTTTTTTTTTCCTTAGTCAAAAATACAATCCCAAAAGGGAGCCCTGACCGATCACTTCTGTGAGTTCTAAATGAACTGTTCTAAGATTTTTGATCCTTTTACTATTTCCCTCATGTACTTAGTATTGGACAGATCAAATCCCTTCCCAGTTTTAGATGCTGCTTTCAAACTGGACACTCTACTTTCCAGTAAAATCTTATTAAATCTTTTTAAAATTAATTCTTAGGCCTATATAGCAACATTCTCTGTACTTCCACACAAACCCTGATAGCGTGCAGGTTTTGTGAATAGTGGTTTTCCTCTATCTGCTTAAATTTAGATGTCTAAGAGAATACTAAGTCACCTACTTTTATGCAAGATACTATCTATGGGCTTTGGTTTTGTTAAATCCATTTTCTTATTAGAACTAGGATTGAAAAGCTATCTTGATGTTGTCATCACTTTCCCAGAACTGCTAAGAACTTTAAATTACATTAACTGTAATTCCACAACTACTTCATGAATTGGTATTGTTAGTACTCCCATACTCATACATAATAAAGGATAAACTGTCCAAATGTATACTGTTAATAAGTTAATGAAACTAGGATTTGATTCCATATCTCTTAAAGATTGGAAGCCTAATATTCTTTATTATGACATTCTTGGGGTAATGATTCATAACAAAGGAAACATTTTAAAGCCAACTTTCAGAAACGTATCCTATGTGAAAGCATGCCTGTGTCAGTTCTTATATAATAAAACTTGACTCCAAGTTTTAGAAACTAGTACTAACCCTTTCAGTAAGCAACAAAAAGGGAAGAACAAAATTTTATCAGTAAAATTTACCAGAAGACAATTAAAATCTTGATTCTCAAATCTCTTGACTAAAAATACTAATCTTAAGTAGGTTAAACAAGTTAAATTGTGGAAATTAAATCAACCTGATCACCAGAATAGTTGTGTATGCATGTTAGTCATCAGAAAAAGAGACTCCCCAAATAAGCAATTGCTTACAACCTACCTGGCTTGCCTTGAGTAGGTGGAGTGACAAATACAGGCTGTATAGAATTCTGCGAAGAAACTGATGAGGTACTACTAGATTGATCACCTGCTGCACAGTTAGGTAAGACTGGAGCTGGAACATGACCAGGACAGGAATTTTCACTTGCTGCAGAATTTCCTATCACCTACAAAGAGAAGAAAATTCAGAACTCTTAAGTTTGGTTTCTAAAATGGTACTCATTTCTTATCTGATCCTAAATTTTAGGAATGTGTATTGATAATTAAAACAAGATGTCAAGCTCTATAAATACTATATAAAGGAAGCTTATTTCTTTGAGAAGATTCTAGTTTGAGATTTTTCTGAAAAGATAGTTATTAATATAATTTAAAAATCAAACATCAAGATGTGTACAATGCAGTTTCTCTCTAACCTGATCTTTATCTGCTTAGCAACCTTTTCCTGAAAAGGTAACTTCAGGATTTTCTGAATCCTATTCTAGAGGTATATGATACATTTAGTATATGTATATATACACAAAATATGTATTCCCACATTATTTGTGCATTATATATGTACATATGTGCATATAAACACATATACTTCATAGTTTCCCACATAGTTTCTTAAGGCAGAACAAGTGCTTTGCATTTTATGGAACTTTGTGAACGTATGAGGACAGTTGTTTGAGGCTACAATTTCTACTTAGGCCATAGTCTTTAAGAGATCAGACTACCTTCTCACAACATACAGTATTGAGCTATTCACAGAGCTCTTTTTCATGATTCTAGGGTTTGAGTTCAGGGCCTCTAGCAAGTCCTATACCCTTAGAGTCATACCTGTAGCTACCTATCCTTTTTTTTTTTTTTTGTCGGTCATGGGGCTTGAACTCTGGGCCTGGGCGCTGTCCCTCAGCTCTTCAGCTCAAGGCAAGCGCTCTACCACTTGAGCTACTTCTGGTTTTCTGAGTGGTTTATTGGAGATTAAGAGTCTAACTTTCCTGTCCAGGCTGGCTTTGAACCGTGATCCTCAGATCTCAGCCTCTTGAGTAGAGAGGATTACAGGTGTGAGCCACCTGTGCAAGCTAATCAGATGTTTCTGACAGGTTAATTTAGTACTGACTCATTCATTATGTAAGAGGTTCACAGCGGCCACAAGCAGGTTTTTTTTTTTTTTTATTGTAAAGCTACTATACAGAGGGTTACAGTTACATGAGTGAGGTTATGAGTACACTTCCTCTTGAACATTGTTACCCCCTCCATTGTTTTCCCCCTACCATCCCCTCCCTCCCTCCCTTCCCCGAGGTTCTTTTTTTTTTTTTTTTTTTGATTGTGATTAAATGATTACATAATTTCAAAGCCACAAGCAGGTTTTTGAACTTAACCACTGTACCAGGTACCAGAAGATACAATAATACTTTTAGAAACACAAATAGCTGGATAAAGGCAATGGAAAGGAAAAATCCACATCCTCTGTTTGACCCACTATAAAAGATTCCTTGGTAACTTATAAATATTACCTGCTGGGAGTAGATGTAAGAGGTAACTGTGTCCTAAGCAGATAAGAGAACACGGTCTTTTGTCGTAAAGAGACTTTAATGAACACAGAAATATAGATGAAAAAAGTGAAATCAAGAAATTAAAACTAATTTATTATAATATCTAAAGCTAAGTGAATGTGATCTGTTCTGAAATCATGCAAGTTTGGAAATGATTACTATGACAGTACCTTAAAAAGAATCATGACTCTAGCTCCTGGTTTAGGCTACTGCACTGTTCCCTATCCAGGGAGATTCTGCCCAATTGTAGACTGAATCTAGATAAACCAATCATTTTCTCATTGGTCTTTTTTGACTGAAGACCTTTGAACACAGTAGGAAAAAACAATAATATTGCTAAACAAAAGCCTTCTTCTCTCTGGTGATTAAGCAAGAAAGAAGACTGGGTTAGCTAATAGTTCAGCTATATCCTAGCTAAGCAGGACGTAAAGGATGTAGTAAGGTCCAAATACTATTTACTTCTGGCTAAAGAACCAAGCTTTATAAAACAACTAATCAGGGGCTGGGAAAGTGGCTCAGTGGTAGAGCGCTTGCCTTGCATGCATGAGGCCCTGGGTTCGATTCCTCAGCACCACAAAAGCAAAAAAAGAAAAAAGCCGGAAGTGGCGCTGTGGCTCAAGTGGTAGAGTGCTAGCCTTGAGCTGAAGAACTGAGGGACAGCGCCCAGGCCCAGAGTTCAGGCCCCACAACTGGACTCCCCTCCCCCCAAAAAAACAACTACTAATCAGACATAGGAATGACACACTACTGGAGCAGCTAAGAATAAAGGAGTAATAAGTGAAAGTTACTACATATTTGATATGTTATGCACTGTGAGCAATATGTAGCATGGATTTAATATTGCATTTCTCCAAAGTTTAAGTATAAGCAAATCACCTGTTGAAAACAAAACATCTGTCATGGCTGAGCAAGCCCTGTATGAATGCTTAAAAATATACCTAGCGAAAGACTTCAATGATGAGCATGTAAATAAAAAGTAGAAACCACTTTTCCTGGTTTCTTTCTGTGCCTGGAAATCTTTATTCAAGTCGTATATTGGTACTCTCACTTCAGAATGCTGAAAACAAATGACTTAAAGTTTTGTGAATTTGGTGATTGAAGAGTAGAAGTGGAGCCTATCATGAAGATAATTGAAAGCTATGAGAGTATATGATAAAGTTACAATAAAAAGGACCAAGTATCAAGTGAAATTAAAGTGAAAGAAATAAAGTGACCAAGCTTGCCCTCTCTAATGATGAGTCTGTTTTACTTGTCTTTTCTTTTTGGTACTAATTATGTCAGCAGATGGTATAAAAGAAGCATGTGATACGAGAATAAAGTGATGGTTGGGCTGGAAAAAAATCACTTGTTCTCTAAAAGAGACAAAGTAAGGGAAAAATATAAAGGTGTAAAAGAATTATGCATCTCAAAAATTTTTCTCTTCTCAGTATAATGCCTGGAGAGTAAAAGCAAAATTAGTACATAAAGCTGCCAAGGTAAAAGTAATCATAATGAAAAAAAATGAAAGTAAAATCCCTTCTTCATTTCCAGTTTTCCTAGGTACTATCTTTGCTTCCAAGGACTGTCCAAGGTTCTAAAATCATATTATGAAATAAACCAAATACATAAAGATATGTATTTCAGTTTAAAAATAAAAGATGACAGAAAATAGGACAGAAATATCCAAGGACTGGGAAAGGGACTGGAGAAGGGAAGAGAAAGGATTGGGCAGGAAAATACTAGTAAAGAAAAATCAAGGTATGATATGTGGAAATTAGATCCAAATTATAAACATATTTGCAAATATATATTGGATCATTAAACATGTGGTCTTAAGTAAGATATATGTGAGAAAGGTTTGAATTAACTCCTTCAAACAACCTGTAATTTAACAAAATAATACCAAAAAGCAAGGAGACAAAAGAATGAAAAGAGAGGAGCTGGGAAGGTGGCTCAGTGGTAGAGCGCTTGCCTTGCATGCCTGAGGCCCTGGGTTCGATTCCTCAGCACCACATAAGCAAAAAGAAAAAAGCAGGAAGTGGTGCTGTGGCTCAAGTGGTAGAGCGCTAGCCTTGAGCTGAAGAGCTGAGGGACAGCGCCCAGGCCCAGAGTTCAGGCCCCACGACCGGACCCAAAAAAAAAAAAAAAAAAGAATGAAAAGAGAAAGGGAGGGTGAATACATTCACAATATTCAATGTGCATATGTGAAAATAAAACAAGATAATTAGAGGGGATAGGTGGAGTTGGGAGATATGGAGGACAATGATGGAAGGAATGACATTCATCAAAATGCACTGTACTCATAAACTGATAATATTGATTGAAACCTTTTTTTTTGTTTTTTGTCAGTCATGGGGCTCAAATTCAGCCTGGGCACTGCCCCTCAGCTCTTCAGCTCAAGGCTAGTGCTCTACCACTTGAGCCACAGAGCCACTTCTGGTTTTCTGAAGTGTTGATTGGAGCTAAGAGTCTCATGGACTTTCGTGCCCGGGCTGGCTTTGAACTGCGATCCTGAGATCTCAGCTTCCTAAGTAGCAAGGATTACAGGTGTGAGCCATCAGTGCCCATCTGAAACCTTCTTTTACAACTACTTACAGATAATTTAAAAAGTTTTTAAAAAATCAATGCATAATACAATTTTTCCAAGTCTTTCCATTTCCTTACAAATGGTACAATATCATTGTAATAGAAGCATAGAAATCCACTGTGTATATATACAACATTTTCTTGATCCATTCATATGCTGAAGGTCATCTGGGTTGATTCCAAAATCTTGGCTATGGTAAACAACATTGCCATGAACATGGTTGTGCTGGTAGCTTTAGTGTGGCCTTGTTTGTGGTTTGTTAGATAAATGCCCAGGAGTGGAACTGTTGGGTCATAGCGAAGTAAGTAAGCCAGACCCAAGGAAACATAGGTCGCAAGGTCTCCCTTATTTGTTATAACCACAAAGTGCCTATAAATCTACAAGTAACCATGCTGGATGGTAAAAGACAAAAAAATACACTTGGACATAATAAATTATACAGGACTCTAAATTCACACATTGAAACTAAAAAAAGATATCTTTAAGAGAGGATCACTAAAGTTCAATAGCTTTGGGCATATGATCATATAAAATGATGCTTATCACAATGAACTCCAAGAAACTGAAACAAGAGGTATTATGTTATTTTACTTGTTTTTTTCTCCTTTGTCACTGTTTTTGTTTTTATACCTTTTCTCTTGTATATAAGTTTATCTGTTTGGGGGAGGATAAGGTGGAGCATAGAAATGATGGGATAAAAAGGTAAACAAATGCAGCAGTGATTCTCACTAGATACTATGTTGAAAACAAACTATACAACTTGTGGGGAAAAGGGTTGGGAGTGAAAAACTCAAAGAAAAGAGGTAAGAGGTGATACTGTTCAAAAAGAAAAGTATTCATTACCTGACTTGTGTAACTATAACCCCTCTGTATATCACCTTTACAATAAGAAAATGCATAATATATACAGATATAGAAATATCACAATGAAATGTCCCATAATATACACAAGTAATATAGGTTAATAATTTCAGGTGAAAAAATAAAAGTTAGGTATGGCCATATTAGTTGTTTGGCCATTGAAATATAAACAGGAATGTTAATGGTCAGCCAGGTACTGATGGTACATGCCTATAATCCTAGCTATTCAGGAGGCTAAGATCTGAGGTTCATGGTTTGATGCCAAACTGGACAGGAAAGTCCCTGATAGATCCATCTCCAATTACTTATCAAATAAAAAGCCATAAGTGGAAGTGTGAATAAAAAGGGATCAGAGAAAAATAAATCCTTAAAATCTAAACAATTTAATCAATAAATGGGGTAAAAAAGAGATACTTCTCAGAGGAATAGTAAGAATGGCCAATATACACATGAACAAATGGTCAACATCTCTGGCCATAAAAGAAATGCAAACCAAAACAACATTGAGATTCCATGTCATCCCAGTTAGCATGGCCATTATCAAGAAAACAAACAATAACAGATGCTGTTGGGGATGTGGCCAAAAGTGAACTCTATTACACAGTTGGAGACTTCTTCAACCACTTTGGAAAGCAGTATGGAGGTTCCTCAAAAGACTAAACAAGAGCTACCCTATAACCCAGCAATTCTACTCCTGGGCATTTATCCAATTGACCACAAAACAGGCTATACTACAGCTACCAGCACAACCATGTGAACTGCAGCATTATTTACCATAGCTAAGATATAGCACTAACCCAAATGCTCTTCAGTACATGAATAAAGAAAATGTGATATGTGTGTGTGTGTGTGTGTGTGTGTATACACACACACACACACACACACACACACACACACACACAATGGAATTCTATGCTTCCATCAGAAAGAAGGACATTGCCAATTTGCTAGGAAGTGGAAGGACTTGGAAAAAATCATAGTGAAGTAAGCCAGATCCAAAGATACAGTTTGCATGGTTTCCCTCATTTTTTGGGTGGGTGGGGGGTCCAGTCGTGGGGCCTGAACTCTGGGCCTGGGCGCTGTGCCTCAGCTCTTCAGCTCAAGGCTAGCGCTCTACCTGAGCCACAGCACCACTTCCGGCTTTTTTCTTTTTGCTTACGTGGCGCTGAGGAATCGAACCCAGGGCCTCATGCATGCAAGGCAAGCACTCTACCACTGAGCCAACTTCCCAGCCCGGTTTCTTTCATTTTTTGTAATTAGAATGCTCCTAATAAATCTACATGTAAACACAATGAATGATCGAAAAAATATCCACTGGGACATGACAAATTATACAGGACTCTAGACATTCACACAGTGAGGCTAAAGGATATATGCACAGGAGTGAATGACAATAGCTATGTGAATTTTTTTTTTTTTAGTTGCTATTGTTGCTTTTTTCTTTTCCTTTTGTCTTGTATGTTAGTTTATATATGGGAGGGCAGGGGAAAGCACAGAGAAGGTGGAAGAAAGGATAAATACGACACTGGTACTCACTAATCACTAAGCAGAAAATGAACTATACATCCTGTGGTTGGGGACAGAAGGGAAAAATTGGGAAAGAGCAAGGGAAGGAGAGACATGGTTCACAACGAATTGTACTCGTCACCTAACTCATGTCACTGTAACCCCTCTGTATACCGTTCTACAATAACAAAAAATATTTTAAAAAGAAATAATATCAACTGAAAAAAATCTTACTGGTAAGATTTATGATTTAAGGAAATTAGGAAAACACACACTAGCATGGTTTTCAGACTGTAATCAGCAATCTTTCACAGGAAAGAATTAGTAATTTATGGATAGGAATGAAAAGGAACAGAGGGCCCTAGTATACAGTAACCCATGGGGTTGAAGAGATAACTGTTTCAACCCTAAAATATAAGGTGAATACTTTGAGAAAAACCAGTTAGAATTCACTTTCATAGCATGGATCAAAATCATTGAAAATTTCTGAAGAAAAGATGCCTCAAAGAAAGTTCAGCTATGGGCAATCACTAAATTATCACATGTGGACAAAATATCTCAAGGAAAAATATACAAAATAAGTCTGATATATTTTGTTTTGTTTATTTATTTATTGTCAGTCATGGGGCTTGTACTCTGAGCCTGGGTGCTGTTCCTGAGCTCTTCAACTCAAGACAAGTGTCCTAACACTTGAGCCACAGTGCCACTCCAATTATCTTAATCCTAGCTACTCAGGAGGCTGAGATCTGAGGATTGCAGTTCAAAGCCATCCCAGACAATAATCTCTGTGAGACTCTATCTCCAATAAACCACTAGAAAACCGGAAGTGATGCTGTAGTTTAAGTGGTAGAGTGCTCGCCTTGAGCTGAAGAGATGAGGGACAGCACCCAAGCCTAGACTTAAAAAAGTCTCACAGACTTTCCTTTGAACCATGATCCTTACATCTCAGCCTCTTGAGTAGCTGGGACTATAGGCATGAGCCACTGGCCCCTGGCTCCTGGCTGGCTGGTATGTTTTAGATGTTCACAATCAAGTAAAACTCAGAAATAAGAAAGCAAAGCATTATAGCAAATTTGATTAGCATAGCTATAAAATGAATCAGAAGTATGGTTATTGGTACACAAAACTAATAGGGATAAAATAGAGGATTAAATAAATTAATGTCACAGCCAAAGAAACCAAGACTCAGAAATAATATTATTCAAGGAAAGTAAAATAATCTGTGAGCCCCAGTCCTGTGAAAGAAGCAGGCAAGCTACCAAATTACCACCTTCAAATATAACCAGGGACAGGTAGGTCTTCTTACAAGAGTTTCAGAAAATAATAAACCAGAAAACACTTTCCCACGCATAACTTGGTGGCTACATAGTATACCCATAATGATCTCAGAACTGTGATAGGCCAAAAACTACATTTCTTCCACTTTCCCCCATTCTGAGAAGGAACACTAGTGTAACTGGTCATCTCATGTGCACCACTCTAAAACCGGCGAACAGTAAACTTTGTAGGTTTGATTTTAGGTCTAGTTCAGGAAGAACAACAGATGAACCCAGTATGAGGAATTTTACATAATCATTTTGAAATCCTCACTTTTGCATCTGAATACACTGAATGGGGCTCAGAGGCTGCTTCCCTTAGTACAAAAATCACTATTTCCCTTTTTTAGAGAAATTTAGTTGAATATTATAGTTTTAATGCTGTCAAAATATTTCTAACTTTTTGCCTTCCAGGTAGACAAAAGTTAAACTCAGTGAGATTTGATGTAGTCAATGAAATAAAGAAGATTGGTATGTGGCATCTGCAGTGGAAACTTTAAGAGTCAGTGCACCATTTACCACCTTTGATTTCCTGAGTTGGCAATCATGAATGGAGTAGCTTCTATAGGCTTTCACTGTGCACATACTATAAACAAGAAGCAAACTTAATTGTATTAAGTAAATAAAATTTATAGCTCATTCTGATACAAAAATCATAATGAAAATTTCTGGTACAAAAAAACTCCGGTAATAAAAACATTTAAAAGAATGTCACTGTCAATGTAAGAATTTCTTTTTATTCTGATATAGATATATCTATACATAGATTAACTTACTAAAGGCCTTATTTCTTTTTTAACTTCTATTTTATTATAAAGATGTTATAAAGGGGTTACAGTTACATGAGTTAAGGTAACGACTTACTTTATTTCTAGACCTCAATTTTAGATATATAATGGGAACAACGCTAACTACCTCAAAGTGTTTTGCTGACTTAAATACATGTATATGTAGAACCCCGAGAACAGTACCCTAATTTATAGTAGGAGTTAACAATGTTTGCCATTATTAAGTACCTACCAAGTTTGCTGTAGATGCAGTCGTGCTATACACATCTGAATTTCCATAGTCAGTTTCTAGAAGAGTCAATGTAAAGCAAAAAAAAAAAAATTACATTTGAAATTTCATCAAAGACATAAGGTTTTATCTAGAATCTCACTGACCTGATGAGTAAAGATATTCTTCATGATATCCCCCTACAAATAATAAAGGAAAATGTTGTATTATTTTAACAGAACCAAATAGGCAGTCCTTGCTTTTTCTTATGTTTCATGAGTGTATTTTCAAAACCAAAATTAGCATATTCTTGATAGGTATTTGAGCTTTTTAGTCAATAGATAATGAAACCAGAAATAGGCTATAAACAATAAACCAGGCTTGTTGGTATATGCCTGTGGTCTTAATTACACAGGAGGCCACAGGTAGGAGGATCAGGGTAAGTCCTAGGCAAATCCTGCCTGAAAAATAAATCAAAACTAAAAAGTGCTGGGCCATTGCTCAAGTATGAACTAGAGTGCTTGTCTAGTAAACCCAAGCCTCAGTTCAAACCTCAGCATCACAAAAAAGTAATTTCTTTCCTGATCTGTTTTCCAGCATGTTTCATGTATGTGTATATAGACATATGTCTATATATGTGTATTTCTTCAAAGTATGCATGGGTAGTTTTTCTTCAAAGGATGATAATAGACAAAAGTACTCTCCATTAATATCAACAGGCAATTGAAACACAAAGTAAATCTCCAACTTTATAATTTTCTACCAAAGAAAGCCCACAGATGTAAACTGGATTCGATTCTTCAAAACATAGTACTATCAACCAAACAGATAGTAAGACTTAAGTTCAGAATAAAGGTTCTGTTATTTTAAATATGTCACTGTGAATAGTATATATGTAGTTACTCATACGGACTACAAGGAAAAGTTAAAAAGTCATCTGAATAAACGATCATAGTAAGGATCTTTAAGAACATTCATGGACATGCATGTTTTCACACATCATTCTGTGTCAGATATTCTTGCCCTCATTAAATTCTTAAAGTGTTTTCCTCTATATAACTAGCAAGAAGAATATAACAAGTAAGGATTTTTATTCAGATTAACTTATACCTTAAAGCCACTAAATCATCTGCAGTTTTTCAGTACATGTTTATTATATTAAAGGAGGCTTTGGGGGACTGGGAAGGAGGCTCAGTGGTAGAGTGCTTGCCTTGCATGCATGAGGTTCTGGGTTCAATTCCTCAGCACTACATAAGCAGAAAAAGCTGGAAGTGGCTCAAGTGGTAGAGCGCTACCCTTGAGCTGAAGAGCTGAGGGACAGTGCCCAAACCCAGAGTTCAAGGCCCCACGACCAATCGAAAAAAAAAGAGGCTTTTTCTCTTTTTTGCTGTTGTTTTTAATGTACTATGTGATTTTTTTCTTTTGTATGTTGTTTCACCATTGTATAACCCCTGTTGTCATTGTATTTGATTCCGGTGCCCTGCATCTTATATATACATTTTTCTAATTTGGGGAGGGGAATGGGAAATAACAAAATGCTGAAACAAGGATACACAATGATCCATTATAACAATGAGATGTATGAGACACTATGTTGAAAATGAACTTCACAACTTGGCAGGGAGAGGGAGGAGTTGGGGAGGGAAGAGATAGTAGGGGAAAAACAAAGGAGGGGGTAACAATGCTTGATAGAAAATGTACTCATTAGTCATGTAACTGTAACCTCTCTGTACAGTATCTTTACAATAAAAAAAAGTAAATGGTCAAGCCTGTAATCCTATCAACTCTGGAAGTTGAAATCTGAGGATCACAGTTCATAGCCAGCTAGGGGAGATATCTATGAGATTATCTCCAATTAATCACAGAAAAGGCTGAAATTGGAATTGTGGCTCAAATGGAGAGTTTGAGCAAGAGTTCAAACTCCAGGACCAGCAAAATATTTACTTGTTCAAAGAAAACACTTCATGGTCAGAGGTAATATTAGTAAGAGTGTGTGTGTTTGTGATATGTGTGGTATATATAAAGTGCTAGAGATAAATACCAGTTCAAAATCTTACTCTTCTATTCACAAAGGATTCATATCTCCATTTAAATGAAATGTCCAGAGTAAGTAAACTATGGATTGGTGATTGCCAAAGGCTGGAGGAAGGAGATCACAGGTAAATGGTAGTGGGTGCTAGTGGATATGGGGTTTCTTTGGAGGATGATAAAAATGGAAGATAGGGGCTGGGAAGGTGGCTCAGTGGTAGAGCGCTTGCCTTGCATGCATGAGGCCCTGGGTTGATTCCTCAGCACCACATAAGCAAAAAGAAAAAAATCGGAAGTTGCACTTTGGTTCAAGTGGTGGAGTGCTAGCCTTAAGCTGAAGAGCTGAGGGACAGCGCCCAGGCCCAGAGTTCAGGCCCCATACCAGACCACCCCCCCCCCACCCCCCCGGCAAAAAAAAGGAACAAAAATGTCCTAATATTAACTGTGGTGGTGAATGTGCCAATCTGAGTACAGCAAATGCTACTTAATTGTACACTTTGAGTAAACTATGCAATATATAACTTATGTCTCAATAAAGTTGCTACAAAATTATGAGACATTGCCACTTACAGAAAGTATGGCTTTGGCAATATCATTTATCTTTGAATTTCAATTTTTTCATTTATAAAATAGGAATTCCAAATTTCTCAGAAGGATGCAATAAGAATTTCATTAAATTATAAATATACTTTACTAGAACAGACAGCAAATTAAGATTCAATAAATACTAATAATTACAGATGAAGTAGAGTACTTTGGAGGAAGGATTTATTTCACATCAGTCTTATCAGGTAAAGTACTAGTCACATGAGAAGCCTAAAGTATACAAATGGTAAAAACTATGAACAGTACAATATCATTAAGGAGTATTTTTCATACTGTTATCTCATCAAATAAAACTCACTCTATTCAGAGTACTATAAATAAATTATAACAATGTAGAATAGAAATCTATGAAAATATCAGGTCATACTCAAAAACCCAGAAAGCTTAAAAGAATTTATATAATTTGTATTTTTAATAAGACAGCAGAACAGAGTTAGACCTTCTTAAGCCAACCCTCTGGTTCACTTCACAACTCTTATGTTCTAATTCCTATTTCTATTTGACACTAAATGACTCACCATTGTCATTACTGCCATTACCCTCCGTTGAATTCAAAGTCTGTTTTCCTGAGCCATGTCCTTGCCTTGTAACGCAGTATCCTGAAGTAACAGGAACCATCGTAGGAGGACCTCCATGGTTCTGTACCAAGACACACACATACAAAACACACATACACACACTTGCAATCCTCTGCTTAGTAACGTATTAGGATGATTTGAAAGTAATTTAAAGAAACTACACTAACACTATAAACTGCAATTTTGAGAAGTGTGTTAATTTAATAAGTAATTAATTCAAATTGTAGTTTAGAATTGAAAAATATGTCAATAATGGTCAAGAAACCGGAATATATTAGCCCATATATAGGCAAGGTTAGCTAACTCTATCCACTTCTCCAAGAATAGCATTTGGGAAAAAAAAAACAAAAAACTATTTTCACCAGGTACAGTAGCAAACGCCTATAACCTCAACTCTTGGGAGAATGAGATAGGAGGATTGTAAATTCAAAGCTAGCCTAGGCTACATAATAAGATCTTGTCTCAAGAAAAACAAAGAAACAAATCAAATTTAAAAGCTCTAAGGAGCTAAGTTGGTGCTTGCCCTGAAGGACTTTATTTAGTTGTTCAAACTAATACTTAAAATTAGGGCCAAACTAATACTTAAAATTAGGGCTGAGGATATATCTCAAAAGTAAAGTACTTGCCTTACCTGTATAAAGACCCAGGTTTGATACCTAACACCAGAAAAAAAAACCTTAAAATTTACATATATTACCTTTAATTTTAAAAAGGTGTAACAGCTTTACAAGTGAAGCTCTGATCCACTTACAGGTAAAGTTGGATAAGCAGTCTCATTCCCTTCTGCAACTTCGTAGTAAGCAACAGTTTCTTGAAGGCCACTGGGAATCTGGCCTCCTGGGGCAAAGCTGTACTGGCATTCCTTATTCATACAACGCATCTGACGATGACCACGTCTATAGGAACTTACATAATTTGGAAAATAAAAAGGGCAAGTAAGTTAAAACATGGCAATAACTTGTGTTAGTTTGTTTGGTGCCAGTCCTAGAGCCTGAATTGAGGGCCTGGGCACTGTCCCTCCGGTTTTGTGCTCAAAGCTAGTGCTCTACCAGTTTGAAGCACAGTGCCATTTCCCTTTTTTGGTAGTTAACTAGAAATAAGACATTCAGAGACTTTCCTGCCTGGGTTGGCTTTGAACCGCAATTATCAGATCTCACCCCTCTTACCTGCTAGGATTACAGGGATAAGCTACCAATGCTTGGCTATCTTCATTCTTTTAAGTTACTAGGTTTGAACTCTGAGGCTTAGAGAGCCTGCCAGGATGGTCTTCTTATCAATTAGTCTGTTTTCTGGTTATTTCTGAGATATGGTCTTGATTCCTACCTCAGTGCATAACTGGGCATGATCTGCCTATGTCAGGCTTTTTTGACATGGTTAAGATAACAAATACTACCCCCACTGCATCCAGCTCTACATTGAGAAAGGATTTTGTAAACTTTTCTTACCCAGCTGGCCTTGAATTACAGTTCCCCTAATCTTAAGCAGCTAGGATAACAGGCATGAACCAGCATTGCCCAGCTTCCTTATACTTTCCAAATAATAATTCAAATAAAGTTGATACCTTCAAAAATTAGTCCATATTACATTTTCAACAATAATACCAGACATAGACATTTTTTTCTAACATTGAACACTTCAACTACTTACCGGGATCTATAGGAGATGTTATCATAGTTCTGGAAGCACCTTTTACCTGGGCCAGGGTAAAAACCAACTTTAGGGTTCGGTACACTGTGTCTATCTATAAAGTGAGATGAATCCCTAAAAGTAAAGGGAAAGGAAAAATGGAACTTTTTGATTTTAGTCAACCTCTGTAATTAAACAGATTCAGCATGCCTTTCTGGAAACATCCAGTTAGGAAGAACTTTGCACTGGTATTAGGATTATTCTTGAGTATGGTGGCAAATATCCTAAGGACACTTATTTGATACTATTTTATCTTCAAGTATCTCTTCAACTGTTCAGCATTTCCAAACATAAGAATATAAACTGGCCAATAAATTCTTTTGGTAAGAATTAAGTATATATCAGCTCTAAGCTCTCTTTGGACACAGAATAAAAAAGTGTCTAAATGATTTTTCTTAATTCTATAATTAAGTGCTTTTTCTTAATTCTATAATTCTGTTCAGGAATTATTTGTATAAGATATACACTGTCATGAAAGTCAAAGTCTTACCTGAACATCCCATATCCACGACCATGTCTTTGAGATGAATGTTGAGGATAAAAATATTCACTGGACATAACATTGCCAGCCATCTGTGAGTACTGCAGTGGAGGACCATGTCCATAATGCATTCCATGGTGAAGCCTAGGTGGGAGGATGGGTTCTCCCCTGCCACAGGCCATATTCATATGGACCTCCTTTCCTCGGCCTTTTTTGAAGATCTTCTTCCGCTGCTTTATACTCATCTCTGACATAGCTTTTAAACAATAAACATAGTAAATTTCATAACCAAATGAAAAATCCAGCAGCCCTCTACTTCCACATGTGCCTTAAAGTTTTTAGATGCTTTTTGTAGGAACAAATGAAAGAGATGTAAAGAAGGAAATTGTCACCCACATTACTATGTTCCAGAAAGCTATGTTTAATATCTCTGGTGGTTTTCCTGAGTTTACTTCTTGGTGATTTGAAAAACATTTTCCCTTCAAGTTAGTTTACAGCATAAAATCTACACTAGCTTAAGTTTACACAACCACCTATAACAATTATTCAATCAGGGACATTTTGACATGTTCTTCCTCAGGGTACATCTGGTATGTCCTATTTGATTGTCATAATAGCACCTAGTAGTTAGAAGCCAAGGATCATGATACAATGCACAGGAGAACCCTCCTCTACAACAAAGCATTAGTCATCCCAAAACATCAGTAACATGTAAGCTAAGAAATCACACAAGACATATAATATACATTTACCAAGTACAATGTTGGTATATAAAGGGGGCTACTGAAAGCGAAAAATAAAAACCTTTAGCATACAAACCTATTTCTGGGACATAGCTTCCAGGTATTTTGTGATAACCTCTTCCTTTTCGACTTGGTACAGCATTCCAGGAAGGAACAGATGTCACTTGGGTAACTGGTTTTAAATTAGCCAGTGGAACAACATGCCTTAAAGTTAAATGAGTCACCATGAAGCCACTGCAACAAAGACTTTACTCTCATTCAGTACCCATATCCCCACCACCCCTCATGATTCATTTTCAAGTGCATTTTCTTTAAATCTATTGTTTACTAGCTTCCCTGTTTAGTTTTGTTTGTAAGTTAGAAAATCTAGGAGTACTTTTATAATTTCAGAATTTGTTGTACATACTATCATATGTGGTAGACTGTTACTAGATCATAAAGATTTGTTCCCTCTCCTTAGAACAATCATATCTGCTCCCTACTCCAATGGCTATAGAAACCATTTACTTTGGCCAATAAAAAAATGTGATTTTTAAGGACCAGCAAGTGGTCTGTTATATTTTTTTTCCTCATTGTGATCATGGAAAAATGTATGTAAAGAGGGAACCACTATCAGCCCAGATCTTCCTTTACTGACTCATTATGGACATGCTAAATGAGCAAGAAATTATTATTTTAAACTCCGGAAATGTTTCTGATTGTTAGGTCAACATAGCTCAGTTTAATGTATCTTTTGTGTGCATGGTGGTCCTGGGGCTTAAACTCAGGGCCTGGGCATTGTCATTGAGCTTTTTTGCTCAAGGCTACTGCTCTACTACTTGAGCCACAGCTCTACTTTAAGCTTTTTTGCTACTTAACTAGAGATAAAAGTCTCAAAGCTTTTCTTGCTCAGGCTAGCTTCAAATCTCAGCCTCCTGAGTAGCTAAGATTACAGGCATGGGTCACCAGCTCAGTTTAATGTATCTTAAAGTGTACTACTAACAGCATAACCAATACCTGGAAATTCAATTTATTGAATACATTGAAAACAGTAATTTTGAGACTTCAGAGATCAAGTTTAATCTGTTTTTGACACTGCATATAAATTATAAAGGACTAACGCAGCTTGTTCTGATGCTAGAAAACTCAAACTACCTGTTCAATTACTATGATGGACAGTTTTACACCAATATTCTGTTGTACTTAGTTCTAATAAGTTGACTATTAACTACGATTTGGAAGTTCTTATATGTGATTACTGTATTTAGGCATTGCATTTCAGCAGATGCTTTATAATGTAAAATATTAGGCCAGTAACAGATGTTTCTGATTATTTTAACATTAATACTATGAAAATGCCATAGTGATACAAGACTTTAGTATTTTAACAAATTATGTTCAAAAAAACAAATTATTATGGTCTTACTTTTCTGCCAGTTCTTCAATGAAAACTGTTACTGAATTGTTCTCATTTCCTACTTCTTGAATATGAGCATTATAATATTTTCCATCTAATTTCAAACGAACCTGAAAGGCAACGTATCTAGTCATGTCTACTGACATACCTGGCTTCTCCCAGACAAAAATAATATTTTTTCCCAAGTGAATTTTAATATCTACTATTTTTAAATGACAATACTATCCACAGAGATCAATGAAGAAAGTACATACGGGATGAATCTTACATCTAAATAAATTTCACAAAGGTTTGCAACTAAAATCCAATAAAATACTAAAAACATCTTTTTAACATTTGTACATAAAATCTTGATCAAATTTTTCTTTTTGTAGTATGAGGGATCAAGCTCAGAAGCTTACATATCCTAGTCAAATAGGTTCCACCACTGAGTTATATTTACAATCCAGTTTTTTTGGAAAAGGTCCACTAGATATAGCTCTGGCTGGACTTGAATTCACTATGTGTCTGGCCCAAGCTTGCCTCAGGCTCCTGAGTGCAGGAATTATAGGTGACTACTGTGCCCAACTCATATTGATGACTATAAGCAAAAATTTGGGAAAAAAAAGTTTTGAAAAAGAAGGAACTAACCTGACATTTGTCTCCCAAATAGTACTGTCTCCCGGCATACTCAAGGTAATCCGATTTCTGGAGTTCTAATAAAACAAAAATAAAACTAGATTACAACTGATTTGGATTACTTGCAATTTTCAAACATTTCCTAATCTATGTTTACCATAGTATTTAACAGTGCTATCATTGTAAGGTCATTCTAACATTGTTTAAAATTTTTTTTAATTATTATTATTATTATTATTATTATCAGTTCTGAGGCCTGAACTCTGGGCCTGGGCACTGTCCCTTACTTAGCTCTTCAGCTCAAGGATAGCGCTCTACCACTTGAGCCACAGTGCCACTTCCAGTTTTTTCTGCTTATATGGTGCTTAGGAATCAAACCCAGGGCCTCATGCATGGTAGGCAAGCACTGTACTACTGAGCCACCTTCCCAGCCCCAATTCTAACATTCTTGATGGATTATTCCTGTGGCCAATTTAGAGTAGCTTTGGAGAATAGTTTTGTGTTTTAAAATACAAACAGGTTGAAAACATAGAGTTTGTAAGTAGTCAAATACTAAAGCAGGACCATTTGAAAGTATTATTTACCTTTCTTTAAAAACAACTTATTATGTTATAAACTTAACCTTATTTAACTAACCATGATTAGGCTCACCAAAGTTCAAGAAGCTGAATGTGGAACATTTTTTTAAAGTTTAATTTCATCCATTTCACAGAGATAAATAATTACCTATTTCAATGGTTGACAAATTCTTCTGTAAGGAGCCACATAATAGATATTTTAAATTTCCTGGCCCACACAGACTCTGTCAGAACTACTCAATTTTGCTATAAAACTTCATAAACACTGAGATTTGAGTTTTACATAATTTTCATGTCACAAATACTTCCCTTTAATTTTTTCTATCAACTGAAATATAAAAGCCCATGGACGAAAAACAGGTAATCAGTCATATGTGGCCCACAGGTCTATCTAAATTATTCACCTACTCCTGAAGGGTAATCATAATGCATAACTTTCAGATAGGCTTGTTTCTAGTCACAAAGAGTTCTTGTCTGGAACTCTTAAAGTTATCTATATGTTATGCCCATATAATCTTTGCAAAGTTTAATTCCAGGTAAGCAAAATGTTCAAAAAGATCCCTCCCCACTTCTAAATCTATGTCTCCTCCTTGAGATTTAAAATATAGATTGATAAATACATGCTTAAAATTCCATGCTTATGTCAGTATGTTAGAAACGTCCAAGAAACAGTTTGCAAAATTATCCTGGATTGGTCAGGTATCAAATGGATCACACTGATATTTCATTACCTTTTCTGCTATCCAACCAAACATCAAATTCTACATTACGATAGATTTCTGGATCCAGGGCTTTGAGCACCTTATAGGGGAAGAACAACTTCGGCAGATTTTCTAGAGACTAAAACAAAAATAATCAAGCTACAAATTCACCATTTTCAATTCTTCCTTCTGAAAAATTTATTGTCAAATTTTATTATAATTCCCAAAGGAACTATCTTTCTCCTGCTTCTTAGCCATTCACCATACTAAATATTAACTACAAACTTGAAAACCTGCTTGATTTTATAGGCCTTATATGTATGTTTAACATTTCTCCTCAAGAACCAGTATCAGTACCTAATTTCTTGAAATAACAAAGACACTATATCCTTTAAATAAAGCAATTTTTGTACAAAAAGACTGCTTATAGACTAAATATTGGCCTATTATAATTTTAACTTGAAAAAAGATCTGAAATTTCTTGTCAGATTTTGCATTGAAAAACTCACAATTTCATTAATAGCAATTCAGGAAAATTAGTGCAGTTTTAAACAGGTAGGTATTTAATAAAGGAAAACACGACCACTTCCTATATGCACCTCACAAAATTAGGATGGGTCACCTGACGTTAACTTTTAAATTATCATGTTATTGAGCCAGTAGTATGAAAATTTTTTTTCTTAAAAAAAAAAAAATCAAACCTTTGATTCTTCTGATCCTTGAATACAACCCTCTGGGATATTTTCAACACTGCAGAAGGTACCACACTCTTCAGTCCTAATTAAAAAGATTTAGAACAAAGGGCTTTAAATGAAATAATTATTCACATCTAACAACTATGCAACCACCTAGTGGTAAAGTAGCTCAGATCGAAAATTTTTTTAAAAATTAAGCTTGCACCCCAACATCTGCATTATGCCTTCCTTGTAACTGTGTGCTACAATACAATTACTCAATAGATTATATCTGTATTTTAAGAGCTCCCAAGGGCAAATGCACATTAAGATGGTTCCCATGACCCTGCTTTTACTGTTTACACTCTTGTGTTTTTCCTACTCCAAGAGTTTGCTTCTAATCAATACATTACTTACTTGATTACACTAAGAAAGAATGTAGTACTCATCTTGTTGGTTTCTCTGTCACTAGTAAGAAAACAAACAGCCAAGTTCATTGAGCTAATGTAGAAAAGAAACGAAGGAAATTTCCTTTGATTAACTGCCAGCAAAACACTGAAGCATCAGTATTATAGCTGGAGAAAATAAATGTTGCCAAGAACCAAGAATGGGGAAGCAGGTACTTCCCTAATCAAAGCACCAGGTAAAAACTCAATCCTGACAATACAGTCTCATGAAAGTGTCACAAGATTCAACTAAACCTATTTCCAAATTCCTAAACCACTTAGGCTAACCATAACTGTGTTGTCTTAGATGACAAGTTGGTGCAATATTGTTATGCGGCAGTGGACAACTAAGAAACCTTGCCTTTATACTTCTTTGGTTTGCCTAAACCTGGAGTCCTTCAGATAAGTAATTAAGAGAAGAATGAAGCAACTTTAACCCTGAAACACCATTGCCTTCTACTGTGGTCCTGGATAAGGTTTAAAAAATTTGTTTCTAGGGCTGGGAAGGTGGCTCAGTGGTAGAGCGCTTGCCTTGCATGCAAGAGGCCCTGGGTTCGATTCCTCAGCACCACATAAGCAAAAAGAAAAAAAAAGCCGGAAGTGGCGCTGTGGCTCAAGTGGTAGAGCGCTAGCCTTGAGTTGAAGAGCTGAGGGACAGCGCCCAGGCCTAGAGTTCAGACCCCACAACCGGACCCAAAAAAAAATTTGTTTCTAGCCAAGCTTCAATACTTTATGCCTGTAATCCTAGATAGTCAGGAAGATGAGATCTGAAGCTCATGGTCCAAAAAGCCAGCTATGGCAGAAAAGTTTGAGGCTACTATCTCAAATTAACCATCAAAAATGTTGGACTATAGGCCTGGCTCTCTTGGTAGAGTGCCAGCCAGGAGCACTGTGAAAGCGCAAAGACCCTGAATTGAATCCCCAATGTTGGCATGAAAAAATTCTCCTGTTTTCTTTCTTTTAGGTAACAATGTAAGTATCAGGAAGCTGAAACATGTTTTTCAATGAGAGGGGGCTAGTGGCTGGGTAATGGATAAATGAAAAGGAATGATGGATGAACTTACTCATAATACTCAATAGATAAGGGGAAGTGAGAACCTTGTTGTAACTGGTGAGAGATTGAGAGAAGAGGTGACTGATCAAGGTGCACCAAACAAATAAATGGACGTGTGAAACTGTAACCTCCGTGTATAACTACTTGTACAAAAAATAAAAATGAAAAATTAAACTATCTTCTATCAAAAATTAAAAGTTGCAAGAATATTAAGTTGAATTTCAACTTTCCAAACCTTTCTTCTCAATTTGTTCTTTTTCTCAAATGCTTGTTCCTGTGTTTTCCCACAGCTGTTAAGACCCAACTCAGATCACCTATAGTATAGTAATATATAAGTAATATATAAGATATAAGTAATAGTATAGTAATATATAAGATATAAGTAATATATAAGATATAAGTAATATATAAGATCTCTATTATATGACTAAATAATTTTTTTACCTGTATTTCCTAATTCTACGGGGATAAGCAGCTTTTATTGCTGTCCATTTCTATTTATCTTTAAGGCATCTAGTGTATTTCCCACTCTTCAAAGATTTCTTCATAGTTAATGTTAAAAGAAATTCAATTAATAGAAAAGTCTATTTGTCCCAACTAAGAGTTATTTCATTTCTTCACCTGATCTGACACTGACTACCTTCTGTGAGAATATCTTGTACTTTCTCTCCAAATTTCTAAAAATTCAGGAATATAAAATTTAAAAACATGAATAAAAACCACAAGTCTAAGATGATACTTGATGGCTACAAAAATCTTAGTTTCTAAACAGAGCTAAGAATCAGGAAGAAAATGTAAGATAATACCCATTTCATTATCTAAAAACTCAAAGTTTTCAACTACATCTATTAAATAATGGCAACTGCCCACAGTCTATACTTCTAGTTTGTGAATATACTCAAAAGTTTATAATTACTTTTTAGACAGAGACATCCTATTTGCTAAATGTGTGTGCAAGTTATGCAATCTTAGTTGCCATTTCAAAATAACAATGCTTGTTTTTCTGGGGTTTTATTTAGTTTTGTTTTTTGCAGGTGGCACATGCCAATAATCCCAGCACTCAGGAATCTAAGGCATAAAGTATCATGATGAGTTCAAGGCCAACCTGGACCACGTAGCAAGACACTATAGCAAAGTAACAATAATAAAGGTCTGGTTGCATGGTTCAAGTGCAAAATCAACTGCCTAACAAGTGTGAGACCTTGAGGTTAAACTGTAGTAGCAATAAAAAAGGCAGGTTTATAAACCTACTCTAACAAAAAATCTGACAATAAACCCAGAATCCTAACAAATGCTGAGTAGTTAGTTAATACATAAATAAATAATGAAAGTCATTGGATAGCTCTCAAGTCCCTTCTCACAATATAAAATACACTGTGACTTGAACAGAGCCACCAAAGTCTGAACATTCCACAAGAAAATATCTTTTTGATGGAATTTCTCTCCATTAAAAAAACTTTTATAAACGTACATGTATTATGTGTTTATGTATATGCAATCTATGTTATAGCTTATTAGGCCTCTTCCACTTTCCACTGATAATAAACAAAGACATGAAAAATGATCATCCTGTAGTTGACATCCTTTTCCCTTTATTACCTGTCCTGAGTTGAACTCTTCTGATCAGTATCAGCATTCTCACTTCCAATCACAGCATTGTTTCTATTCTTCCTGGAACCACTTCGAAACAAATTAATTGCAGCTTTCAACACTTCTTCATCCACAATAAATACATCTTTATAGAGAATTTCATACAGTACAGCTGAAGGAATAAAAGGACAAAAACTTCAAATGTCAAAATAAGATTTTTTATGACAATGTAGAACTAGTCATAACTCAAGTATATAAACTCTTTAGATCCTAACAAGTTCTTCAAAGAGTCTTTTTTTTATGCTGAGACCTCCTATTTAAGAACCGTGAACAAGGGGCTGGGAAGGTGGCTCAGTGGTAGAACGCTTGCCTTGCATGCATGAGGCCCTGGGTTCAATTCCTCAGCACCACATAAGCAAAAAGAAAAAAGCCAGAAGTGGCATTGTGGCTCAAGTGGTAGAGCACTAGTCTTGAACTGAAGAGCTGAGGGACAGCGCCCAAGCCCAGAGTTCAGGCCCCATGAACGGACCTCCCCCCCCGAAAAAAAGAACTGTGAACAAGTCATTTGAAATCACACCCAATTATTTATAATGCCTTCACTTACCCTGACAAATGGCTGCACTTGTCTGAAATTGTTTTGAGTACACAGAATCGTAATGACCATTACTTGTATAACAGAGTACAATCTGAAAAGAACAGAAACCTAATATTACATCTAACAGTCATGGAATTAAATTGTTAATCAACAAGTAATAAACTACATGAATTTGTATTTTTTAAATTTTGAATGTAAATATTAGGTATACCTCATAAAGAAATTTTGTTAGTAACATTTCAAAAAATATTATTATTATAAAGGTGTTATATGGAGAGATAAGTTTCATAAGTCTGTTAAAGAGTATATTTCTTTATGGAAAACACCACCCCTTCCCTTTCTCTCTACCAGATATTCCTTCCCATCCCAAACTACAAGTTGTATAATTCATTTTCCACATACTGTCTAGTGTGTTCATGACTTTTTTTTTTCATTTTAACTAATTGCTCTGTTTTTGCTGGTGGTGCTGGGGACTGAACACAGAGCTTGACCTCAAGGCCCAGGCTCTGTCCCTGAACTTTTTCACTCAAGGCTAGCACTCTACCACTTGAGCCACACAACTCCACTTCTGGCTTTTTTGAGCAGTTTATTGTAGACAAGAGTCAAGGACTTTCCTGCCCATCCTGGCTTTGATTCATGATCCTCAGATCTCAGCCTCCTGAGTAGTTAAAACTCCATGTGTGAGCTACTTGCATCTTGCTACATATTGTAATTTCAATATAAACAAATGTATTTTATACCAGTACTGAAGCTTCAACTTAAGGGCCTGGGCACCATCCTTGAGATTTTGTGACCAAGTCTAGTGTTCTACCACTCTAGCTTCAGTTCTCCATGAAGTTTTGAGTGGTTAATTGGAAATAAGAGTCTCACAGACTTTATTGCCTGGGCTTTTGAACTATGATCCTCAAATTTCAACCTCCTGAGTAGCCAGGATTACAGGTTTGAGCCACCAGCACCTGGCCAAATGTATTTTATAAATTCCAAAATCAGGTATTTTATCACTATCCTAAAAGTATTAGCTCTGCATAAAATGTGTACATGATCCTTATACATGGTATTCTTTGATTTACACACCAAAAGATTTCATACTTTTGTATTTTTTTTTTTTTTTGGTCCGGTCGTTGGGCCTGAACTCTGGGCCTGGGCGCTGTCCCTCAGCTCTTCAGCTCAAGGCTAGCGCTCTACCACTTGAGCCACAGCGCCACTTCTGGCTTTTTTCTTATGTGGTGCTGAGGAATCGAACCCAGGGCTTCAGGGCCTCAGGCATGCGAGGCAAGCGCTCTACCACTGAGCCACCTTCCCAGCCCCATACTTCTGTATTTTTATGGTAGAAAACCTATCTAAACTGCAACTATTTAACCATAGGGACTAAGTGTGGCAACTAAGCATATAAATATTTACTATATGATTCATTCAACTTTTCTGTGTAGGAAATTTTTAGAGAAGCTGTAGGTGTGATACAATACCAGCCATGAGGGAAAAAAAAAACCTGTGCAAAAGTAAGCCATCTTGAGTTGAATCACCAGTGTTTGTACAAAAAAAAGAAAAAGAAAAGAAATAGGTCAAAAATTTGAGGAGAGAACCTACAGGTTTAAAAATCTCTAGTAAATATGCAAACATTCAAATTTCATGTCAGTCAATGCTGTATACAACTGCTAACATATAAAGGCCTATACTTTTTCAATTATGATTATGTTGCACTTTGCTTAAACACTGTCAATTCACATTAAGGATTAAGTACGTTGATGTTTGAATTTAAAATAGATCGAAGGTTAGGTGCCAGTTGAGAACTCAAGAAAGTGGTAAACTGCCATTTGAGAAAACAAGCTGAGTACAAACCTCCAAGTTGGAACAAAACCAAACAAAAATAGTTGTTTTTTTTAAAGTAAACACACTATTCTGTGGCACCAATGGGTCATATTGCAATCAAGAGGTTGAGATGTGGAGATTCATAGGTTGAAGCCAGCCTGGCAGAAAAGTTCATGAGATTCCAATTGTCCAGTCAAAAATCTGGGCTGGTAACATGGCTGTAGTGGTAGAATGCTAGCCATGAACAAGAAAACCAAGGGTATGTGAGGCCCTGATACTGGTACTGGAATGAACAAAAAAAGATGTTGAATGTATAGATAATATGGAAAAATGATTAAAAAAAACAAGGACAGCAAGGAGGTACTAAGTTATACACAATACAAAATTCTTGTAAGTTGAATGTTCAAAACTCTTAATATATTGACAAATGCTTCTACTAACTAGTTTTTCAATACCCAGTCAGATTCTTAGGACCAGCTTATTCCACCCCTTATTATTTAATGCTACTCAATTTGTCCAGCTTAAATAGTCCCCAAAGGATCTCTTGCCATTTGAGTAGACTGCCCTTCACATTTAAGACTCATTTTTCTGATTACAAGCAGAAAAGGGCTTTCTCTTTTGCATCCTTTGTACATGCTTGATTATATCATTGTAATTAACTATTTTGATATCTATATAATCAATGCTCTTCATGGTCTGAAAGACAAATATTTTATTATAGCCATTCTGTTATCTTCAAAGTCCAGAAAACTGCTTTTTATATGATAGGGGTTTATTATTAGCTAAAAAATTAAATAGTAGCCATGGTTAAAGGAAGTGTCCCAATTTACAGTTGTCTTCCGTGTTATCTCCTATTCAGTCTTCTCTATTTCTGACACCACTTCCTTAATTCAGGTCTTTTGCCTATGTAAGTTCTCCCAGTCTTGCCTTGCCAATAGAATGGTATATGAATTATGCTACATGGTATGAAGATGAAGAACTTGTCTAATTAAATACATAAGATAGGTATTTTTTTTGCCAGTTATGGGGCCTGAACTCTGGGCCTGGGCACTGTCCCTCCGGTCTTCAGCTCAAGGCTAGCACTCTACCACTTGAACCACAGCACCACTTCCAGTTTTTTCTGCTTATGTGGTGCTGAGGAATCGAACCCAGGGCCTCATGCATGCAAGGCAATCACTCTACCAATAAGCCACATTCCCAGCCCAGAATAGTTATTTTTTAAATTAAAAAAAATTCTTTGTGTAAGAAATACTGTATTTTGAAATACAGTGTAATTGTTTAATATTTTCAAACAATTAAACTACTTTATACTATTTTCCATCTAAGAAATTCACAAGGCGGCAGACAATTGACACTCAATGAAAAAATAAGCAGGTATACAAATGTAAAGTGACAGTGTAATTACACAGAAACTGGTTATGGGGACAAAAAAGGAAGAAGAAAATACCTGTCAGAAGAGTTTGGAGAACATCAAAGAATTGACATTTGGAATGTACACATGTGTACACACACATATTGCAATTTGACATTTGGGATGTACACATGTGTACACACACATATTGTAACTTCTTGGTCACTTTTGCACACTGCCTACATTCAGAATTTGAGCTTTATCCTCTGATCAGTGAGGAGCCAATTAGGCTTTTAGAAATATTGCCTTTTCCAATTACAGAGGAGTAACAAGAATGCAGCTGTTTTGAGAGTCACTATAACTGAGAATGACTGGACAGGTTAGAATGAGAGTATATTGTCACTTAGATCATTTACTTTTTCATTAACTAAATTAAAAAAAAATCCCCCCTAATATCCTTGCAAGCCAGCAGCATCATTCAAATTCTTTTGTTCAACATTCATCCATCTTACCTTATCTTCATAGCCATTTTCTGTGACGCAAGTTGGTGGCTTTCCAGGATTGCGATAAAGAATAAAATCCCGACTACAATGAAAGAATACAAAGGTGGATGTAGAAAGAGGTAACTTAGTATATGAAAGAAATAGCTATATGAACAAGTATATGGGGCTGGAAAGGTGACTCAGTGGTAGAGTGCTTGCTTCACATGCGTGAGGCTCTGGGTTCAATTCTTCAGCACCACATAAGCAGAAAAAGCCGGAAGTGGCACTGTGCTCAAGTGCTAGAGTGCTATCCTTGAGCTGAAGACCTGAGGAACAGTGCCCAGGCCCAGAGTTCAAGCCCCACAAATGGGGTGGTGGGGAACACTAAGAAACTAAAGGTGAATTCAAAGTAAAGAGTTAATTCAAGGTAGAGCAAAAGGATCTATGGATTTTTCTAAATATTTATTTGTGAGCAACATGAAGATTAAGACAAACTAATGTCAAGTACCAGTGGCTCATGCCTATAATCCTACACTCAGGAGGCTGAGAGGTCTAAGGATGGTGGTTTGAAGCCATGATGAGCAGGAAAAGTCCAAGACTCTTATGGTTAACTACCAAAAAACAACCAAAACGAACAAACAAAAAAACATGCCAGAAGTGGAACTGTGTTTCAAGGGGTAGAGTTCTAGCCTTGAGTAAAAAAGCTCAGGGACAACACTCAGGCCCTCTCAGTTCAAGCCCCAAGACCAACACATGCAGGAACATGCATGAACATACATGCATACACATACAGGCATATACACACAAACTAAAATTACATGTATGTGAGTCTGAGAGGCAATAAACAAGTTTTCTGCTAAAAAGCAGAAAATTTTGAGTGAGTGTAAAAGGTCAGACAAGAACCATTCCAATTTCAGCTGTTGCATATCATCTGGATAACACAATTTTGCTTTTACAATGAAAGCAGCACAATGTTTATATGAGTGAGCACAACTGTGTTTCAATAGGCTTCATTTATCAACACTAAAACTTAATTCAACACATTTACAAATACTTTGAAGTATTCCTCATTAGACTTTTTAATCATTTAAAAATAATTCTTAACTAAAAGAACATATACAAAGAGGCATCAAGCCAGTTTCAAAGCTGACTTGTGAATTAAGAGAACTAGGAACAGGTGTGGTGATGTGCACCTGAAATCTCAGCTCTGAGGCTGAGGCATGTGTTCCAGGATAGCCTGGATTATATAGTGACCCAGTCTCAAAAAATATAAATAAGCAAATGAGTAAATAATAACTGATTATATACCTATCTGCTCAATTTCTCATTTATACTTTTTTTTGCTTGTCCTGGGGCTTAAAGTCTGGGCCTGGACACTGTCCCTGAGCTTTTTTTTTTTTGGGGGGTCCGTTCGTGGGGCCTGAACTCTGGGCCTGGGTGCTGTCTCTCAGCTCTTCAGCTCAAGGCTAGCGCTCTACCACTTGAGCCACAGTGCCACTTCCGGCTTTTTTCTTTTTGCTTATGTGGTGTTGAGGAATTGAATCCAGGGCCTCAGGCATGCAAGGCAAGCACTCTACCACTGAGCCACCTTCCCAGCCCCGCTGAGCTTCTTTTGTACTCGTTTTCTAGCTCTCAACCGCTTGAACCATAGTACAAATTCCAGCTTTTTCTGAATAGTTTATTGGAGTTAAGAGTTATCATGGGCTTTCCTGCCTGGGCTTGCTTTGAACCATAGTCCTCAGATCTCAGTCTTTTGAGTAGCTAGGATTGTACGTGTGTGCCACCTGGTGCCCAGCTCATTTAAACTTGTGAGATTTAATAAGAAATGATCAAATCGAAAAACATTGATGAGCAAGTTCTCATAAGAGCTTTCTGATTCTACCAGCTCACCACTCTAAGAGTGTACAAGGAGTCTCATATAGATCATAATTCTTGAGTAAACAAGATTTGCAATATTGTGTAGCTTATATTACACAAGTATTTTTCAAAATCTTATGGTTTTCTTCAATGATATTTTTCCAACTTTAAAGATCAACACAGAATTTCAACAACAAGAGAATGGTAGTCCTATACCTTTTATTCATTACAATTGCCATAAGGAGACTTAATTTCCCCATGGAATTTTAATAGCACAGATGTACCATATTGTCTATTTAGGTAAAAATCCTTTATTTGACATACCATAAACCACAGCAGTACACCAATTTCTTCTTTAGGTGTAATGAGAATTGAACTCTGGGTCTCCTCCTTGCTAGGCAGGAACTCTATAACTTGAGCTTCTATCTCCAGCACCTTTCTGCATTGGTTTTTTGCTTGTTTGTTTTTTGGTTGTGGGGCTTGAACACTGGGCCTGGGCGCTAACCCTAAGCTCTTCAGCTCAAGGGTAGCATGCTTCCACTTGAGCCACAGTGCCACTTCCAGTTTTCTGGTGCTTAATTGGAGGGTCTCATGATTGTTCCCTGCCATGGCTGGCTTTGAACTGCAATCCCTGTACCTCAGCTCCTGAGTAGCTAGGATTACAAGGGTGAGCCACTGGCACCAAGCTGCATTGGTTGTTTTTGCAGAAGGGTGTCACTTTATGCCCAAGCTGACCTAATCTGTGATGATAGAGCGCTAGCCTTGAGCTGAAGAGCTGAGGGACAGCGCCCAGGCCCAGAGTTCAGGCCCCACGACCGGACCCAAAAAAAATAATAATAATAATTGGTGATGACAGGAATTTGCCACTATGCCCAACTATTGTGCTCAGTCTAGAAAGCAGGCACACATTACTGTGTACTGCCACTGGTTTGAGTCTTGCAAACTTTTATGGCTGAGCTGATCTTGAACCAAGACTCCCTGATCTCCATCTCCCAAATTTAAACCATTGCACCCACCATGCAAACCAATTTCTAGCTTGTTAGGAAGGATACTGCCCCACTGAGAAAAACATTGAAAAGCAAATTTAAATATTCAATATTTTTCTAAGATAAATATTGTCATTTCCTATAGGCTATACTAGTATGGCTGGATGTATAAATAGATGATTCAGGAAGGGTCTCACTATGTAGCTCAGTTGGTCTCGTAAACTCACAATCTTTCCATCCTAACTGCTTGAGTACTGGGATTTCAGATTTATAAGTTTGTGTCACCAACATGTCCAACTTCCAGTAGTTTCTAAAGTTATCTTCCCATGCTAACAGACACAATTGATAGAGGTAAGGATATTTATCATTTTGTTTTTTGCCTGGTCCTGGGACTTAAACTCAGGGTCTGGTCACTTTCCCTGAGCCCCTTTGTGCTCAAGGCTAGCGCTCTACCACTTGAACCACAGCACCACTTCTGGCCTTTTCAGAATAGATTATTAGAGATATGAGTGTATCTCATGGACTTTTCTGCCCAGGCTGTCTTTGAACTACAATCTTCAGATCTCAACCTCCTGAGTAGCTAGGATTATAACCACTGGCTATTTATCATCTTTTTACAAGGTTCTCTAACCAAAACTACAATACCTTGCCTTTCTTGACATCTTCACTCTACGTCATCAACATATTAACTCCCCAACGGGACTTTAATATAAATTTTACACATACACTTTCTCAAAGAAAAGAAGATACAACTTACTTATAAATTAGAGAAAGAGCTCGTATTTCCAGCTGGCCAGCACTTTCCTAAACATAAATAGTATACAAGATTGTAAAACCATTTTATTGCTAGGAAGCTTTTTTTACGTTTAACAATTTTAAGCACTGTTTTTTAATACTATCAGATAAAGGATTTGTAGAAGATACCATAATTTGGTTTGAGAATGTAAAAATGACACTTGGTAAATAATTAAAAAATGGACTGAAATTCCTTAACAAATAATATGATATGACAGACTTAAAAGATATGAAAGTAGTACTGGAAGAAGAATAAAAGCAAAGCCGAATATTTAAAAATTTGGTTTTTACCAGAAAATTAAAATCAATTTTATCACATAAAATTATTTTGGGCCACATAAAATATGCCTTACAATTTTACTTACACACAAAAGATAACTACAAGTAGAGCAATTACTCATTATTTAAATGATCGCTTAATGATATTACTACCCTCCTCCCCCATTAAAGTAAAAAGCTGTTTCCCAACACTGTCCTTTTTCCCAAGCATTGATTCTAGTAGTCTATGAATGATGACATTGTTAAAAACCAATTCTCAATATTCAACACTAACACAATAAGCCAATCCTTGTCTTTAACTTTTCAAGGTAACTATTTCACCCAATACAGGCAGCTACTTCAGAAAATATTTGGGGTCTAGTTACAGTGATGAGACATGTTTAAGGTTACTATTCCAAATCACTCTGAAAATATTAAATCCCCATTACTTCATCTTACCTTGGGATCTCCCAACCGTTCCAGGTATTTCTCAAAAGATCCCTCCACATACTTCAAAAATAAAACAAACTTGACTTAACCAAATAAACAAGATTACTGATATCTGATTATAGAGTTTTTTACTCAGGTTAACAATTACTAGTTTGTACAACACCACAAGAGGAGTTCCACATGCACAGAAGTGTTAAGTGGGGGAAAGCTGCACTAGAAATGCACCTGACAGGTTGTTCTACCTTATCTATATTCCAGTGTATTTCATCAAAGAATATGCTCTGAGTTTCTTTTGAAATGCCAGCTTAGGTAAAAATGACAATTTTCATACATCAAGCAAGGTCAATAAACATAAAGATTTCGAATTTGAGAGAAAAAGTATTAAAATTTTAACTGAGAAACTTTTAAAGAAAATTTTGTTTATCTCAGAAAAGCCCCAGGGGCACAAGGGAATTTGAGAGTGATGAAAATGTTCCACATCCTGACTGTGATGGCAACTGCATGATTGTATATGATGGTGAGAACTATATGCTACAACTAAACTGTTCTCTTACTATATGTCAAATACACCTCAATAAAAATGAAATTGCTGGGTGCCAGTGGCTCATACTGCTAATCCTACTCAAGAGGCTGAGATATGAGGATCACAGTTCAATGGGAAGGTGGCTCAGTGGTAGAGTGCTTGCCTTGCATGCATGAGGCCCTGGGTTCGATTCCTCAGCACCACATAAGCAAAAAGAAAAAAGCCGGAAGTGGCGCTGTGGCTCCAGTGGTAGAGCGCTAGCCTTGAGCTGAAGAGCTAAGGGACAGCACCCAGGCCCAGAGTTCAGGCCCCACGACCGGACCCAAAAAAAAAAAAAAAAAAAAACAACAGTCCAGCATGGAAAGCACATGATTCTATCTACAATTAACCACAATTAACGACTACCAGAAGTACTGCTGTGGCTGTGGTAGAGTACCAGTCTTAGGCAAAAAAGCTGAGGAATTGCCAGGTCCTGAGTTCAAGACCCAGGAATAGCACAAAAAAAATTGAATTAAACTCAGGGAACATTTTTAGTTCTATTCATGTACATTATTAAACTCAGGGAACATTTCTAGTTTCATTCATGTACATAACTACAGACTTTAAGATATTCAGTTTAAAATTTTCCTCACTTAGCCCAGTGGCAGTGCTTCACATCTGTAATCCTAGTTACTCAAGAAGTTGAGCTTTGAAGCCAGCCTGGACAGGAAAGCTGTGAGACTCTTATCTCCAATTAATCACAGAAAAATCTGGAAGTGACACTGTGGTTAGAGTGGTAGAGCAAAAATGACATTGGAGAAAGCACCCAAGCCTAGAGTTTGAACCCCAGGACCAGATAAAAGAAATCCTCATATACTTTTGACACCTAATTGACATACAATAAACTGCATAATTCAAACAGTGCAATTTTTTGACTTATGTATGTACCCATGTAACAATCATCAAAATTAACTCCTGTTTTGTGTCTCTATTAACTGATATAACCACTGAGGTGCTTTCTTTCACTACAGAATAGTATTTTCTCTAGAGGTTGTTTTTTTAAAGGACAGTCACATAGTATAAACTTTTGTTAGGGGCATTTAGATTTTCTACCACTCAGCATAATGAGATTTATCCATAACTTCTAATTTCATGTTTGTTTTCAAAATACAATTCAAGAACTGAAACTATGCATCACTTGAGAGCTTGGCAAAAATGCAGAAATCTCATCTGAGGTCTCAACTCAGACCTACTCATTTAGGATCTGTAGTTTACCAAGATCCCCAGGTGATATGAATGTATAAAAATACTTGGTACACGTCTTTACACCATGGTCTTTCATTTGAATGTCATGAACAATGCTTTCCCCAGGTGTGGAAAATATAATCAACTTCAAGACAATAAGCTTTAAAGAATCCTTCATAACATTTTAAAATTCACTGAAACCTGTTGAAAAAAATTAAGAGTAAACTTCAAACAGAAAGCAGACAAATACCACAGTCAACAGAAAGAAACTAATTAGTATTTCAATGGGTAAAAATGTAAAAACTGAAAAGTCACATGAAAAGGCACACATCAAATTTGAACTTGGTAAATTTGTAGCTTCCTTAACTAGAGCACTGAATATCTAGAAGCTGTTTTTCACAAATTCAATCATTAGTGGAACAGTTACAATTACTAGTTTCTCATATTTAAAAAGATGTTAAGTTTCTTTACAATTTTTATGACTCTTCAAATTGGCTGAAAATGATTGCACACATATTAAAATGTGCATTTTAAAGTTGCAGACTTTAAAGGAGAAAAACCTTTTTTGAGTAATTATAATAAAAATAGCAGTCAAAATAACTTTTTAGGGAAGAGAAGTGGGAAATACAAAGATTTTTATCTAGTTGTTTTGTTTCAGATAGGTCTCACTGTAGCCAAGATAGCCCTCACCTGGAACTCTTCCTGCCTTAGTCTTGTAGTGCTTGGCATATGCCACCACACCCAGATTTTTTAAGTTACTGTACAAAACAGCCTAATTCTGGAAGGAAGTGCGGAAGCATGCTAAGTGGGAGGCCAGCTAGAAAATATTTACTATTGAGAAAATAGGAGACAAAAGATAGAGTTTTCATACGTGCTTAAAATTCTTTTTGCACAACTACTTTACCAACAATATGTACCTTAGGGCACATATGCTACTTACAGACTCAAAAGTTTGTTGATTCTCCTTCATATATAAGACGCAAGCCTTCCTGACTTGTAAATGATGGACCTGGCTGCAAAATAACTACAAAAGAAGAGAAAGAGTATCTTACTCTTAAAAATCATCTGAAACAAGCTTTTAAAGATTATGAACTGGATACAATCTTCCCTTCTCTAGAATATATGTGGAAAATAGGGAAAGCAAGTATTCGTACTCTTTAGTGAGATAAGGTGGTATTTTTTTACTCCTTCCCCCTTTCTACTCCTCAAGTGCATACTTATGAAGATTAAGAAAAATTTCTCAAATTTGCTTTAACCCTACATTACAAACTTTAAATAGAAAAGATGGCAACGTACTTGGACTGATCAGCAGTGGCACAGGTTGTTTCAGTTTGCACTAACAAGGAACAACCTCTTTTTATACAGTCCTGGGTGTTTCTCTAAGCAATTCTTTTGCTTTTCTTGCTAGGCTACCAATTTAGTTACAGGACTATGCCACATCTCAAACTCAGAAAGGTGACTATAGCAAGACATATTTCCTCTTGTTTTACCTGCTCTGAAATAGCCCGAAAGAGGCAAGAGGCATCCTTGGCAGTCAGCTTTCGAAACAGCCCTAAACTGCCTAAATATTCATCCATTGATGATTCATTCAAAGACTTCTGGCTGCAGTACTTTTTCCATCCTTTGTGCATCTTGCCACGAGGAAGAATAGAAGAGTAGAATGAAGTAACAGTGGGGCACAACAGTGGGGCAGCGGTGTATCCAGAAAGCAGTTCAAGGTCTAGGCACAAAGGAGCAGTTGGGAGTCAGCAGCGTGGAATCTTGGTACCTCATAGGAGCAGGAAAAGCAGGGGATTGGATTGCTCAAGTCAAGGCAGGAACCTGCAAAAAGAAGAGGAAGAAGCAATGCCCCAGGAATAAGGAACTTTAAAAAAGGAAACACTGCAGGCAGAAGGTACACAACTTTGGAAGAGTGGGACTAATTCAATTAGTACAAGGCTAAGAAAAGTATACATAAGCAGCTGAACTCAGGTCTCAGAGGCAAAGTGGGTTTATAGTTTCACAAGACAAACTGCTGTATGAAGCTGCAATTGCCAGCCTATAAACAATTAGTCTCCCCATGTAATTGTAACCCCTCTGTACAGTATGTTCACAAAAAAAAAAAATTAAATTAAATTAAATAATAAAACAATTAGTCTCAGCCTAGTCCACCTTAAGATCTCTGCCTGGATTTTCAACTAGTTTCTGTAAGTGCCCTGCTCTTTTCATAATTTCAGGAAGTCTGAGGAGAAAATCCTAGTTACTGGGCTTTTGCATTAAAAATATATTTTGTGGGAACTGGAGATGTGACTCAATTGGTACAGCACCACTGTGAGTCAAAAAGCCAAACGAAAGTCAAAGCCCTGAGTTCAAGCCCCTAAAACCAGGGTGCGCGGGCGTGTACATATGCACACACTATTTTTTGCATGGCACCAATGGCTCATTGCCTGTAGTTCTAGCTACTCAGGAAGTTGAGACCTGGAATATCTCAGTTTCATTGTAGGCTACACAGAAAAAAAGTCTGTAAAACTCCATCTCCAACTAATCAGCCAAACCTGGACTGGAGGTGTGGTTTAAGTGGTAGAAGAGCCAGTAGTGAGCAACAAAGCCAAGTGAGAGTGCAAGTTCAAGCCTTAATATTTGCAAAAAAAAAAATTACCTTTGAGTAACATGCACGTATGAAAATCACAATGAAACCATTTTGTACAATATGCATATGCTAATAAAAAGAATATTTTCAAAACCAAGAGGGGACCTCCTTTTAATCTGTGGAGGCAGAGGTCACAGATCAAAGTGCCAAAGCAACTTCATGAATATTTAAGTTATGAGACTCAATCATTATACTCAATCTCATTTAATTCTAGATAACTACCTGCTAGGAGTACAGAAACCAAATCTACTATCTATATTAAGAAACTCTTATTAATTCTTGAAGTATGTCTCCCAACTAGTATAGCACTAATAGGAAAAGAAAAACGTTCATGTGATCTAGTATCTTCTGCTTGCTAACACTATTATCACTTGAGCAATACCTCCAACCTTGCTTTTAGCTGAGAAGTCCACTAAAATTTTCAGCCTGGTTTAACCTCAAAACACAATCTTCCAGATCTCAGCCTCCTAAATAGCTTGCATGACAGGTTTGAGCCACTGGCACTAAGCCAGAAAGTTATCTAAGAAGTAGAAACAATAATAGCTCTGAAAATATCCATACTTTTCAATATGACCCATTCTAGGTGCTGAGGCAAACAACAAAAGAGGTAATGAACACTAGATATGTCATTCAATTCATTATTATAGTACTTAGCCAGAAAAATTGCTGTGGGTTCTAAGAAAATATTATTTCATTCCATTACATAGAACCTTATTTTTACTTAAATTCTAAAATCACATTCCTTATTTCCCTTTGTACAACTACTTAAAGATAGTAACAATATATTCTTAAAAATAAAGGGGAAGAGGGAAAACTAAAAGTAATGGGGGGGGGGTAAATTCAAATGAAGTACATCATATGAATGTATGGACATACCACAATGAAACTTGTACAATTTATGCTAATAAAAATATAAAAGAAAAAATACTTTAAGGGAGATAGATTCACATCACCATACATACATATATAGGTAAAAGCTGAGAAGTTGTAATACTAAGTTGCTTTCAAAATTATTTTACATGTTTGTGGATGCAGTAATAGTCATGACTGCCCCCTACAGGAAAAACATTAGGAAGCACTTACAATTTAGGAATGAAATAAATGTTTGCATGGAAAAAAATCTCGATTTCCTTTACCAGGCTAATTTGAAATTTTCTTTTTTTAAGTAAACATAAAACAGGGGAAGTGTTGCCTTTTGTTAAAGTGATAAGATATACTGTTTGAAAAGATGCATCACCATTTTAAGATCATTAATTCAGACAAAAGTTAATGGTTGTAATTTTAATGTTAATTTTGGCATAATTTACAAAGAAAAACAAATTCTTCATATCTATCACTTTTTAAACTGAAATGAAAGATTCATATACATTTTGAATAAGGAGGAAAGAAACAGAAAATAGGAAACAACTGGAAATAAGATCAGAAAAATTAGGAACTGGACAGCAAAGAGCAGGAAAAATACATGCAATAGAAGCACATAAAGCTACATAAATATGGCCAATTGATTGACAAAAGTACAAAAGAAATTCAACAGACAAAAGTATTTACCACATATATAGAAAGTAACACCTGACCTGTATGTATTTCACACCATTTACAATTGTAACTTAAAATAGGTAAGAGTTAAATGTAAAATACAATCTTTTGAACATACCCTTGGGCTGGCTGGCTGGCTCCCAAGAGGGGAGAAGGAAACAAGATGTCAAGGACACTCTCTGTATACCTTATCCTACTGGACATTTTGAGTTGTAAACCAGAACTTACTTGACCAGTTTAGGCAAATTTGTTAACTATAGCACAAAAAAAAATTGGAATCCATCAAAATTAAAATCTTTTGGACTCTATCAAAATTAAAATCTTTTGCTCTGTAAATGACATTTTCACAAACCAGAGGGAAATATTTATATAACATGTAGCTAACAAAAAATTGAATACTGAAAACATCTAAAAACTCTCTGAGGGCTGGGAAGGTGGCTCAGTGGTAGAGTGCTTGCATTGAATGCATGAGGCCCTGGGTTCGATTCCTCAGCACCACATAAGCAGAAAAAGCCACAAGAGGCACTGTGGCTCAAGTGGTAGAGCGCTTGTTTTGAACTGAAGAGCTGAGGAACAGCACCCAGACCCAGAGTTCAGGCCTCATGACAGACCAAAAAAAAAAAAACCAAATAAACAAAAACAAACAAACCAAAAAAACCGAACAAACCTCTCTGGTGCTACAGATGTAGTTCTTTGGTAAAAGCACTGACTGAGCATGCAAAAGGCTCTGAGTTTAATCCCCAAACCAAAAGGGAAAAAAGACAACAAAAACTATAAAAGTTAATAAAAACAAAACAATGCAATTCAACCTCTTACAGAAAAGATACAGGAATTCTTAAAAAACTCATAAAAACATGTTCATTGTTCACTAGGAAAATGCATGAGACATCATTTACACACCTACTACGATGACTGTAATAGTTTAACAAGTATGTGGGGATCTTACCCTCAACTTAAAGAAAGTGCATGATCCCAAAAGATATAACCTCTTAAATGAATTATGTTGAAAGGACAAACCTATGGAAATAGCAGATTAATAGTTATTTGGGGCTGTAGTGGGTATAAGCACTGAAACAAGGAAATAAAATGGTTATTTTTGTAATGATAAAAATCTTTAACAACATATTTACTTAAAAAAACCATTGAATTCTTAAAAGTGAAGCATAACAGCTTTAAGATACCTACAAGTATCAACTTAAAGTAAACAATTTGGTGATTCTTTAAAAATACATTCAAAGTTGGGCATCCATCATCAAAATTAATTTTTCATCAAAATGAAACCTTGCATTCTATAGCCATCAATCACTAATCCTCCTATTTTCACTAATCATGGGCAGCAATTAATATACTTTCTGATATAGGTATTTACCTACTGTGGACATGTCAAATAATTATCCAATATGTAGCCCTTTGTGGTTGGCAACTTTCACCTAGAAAAAGGTTTTTAAGTTCACCCATGTTGTAGAACACACCAGTATTAAAATCCATTATATTAAAATCCATTATATAATTAAGCCACTATTCATCAATTAAAATTTTGAAATATTTCTGTTTAGGGCTATTAATATTGCTATAAGCATTAATATAGTAAAATGTATGTAAAATATACCATTTTTTACTTGAATATATTTTTCCAATTCTCTTTGGTATATATTAAGTTGCTAGATTATATGGTAATTCTATAAGCATTTGCCAAACTCTTCCACAGCAGAGGCACTATTTTAACATTTTCACCAGCAGTATATGAAGGTTTTAATTTCTCTACTTCTAATCAAAATTGTTTTTCATCTTTTAATTATAGCCATCCAAGTGGAATTTCACTATAATTCTGATTTTCATTTCCCTAATAAAGTTCAGCATTCCAATGTGTACATCAACCATATTATCTTTTTGTTAGTTTTGGGAATCAAATCCAGGGTCTTGTGCATGCTAGACATATGTTCTACCATAAATTTATATCTGAACTATATACCCCCACTCCCAATGTTTTGTATATCTTTACTGAGATAGCATGACATAAATTTTAGAATAACTAACTGGCAATACAAGTTGTTCACCAGATATGAAACAACTGGAACACATGCTGATATACTGGAATAGTATAGCCAGTCTGATTTTCCTATAAAAATCAGTTTCTACTTGACCTAGTAACCCCACTTGTAGGTATCTACTCAGGAGAAATGTACACACTCAAAAAAACCCTACATGTGAAATTTCTAGCAGCTTTATTGATAGTCATGATCACTTCAAAACTAGAAAGAATCTAAACATACTTCAATATTAAATGCACAAGCTGTAGCAACAAAAAAGGGATAATATCTAACTAAAATACCTTGACAAAACAAAAGAAACAAACACCCCACAAATGAGGAGAAATATTTTGTGCTACATATCTCAGTAACAATATCACATATATATGTATGTATGTATGTATGTATGTATATATATATATATATAGAGAGAGAGAGAGAGAGAGAGAGAGAGACACCATAGAACTCAATAGTAATCCAACCCTATTAAAAATGGGCATAAGAACTAAACAAGTATCTCTCAAAAGACAAAAATGGCAAACTGGTATGTGAAGAATAGGCTCACATCACTACTCATCATATAAATATAAATGAAAATCACAATATAACATTTTACATCTGTCAAAATACCTTTGTCAAAAAGAAAGACATAAATGTTTGACAGGATATAGGGCAAAGGAAGGAAATTCATGCAATGTTGGTGGGAATGCAAATTAGTACATTCATTGTGGAATATATATATAAAGATTATCTCTAACCCTAAAAATTGAACTACCATATGATCCAGCAAGCCTACTTCTAGAAACATAGCCAAAGGAAATAAAGTTAGGGTGAAAGGGTTATCTGCATTCCTATGTTCATTACTGCATTGATAACAGCCAAGATATGTAACCAACCTAAATATCCATTGATACTTTGTCTATACACACTGGAATATAATTCAGCCTTAACAATGTGAATATAAACCTTAAGAATGTAGGGCTGTATGGAACCAACCCAGATGCCCCTCAGTAGATGAATGGATCAAGAAAATGTGGTATATATACACAATGGAATTCTATGCCTCCATCAGAAAGAATGACATTTCCCCATTTGTTAGGAAATGGAAAGGCTTGGAAAAAATTATATTAAGTGAAGTAAGCCAGGCCCAAAGAAACATAGGTCCCATGGTTTCCCTTATTTGCAATATCTAGTATAGGTATGAGTCAAGCGGAAAAGGTCAGATAATGTGATGTTAGGAAAACGAACCCTTAAATATGTATTTTAATGTTTTTTTTCTTTCATGCATGTGTTTCTAACGCATTTATAAGATTATTTCTTTGTTGCTTTGTATGTCCCTCCCCCACAGTGTAACCCCCCGCTTTCACTATATTTGATGTCAGTATAACTTGTGGAGGAGATGGGGACAAACAAGTCGTTTAAGGATTCAGGTGGACCTGTTGTAACAATGAGAAGTACAAAATGTCATGTCAAAAACGAGCTTTACAATGTCGGTGTGGGGGGGGAGGGGGGGGAAGGATTGGGTGGGGGGGAGGGGGAAGGCTGGGAAGGGAGGTGAAGGGTAAACAAAGGAGGAGGCTGCAATGCTTGGTAAGAAATGTATGCATTATCCTGCCCATGTAATTGTAACCCCTCTGTACAGTATGTTCTCAAATAAAATAAAATAAAATTAAAAAAAAAAAAAAAAAGAATGTAGGGCTGTGAAGGTGGCTCAGTGGTAGAGTGCTTGCCTTGCATGGGAAGCCCTGGGTTCGATTTCTCAGCACCACATAAGGAGGAAAAAAAAAAAAAGCCAGAAGTGGTGCTGTGGCTCAAGTGGTAGAGTGCTAGCCTTGAGCTAAGGAGCTGAGGGACAGTGCCCAGGCCCAGAGTTCAGGCCCCACGACCAGACCCAAAAAAAAAAAAAGAATGTTACACTAAGTGAAATACACCAGGCACAGATAGGTTGGTACTGTATGAGTTATGAAATAATTCATTAATTAAAAAAATGAACTCAGGGAAAGATGAACTCAGGATAGTAGATAGTAAATCAATGATTACAAAAAGCTGGAGATGAGAGGGAAAGGTGTAAAATGGAGGTGGAAAGGAGGCATAATGTAAGATCTATTGTAGATCAGGTTAATTCCAGTAAATAATGTATATTTTAAAATAAATATAGTGTCTCACCTTAAAAAGTGACTATATGAGTATTAGTTTGATTTAACCATCCCACATTAAATAAATATACATATATATACATACATCTCATATTGTACTTTTTGAATAGTTATGTTTTCTAAGTAATACTAATATTAAAGTACTTCTTCCATATACTATTTAAAACTGTATATTACAGTCAGCTATAAGACTGGATATCTATTTCTTATCAGCACTGTAGAAGTAACTGATATTATATGCATATGCATTACCTTAAAATAACTTTAAACATCACTAGAAAATAAAAATTTCAAAGTTCATAAGCTGTGAAAGTAAACATTCACAGCTACAAGACCACTTATTTTACAGATGCACAGGTTTTAAATCATTACAAGATTGGCTCAATTTTGAAAGCTAGTCTTAGTAGTAGTAGAACTAAAATTATATACACTATTCTGACATTCAAACAACTATTGTAATCCCATACCAAAGCTAAACAGATAGGACCAAAGGCTCAGAATATATTCTCCAACTTAATAGGATTGTTCAGATAGGGAGAATTATGAAAGGGTTAATCCTTTTCATTTGTAGGGGAGTCTGGTCATGGGGTCTGAACTCTAGGCCTGGGCACTGTCCCTCAGCACTGTCCCTCAAGGCTAGCGCTCTATCACTTGAGCCACAGCAGCACTTCCGGTTTTTTTCTGCTTATGTGGTGCTGAGGAATCGCACCCAGGGCCTCATGCATGCAAGGCAAGCACTCTACCACTCAGTCAACTTCCCAGCCCCTGAAAGGGTTACTCTTGATCAAGATGAAATGTATTCCAACTAACATATTGAAATCTCTTTGTTCAACTATTTAAAACAAAAAGTTTTTAAAGACTGGCATATTTAACCTTGTATGTAATAGAAAGCAATTTTCAAGGTATCAAACACTCCTTTGAAATATGTTGCACTTGAAATGCCTATTTTCCACAGCAAACTACTCCAAACCTCTAGAGCATCGATTCTCAAATGGAGAATTAGTGAAAACATATTATTCGAAGAGTCTGTTTCAGTACCTCGGGCATGGATCCCCCAAATTTGCATTTCCAGTAAGTTCCTAGATAGTGCTGATATTAATCCAGAGAACTCTGAGAATCACTGTTCTACAACAGTGTATTCTACAAGTTTCTAAAAAGATAAATTGAAGGCAAGGCCAAAATTCAATAAAGAATACATTCTATAATCCTATCTTCAAAATTGACAATGTCCATTGGGAATATTAAAGGCTCTAAGGAATGCCTACTAGTTGTTTTAATTCCACAGATCACTACCAGTGTTTGAAAATTTGAGAAATCATAGAATGTCTCTGTAGTCCAGATCTCAGGCTGTTGCAATAATTACATATTGCATATTCAGTGTTTAGCACATAGGTGCCTAATTAAATATTATTGCTACTAGATACCTAACTTATCATGAAATTGATGTGCCTATAATACTACTTGGTTTTTTTTTTCATGAAGGACGTATATGGCTTAGGCTAGTATTGAACTAATATCCTCCTGTCACAGCCTCTTGAGTTATGGAACTACAGAAATATACCATCATGTCCAGCTTAACACTTTTTATATGGAATTATACCTAGAGACTGTAATTTATACTTTTAATTGCTAGAATTGTCTATATATTCTTGCAACATTCAAATGGAGAAAAACTCTTGGAAAAACAATACATGAAATCTGATGGTTGTAATTCTGACACAACACTCATATTCCAACAAAATAAATGAGGTATATATTCACCTAAAATCACTTTTAAAGCATGTATCTGTTGACATATAAGGTAAGATGTAAATATAGAAAAATGATTTCATGCAGTTCTTTTTAATTTCTGAATGACAAAATATCATGAAAATATATTATTTATACTATTTAAATTTTCTTGGTCTGATATTTATACTACTTAAATTCTATAGGTCTGTTTTTCAGTTGTGAATAGGAGATACACATTTTACCTCTAAATTCTTACAAGTTTAAGTAATTACTAATCTATGAATCAATGGCAGTCAAATTTGATTTTTATCCATAAAAATAGTTTCAAGGAGTCTTAGTTATTACGCTAGCAAATAATTGGATAATTCATTTAAATTCTTTAAAAGCAAATAACATGCAACAATTGGGGAAAACGACCCTTTAGAACATCTTTTTAAGATTTTTTTTGGTTACTAAAACTACAGTAAACTTTTAAAAAAATTTTCTCAACAGAAACTTAGAATATGTATCCTTCAAGGATATATACTCAAATAGAAATAACAAAGCAGAATTAATAGAGGAAGGAAACACAATGGCTCTGAAACAAAATATGGTCTCACGGCCCCGTTTAGTGTCTTTCAAAGTTAGGAAAGAGAAAATAAGAATGCATTTTACAGTCCAGTTACCCTTACTCAGTAATGCCAAACAGGATAAACATTACCAAAGAAGCACTTCCATTTCCTTTTGTCCCCATTTCACTTGAAGCACATTAGAGATTTAAGAATAATTTAAAATATATACACTGACTCAGAAATACTAAAGGATATTTTTATTAAAAAGCTTATTTTGTTCAACGCGATACTTGCAATGTCTGATCACTCTAGAAATAGATTTTTAGGGGAGGGAGGAATCAAGTTTAGAACCTTTTTTCCCTTGTTTTGAAGCACTGGACACTTAACCTTCTAAATATAACTCAATTTTCTGTAACTCTAACTGCACAATGAATATAAATTTAAAAATGAATTCAAGGGGCAGGGAAGGTGGCTCAGCAGTAGAGTGCTTGCCTTGCATGCATGAGGCCCTGGGTTTGATTGCTCAGCACCACATAAGCAAAAAAGAAGCCGGAAGTGGCACTGTGGCTCAAGTGGCAGACCACTATCCTTGAGCTGAAGAGCTTAGGGACAGCGCCCAGGCCCAGAGCTCAGGCCCCACAACCAAAAACAAAATTTTTTTAATGAAATTCAATGAAGATCTTGCTCTTTGTATCATTAGAACTATGTATTACAATTCTAAGCCTAGTCCTCCCTAAATCTAAACAAGAGAAAATGTATTCTTTCAGTGACCTTTTTAAAAACTTTCAACTGTGCCACATGATTGGTTTGATGTATTAGAAATCACCTAATATTTCCAAGTGGGAAATCTGAGATCCATAAATTACTACACCCATTGATTTAGGAATGTTCTCACTTCTACATCTGGGAATACATCATACACTCATTTCACTCCACTTAGCAGTGGAGAAATAATCAGTATGTTATTCTGCACTAAAGTGGAAATAATATACGCCATCCACACATTATTCTTACAGTGACTGTGGGTTTAGGAAACAAGGAATTTAGAAGTAAATGGTGAAGTAAATCCTTCACCAAATAGCCTAATACATATCCTAAAATACTATTACAAACATTCAATTTGAGCCAGATACCAGTGCCTCATGTTTGTAATCCTAGCTACTCAGGAGCCTGAGGGGGGAGGAATATCAGTTCAAAGCCAGCCCAAAGAATCCTGGAACTCCATCACTTAAGCAGCAAAAAGTCAAGCTGGAGCTGTGGCTTAAATAACTATCAGTTGTGTGCAAACAAAAACCCTAACCACCACAAAGACCCTAAATTCAAGCCCCTATCCTGGCAAAAATTATGTCACTTAGCTACTTTATAGCAATAAAAAAAAACCTGGGATAGTTGGATGCTAGTAGCTCATGCCTCTAATCCTAGCTACTCAGAAGGCTGAGAACTACTGCAGTTTGAAGCCAGCCCAGGAAGGAAAGGCCATGAAACTCTTATCTCCAATTAACTCCCAAAAAGCTGGAAGCGGAGCTGTGGCTCAAGTAGTACAGCACTAGCCTTAACTAAAAAAGCTAAGGGAGAACATCTAGGCCTTGAATTCAAGTTCTAGGACTAGAGTGAGTGAGTGAGTGTGTGTGTGTATGTATGTATGTGTCTGTGTTAGAGATAAAGATCTCAGGAAGAAAGGGACCAATAAAATTTTAGCTTACAACACATCATTTGTTGAGGTGCTTACAGAATTAACAGGCACAAATTATGAACAGATTAGGAATGGTACTCAGAAGCTCTAATCAGAGTTGGGAGCTATACAGTAATAAAGATAGAATTAGGAAAATATCAAGAAAAGGCATATAAATAAAAGATCAGAGAAACTTAAAGCACAAATATTTAAGGGAAAAACAAAGATCAGGTAAACCAAGAGAATGTCCTCACACAAATTTTACAAATAACAATCAATGTACTTATAAGTAGCAATGCACAAACTGAGTGTGTATATGTATATAAAACATACATTATGTATAGTATACATATGCATATGTAAATATATACATATTTATACTTGTATGTATTACATACATATTTACAGATGAATATGTATTGCATTATATACATTCATATTATATAAATATGTATATATATGCTTATGGCTAACATACAATCTGAATTTCTTGGGACTCATCTGATTTCAAATATTCTTTCCTATTGTCTCCCATAAATCTGTAGCATAGTATTCCCATTAATACTTGCAAACCTCCTTCATTCTTTTGGCTCAATATGTGCCATGTTTAGTTTCACTTCTAAAATGGAACAATATATCAGTAATAGCTATTTTGTAGGGTTAAAAACCTAATGAGTTCTAGCAAATCTACTATTCATCCATAAAAATGATGCCATACTAAAATTTGATCAGAGGGTTCTCTTGACCATCCATTCTAAATCTTTTCTAAAATTAACTTCAAATAATCTGTGCACATTTCATTTCACAAGATTGTATGCAGATTTCCAGTCATCTCTAACATTCTTTGTATTGTGAACCAATCAGTGGCACTAAGTGCTTATACCATAAGTACCAGGAAAAATCCTGTACTATGGCTAATCATTCTGTACTTAAACATTAACCTTTTATATTCTGTTTTCTGTGCCTACAGAACTTCCTTTTAAAAGCAACTCTAAAATCCAAACATTTTGTCTAAAATCAAACATCTGCCAGGTGAAAAATAGCTCATGCCTGTAATCTACATAGCTAAGGAGGCTGAGATCAGAGGATCAGGGTTTGAAGCCAGCAGATAAGTCTGTGAGATTTTAATCTCCAAATTGACACCAAAAAAAGCTAGATATGGAGCTGTAGCTCAAGTGGTAGAGCACTAGATTTGAGTAAAAAAAACTCAGGGACAGCACCTAGGCCTTCAGTTGAAATCCCAGGAGTAACACAAAAAAATCAAATATAGGGCTGGGAAGGTGGCTTAGTGGTAGAGTGCTTGCCTTGCATGCATGAGGCCCTGGGTTCGATTCCACAGCACCACATAAGCAGAAAAAGCCGGAAGTGGGGCTGAGGCTCAAGTGGTAGAGCGCTAGCCTTGAGCTGAAGAGCTGATGGACAGCGCCCAGGCCCAGAGTTCAGGCCTCACGACCGAAAAAAAAAAAAAAATCAAATATATAAATAGTACACACATTTAAATGTTCCAAAACCCTATCATCAAGTTCACTGTATGACTGTCTAAATTATAATAGCTTTATAGTTCTCCTTTCAATTATAAGCATCATTAACTAAATCTCTAATTACTAAGGTCATTTCATAAAAACATTTTTCAAGTCCTCCAAAACTATAAATTTTCATGATTAGTTGTCCACTTCTGAACCTATTCATGACTTTCTCAATACTAAACTTTTGCTTCTTTATTCCCGTAAGTTTAAATAGTCATCCCTCACTATAGAGCGTTCATTTCGATGAATCATAGTTCAAAAAAATACACAAATAGTAGTGATACCTCAACCTATTATGTGAGTTACATTCCAGAGACCCCTGCGATAGATGAAAATCTGCAAAGTAGCAGCATTATATAGTTGTCCCTTGATATCACAGTTCACTTATTACTACTTTGCAGATGAGTGATTGCCTAGCATGCATGAAGGCCTGGGTTCGATTTCTCAGTACCACATACACAGAAAAAGCTGAAGTGGCATTGTGGCTCAAGTGGTAGAGCAATAGCCTTGAGAAAAAGAAGTTTAGGGACAGTGCCCAGGCAGAAGAAAAAAAACCTAAATAAATCCTGTTCCATTGAACACATTGACTTTGAGAACCTGAAGCCCTACTATGTAATGAAACAAAATTTAACTTTATTACAAAAATATTTCAAATAAAATTTGGATTACCTGTTTTTTTTTCTCTAAGGACAAGTAAGACATAAACTTGGAAATTAATGTCTTAGTCTGTTTCCTCATAGATAGTTTTTACTATTCTCTAAATCATCTTCCAACTCTTGACAATTTATAATTGTCTTTATTCACGCAATATATCCTGCATTCCACAAAAAACATTTTAGCAATTTCTCAGAACTTATGAATTATAGTTTTAAATCTGTGATTATCCATACACCAAAGGAAAATCCAGTTAAGTGTGAAATTTTCCTATCAAAACAAAGTTCAAATAAGCAAAACTTTCATTGGGAGTAATTAGAATAAGTAGACAATGATAAAGAAGTGGAAAGCTTGTAGCATGGTAGAAATGAGCACAGAACTGAGTCAAGGACCTATTTCTAGTGACATTTCTGCCAAAAGCTGTTATTAGGCAAACTGTAAACTGTGGTCTCATTAGTAAGCTGAAAACCATTAAACTAATCTTGATGATCCTTACCAAATTAAACTGATTTTACAGTGTCCTTAGATTTAAAAGTTTACAGTTAAGTTTCAAAAGACCTAGGATTTCAAAGCTTTTCAGTCTCGTTTGAGTAGACTCATTTCAGGTTCTCTATGGTTACCCATTCATACCATAAGCAAAGACTGACTTACCAACATAAACTAGATAAAAATTTTACTCAAATAAGAAAATGTTTAAAGATCCAAGAAAACACTAAGGCTCTATCTGGATCTGAATAGAACTTTTTCTAAAACACTAGATCACATTAATACACAATAGGATTACGGTCCTGTGAATTCCCAACTATGTAGAAGTGAATTTATCAATTTTAAGATTCTTAGCAAAATTTTATCCAGGCTGGCTTCTATTACCCAGGATACTGAGCCACCACCTTCTACCATTAGCAAAAACTTTAATATTAGCCACGTAAAACACAATCCCAAAAATCTACAAAAACCATTATGTAATACATCCTAAGTAAAATGATAGAAACAGGTTAACATTTTGAGAAAACAATGAGTAGATCTCCAGAGTGAACAGGATTTTTGTTTAAGTTTTTAAGACAGGTGTCACCATGTATCCCAGGATGGCCTAGTACTTGGCACTATCACTCTATTCCTTGAATGCTAGAATTACAGTATACACCACTACACTAGGCTGAGAATGTTATTTTTGTATATCTAAGCTTTCTACTACAGAACTATGACCTTCAAGGATAATCCAATTTAAAGTTACTGAAAGCACAGACCTTAATAAAAAAGAATTTTAAATGTACCCATTTTGACTTGGATACATTTGATCTACATGAGTTTTACAACCATATATTTAAGCCATTATACACATTTTTATTATTTATTTGTAAAACTTTTTATATAAACACAGCAACATCCAATTTTCTGATACAGTAAATATTTCATTATCACTACAATAGAACATTCTTAAAAAATAACAGCAGGAAGTGGCGCTGTAGCTCAAGTGGTAGAGCGCTCGCCTTGAGCTGAAGAGCTGAGGGACAGCGCCCACGCCCAGAGTTCAAGCCCCATGACTGACAAAAAAAAAAAACAAAAAAACAAAAAACAAAAAAACAAATGCACCCCTTAAAAAATAACAGCAAATTCTACTGATTATGTGTGCTGGTCCTTGGAATTTAACTCAGGGCCTGGGCACAGTTCCTGAAGGGTTTTTATTGGATCAAGGCTAGCACTGTACCAATTGAGCCTCAGCTTCAATTCTAGCTTTCTGATAGTTAATTGAAGAATCTTATCGACATTCCTACCAGAACTGGATTTGAACTACAATCCCGACATCTCAATCTCTTGAGTAGCTAGGATTACAGGCGTGCACCACTGGTACCCAGACAGTTACACACTATTTGATTTAGACTTTTCTACTCTTTAAAGCTTTGACATTAGCCAAGGTTATTTTGTCACATTCTGTTTATATTTTAGAATTTAAAGAGTGTAGATATCCACTCTTTTTCAAGATGAAAGTAATTTCTCTGAGTATAATGTGTCAACAAGTTTTGGTCATCATTTTACTATTAAACAATTACTAAGCTCTTTTACTTCATCATTGCTGTTTGGGAAAAAAATTTGGTTCTCTGAATCATGAAGCTAAAGATGCTCTCATGCAAAAATAATGCTACTGTTTTATACTCTAAAATATATCAAACTTCATTTATAATTGTTGACATTTTCCTACATTTTTTAGACAGTCTGGCTATGTAGCCCAAGCTGTCTTTGAACTCATGATCCTCCTGCTTCAGCCTCTCAAGAGCTAGAATTACAGGTGTACATCATCATACCTTGCTCATTTCAAAAAGTACTTCCAAATCCATTTGAGATTCTAGGACAAAACAATGAAGGCTCACTACATATTAAAGATTTAGGAAAATCTACATTTATGAACTTCAAATAAGATTTGGACCCAAATGCAAATTTATGCCATAAAATTGCCTATACATTCAATGGGTGTATGTAGTATATATTATTCTTTATGTGTCTATTTTGAATTGATCACATTTAATGGATTATATTTAGGGGTATTTTTTAACTGTTAAAAGTTTAATGTTTATTTTTGTAATCCAACAACTTTATCCAAAAATGCAGAAAATTTTTCTGGCTGTCCAGGAGGATAATATTTCAGTGTTGATAAGTCCATTGACTGTAACAGCCCAGGAAGCGTGCTAAAACAAAAGAAGAAAAATATTAGGTAACATGGGAGAAAATTTCATTAGTTTATCTGCTGTCCACTCGATGACTGAATCTAACTTCCAAGAATACAGTGATGCTCAAACTGTAGGTATGAATTTGTATGTATTCTTAGTATTGTAGTATATGCATACTGAAATTAGTATAGCAATAGAAAATGTTAATGGAGATTACAAGACCATGAATGAAGATTGGGAAATACTTTTACTGGGAATTTACTATCATAACTTCAGATGTAATTAAGCAATATATGTTCACCCTACATGTTGGAAATAAGGTTATAAGTTACAACACAAAACTAGTACCTCAGACATATGTTTGAACCAGTCTCTTAAATTAGGACAGCCTAATCTTGGGGAAAATAAATGATTTACCTAAAATGAAAATATAAACAATTTGCTCAATAGTTCATGTGCTTGATTTTTCTGATTACATATAACTTTTAAAACTGTGAGAACGAAGAAACTAGTGACTTGTACAGTTTCTTCTTCAGCCCAAGTTAAAATTTAGGACATTTCTGTGAAATAAAATTCATTTTTATTGTACATTTAAAATCAAGGCTTAATTTTAACATTGAGTGAAAACTTTTTTTAACATTGAGTGAAAACTTACCAAAAGTTATCTGGAAACACCAACTTGTATGGTGAAGAGTTTGGAACACAAGAATATATTCCTCTCTTTAAAAAGGTGTCAACCTTTAAATATCTCAATTACCCAAGGGCAGACATAACCATTATCTATAGCATACATAATTTTAACTATTTAGCTTCTTTTTTGACCCAAAGTACTTCAAGACTGCATTCACTCACTTCCATTATATTCCTCTCATAATGGAGTTGAGTTGGAACTCATGTCTTTATCCTTGTTCAACTTGAGTGCTTGACTGGTGCTTGAGACACCTCTAGCTTGGCTTTTTTGTTAGTGATTTTGTACAGCCTTATTCTTTTTGTCTGGGCTGACCCTTGAACTTCAGTCACTTGGATCTCAGCTGCTCGAGTGTTATAAGTTTAATCCAGTGGCACCTGGCTTATTTCTCTTTTCTTGCCAAAAGGAAGTTTTGAACTAAAGAGCTCCATATTTGCTCAACTTGCTTACTCAGCTGGTAGTCTACCACTTCAACCATACCTCCAGCCAATTTCCCTCCTGAAATAGTCAATCTGTTTTCTCAATGAGTAGGAATCTTTGCTTTCTTCAGATTTCTCTACCTATATATCTATGTGTGTATGATATATCATATATATCGTATATATATCATACACACTGCTAGAAAATGATATAAAATAAGAAATTTACTCATACCTTGCCCATGTAATTGTAACCCCTCTGTAAGGTATTTTCACAATTAAAAAAAGAAAATGATACAAAATAGGTGTTCAATAGATATCTAATGAATAAGTATTTACTGATTGTCTAAGAAGCAGAAAAAATTTAAAAACCTTAGGTTCTAAACTAGTTTTTACTTTATTTTAAAACACATTTACTATAACATGAAATGCACATGTATAATTATCCTATGAAGTAAAATACCATTAGAGCATGCTAGTTTCTAAACATCACATTAGGAAAGGCTTTAAATTCAAAAAAATGGCAATTGCTAACACCCTGGACCATCAGCAAGCTTGTAGAACCTCAAAGAACAAAACCCAGCCAATTTCCCTCTTACTTCTTAATGCAATGTTGTTCAATGCTTGGGTTATTCTAATGTACTTCTAGTAAAAAATATTTCTGACCATAATTCCTTTGCTTAAAATTCTCCAGTGTTTTCTCACTGAACATACACTAAATCAGAACTCTCACATAAGAGATCCTCTCTCTGCCTCATAATATACTCTCCCTTATACTACTGTCACATTAACCTTCCTGCTTCCCAAGAACACCAAACTCCATGCTCATTCCTAACATAGGAGTTTTTCTTTTTTTAGGTTACAGACTGGGATTCACACTTGGTATCTGTTGCTTATGCTCAATGACTAGTGTTCTATGTACTGAGCCACTTCCTACCCCCATTAAGGGACTTTGAAATTCAGTTCTCTGCCTCTACAACATTCTATCATTTCCTTTTTTTACTCAGGTCTCACTTACTTTGTTTAGACTTCTCTGAGTATTCTCCTTAAGCAGTCTTCAATCCAGCTATGGTATCACTCTTTGTTTCTTTGTAGCATATTTCACCATCTGAAGTTCTATGACTAGTATTCAAGTACAGCAAGAGCATGGAGATTACTTCATATTTATCACTATTTCTCAGCTCTTAACAGTGTCTGCTACATTGTTTGGTACAACTGAGCAACACATTTAAGGATTCCTTTGATTTATAAAGGCCAAACTCACAAAAAAAGAAGCAAATACTTTAAGAACCAAAAATCAAAATAAGGAACTCAAATAATAGATTCACAGAAATTTGCACATCCAGGTGAAAATATAAAGTCTCAAATTCACATGCAAAGAAATGACATATAGGAAAAAAAGCAACACATCAAGGCCAAACGTTTTATAGGAAGGAAAATCAATGTATGTCTGGGAAAAGAAATAAAAGAGACACATGGGTTAGGTAGGCGGGTAAGAACAGATGGATAAATCTAGGTAAAAGATCAAATTATCAGTCTCTACCTGCAAGTACAGTAGAAGAGATGTCCCTCTTTGTGTAGCTGCTTTGCCAATTCCAGTTGATGATTGTTCATCAACTTTTCATTTACAACTACCACAAGTGGCTTGCCTTTTTCCAGAGTCTCCAAACAGCTTCCTGCACCTACAAAAATAAAATCAAATTTGCTAATAACATATGAGCAAAAGAGCCCAGGGACAGCACACAGGCCCTGAGTTCAAGCCCCGCAATCCACCAAAACAAACAAAAGTTACTTACCAAGTCTTCTTGACTGTAAAGCTGCATAACTTAGTTGAGCAAAGTATGTAAACTAGAGTACATTTATTAGTTGTTCTTTCTTGTTAATACACTAGGTTCAGGCTATGGGTAGAGGCTTCATATTTATTAGGCAGATTCAAATTCCTGGTACTTGCAAAAAATATTTTAGAGCTACTCACAACAGTATGATTTATTGGTATGTCATACTTGTAGAGAGCTCATGAGAGCTAACATTCATCTATTAGATATTTGGAATGGGAATGAGTAGACTGTTAGGTGAGATTTTTTGATATCCCATGCTAGGGTAGTTGTAAACAACAAACACACAGCACCAAATTATCTATCCATCACTTCCTGGCTGGACAAGCTACGTAACTGTTTTGTGTCTATTTTCTCATCTATAAAATGGAACAATACCAACATAAAGTGCACACAGAATTGTTTGGGAAGATTAACTGTGTTAATATACACAAATGCATTTAGAGTAGCTACACATTTTCAGTCACCAATCTGTAATAATGTATTATTTCTAGTGTCTTCTGTCTTTTTAAACTAAAAACTTTTTGAAAAATAAGAAACATCCCTCCACCACCACACAGCATTCAAAACTGTAGGATTCTGTCAAAGAAAGTCTTATACATAAATTACAAATAATTTCCTACTTACACAGTTACATAATATTTTACTGCATTTATTTCACACCGACACAAAATGAAAATGGTGAATATGATACACTAACAATTTCTTATGAGCAGTTCAACTGGCAGACTGAACATTCTTTATCTTTTAGGTCCAAGACTGGGACTCAAACTTGTTACCTTCCATTTCTGCTCATTGGCTAGTGCATTACTAACTGAGGCATATTTCCAATCTTTAAACATTGCTTTACATGTAAGTTCAAGTCCTAATTCAAGTTGACAATTTGTTACATATGCTATTTGGGTAAACCATTTTGTCCCTCTGAATTGAGGGTCCTATTATAAAATTGGGCTAAGATAATTTCTTATTCTTATCCACCAATATGAAAATTTCATTCACAAGAGAAACATACCAATAATACTGAATGTATTATACAGTAAATGTAGTGATATCATGAGAAGGTAAAAATATGATTTATAATCAAAGAAGGAACTCTGAGATTCTAAGAGATTCTAAGACAATTACCTGCGTGACTAATAACAAGATCTGCTAGTTGAAAGTCTTCTTTCAAGGAATCTTTGTACCTGTAAACATCCAGAGTAAATGACTCAGTACTGAATGGTTTAGGTATCACTGTTCCTCTACCAATTTGGAGGATAAGTCGGCTGTAACCAAGACTCTGGATGATCTATAAAAAGAAATAAGAAAACCCGGGCCTTTGTAATTGTCGACTCTTAACAGCTGGGCCTGGCTACAGTTAACACCAACAGTTAATAATCAACCTTCAAAGCGGGAGTTCTGACCAGAACACCTGTGGTCATTTCAGTTTTCTAAAGTACCTCATTCCCCCTTCCCCGTCCCGGAACTGGAATTAATAGCCCTGAGGAATGTAAGGACACAGCGCAGCACTAAAAAGCAGGCAAGAGAGGACTTTGAAAGAGCCTCTGTTTTGGCCTCACAGGTTCTAGTGCAACAACCTCAAGCCTTCAGAAGTTCCGGACCCGCCGCCAGGGACGCTGTCCCATAATGAGCGCCAGAGGTTAGGAAAGGTGAGGTTAGGGATAAGGCCGGAGGGGACCGCTGAGGTAGTTAAAAGGCCTTAGGGCGAGAGGTTTGGTGGCGATCCGCGACCTTCACCCTGACCCCAGCCACATTTACAAAAAGCGAAGCCTTAGGAAAAGTGAGCAGTGGCATCGTTCTGAAGGGAAGAAAGCACAGGAAAGGAGGTGCCAGAAAGACCGAGGAGCGGCGTGTGGAAAAAGGGAAGGTACAGACCTAGAGGACCAAGGAGCTTTAGAGCCCTGCTGGAAAAGGAGACGGGTCACCAAGGGGACTGGCAACGGAGAGCGGCAACTGCCCCCCGCCCGGAATACAACAACCAGGCCAGGTTTCCAAGGCCAGCAGAAGGGCTAAAAGCTTGGAACGACGGGCCGCCGCCCGCCTGGCCCCCTTCGCGACTCCCCACACTCACTCGCAAGCTGTCCTGCGCCGACACACACGCTATGAGCTCGTCAAAGCTGGTGGTCCCTACGGTTACAAACACGCACTTCATCTCGTGCGTGCGTCCGTCCCAAATCGCAACGCCGGAAGCTGCGTCACGGAGGCGGTGCCAAAGCCCCGCTTAGTGAAAGAGGCGGGACTAGGCGACAGCCTCCGGAAAGTATCGTTGTGGTCCCACGTGGTGAGGATGTGGGCCTTTACCCAGGTAAGGGTTTTTGTTTTGGTTTTGTTTTTTCAAAAATAGTAAAATATAAAAATTAAAATCTCAAGCACATTGTGTTGCCATCACTGAGTACCACATATCTTTCTTGGTTATATTTGACATACTTTGTGTTTCAAGCCACAGAACAATGCCTTGATTCACTAACACTCCAGGCTTCACCTCTCTCCCAGACCAGATAAATTCTCCTGGCAAGTACTGGACCAAAATTTATTCCCAGTTGAGACCTTGAGCAGCTACCTCTGCTAAGCTCCCTCCCTACTTCCATCTACTACTTATTTCCTACCATTTGTCCCAACATTAGTTACTTTCAAAACATCTTCTCTAGGTTATTCTAGCATTCTTTCAGACCCACTATAAATACTTAAGATTGTAAACAAGGAATGAGTGTAGCTGTGGCTAGAGGCTTCCCTTCTGCAAGTTTTTTCTAAGACATCTGTGTTGGTCTTGAGCAACCTCTTTGTATATAGCCTTTTCCCCTCTTTTTGAATGTAACACTTGGTTTTGCCATGAAAATTTGGCCTATAGGATACCACCTCTTGTGCCTACCTCAGTTCTCACTTGCCCTTTGCATGTAGGAAAATGGGGTAGAAAAACTCCACTTTTACTTATTTGTTATGCATTCACATAACATTTGTTCATATTGTTCTTTATTATATAAGGTGGTAATAACTAATTAACATACAAATTACTGTTTTGGCCATGGTAGTAAACACATGTATAGACAAAGCATATTTATTCTGGAATGTAGCAGATATATTGGACACCAAAACACAAACCATTCTTGATTTATATACAATATATAGAATAATGGATAAATTATGGTGCTGGGGGGTCACACTACTTGAGTTTCTATTCTGCAATTGTTTCTTAACCTGTGTAACCTTGAGCAGTTTACAAATCTATGTTCATCTGCTTATACGTAAAATGGTGATAAAAACAGTGCTTAATTTGTACCTATATTATTACTATAAATGATTATATGTTAAAGAGCTTCAACCAATATCAAGCTAAAAACATCCATAATTGCTATTACTTCTATTTTCATTACTACAAAACACTGAATACAGGCAAATGATATTGAAGCAGAATAATATTGATTTATACATTTCTTATATTTGCTTTACAGTTTCATTATGTCTTTGTATTTAAAGTTCAGTAACAATAACATTCTGTTTTTATTTTAAACAAAATACCAAGAATCACAGTGAAGGGTTTTTTTTTGTTGTTAACAGCATATTCTGAATTTTCCCACCTGAACTAATACAAATAGTTTAATAAGCCAATCATTTAAATTTCATTTTTGTATATAGCAACTGGGATTATATATCAGTAAATTATTTCATTCTGCTTCTACACAAATTGAAAAAAGAAAAATGTTTTTATATGTGTGCCAGTCCCAGGCTTAAACTCAGGGCCTTATGCTCTCAATTAGCTTTGTTTCTCACTGCTAGCACTCTACCACATGAACCACACCTCAATCCTGGCATTTAACTGATTAATTTTAGATGGTTATTTGAACACCTATCTGCCCAGTTGGCTTTGAACTCCAATCATCCAAATATCAGGCCTCCAGAGTAGCCAAGATACTGGTGTGAGCCACAGGCATCTGACCTGGACATAGTAATAACAATAGCATTACCCTCCTAAATTGTTCATTAAAACAGTAACAGAGTTTCTTGTATTTTCAAACGAAATTATATACTATCAGGTCCTTTTGCTTTGGAGGAAATACATTTTTCATTCTCTTCCATTTTTATTAGCACTTATTTGTTGTAACTCCGGGCTTCACTGTGCTGTCTCCTTATGTGTATATAATATGCTCCAATCAAACCCTGTCCCCTCTGACAGTCCATCTCATAACCCTACCCTTCATGGAAACTTAAGACCATAATAACCCCCTTTCACTCTTTCCACCCTCCCATTTGTACTTTCCACCAAAGGAAACCTCTTTACATTCATTGCATTGTTGTCACTTCTTTGTGTGTAACAGCCTTAGGGCTTGAACTAAGGTCTGGAGTGCTCTCCAAAAAAATTTATTTTTGGGTCCGGTCATGGGGCCTCAGCTCTGGGCCTGGGCGCTGTCCCTCAGCTCTTCAGCTCAAGGCTAGCACTCTACCACTTGAGCCACAGCGCCACTTCCGGCTTTTTTTTCTTTTTGCTTATGTGGTGCTTAGGAATCGAACCCAGGGCCTCAGGCATACAAGGCAAGTGCTCTACCGCTGGGCCACCTTCCCAGCCCACCATAAAGCATTTTTTTCCTCTCTACTACTTAAGGTACAGTTCCACTGCTTGGTTTTATTTTTGTTAGTTTATTGGAGATAAAAGTCTCATGGACTTTCCTGCCCAGGCTGCTTTGAACCTCAATCATCAGATCTCAACCTCCTGAGTAGCAAGGATTACTAGGCAAGAGCCACCTTCCCTGTCACTGCCCCAGTGATGGGCTTGCAAACAAACTTCACCCTAACCTTGAGGATCAGTTCTCTGGCTGGGAGGAAGACCAAATCAGTAAGAGAAAATGGTGTATGCTGACTACTGTACTTCCAGACACTTTCCTGTTTAGGACTATGCAGTCCTTCAGTTCAAGGGTACATAAATAAGTTTCTGTAGTACAGTAGGAAGGAGAAACTTCCTGGCCAGAACAAAATGCAGTCAGAAAGCTGATTCATACAAAAGGAAGCACAATTTCTACCTATATTTTTTTAAACTTTGCCAGTCTCAGTGTCTGCAACATTTTCAGGTAATAAGCTGCCTACCACTTAGGAAGGTAACTACTGTGTTAAAAGTCATGTGATGATCAGTCTGATCCCTGAAATGTATTCCATATTCCTTCAAGTGTATCCATTGGAGACAGTTGGTGGAAAGAGATAAACACTTCTGGGTTTTTCCCAAACTATAGGTCCTTTCCTGACCTTGGATTTTGGTATGATTAATTCATACTTGAATCTGTCTCATTGTATCTCTCCTCAAAGCAGCCTGAGTTTCATTCAAAAAGTTTTCAAACCATAAGCAAACAATGATGTTTTTGGTTGGTGGCTATGCAGAGAAAGGATGCCAGTTTTGTCCTGGTTAAGTGGCCCTGAAAACCATTGTGCTCGTCTCTCTTGTGACACTCATTTCCCTCCCTTCCCTGGGGTTGGTCCTTCAGGCTACTGACTTCTGAGGTTTACAGATTTTGCAATGTGGTACTGTTAATTTTTTGTCTGAAGGTTATTTCTCCAGGGAAAGGTAATAACTTCCTAAAACCCATGTGAATTTGAGGAAAAGAAATGTTATTGGTTGGGTTTTTTGTTATCAAATAAAAATAGCAAAAAATAAAAAAGTAGTTTTACCTTCTCTGAGTTATTTATGTAAAACTATGTTTTTAATATTGTTAGGTTTTTAAAAAGAGGCAGCCGAGTAAGAACTGCACCACGCAGGTGGTATTCAGGTAAGGGGTAGGTTTATTCAGTAGAACTGCTGGGACCAGGCAAGGTTGGCACTCCAAGCAGCTGGCAAAAGAAAAAAAGGAGCGTCCCGCCCCGGTTTAGGGCTTATATAGGGTAGGGGCGGGGAAGGGTGTGTCCAGGTAAAGGGAAGTGGGATCAGGTGGGAGAAAGGTGTGGCCACATCAGGTTAAGGTGTGACCTCTTCCAGGTGTCCCAGTTGCCTAGGTAATGCAGGTAACTGGGTGAGGTCTGTTCTCTGTTCAGGAATGGACCTTACATTCCAGCCTTTTGATAATTATGAAAAAGGGCGAAGACTTTCTCTGGCTACTTCCTGCTGGCAAGGGGCGTCATAAGGGTAAAAGGCTGGGATGTGGTCCGCGCTGGGAGAAGGCAGCAAGCTGCAGCTGTCACTTGGGTGTTGAGTCCTTTGATGAAGTCTGGAGGAGGCAAGTCTCTTGGACGAAGTCTGGAGAAGTTTCATGAGGCATTGACGGAAACCTGAACAAATGGAAACTGACAATTTTTAAACCTAGAATGGCTAGCCTTTGAGAGGGAACCTAGAGGGCGGTCCCCAGGACCCAGCCTGCATTGCACTCTTCAGGGCACAAGCCAAACAAAAAGTTGTAGAGTCAGTCTGGTGAGTGAAGGAGAGCTGACCAGGCAGAAGCAGCGTCCCGACTTCCCCCAGAGCCCTCTAGAGTGAAATGGCCAAGCCCTCAAAGCCAAGTGTCCTCAGCTTCAGAGGTGACCGGCCTTTCAGCTAAAGGCCGTAGGAGCTCTCTGGCGTGGTGCCACATCTGGACAGAGACTGAGCAACAGAGAGCTGTAGTGGTTTCACTCACCAGAGTAGAGAAGTGGTGTAGACGTGGATGTGAAGGCCAGAAATGGTATTGGTGAAAAATCTCACATGGTGTCAAGGAAGTTTGGTTCACAAAAAAGGGGTGGTTAGGAAATTCTAGGTTTTATTGGGTAGCTGATGAAAAGAACACCATTCTATTCAGGCAGCAAAAGAAGTTAATTTGACTGAACTGTTGCCCCCACCCAGCATGGTGGAGAAGCATGGCTGAAAAAGGAAAGGTGGGGGGGGGGGGAGGAAGAGGGGTGGCCTAGTAGAAGGTGACTGCTTCCAGGTCTGCCAGTTCCATGATGTCTGCAAGAAGTGAGTCTCTTAGATGAAGTCTGGAGGAAGTCTTCCCAGGCAGGGGGCTGAAAAAAGATGAAAAGGAAATATATTACTGGAAAGAAAAGATTGGATGTCCATGGCTTGGAGGTGACCTAAGGGATGAGGTAGTAAGGTCTTTGGGGAGGAGAGCAGTTAGCTCAGTGTTATTCACCTGGATCTTCAGGGATGCCAGATAGCCTTACCTTGGTAGGCCCAAGGGGGGAACAGGTGTACCTGGAAGTCAGTGTTGGTATAGAAGGGGCAGGAGCAGGAGCCCTTTTTATTCTTGACAGGTGAATCCATTGGGGCTGTCCCTTGAGCTTGACTGCTGTGGGGGTGGTCAGCAGAACCTGGTGAGGGCCTGTCCACTTAGGGTGTAAACCAGATGGATTAAGGGTCTTGAGAAACACTTGATCACCAGGCAAAATTGGGGGAGTGGGAAAGGGGCCTTGATGAGGCTGAGGGAGACACTGGTCAGCATGTTGGCGCAGCATGTGCCTAAGAAAGGTTAGGACAGGAAGGTAGTCTATTAGTGGAGTCTTGGTATTGTCAGTAGGGAAATTACCTAGGAGAAAAGGTCTTCCATACATTAATTCAAAGGGGCTGAGGAAAGTAGGGCTGCGGGGAGAAACAGGTAAGCGGGTGAGCGCCAGGGATAACAGTTCTGGCCAGGATTGCTGGAGCTCTAGAGAAAGTTTAGTAAGTTGTGTTTTAAGGAGCGCATTAGCTCTTTCAACCTTTCCAGAAGACTGAAGCCTATAAGGAATGTGAAGATTCCACTGGATGTTTAGAGAGGATGCCACCTGTTGGGTCACTTTGGAGATGAAAGCAGGTCCGTTGTCAGATTGAAGTGACCTGGGTAAGCCAAACCTAGGAATAATTTCTTTAATAAGGACAGAGGCAACAGTATCAGCAGTCTCCAACATTGTGGGATAGGCTTCAATCCATCCTGAAAAGGTATCAACCATAGTTAGAAGGTATTTCAGCCGCTTACATCTGGGCATGTGAGTGAAGTGTATCTGCCAGTCTTCCCCTGGGGTATGTCCCCATGCTTGGTGTGTGGGGAATGCAGCTGGTCGGAGACCACCCTGTGAGAAGGTAAGAGAACATGTGGGGCAGGCTTGGGTAATAGCCTTTTTAGAGTAGTTAGGCTAGGGCAATGGATTAAAGGTTTAAGAAGGTGGGAGAGAGGCTTGTATCCAATATGCAGCGCCTGGTGAACCTGGGAAAGAAAGCTGTCTGCTTGTGTCTCAGGAAGAACAACTCGTCCTTCCAGAGACCACCATCTCTGTGCTTCCTGGGAGGCTCCCTGGTGCGTAAGTTCCTCGAGCTCCTGTGGGGTATAAGAGGGTTGAATTGAAGGCAATACCAGTAGCAAGGGAGCTGGAAGTTGTCCCTGGAGTTGTCTCTGGGCTGCTAGCTTTGCTTTTGCTGGTCTGCTTTTGAATTGCCGACTGTAATGGCATCCAATCCTGTCTGGTGTCCTCTGCAGTGGATGACCGCAACCTGTTGGGGAAGGGAAGCAGCTTCTAATAGCTTAAGAATAAGTGAGGCATTAGTAATGGGAGTCCCCCTTTGGTGGTCAGGAAGACACGCTCCTTCCAGATTGCTGCATGAGAATGGAGAATATGATAGGCATATTTTGAGTCTGTATAAGTATTAATCTTCCAACCCTTGGCTAGAATTAAGGCCCTAGTTAAAGCTATAAGTTCTGCCTTTTGTGAGGTAGTGCTAGGGGACAGAGGGCTGCTTTCAAGAATGGTAGAGTTATTAAAGATGGCATAGCCCGCAACTCGGCTTCCTGAAGAGGTAGATGTGGAACTGCCATCGATGTACCAGGTGTCTTCTGGGTCATGAAGAGGAGTTTCTGAGATACCTGTAAACTGGGGTGTGAATTCCTCCAAGGTCTCTGTACAGGAATGGGAAAGAGGGTTAGAATTGGATGGAAGCAAGGTAGCTGGATTGAGCGGGGAGCAGCTTTCCAGTGAAAAGTCAGGGTTTTGAATAAAACTAACATGAAACAGCTATAGGCGGGAAGGGGAAAGGGAAGACAGGGGTTTATGAGACAAAAGGTCCTTTAGTCTGTGGGGAGAGCGAATGGTAGTGGGTTGGCCAAAAGTGAGTTTTGTGCTCTCCTGTGCTAAGTTGGCTGCTGCTGCCAAAGCTCGAAGCCAGGCTGGCCAGCCTTTTACCGTTGGGTCTAGCTGCTTTGAGAGGTAGGCCACAGGTCTAAATGAGGGGCCTGACATTTGTTCAAGAACTCCAAGGCCAATTCCCCACTTCTCAGTGACATAGAGTATAAAGGGTTCCTTGAGGTTGGGTAGAGCCAGTGCTGGAGCCCGAAGAAGTGCTTGCTTCAGAACTTTAAATGGGGTGTCAATGGGCTAGGGAACCTTTGGATGCCTCATAAAGAGGTTTGGCTAATGTAGCAAAACCGGGTATCCAAATACAAAGGAAGCCTGCAAGTCTCAGGAAAGACAGAATGTCCTCCTTGGTCTGTGGGACAGAGAGAGACTCAATGTAGGCTTTTCTATCAAGAGTAATTCTTCTCTCTGTAGGAGTTATGGACAAACCCAAGTATGTTACCTCTGGCTTCGGCTCTCTGGGCCTTTGAAGGAGAGACTCTATGTCCTTTTGTCAACAGGAAGTTGAGGAGGTCAGCTGTATGTTGGCGAGCCAACTCAAAGGAAGGGCTGCAAAGCAAAAGATCATCCACATACTGGAGAACAATGCTAGGAGACACCTGAAGAGAGAGGAGATCCTTTGCTAAAGCCTGTCCAAAGAAATGGGGACTGTCTCGGAACCCTTGAGGGAGGACCGTCCAGGTCAGCTGTTGTGCCCTTGAAGTGTCTGGGTCCACCCAAGTAAAAGCAAAGAAATCTTGGCAGTCGGGATGCAGGGGGATTGTGAAGAATGCATTCTTGAGGTCCAGCACCGAGAAGTGGGTGGTACCAGGAGGTATCTGTGAAAGGAGAGTATATGGGTTAGGCACAACAGGATGAATGAGGACTGCAGCATTAATAGTGTGCAGGTCCTGGACTAGGCGGTAGGTCCCATCAGGTTTAACTACTGGCAGGATAGGGGTGTTAAAGAGGGAGTTAGTGGGTCTGAGAAGTCCTTGTTTAAGAAGGCGAAGGAGGCCGGGCACCAGTGGCTCATGCCTGTAATCCTAGCTACTCAGGAGGCTGAGATCTGAGGATCGCGGTTCAAAGCCAGCCCGGGCAGGAGAGACCGTGAGACTCCTATCTCCAATAAACCACCAGAAAACCGGAAGTGGCGCTGTAGCTCAAGTGGTAGAGCGCTCGCCTTGAGCTGAAGAGCTGAGGGACAGCGCCCAGGCCCAGAGTTCAAGCCCCACAACCGCCAAAAAAAAAAAAAAGAAGATGAAGGATGATGGGTTTTAAACCTTGCCTGTGCCTAAGGGAAATGGGGTATTGGAAGTACCAGGGAAATGGGTAGGGTTTTTAAGTTTAATCAGGATAGGAGTATGGTGTCTAGCCATAGTAGGAGTGGAAGTATCCCAGATAAGAGGGTTGACAAGATCTGGAGGTAAAGGGAAAGGATCTAGTTGGGAGGTTACAGGTGGAGGTTCATCTAAGGATAAAAGTAGAACAGGTGTAGGCTGTTTGGGGATATGGAATGAAAGGGAGACTTGAAATTTAGAGAGCAAGTCCCTTCCTAGGAGTGGGGTAGGACAGTGAGGTAGGATTAGGAAGGAGTGTGAAAAGGGAAAGTCTTCTATTTTACATAATACTGGCCCCGTAGTTGAGGGACAGGTAGGTGGCCATCTACACCCACCACCGAGATCTGGGAGGGAAAAGTCTTGCCTGTATATTGACAGCACGGAGTAAGTCGCTCCCGTATCCAAGAGAAAAGATATTAACTTACCGGCTACATAGAAACACACCCTGGGGGGCTGGGAAGGTGGTTCAGTGGTAGAGCGCTTGCCTTGCATGCCTGAGGCCCTGGGTTCGATTCCTCAGCACCACATAAGAAAAAGAAAAAAGCCAGAAGTGGTGCTGTGGCTCCAGTGGTAGAGCGCTAGCCTTGAGATGAAGAGCTGACAGCGCCCAGGCCCAGAGTTCAGGCCCCACAACGGGACCAAAAAATAATAAGAAGAAAAGAAACACGCCCTGTGCTCCGTCATTGTGATGCTCTGGTTGTTGGGAGCAGGCGGCCCTGGGCACCTTCATTCTGTAGCCAAGCAGAAAATCTCCGACCTGTCTGGCTCCACTTGCCTGGGTGGGCAGGGTGGGGGAGGGGCTGGCCTACCTTGTGGAGGTGAGGAGGGGCAATGGGCTCCCCAATGTCCTTGTTGCCCACACCTTGGACAGGGTCCAGGTGGAGGTCGTGGTGAAGGACGGAATTTTGCCCAGTGGCCCTCTTGCCCACACTTGAAGCATGCTCCAGGTGGTGCATGTTGGGTGCGTCTCCTCAGAGGAGGCCGGCTGGCAGCAGCCAGGATTTGATAGTTCTCCCTCTCCCCAGCAGTCTTATCGGCAATCTCCTGTGGTCTCGATTATTGAAAACTTTAAATGCCATACTCACCAGATCTCGTTGAGGGGTCTGAGGACCGTTCTCAGCCTTTTTTAACTTTTTCCTAATATCGGGGGCACCGAGCCCTCTAGAGAGGTGGCCGAGCAACCAGAGTCAAGTAAAGGCCTAGTAGGTTCTCCGGCGTGGTATCTGGAAAGAGACTGAACGACAGAGAACCAAAATGTAGAGTTCACTCTACATTCACTCACCAAAATGTAGAGTAGTTCACTCACCAAAATGTAAAAGTGTGGAGGAAGATGCAGAGGCCAGCAATAGAATTGATGCACTGTGTCCGCAGCAGATAGACGGTTCGTAAAAGGCCGTCAGAACTGTGGGTATTCCTCAGAGCAAGAAGGGAAGAACAAACAAAAAAAAGAAAAAAGAAGGAAAAAAACCAGAGAGAAATCCCAGCTATCCTGACTTTAAGCCATTTATCCGAGTCACGGCACCATTTATGTTAGGTTTTTAAAAAGAGGTAGCCGAGTAAGAACTGCACCATGCAGGTGGTATTCAGGTAAGGGGTAGGTTTATTCAGTAGACCTGCTGGGACCAGGCAAGGTTGGCACTCCACGTGGCTGGCAAAAGAAAAAAAAAGGAACGTCTGGCCTCGGATTAGGCCTTATATAGGGTAGGGGGTGGGGAGGGTGTGTCCAGGTAAAGGGAAGTGGGATCAGGAGGGAGAAAGGCGTGGCCACATCAAGTTAAGATGTCCCAGTTGCCTAGGTAATGCAGGTACTGGGCGAGGTCTGTTCGCTGTCCAGGAATGGACCTTACAAATATGCATTCTAAAATTGTATGATTTCTGAAGGCCTGGTATATCTTGATACATATTACCAGCCATAATTCTGACATAATATTGAATACTATAGAAATTATCAAATTTTCTTGTTGATTGTTATTATGAGCTCTCATTATATTTTTAGTTGTGGCCATTTTATGTTTTTTTCATCTACAGCCATTTTACAAGCACTGTTTCTTCTCTATAAGCATTTACAATTGTATTACAATCCAAATTAGTTCTTCTTCAGGAAAATCATGTAAGACATCCTGACAAGTACTCCTGATCATAGGCTTCTAATAACTTTAACATCATACTAGTGAATTTGGGCAAATTTCCAAAATATATGAAAAAAGCAGGCTCATAAAATGATGGATTCTTTTTCTTTTCTTTTCTTTTTTTTTTTTTGTCAGTCGTGGGGCCTGAACTCTGGGCCTGGATGCTGTCCCTGAGCTCTTCAGCTCAAGGTTGGCACCCTACCACTTGAGCCACAGCCCCACTTCTGGCTTTTTCTGCTTATGTGGTGCTGAGGAATCAAACCCAGGGTCTCATGCATGCAAGACAAGCACTCTACCACTGAGCCACCTTCCCAGCCCAAATGATGGATTTTTTTTTTTTTGTCGGTCATGGGACTTGAACTCTAGGCATGGGTGCTATCCCTCAGCTCTTCAGCTCAAGGCTAGCACTTGAGTCACAGCACCACTTCCGGTTTTCTGGTGGTTTATTGGAGATAGGAGTCTCACGGTCTTTCCTGCCCAGGCTGGCTTTGAACCGAGATCCTCAGATCTCAGCCTCCTGATTAGCTAGGATTACAGGCATGAGCCATGTTTTTAACTTTAAGTAGTTCATTCTTTCATCGATCATCTCTTCAACCATATACCTCATCTCTCTTGGCCCCACTCCTCATTTCTAGTTACCTTATTCCTGCTGCTTATCTTGTTGGGCTGAGTTACCCTTTCTAAGGAATTACACCATTTGAGTTCTCCCCTGAATCTACCTGGTTTCAGTTAATACATTTGAGTACAACTGGATACCACCTTGAAGTGGAGTGTTTCCTTATATATGTTTATAAATTAATTCTAACTTCCATGTATGAGGGAAACCAATGCATCCTTTGTCCCTCTGGGCCTCATTTCCTTAACGTCTATTCTAGGCCCTTCCATTTCTTTGCAAATAATGAAATATTATTCTGTCTAATGGCTGAATGAAATTATATTTTATATGTAAAAGCATTATGACTTTAAATGACTGTTCTTTTAAAACGCTGCTGATATTTTTTATGTCATTTCCTCAGATTTTTCATGTTAGTCATTGGAATTGAACTCCCAGCCTGGGTGCTGTCCCTGAGCATTTTTTGCTCAAGGCTAGCACTCTACAACTGGAGCTACAGTTCCATTTGTCAGTTTTGAGTGGTGAATTGAAAAGAAGGGTCTCAGGGACTTTCCTGCTCAGGCTGGCTTGGAATCATGATCCTGAGACCTCAGCCTCCTAAATAGCTAGGATTACAGGCATGAAACAGACTCCTGGATTTTTCTTCAGATTTAAAACTAAAAAATTAGTTTCTTGTTTTAGACCAAGCGTAACAGTTTGGCAAAGCATGATTTTATGAACAAAATTAAAATACCTAGTTTTCTTCCTACATTATTGTTAAAAATACTAAACTATCACTATTCTAACTTTATATGTCTAATTTATATAAATTCAATAAAACTTCTTTTGTAACAGTATATAATTGATAATGTGGTTTGACTAGGAAATCATTTTCAGATAGGACAATGAGAACTTTAAGAAACTGAGATTAACAGGATGAAATCATTAAAACCTCCCACTCTCATTCTTCCTCCTCATAAATAAGTAACTGGTCTAGTTTGTTTTTCTATAGGATTCTCTAACAGTGTCCCTGGCCTTGCTGTAAGTAATCAGTTTTAATGGGAATCTGCTTTGTTCTCATAACTCAATATTGCTTCCCTGGCTTGGCCCACTGACCACCCTTTCCCCAGGGGACCTTCCGGAGCTTCTTAGCCCAGAATCTTAATCTAAATGTGAATATCCACTTCCCCTTTCCCACCCCAGGTGATAGGCGCCTGAAGTCCTAGAAGCAGTTGGGGCAAGAGAATTAAACAATAGATTCCTGGGCCTGCCAGACCTTCATCAAAAACTCATGAAACTCTTTAAACCCTCCAGCTAGCTTACCTGAGCCACTGCCTTCTCCCTCTGTCTTTAAACCCCGGAGCTCCCTAGGACCTGCCCCCTAAATCCAATGTTAGTCCCTCCACCCCTGTGCCTCACCTCCTGACTCTCTTTATGCTTTACCATAGCATCCTTCTGGTCTGTTGAGGTCATTTTCTGCTCTTCCTTTATTCTAATACCCTCATGATGTCTGTTTCCTAATGTATATGCTTTCTACATCTCAACTCAGGATATTTTAGGGAGGGATTACAGAAATAGAATTTCACCCAGGTCTTACAAGTGAATCAGAAGTGCCTTATTAAAAATAATCAGCCTTAGCCCTGGATTGAAATTTATACAAATAAGTCAGTTACCTTGGTGTAGAATAGTGGTTTCAAATTAGAACTATTGCTCCATGTTACAACACTGGAGAGGTTAAGGTAGGAGAATCCGTTGATCCCAGGAGTTCTAGACCTGCCTCAGCAACATAGGGAGACCTCCATCTCAATAAACAGAAGCCTAGTCCTTGTGAATCAAGCCTATAATCCTAACTACTCTGGAGGCAGAAATCAGGAAGATGGAAATTTCAATGCCAGCTAAGCCATAAAGTTGATGAGACACCCATCTCAAATGAAACTGAACATGCAACTGTGATCTTGGCTATGCATAGGGCATAAGTAGGAGACTTTGGTCCAGGCCATCCTGGTCATAAACTCAAGACCCTACTTGAAAAATAACTAAAGCAAAAAGTGTTTAGGGCATAGCTTAAGTGGTAGAGCTCCTGTCTAGCAAGCTGAAACCCTAAGTTCAAACTTCAGTACTGCTGACATCCAGAGAGAGGGAGAGAGACACACACTTAGAGATTTCCCAAGTCATTATGAGAGAGAGAGAGAGACAGACACAGAGAGATTTTCCTAAGGTATTATTGCAATTGTGTGTGTGCATGTGTGTACATGCATGCATGTGCACACATGTGCATGCACGCACTAGTCTTGGGGCTTGAAATAGGGGGCATAGGGCCTACATGCTATCCTTGAGCATTTGGGCTCAAAGCAAACACTCTACCACTTATGCCTCAGCTCCACTTCCAACTTCTTGGAGGTTAATTGGAGAAGCTCATGGACATTTCTGTCCCTGGCTGGCTTTGAAATATGACCCTCATATCTAAGCTTCCTAAACAGCTTGGATTATAGGCTTAAGCCACCAGTGCCCTGACCATTATTGTAAATTTAACTCCTCTTTTTGTGGGAGGGGTCTGGTGTTTCCAAATATACACTCTTAAATAAAATGTGTAGGTAACATCTGCTTCTGATAAATTGTTGAATATTACAAATTAATAGGAGTACATAGATCTAGGACAAGTCTAAAATTGGTCTGATATTAAAGACAACAGAAATGAGTTGAAATGTTTTTTTTGTGTGCATGTGTGTTGGTCCTGCAGCTTGAACTTGGGGCCTGGGTACAGTATGAATTTTTGTGGTAAAAGCCAGTATTCTACCATTTGACCACAGCTCCACTTCTAGGTTTTTTCGTGACTAGTTCGACATAAAGTTTCATGGACTTTTCCTGTCCAGGTGGGCTTCAGACTATAATCCTCAGATTTCATCCTCCTGAGTAGCTTGGATTACAGGTATGACACACTGGTACCTTGTTATATTTTTGTTACCATGTTACAGATGAAGAAACTAAGGCTCAGAAGAAGCATTTTGCCCAACATTGCAGAACTGATTAATGGGGGCAGAAGTTGAACCCAGTCTGTTTAACTTCCCATCAGCAATCATTTGGATGTCTCTGTGTAATATGCTAATAATGATATTAAGGAAGCATTTAGATATATGAGTTTATAGTTCAAGATAAAAGCCTATGCTGGAGATACAGACTGGTAGTTAGTAAGCACATACTAGGTATCCTTGAATATTAGGAGGCTTTGTAAAGAAAATACTGTCCCAACCTGCAGGACTTCAACGAGGGCAATGAACCTAAGCGAGAAGGAATGAAGGGACAAGAGACACGAAGAATGACAGCAAGACAAGGATTCTGATCAAGCTGCTCACTTTTATTTTTCACACAAGGGTATTTATATGCTTGGAATAAGGAAGCTTTTTCATTGGCCGACGCAGCTGCAGGGTGCTTGTTTAGGGCAAGGTGAAAAGGTGGTCCTTAGTAGCTGCAGGGTGTTTGCTTAGGGCAAGGTGAAAAGGTGGTCATTACTTAGGACAGGGTGAGAAGGTGAAACAGCCTCAAGATGTTTCAGTGAGATAGTTGGCTCCCAACAAAATACTAAAAAGTTTTTCTTGTTAACAAGATTTTATACAGTCTTTTAAGTATATAGATAAGCAAGCCAAATCCTTATTTAAACTTCCAGTTTAGTAAAACAAATATTTAAAGGTATATAAAGATGTCAATTTAATGCTATGGACTTTTTCCTCACTTCTTGAAATAATTTTGCTTTAACTGTTATATGGGTCTTAAACATCTGTACTTACATTTTCACTAGTGACTATTTCTGTCATCTTAATATTTTTTCAGAGCTCACTGTCCTCATTTGTAATGTTTGTTTCTCCTTTCTTTTTCTCTCTCATTCTCTCTTTATTTTTTTTCCTGTTCCTGAGCCTTGAACTCTGGGCCTGGGCATTGTCCCTGAGCTCCTTTCGCTTAAGGCTAGCAGTCTACCACTTGAGCTCCAGCACCACTTCTGGCTTTTCCTGTGATTAATTGCTCAGCATTTATAAATTTTTTTTTTTTTTTACATAAAAGCTTTGTTGGGCACTGGTGGCTCATGCCTGTAATCCTAGCTATTCTAAGGTGGCTGAGATCTGAGGGTCATGGTTTGAAGCTGGGGAAGAAAAGTCCCAGTGACTCTTATCTCCAATTAGCCGCTCAAAAACCAGAAGGGGAGCTGTGGTTCAAAGTGTTAGAGAGCTAGCCTTGAGCAAAAAAGCTCAGGGAGAGTCCCCAGACCCTGAGTTCAAACCCCATGATCAACAAAACAAAAAACAACTTTGTGTTCACCTTGCTGTCAAGGAAAAAAATTTTCCAAGTCACAAATACCTATGCATATAACATCACATTTTCAGTTATGATGTCATACCCCCAGGATTAGCCACATTTAAGTTAGTATTTTTAGATATATAATTTGTATGTTTATTTTACATTTAAATTAGCTTTGATGTCAGGTTCACACAAATATGGTTATGTTAATTAAAAGCTTTGAAGTAGAAAATGGAATACTGAAAAAAAAGAAAATAGGATAGTGCTCTAGTTTAAAAAGAAGATATTAGACAGTTGTGAGAGCTACATATTACATGAAAAGAACTTCTCACATGTAACTGAAAAGTTAATTCTCTCAATTTGAAAGTGCTATTATCTCTATAACATGCCATTATCTTCCCTTTTTTTGGGGGGGGGGTCCAGTCCTGGGGCCTGAACTCTGGGCCTGGGCGCTGTCCCTCAGCTCTTCAGCTCAAGGCTAGCGCTCTACCACTTGAGCCACAGCACTACTTCTGGCTTTTTTCTTTTTGCTTATGTGGTGCTGAGGAATCGAACCCAGGGCCTCAGGCATGCAAGGCAAGTGCTCTACCACTGAGCCACCTTCCCAGCCCCGCCATTATCTTCCCTACAGTATCATTTGCCCCTCTTTTTCTTAGAGTTGAGAAATGAGGCCCAGAGAACTACCCAAAACAGAAATAAACCGAAAACAGCAGAGGTAAGATTTGAATCCAGATCTAATTCAGGTATGTATTCCTTTTTTACTTTATTATCCTTTGCTATTTTTGTGGTGTTGAGTTAAACCCAGGGCCTCACACATGTTAGATGAGCATTCATCCACCCTCCGCCTCTACTTGCTCATTTCCATGATCAACAAACAATATACCTGTGAGATGGCTGGTTGGCAACCATAGAAAGCAATTCAGATAACTGACTTATATTTTGCAAAGAACACTTGGCTAGTTTTCTAGTACATTGTTTTGATCAATTTTCTTGCCTTTTAAGAGACTAATGTAATACTCAAATGTATGGGAATTTACATTTAGAGTTCTGTTAGAGAAAGGAAGGAGAGAAAAGGAAAACAAAAAAAGATGGATATGATAATTGTATCAATACTCATTTGTAATAAAGTTGATAAAAGATTGAATTGCTAATTGTTCACACACATATATACATATAGATGTATATATGTATATATGTGTGTGTGTATATATATATATATATATATATATATATGACTTTCAGACCCCATGGCAAGGCTATCAAGTTAATAAATGCACAATCTCCAATGTTACTCTAACATTTAAAACAGACCTCATAGATTTTATAGATCTTGCCTCTAGAATTAAAAAAAATGGCAATACTGGAATTTAAGCTAGGGGCACTTGAGCAATGCCCCAGCTCTAGACTTTTTAATATTAAACCATTTATTTAAGCAAAATTTAGTAAATTATTAGTCACATTTATTGTCTTTTAAATCTGAAGTTTCCTTGTGCTAATTTTCCTGGTGTTTTTCACAGGAATTCATTTAGTACAACTTATAAAACAGGCAATAAATAGTGAAAGAAGCCATGTTCTCTAAAAGTGGCAATATATTTCCACCTACAAGATTGTTAGGCATATATCTATAAATGTTTTTGTGGTTTCAGAAAATATCCACCAGATGGCAACCTCATCTTCATGTGAAATTTTATGTACAATCCTCTGCAACTCATCATAGGTCTTCCAATGCAGGTATTCCCTGATTGGTGACTGATTTCTATAGTAATCCTTGTAATTAGATACTAGGTAGTTACTTAGGAATGCTTACTGGAAAGTGGAGGATGGGCACAGTTCGTATATCGAGGATGATATTTTAGTAAAATTTTAAAATTGAAATGAAAAATACCATGTCTATTTCCCTGTTATCCTCTAAAAGCAGTTCTGATTCCAAACTAAAGGGAATCATATTTCCTTTCCAGTATATGCAGTTGCAGACAGTATTATTTCTTTATGGATTGCAAGTTATTCTACTTGGATCTCTTATACTTATTGGCGATCTTGTAGCTAGCAATTTTATTGCTTAAAATGGGAACTTTTATTTCTAAGCCTTATTGTATGCAGAGACTACTGCTGGGGATATTTAACATGTCCCTATTGTTTTCTGTTTATAAACAACTGGCCCTGAGGTACTAATTAAGTAGAAGATTTTGTATACATTTAGAAAATATTCCTGTTTTTTCCATACCAATTAATCTGTGGAAAAGGTTAAAGTTGTTGTGGGCTTGGTTTTATGAGCTGAACATTACTAAATGTGTATGATGGTAAATATTCCAGGAAAAAGAACAAATAATAGATTTGTTGACATAGCTAGAGTTCTAATGTCAAGTGATATTTCATTAATAAATCCATTTATAATGTGGTATGTTTCACCCATATTAACAGATAGCTGTGTAAGGTATTTGTTTGAGTTCAATATGTAGGATATATAACAGATTATTGGTTTTTAATTTTTTGTTTAATTGCCTTTCTCTGCATCTGTATATAAATGTTGTTCAACTTGTGAAGGAGTTAACCATTGTAAATTGAAAAATCAAGTTGGAAGTGCATTTATTACAATTATTTCATTTACTATCACAGCTTAGCAACAATGCACACCATAGATAATGTTGTTTCTTCCGTGTTTACATGACTAACTGGGAGTTGAAGATCACTGCTGCTGCCCAGCATCACAAAATGGTGTAGAACAGAATATTACTAGTTGTAACCAGATTACAGTGGGTGGCTCATCCCTCTAACTACTCAGGAGGCTAAGCTGAGGATAGAGGTTCAAAGCGAGACTGGGCAGGGAAGCCACTGAACTTTTCTTCATTTAACCACCAGAAGGCTGGAAGCTGAGCAATGGCTCAAGTGGTAAAGCACCAATCTTGAGTGAAAAAGCTTTGGAACATCACCCAGGCCTTCAGTTAAAGCCCTAATATGGACGGGGACACACACACACACACACACACACACACACACACACACACACACACACACACACACACACACACACACACACACACACACACACACACACACACACACACACACACACACACACACACACACACACACACACACACACACACACACACACACACACACACACACACACACACACACACAATATAACTAGTTGGGGAAAATATAAAAATAAAAATTTAGAGAAAAATTTCTATTGTTTACATATAGCTTTTGTACCATTGTGATCTCAAAAATTATTTCAAGTAGAGAACTACTTTTTTTTAATCCATGTAACCTGAAAAATGTAGGTTTGCTCTTTTTTTTCTTTCTTTCTTTTTTTTTTTAATTGGTGCTGCTCCTGAGGCTTGTACTCTGGGCCTGGGTGTTCTCCCTGAGATTTTGTGCTCAAGATTAGCACTTTACTACTTGAGCCATGGCTCCACTTCTGGCTTTTTGTAGTTAATTGGAGATAAGTAGTAAGAGAAAAGAGAGCGGGTAACAATGTTCGACAAGAAATGTACTCATTACATTACTCATGTAACTGTAACCCCTTGGTACAGCATCTTTACAATAAAATTTTTAAAAAGAGTCTAATGGACTTTCCTGCCTAGGATGGCTTTGAACCACAAACTTCAGGTCTCAGCCTCCAAAGCAGCTCGGATTATAGGCATGAGTCAATGGTGCCTGGCATACTTTCAAAGTACCTTTGAAGTCAGATAGACTAGGGAAAATGAGGAACGGTCAGCTTACAGCAAATACAGGAGATATTCCTTCATGTATTTCCCTTAAGATTAAGGGAACAAGTCATGTAGGGGGGAAATGAACAGGATAAGGAAACTTAAGGAAACTGAGGCCTGGTGAAGGCAACTCAGAAATATGGTATTTAGAACTTAGAAATACTGTCTTTGCTTCAGAGAGAGACAACAGATGCATTCCTTCCTGAGGGATGCATTTATGTATGCCTTCCTAAGAAAAATGCTTCCCAAAACTTAAGCCACCTGCCCCAAAATGCAGATAGCAAGGTGACTCCTTGTTTCAAGGCAGGATGCATTCTTATCTGGAAACTCAAAAAGTAACACCAGGTGTGACCAGCAAGGACAAAGCACCTATCTTTACATAACTCCACTGCCTTTACCATATAAATACCCCAACAGCCCAAGGAGCTGTTTCCCTATGAGAGCACCCCACTGTGCTAGAATGTGCCCTTGCCCTTCTTTGTGTTTGTCTGCTTTTTGCCTGTCTGCTTGGCTACTTGTTTACTTAATAAAACTCTGCCAAGTTTTCTTGTCATCCTGACTTGTCCAGAAATTCTTAATCTGCATAAAAGTCAAGGACACTAAGTGGAGAGTTCCTACATTTAAAGGGAATCTTCACTAAACCTTACCTCCATCCAGTTACATTTTGAAATAATTTCATTGAGACATTTTGTATATAATTCACCTACTTATACTATGCAATTCAATGAGTTTCAGCAAATGAAAATGTCCTGAGTATTTTTTCAATGTCATAACTCTGCTTACATGCCATTCTTCATTACATAATTTTTTTTCTTTTTTTTTAAATTTTATTTTTATTTATTGTGAACATACTGTACAGAGGGGTTACAATTACATGGGCAAGATAATGAGTACATTTCTTATCAAGCATTGCAGCCTCCTCCTTTGTTTACCCTTCACATCCCTCATAATTTTTTTTTTTTTTCAATTCTGGTAGTTCATCTATCTTTGGTTCTTTTTCTTTTTTTTTTTGGTCAGTCATGGAGCTTGAACTCAGGGCCTGGACACAACTGATTCTGAGCTATTTGGCTAAAGGCTAGCATTCAACACTCTGAGCTACAGCACCACTTCCAGTTTTCTGTTGGCTTTAATGGTAGAGTGCTAGCCTCGAGTAAAAAAGCTCAAGGACAGCATGTAGGCCCTGAGTTCAAGCCCCAGGTCTGGCGCGTGTATGTACGTACATGCATATGCATGTATGTGTGTGTACACACATACACACACACACACACACACAGAGACTCCATAGAATCTTGAATGTTTTAGGAACAATATTGTTATCTCGTCTGTTGAAATATAAAATATTTTAAATAACCATAACAGAAGATTACAAGAAAATATATTTCTATCACCTGTGTTCTTCGTACCTTGGGATGTATGCATTTTTTAAAAATTAAGGACATGTAGCTGGGAGCCGGTGGCTCACGCCTGTAATCCTAGCTACTCAGGAGGCTGACATCTGAGGATTTTGGTTCAAAGCCAGCCCGGGCAGGAATGTCTGTGAGACTCTTATCTCCAATAAACCACTAGAAAACCGGAAGTGGCGCTGTGGGTCAAGTGGTAGAGTGCTCGCCTTGAGCTGAAGAGCGCAAGGACAGTGCCCAAGCCCAGAGTTCAAGCCCCGCGACCGACCAAAAAAAAATTAAGGACATGTTAAGGGTAATAAAATGCAGTTAAAATTGTTCTTTGTGATATGTAAAATCTCTGCCATCAGGCTGATTTCACAGAAGGAAAATATAATTGCTAATTATCCTTTGATGAGAGTTTGAGGTTGAAATTCTCTCTTTTCTGGTTTGAAGTAATTAAAAATTCACAGAAAGTTACATAGAAATGAAAGAAATGTACAGGAAAATTCTGTATTCTCCCCCTCAGCTTTCTGCAATGTTAATAACTTAGCTAACTATAGAACTATATTAAAACCAAGAAACTGATTTAGTATAAATCTTAGAACTTATTCATATTTTGGCAGTTGTACATGAACTTTATGTATACAGTGATCCCTCACCTATGGTGGGAATTACAATCTGCAAAGTTTATAGTTGTCCCTTGCTATATCCCGGTTCACTTAATGCTACTTTGTGGATTTTCACCTATTGTGGGGGTCTCTGGAACATAATTCCTGTGATAAGTGAAGGATCACTTATTTTGGATTTTAATGTATGATGGTCTTTATTTACAATTTTATTGGCAAAAAAGAAGAAGAAAAACTCAAGACAGTTTAACACACGACATTATAGCTGATCCTATCTGATCAAAGAAGTTCTATTTCAACTCTCCATCTAATTGTCCATAAGATATACAATACTGAATCTGCATATGCAGTTTCCTTTATCAAGTACAGTGCTCACATTTTAGGCAGTCTTTTTTTTTTTTCTTTTTTTTTGGGGGGTCCAGTCGTGGGGCTTGAACTCTGGGCCTGGGCGCTGTCCCTCAGCTCTTCAGCTCAAGGCTAGTGCTCTACCACTTGAGCTACAGCGCCACTTCCGGCTTTTTTCTTTTTGCTTATGTGGTGCTGAGGAATCGAACCCAGGGAAAGTGATTGTCGTAGTATAATCAGTAGATATTTGATTTGCATATTCTTGCAATGGGATCCATATATTTTCTGACCCTCACCCACAGATCCCAGGTGAAGTGCTTCTCTCAGGATTTATGAAAGCTTCTCAAATCCCAGTGAGCAAGTCAAATGTGAGAGAGTTTTTTCTGATTTCCCATAGGTGAGTTGATGAGGGCATGATAAGGGGGGAAGGGAAGCAAGTATTTTAAAAGGCTTTTATTCTCCCAAATGTTAAATAGTTTCTAATTTTTCTATTACGTGCTCTTTTGAAAACTTGCAGTTATTGTAGCAATGATGATACTCCTTTATCCTTACCTTATTACAACCTAAGTGTTTTACTGAGGACTGTGAGGTCATAGAATATGATTTGTGTGAGTTGCTCAGATTTCAGACAGCTTCGTGCTTGTCCCAACAGGACACTGTGATTTTTATCATCCTCAAAAGTGGAAAATACCTCTTAATAGGTGAGGTTTGGTAGAAGTCTGCTGTTTGTGGCCATAAAATGGGAAGCTTCACAGGAAGCTCGTAATCCCTCCTGTGCCACAGTTGCTTAAGATGCCCTTGAAAGCTCAGTTTGATAGTTTCTGCACTGGTGTGCAATGTTCCTGTGCAATTTGGCATAGGAGAAACTGCTTGTCATGAAGGAAAGCACACTGATGTTTCAGAATTCACTCAAAAGGGAAACATATTACTAGCACTTTCTAAAATGGCATCTTAGCCCATCTGAAGCTGTTTCTCTGTAGTTTTCCAGGGGAGAGTGTGTTCCAACAGCTGTTGTTTGTGTCTGTCTGCTCTTAGCTCAGTTTGTGCTTATTGATTGAAAGGAATACTGGGTCTTGTCACTGCATCTTAGTGGTTCCAGCTGCAGCTCTGGGAGATGGGGAAATTAAGTGGACTGGTGACAACATTGTGCAACACCACTCCCAACTTCGTGCACTGCATAATCCTCAAGCATGAGAAGGTAAGGTGCATGTGTGCCAAGGTGCTTGCTCAGTGTATCTTCTATGGGACACCACTTGGTGTCCTGTTAGGAAGGGATCTGGGAAGTGTTGAGGCAAAACAAATCAGAGAGATCTTACCTTGCTCCCAGCCGCTGCTAACCCCAAGGGCTCCATTTGTTGTGGGTGGAAAGTTGTCTGAATATGGGGCCTATTCCTCATTCCTGGAGACAAAAGAAAAGCAAGGGAGGAAAGGAGACTCCCCCATAACCTGATGTTATGATATTGCACTCTTTACTAAATTTAAACCTATTAAAACATGTCATTCATCTTTGGGTCTTCTATAGCACTTAATACAGTGATTTGCAAAAAGAAAATAGTGAGTATTTGCCAATGAATTACTTTAAAACAAAAAAAATGGGAATATGAAGGCTCAGAAAAACCCATATTTAGAGAGTAATTAGGCAGAACAGAGTGACTGAGGAATAAATGAAGTCTGATATAAAAATTCAGTGGCATAATCAGCTAGCACACAGTACTTATATAACAGTAAAAATCATGAGGTTGCAGAATTCTACAAATTCTTGTGCTGACTTTTTAAATCTCTAATGAACCAATCATATATCAATAACGTAACATATTTATGTGTGTGCGTGCGTGTGTACACATGCATACTCATGCTACTACTGGGGCTTCAACTCAGCACCTGGGTTCTGTTCCTGAGCATTTGTGCTCAAGGTTAGCACGCTACAACTTGAGCCATAGCTCCAATTTTAGCTTTTTATTTTTAAAAAAAGAACTTTCCTGTGCATACTGGCTTTGAACTGTGATCCTTAGATCTCAGCCTTCTGAGTAGCTAGGATTACAAGTGTGAGACTCTGGCTCCTGGCATAGGATTCTGTGTGATATGAATTGTAGTTACCAGTCACTTGTTTATAGTATCACTAGAGCCAGGATTAAAAAAAAAAGGATAAATAACTTGCATTTTATTAGTAGTTTTTCTCACTCCAAAGTAACACAGTTGGTTAGTAAAAGAATGTAGTATTGACAATGGAAAAAATCATTGAAAATGACACATTGGTATAAAATATATCTCCATTTCTTTACAAATTTGGAAAACACATGACAAGGAATTGTTGGGTTACTTCCATGTGTGATTTGTAGCATAGAAAGTAAATATGAGGTTGCTACAACATTTGGATGACTCAAAAAGACAAATACACTGAATGTTAATCTAAAATGTTACCCTAAAAGTTTTAGGTCAGACTACTACTAGTTGCAACTCTGCTGAAAGAATTTTGTCACTTACTGAGGTTTGCCGGGTGGTAGTGGCAGCCTGACTGAGAAAAGGATGCTCCCAGGAGACAAATAAGGATACACCTTCTCCTGTTGTTCAAGTACAGGGGCCTAATCTGCAGAGGAAAGGAAAACAGAAGTCAAAAATGGCTGAATTAGCCAGGCGCCGGTGGCTCACTCCTGTAATCCTAGCTACTCAGGAGGCTGAAATCTGAGGATCATGGTTCAAAGCCAGCCCGGGCACGAAAGTCCGTGAGACACTTATCTCCAATAAACCACTAGAAAACCGGAAGTGGTGTTGTGGCTCAAGTGGTAGAGCGCTAGCCTTGAGCTGAAGAGCGCAGGGACAGCGTCCAGGCCCAGAGTTCAAGCCCCACTACCGACAGAAAAAAAAAAGAGTCTCAGGAGTTTCCTGCCTGGGCTGGCTTTGAACCGCAATCCTAAAATCTCAGCCCCCTGAGTAGTTTAGGATTACAAGCATGAGACACAGGCGCCTGGCTTTCTATGCACTTTAGAATCAGGATTCTCCTTGAACCTTTTGATAAGACAAAAACAACAATGTGGTGTAATCTTAATATATGTGAAAACAGCTTTATTCTTGTGAGTTATTTAAATGTGTACAATGTACACATTGGTACTCAGACTTTTTTGATTCTTTTAAAATTAATGATTCTTTGATTTAAAACAGTTCTAGGTCATCAGGTAAATTATGATCAATAAATCATCCCAACTAATTTGATATATGGATCTTTGGATAAGCAGCAAATACTTTTTTTAATCATACAACTGAAAGATTCAAGCATGATTTTACTGCTTTTAGCATGCCTCGGTACTAGCTCATTTGTTATTGGGTTAAGTGTTTAAGAAACCCTCAAAACACAAATTTTACTATTTGAGGGTGAGATATTTGACAATGTGTATGCATTTTCTATAAGAAAATTTTAAACTTCAGTCTTATTCTACTCCATCTCTAAACATACCTGAGCTTATATTTTCATTGAATTAAAATTTTAGTCTTAAGAGATTTTTCAATTAATGTGAATGATTAATTCTTTAAAAAAGTAATTAAATGGATCAGTCATTTTTGATATTTTAGTGAAAATATGATTTAGTTGATTTAACTTAAATCAACTTCTTGGACTTGTCTGACAGAAATGAATACCAATTAGAGAACAATGTTTCCATTAGGATTTGGCTATCATTTTTCTAATTATGGCACAAATTCCTCAATGGAAACAAAACCTGCATTGGTAAAGAAGTAATTCCCAACAGAAAGTTTATGTCTTATAGAATATCAATAATTATACATTTTTTAGTGCCTTTGTCAAAGGAAACATGCATCAATCAGAGCATTCAAATGATGCAAGTTAACGGAAAGCTAAATTATACTGGTAGCAAGTAAAAGCACTAAGTATATTAAATGATTCATCCAAGTTTATATATTTTTATGGTTTGGATTCACTAAATTTGAGATATTTTAAAATCTGTTTTCTGTTAATGTGTAAAATTAAAGGAATATTCCTATTTCATAAAGAATAATGTACTTATTCCCTCCTGTTTAGTTTACTCTCAGTATAAAAGGATTTATTGCTTCTGATATAGTTTGAGTGACAATATAATCTGTATTTCCTAGCCTTTTGGCAAGCCTTCTATGTTATGATTTAACTAGGCGTTAATACACCTGTTTCATTTATACTGATGATACAAACATAATTATTTATGTAGTGATTTTTATAAAAATTAGTTGGCTGAAATAAATTGATCTTCATGCTGTAATTATTTTACCTCATTCACTTAGATATGACGTGATTTTCTCATGAAATTAATTCTATGAAATATGCTTTGAATAATATTAATTATATCATAAAACAAGTTCACACCGAGTACAATAAGCATTAATTTTATATTGATTATTTGATAAAACTCCAACAATAGTGATTATCATGTATCTCTGCTTTTTGTGAGCTTTATCTCAATTTTTAATATATAACCAGCACAGTTACTAATTTCACTTACATATGTTGCTGTTCTTAGTATTATTCAAAGTTAGTATGACAAAATGATTCTTGACTTTAGATGTTTATAACCTATGAAAATCACCATGGACACAGAGATCAATGCTTCTTTATGTCAATATGTCATTTAATATCTAAGAATGGAAATAAAGTCACTTAGTCCAATTTCTGATTCAATGAAGAAATTTCACCATAATAACTGATACTATTACATAGAGAAAAATGAGCTTTAAAGAGAGGCTTGAATTCAAATTTTATCTTATCATTCACCAGCTGTATTGCCTCACATTATTTAACATGAATTTTTATTTCGTAATTGCTAGAATGAAAATGATGACAATGTGCCCTGGCTGATATTTACTGAAGTATTCACTTATAGGAGGTATTGTCTTTTACATTTTAAGTGCTAACATTTTACTCACCCTTCTTCATCTTCATTTTCATATTTAGAATTTTTTTTGGGGGGGTGACTGTCTTGAGCTTGAACTCCTGGCCTGTGTGCTGTCCCTGAACTTTTTGCTCAAGGCTAGTGCTCTACCACTCGATCCATAGATCTACTTCCAGCTTTTTCTTTTTCTCTTCCCTCCCTCCCCCCTCTCTGTCTGCTTTTATTTTCCTTTCATTTCCTTGCCTTTGTTTCTTTTTCTTTTTCTTTTCTTTTTTTTTTTTTTTGTAAATTGAAGGTAAGAGTTTCGTGGGCTTGTCACAGTGTAACCCCCGCTTTCACTATATTTGATGTCAGTATAACTTGTGGAGTAGATGGGGACAAACAAGTCGTTTAAGGATTCAGGTGGACCTGTTGCAACAATGAGAAGTACAAAATGTCATGTCAAAAACGAGCTTTACAATGTCAGTGTGGGGGGGGGGAAGGGGGAGAAGGATTGGGTGGGGGGGAGGGGGGAGGCTGGGAAGGGAGGTGAAGGGTAAACAAAGGAGGAGGCTGCAATGCTTGGTAAGAAATGTATGCATTATCCTGCCCATGTAATTGTAACCCCTCTGTACAGTATGTTCTCAAATAAAATAAAAAAAAAAAAGAGTTTCGTGGGCTTGGGCTACCATTGAACTGTAATCCTCAGATCTCAGCTGAGTAGCTAGCATTGCAGGTGTGAGCCACTGGTGCCTGCTCATATTTACGGTTCCTTAAGTCATGTATGTTGCTTGCAGAGAATATATTGTTATTACCAGGCAGTGGATAAATGAGGTAATAACTGAAGTTTGTTTGTTTTTTTTTGGTTGGTTGTAGGGCTTGAACTCTGGGCTTGGGTGCTGTCCCTCAGCTCTTCAGCTCAAGGCGAGTGCTCTATTGCTTCAGCCACAGCGCCACTTCCGGTTTTCTGGTAGTTTATTGGAGATAAGAGTCTCACGGACTTTCCTGCCCGGGCTGGCTTTGAACCCTGATCCTCAGATCTCAGCCTCCTGAGTAGCTAGGATTACAGGTGTGAGCCACTGGCGCCTGTCTCTGAGGTTTGTTTTTAGCACAGTTTGCTTCCAATTCAGCAAATAGCAAACACATAAGAGACAAAAAAATAATTTTAATTCTAAACAAGTGATCTTTTCTTTATAGGTCCCTGATTTTGAGCATACCCAAATTTGGCTTCAATTAGTGTATATTTATTGCCATACTGTTAGGTTCATTATAAAACATTCAAAAATTAATAATTATAAAACCACATAAATAAAAACATATGTAAAAATAGGGGACACGTTTCCATAGTATATTCAGCACTCTTAAATCGTAGCATTAAAAACAAATACTGCAACATAAAAATAGGCAAAGGATTTGCATAGATATTTCTTCAAAAAACACATACAAATGGATGTATACAATCCCTAGTATAAACTAACAAACAAAAAATATGCATACCGGCAATATATTTAAAAAGGTTCCCAATATGAATAATAAGAGAAATACTACTCAAAACCAGAGTGATACTACTATGCACTCAGTAGGTAGCTATAATCAAATAAATAGAAAACAACTAATGTTTGTATGAATGTGGAAAAATTTGAACCCTTCTGTTAATGAATGTCATTGTTTCTCTATTCCATAGAATAATGGAATCAAACATTGCTATTGATCTGGACAGTGTTCATTCTCATGCTTGGATGTTAATATCTGTGCTCAAACACTTTCATTCTCAAATAGCAATCCTGTTGAAAAGATGTGCATGAAAAAAGAAATAGGAAGAGGAAAAAAGGATGGGTCTGAAATGTTCAGAAAGAGGGGCCTGAAATGCTCAAATAGATAGTTCTTTACACAAGAGTTATACTTGCACTGTCTACAATGATAGACATCATTGTCTATCATAAAATGATAGACAATGGATAAATTGGGGATGAAACTACATATTGGCTTAATATTTCTATCGACGCTCCCTACTATAAATATGGTTCAACCAGGAGGGTCATTAAGTATTTTCTGGATGGGTTACACCCAATCTCAAACTCCTAGAATTTCCATCTTCATTTAATATATTCCTAAAGTGATTGTTTTCAGCATATGTGTGTTTGTGTGTTATATCCTCTCTCAGATGTATAGTTTGCAAATATTTTCTTCCATTTTGTAGATTGTTTCTTTATTCTGATGATTATTTCTTTTTCCTGTAATAAAATTTAGTTTTGGGGGCTGGGAAGATGACTCAGCAGTAGAGTGCTAGCCTCATATGCACAAGGCCCTGGGTTCAATTCCTCAGCACCACAGAAACAAAAAAGGCGGGAAGTGTCACTGTGGCTCAGTGGTAGAGTGCTAGCCTTGAGCTGAAGACTTCTTAGTTTAATATATTCCCATTTGTATATTTTTGCTTTTGGTTTCCTGTGTTTTGGAGATATTTTCTTTGTTTTTTGTTTTTGTTTTTGTTTTTTTTTGGGGGGGTCCAGTCGTGGGGACTGAACTCTGGGCCTGAGCGCTGTCCCTCAGCTCTTCAGCTCAATGTTAGTGCTCTACCACTTGAGCCACAGCGCCATTTCCGGCTTTTTTTCTTTTTGCTTATGTGGTGCTGAGGAATCGAACCCAGGGCCTCAGGCATGCAAGGCAAGCGCTCTACCACGGAGCCACCTTCCCAGCCCCTGGAGATATTTTCTAAAAAGCGTTTGCTCATTCTAAAGTCCTGAAGTATTTTAATCCACATGTTTTCTTCTAGTAGTTTCACAGTTTTAGAACTTACGTTTATGTGTTTAATACATTATTGCTGGTTAGAGTTTGAAGTTTATCATCATTCTTCTTTGTATATCAGATTTTTCCAGCACTATTGAAAATACAGTCCTTCCTACAATGTATCTTTTTAGTAATTTTGTAAAAAAATCAGTTGGCTATAGATATGTGGATTTACTTTGGCTAATTTCTATTCTATTCCAATTATCTATGTTTTTATTTTGATTAATATAGCTTTAACGTGTTTTTCAACCTCTGATGAAAGCTCTCTTTTTCTTTTTTTAATATATATTTTTTATTGTAAAGATACTGTACAGAGGGGTTACAGTTACATGAGCGAGGTAATGAGATGAGTCCATTTCCTATTGAGCATTATTACCCCCTCCTTTATTTTTCCCCTTCCTTCCCTTTCCTCACCTATCCCCCTTCTCCCACCCCTGCAAAGTTGTGAAGTTTGTTTTCTTTTTTTAGGTGTGTTACTACTCATTTTATTTTTTATTTTTTGTGCATTTTTATTATAAAAATGCTGTACAGAGTGGTTACACTTATGGAGTTCGTTTTCAACATAGGGTCTTGTATATCTCATTGTTACAAGGGGTCATCCTGTATCCTTATTTCAGCATTTTGTTATTTCCCTTTCCCTCCCCAAATTAGAATAGTATATATACAAGATGCAAGGCACCAGAATCAAATACAGTGACAACAGGAGTTGTACCATGGGGGAAGAACATACAAAGAAACAAAAAGAAATCACATAGTACATTACGAGTACATTATAAAGAACAACAAGAAAGATAAAATCTCCTGTGTCCCTATCTTGGGATTCATTTCACTTAACATAATCTTATCTGGTCATATGTACATAGCTTTTGACCTCTTCTGCTTGTCCTAGGCATATACTAGTTTTGCAGACAAGGGAAACCATGGGACCCATGTTTCTTTGAGTCTGGCTTATTTCACTTAATGTAATTTTTTCCAAGTCTTTCCATTTCCTAACAAATGGGGCAGTGTCATTCTTTCTGATGGAGGCATATAATTTCATTACACACACACGCACACACACACACACACACACACACGCACACGCACACACCACATTTTCTTGATCCATTCATCTACAGAGGGGCATCTGGGTTGGTTCCATATCTTAGCTACGATGAATAATGCTGTGATAAACATAGTTGTGCTGGGAGCCTTACTATGGCCTTGTTTGTGATCATTTGGGTAAATGCATAAAAGTGGGATTGCTGGGTCACAGGGGAGCTCTATGTGGAGTCTTTTGAGGAACCTCCATACTGCTTTCCAATGTGGTTGAACAATTTTACATTCCCACCAACAATGCAGTAGGGTTCCCTTTTGGCCACATCCCCTCCAGAGTCTGTTGATATTAGATTTCTTGTTTATAGCCATTCTAATTGGGGTGAGGTGGAATCTCAATGTTGTTTTGATTTGCATTTCTTTTATAGCTAGAGAAGTTGAGCATTTCTTCATGTGTCTATTGGCCATTCTTATTTCCTCTTCAGAGAAGTCTCTCTTTAAGTCTTTAGCCCACTTATTAATCGGCAGTTGTTTCTTTGAGGATTTGTTGTTGGGGGATTTAATTTTTTGAGTTCTAGGAAGAAAGCCTCTTCAGTAATTGGTGCTGGCAAATTGGTTAAACACCTGTAGAAAACTAAAGCTAGATCCCCATATATCACCCTGTACCAGAAACAACTCCAAATAGATCAAAGACCTCGAAGTCAAAGCAGACACCCTGAAAACGTTACAGGAAATAGGAGAAACTCTAGAGCTTCTTGGCACAGGCCGAAATTTTCTTAATAAAGACCCAGAAACACAACAAATGAAAGAAAGGTTGGTCAAATGGAATTGCATGATGCTTCAGAGCTTCTGCATGGCAAAGCTAGCAAAATCAACGAAAGCCCATGGATTGGGAGAAGATCCTGACTAGCCATACAGAGGGCAAGGGTCTCATATTTTAAATGTACTTAGAAAGTTCTTTTTTTTTCTATTCTCTCTTAGGTACTGTTAAAAAATCTCAGGCTAGGGGCTGGGAAGGTGGCCCAGTGGTAGAGTGCTTGCCTTGCATGAATGAGGCCCTGGGTTTGATTCCGCAGCACCACATAAGCAAAAAGAAAAAAGCCGGAAATGGTGCTGTGGCTCAAGTGGTAGAGCGCTAGCCTTGAGCTGAAGAGCTGAGGGATAGTGCCCAGGTCCAGAGTTCAGGCCCCACGACCAGGCACAAAAAAAAAAAAAAAAAAGTCTCAGGCTACTTTCTCCATGCCTGTAATTTCTGTTGAAATGTGAGGTGTCAGGTGAATAGGGACACTGTTAGGTATTATTTTTTTTCTCTTGCTGTCTTGAGATTGCAGTCTTCATTTTACATCTTTGAAATTTTGATTAGATCTTGGGAGTAGTATTAGCAGAATTGTATCTGACATGTTTATCTTTGACCTTCCTGAACCTAGATATTTTCATGCATTTACCATTGGGAAACTTTCTGTTATTGTCTCAACTCCTCTTGGACACCAAATAACCTGAATATTTGCTCTTTTGATGCTGTGTATTAATGTGCCCACAGGCTTTCTTTATTTCTTTTGTTTCCTGTGCATGCATATTAGATAAGCGCTATAACATTTGAACTACACCTGCAGTTCTTCAGTTCCTCCTTTTTTTCTTTTGGTTATGTGTTTTTTATTTTCTCCTTTCCTTCCTTCCATCCTTTTCTTCTCCCTTTTCCTTCCTTCCCTTGCTTCTTTTCCTTTCCTTTATTCTGTCCTTCCTTCCCTTCTCACTTCCCTTCCCTCCCCTCCCTTTTCCTTCTTTCTTCCTTTCTTCCTTCCTTCCTTCCTTCCTTCCTTTCTTTCTTTCTTTCTTTCTTTCTTTCTTTCTTTCTTTCTTTCTTTCTTTCTTTCTTTCTCTCTCTCTCTCTTCTTTCTTTCTTTCTTTCTTTCTTTCTTTCTTTCTTTCTTTCTTTCTTTCTTTCTCTCTCTTCTTCCTTCCTTCCTTCCTTCCCTCCCTCCTTTCTTTCCTTTCTTCCTTCCTTCTTTTTCTTTCCTTCCTTTCCTCCTCCTTCCTCTCCTCCTCTTCCTCCTCCTCTTCCTCCTCCTCCTCCTCCTCCTCCAGATCAACCCATTGTCTCATGAATAATAGCAAAGCTGAATCATACCCATAGCCCTAACTACGTATTTTCCCATAGCCTCTCTTCAAGTTCACGACTTATTTTTTCTGTTTCATCAATTCTAATACTGATACTTTCTATCATGTTTTAAACTTTGTGTGTTTTATTAAAGCAATGGTTTCTGTTTGCTATTTAAAAATTTCTTCCTTGTCCAGTTTCTGTTTTACAGTATTGAATAATTACTCCGTGTTCTTCTAAGTCTCATTGATTTTGTTTCAAAGACCCTTAGAAGGGGTTGGGAAGGTGGCTCAGTGGTAGAGTGCTTGCCTTGCATGCCTGAGGCCCTGGATTCGATTCCTCAGCACCACATAAGCAAAAAGAAAAAAGCCGGAAGTGGCGCTGTGGCTCAAGTGGTAGAGTGCTAGCCTTGAGCTGAAGAGCTGAGGGACAGCGTCCAGGCCCAGAGTTCAGGCCCCACGACCGGACCCCCCCCCAAAAAAAAACAAAGGCCCTTAGAAGAGTTAGCACATAGTGGGTCCTCTGGTTAGTTTCTGTTACCTTATTTTGGCTCCAAGATAAGGGCATATTTTTCTTTTTTTTTAATTTTTTTTAATTTAATTTAATTTTATTTGAGAACATACTGTACAGAGGGGTTACAATTACATGGGCAGAAAAATGCATACATTTCTTACCAAGCATTGCAGCCTCCTCCTTTGTTTACCCTTCACATCCCTTCCCAGCCTCCCCCCTCCCCCCCACCCAATCATACCCCCCCCCCACCGACATTGTAAAGCTGGTTTTGACATGACATTTTGTACTTCTCATTGTTGCAACAGGTCCACCTGAATCCTTAAACGACTTGTTTGTCCCCGTCTCCTCCACATGTTATACTGACATCAAATATAGTGAAAGCAGGGGTTACACTGTGGGGGAGGGACATACAAAGCAACAAAGAAATAATATTATAAATGCGTTAGAAACACATGCATGAAAGAAACAAAAACATTAAAGTACATATTTGAGGGTTCGTTTTCCTAACATCACATTCTCTGACTTTTTCCGCTTGACTCATACCTATACTAGATATTGCAAATAAGGGAAACCATGGGACCTATGTTTCTTTGGGCCTGGCTTACTTCACTTAATATAATTTTTTCCAAGCCTTTCCATTTCCTAACAAATGGGGCAATGTCATTCTTTCTGATGGAGGCATAGAATTCCATTGTGTATATATACCACATTTTCTTGATCCATTCATCTACTGAGGGGCATCTGGGTTGGTTCCATATCTTAGCTATGGTAAATAATGCTGCAATAAACATAGTTGTGCTGGTAGCTTTAGTGTGGCCTTGTTTGTGATCATTTGGGTAAATGCCCAAAAGTGGGATTGCTGGGTCATTGGGGAGCTCTATGTGGAGTCTTTTGAGGAACCTCCATACTGCTTTCCAAAGTGGTTGAACAAGTTTACATTCCCACCAACAATGAAGTAAGGTTCCTTTCTGTCCACATCCCCTCCAGCATCTGTTGTTGTTAGAGTTCTTGATTTTTGCTGTTCTAACTGGAGTGAGGTGATATCTCAATGTTGTTTTGATTTGCATTTCTTTTATGGCTAGGGATGTTGAACATTTCTTCATGTGTCTATTGGCCATCCTTCTTTCTTCTTCAGAGAAGCTTCTCTTTAAGTCTTTCGCCCACTTACTTATTGGGCAGTTGTTTCTTTGAGGATTTGTTGTTGGGTGGTTTAATTTTTTGAGTTCCAAGTATATTTTAGATATGAGACCCTTGTCCGTTGTATGGCTAGAAGGGCATATTTTTCTGAAAGCTCTTGATCCTTATTGATATGTGGTGGTGACTGGATATTGAAAGAGTAGGCATTTATTCCAGTCTTCGTAATCTGACTTTGTGACCATCTTTCCAGAAATCCAAAGCAGGTTGCTTATTTTCTCTGAGCCAATTATAATACGTATAATTTAGTACCAGCATTCACTATGGGTTCAGAATTGCCACATATCAGCTGTTGGTGTGTTTCTACTGTTTCAGCACTAGGGGGCGATCTGAGCTTAGATTTGTCCCAAATCCACTCTTGCTGTTAACATCAATTTGAAGAGAAACTAAAAAGGATACCCCATTTCCTTAATTCTCTCCCTGAGAGTCCTGGTCTGTGGTCATCCAGAGCCTTGCAGAATCACCATGTATGGACAAACCCCAGGTGGCCACAAGCTAAGTCACATCCCAAGAGCCCACAGTCTGACAAGAAGTATCACATGTGTCAATCCCACTGAGGGGTACTGTTCTTAGCTTTGTGACAGTGAAATTCTAGAGGCAGAATTGTGAGCAATGGACTAATGGTAACTTTGATACCTGGGGTTGGATATTAGGTGGGAGAGCCAGTCTTTGGCTATTAAGAGTGACACTAAACTAGATCACCCTAGGTTGTACAGTGGTGGAGAGTTGCACAGTCTAAGGAGCAGAGTGCCTTGTTCTACTGTAAGGCTTGAACTGGTATAGATCAAAGCTTGACTCTGTCCCACCGAATGCATTGATCTCAGCCTGATGTTGTGGGGGTGGGGAGGGTGGGGGGTGGGGGTGGCCGAGGATGTCAAGAGATATCATCCATGAGCTCTGGCCTGGTCCTGAGTCTCATTGCAGCAGGCCTAACATGAGCTCCAAGACCAGGTTCTATGCTACATTTTGTGCCCTGTCCCCAGCTGGTAAAGTCTTGCTTCCTGTTTTGCTGCTCATGTTTGGGGGTGGGAGAGGGTTGGAGATGATTAGCCACCTGGCTAACAGAATTCCAATAGATCAGTCAGTGGGTATTGGCCTGGAAGTGGGAGTCATTTTGATCTTCCTAGTACCTTACTCTGGTGAATGTGATACTGAATTTCAAGTCTAAGGCATGGATTTGATTCTTGCTCTCATTCACAAGCAATAGACATCAATTTCCAAGTTTCTTGGAGTTGGAGGAAGGTTTGACACCAGCAATTCTTTCTTATCTCCCTTGTCCAATTCATTTAAAAACATACTAAACCAAGATATTATGGTGTTTCACCGAGCTTGCTCTATTGCTTCCTCCCTTCCTCCCTGTTTCCTTCCCTCCCTCTCTCCCTCCCTCCCTCCCTCATCCCTCCCTCCCTCCCTCCCTCCCTCCCTCATCCCTCCCTCCCTCCCTCCCTCCCTTCCTTCTTCCTTCCTTCCTTCCTTCCTTCCTTCCTTCCTTCCTTCCTTCCTTCCATCTTTTTGTTTTCTTTTAGTTGAAGGTCTTGAACTCAGGGCCTGGGTGCTGTCACTGAGCTTTTTCCCCTCAAGGCTAGAACTCTACCTGTGTAGAGCTGTGTGAGCCACAGCTCCACTTCTGGTTTTTTGGTGGTTAATTGGAGATACGTCTCACCGACTTTCCTGCCTGGGCTGGCTTTGAGCTGTGACCCTAAGTCTCCTCAGTTCTCAGTGTCCTGAGTAGCTAGGATTCAAGCATGAGCCGCTGGCACCCAGCTTTCTTTCTTTCTTTCTTTCTTTCTCTTTCTTTCTTTCTTTCTTTCCTTCCTTCCTTCCTTCCTTTCTTTCTTTCTTTCTCTCTCTCTTTCTTTTCTTTCTTTGTTTCTTTTCTTTCTTCCTTTCTGTTTCTTTTCTTTCTTCCTTTCATTCTTTCTTTATTCCCTTCCTTCTTCCTTTTTTCTTTCTTTCTTTCCCTCCCTCCCTCCCTCCTTCCTTTCCTCCCTCCCTCCTTCCCTCCTTCCCTTCCTCCCTCCTTCCCTCCCTCCCTCCTTTTCTCCCTCCCTCCCTCCCTCCCTCCCTTCCTTCCTTCCTTCCTTCCTTCCTTCCTTCCTTCCTTCCTTCCTTCCTTCCTTCCTTCCTTCCTTCCTTCCTTCCTAACTTCCTTCCTTCCTTCTGCTAGTACTAGGATTTTGAACTCAGTGCCTCATACTTACTTGCTTCCTTAGATAATACTTTACCATATGAACCACACCTACAGCTCAGCTTTTTGCTGCTCACTTTTGGAGATAGAGTCTATCTTCTACCTGAGCTAACTTCAAACCACAAGTCCCCAGATCTCAGCCTTCTGGGTAGCTCAGATTACAAGCATGAGCCACTGGCACCCTACTAAATTTTGCATTTTGAGACAAGGCTGTGCTATGCAGCCATGTTTGGCTTCAAATTCATGATCTGCCTACTTCAGTCTCCAGAGGTCTGGGAGTACAATTATGAGCCACAATGACCTACTTCTTCCTGGACCCAGGGGTCTTACACTTCCACTCATTTTACAGCTGTCACTCTACTATTTGAACCTTGCCTTCTCTCTAGCATTTTGCTGTTTACTTGGAGATGAAGTTTCACACACTTTTCTGCCTGTGGCGGCTTTGAACAGCAATCCTCTGGATCTCAGCTTCCTCAATAGCTAGGTATCATCCACTAGCACTTGGCTAACCTAGATTTTTTTTTTGTAAATAAGTTTTTTATTGTGGAAATACTGTACAGAGGGGTGACAGTTATATGAGCAAGGTAATGAGTACATTTCCTATTGAGCATTGTTGCCTACTCCTTTGTTTTCCCCCTACCATCCCTTCCCTCCCACCTCTACAACTACTGCCTTCTCACCCCTGCCAAAGTTGTAAAGTTTGTTTTCAACATACTGTCTTGTGCATCTCATTGTTACCATGAGTCAACCTGTATCCTTATTTAAGCATTTTGTTTTTTCCCTTCCTTTCCCAGAATTAGAGAAGTGTATATACAAGATACAGCACACCAACATCAAATACAGTGAAAACAGCAGTTATACTGTGGAAGAGGAACATACAAAGAAACAAAAAAATCACATTAACCTTGATTTTTATCCATATCTTTCTTTTCCATGTTCCATTGTCAGATTCACTGTCCTCCAAAAACCAATCATATTAAAGGAAACTTTCAAAAAGTAAAAATGATAGTTTATAGAACTATAAACATACATTAAAGTGTTTATTTAACACAGCCGTTAATAAAAAAAAAACAAGATGCATATGTTAGTTTGTAATTCATTACCATAATGAAAATTTGTTTAACTTACCATTCTGGAGGTTTATTGTCTAAGATCAGGCAGCCTCATTGTTTTGGTTTCTGGTAAGGGCTTAAGGGCTGATGGAGTGTATGTGAGAAGCCAGACAGCAATTTAGAGTTTGGGCTTGTTCTCCAGTACCAAAAAAGAAGTTGACAAAATCTCATTCTCACAAAATCTCAGGCATCTTTAGAGAGCTACCTTAAATGACTTCCCACAGGACCCCACATATCAAACAATGCTTATCAATTTTTGGCAATGACATACAAGGGACCAGTCTCTAAACACATGAACTTTGTGGGGTATATTTAACTGTATTCAAACTGCAACAATGTTAAAACTGGTTTATTGAAAAGAGAATTAAAAAATCAGACTTATATAGGCAAACAAATTTCCTAGTAGATGCTAAACTGATCCATTCCCACAAGGAAATAAAATGTGATATAATCATCTTTTCTTCAATTGATTACATCATAAAGAAGGAAAATATATTTATATCCTTATGGATAGAAGTAATTTACATTATAATCCATTTCTCTTAAACATACATAATCATAAAATGCCTAAAGACAGTGAAACACGTAGATCTTAATAAAAAGCAAATAACCTCTAGAGGTCTATTTGACAACATCACAATAAGCACACCTATTAGCACTTTCCTTTTTTCTGCTGTATTTCAGCACTGTTTTTACATATACTAGCACAATCTGTTGGTCAAGTGATACTAAATTTATTAGACATTTTCTGGTAAAAGAATAAAACACCATGGTAATCCTAGTATTGTTTCAAAATGGAGAAATTAGGAAAGGATGAAGGATGTTTATCTGATGTTTTGTGGGGTTGGAGACTCAGGTAGGTGTTTTTAAGTAAGGGACTTGACTTTGGCACAGATTGGACAGAGTTTATGATCTAATAACTTGGGACTGGTGAACATAGCAAAGATGATAATCTTTTTTTGGGGGGGGTCCGGTCATGGGGCCTGAACTCTGGGCCTGGGCACTGTCCCTCAGCTCTTCAGCTCAAGGCTAGCACGCTACCACTTGAGCTACAGCGCCACTTCCAGCTTTTTTTCTTTTTGCTTATGTGGTGCTGGGGAATCGAACCCAAGGCCTCAGGCATGCAAGGCAAGTGCTCTACCACTGAGCCACTTTCCCAACCCAAGATGATAATCTTTAGTTAACTTTTCTTCCAAGAGCAAAGATTTCCTGGAGTAGCTAACTTTTATGCCTAGTCCTAGTCTAAGGATAAGAATGCATGCTGGATATCAGTATTGTTTAAGAGAGGGACAGGAATTTATGACTGCCCTTAAAATAGTCTAATACAGGGGCAAGAGATTATGTTTTTAGTTCTTGCTTATATCTGATACACAATCTGCCATGCCCAGGTTTTTAAATATATATTTTCCTGGTTTGCCTAACTCTTTTAGAATAAAAATATCTGTTCAGAAAATTTATCAGCTTTACTGAGATATAATTGTTCATGCCATGGTTTTTAATAACTGGATGCACTACATTACAAAATGGTTTCCTCTTCAAAATGTTTAAGTATTATGCTGAAGATATTTGAGATTGAACAGAACAGTAAGAGGTCTCCTTGGAGTATCTCTTACATGACTAAAAACAGGTACCTCTGAAAAATCAGAACTGTTACAAATTTTTTCTTTGGGGTGATTTCTCCTGTCAGGAGAGAGACTAAGACTAAATCTATTATAAATCTGCTCTCTGAGAGAGAGTTCATAGCCATGAACTTAAAGGACCACTTGCACCTGAATAAACAAACATCACAAACTTTTCTTCAAGTTTCCTTCTAGAAACCTCTTTGTCCTTCTTAAAAAATATCCATTTGCTCTTTCCATAAAAAGCCTTTCTCTTTTCCCTTTTCCTTAGGTATACATACTGTGTAGTCTATCCTTCTGAGTCACTCCTTATTGAATACTTCCACAGATATGTACATTGCAAATTTAAACAAGCTATTTTTCTCTTGACCATCTTTTATTAATTTAATTCACATGCCTTCAGTGATTGGATACACTGAAGAAATATTTTTCCTCTATGTTTAATATCAACAACCTGGTTTTATAATACCTGCATGCACACATGCATGTACACATAATCCTCTCTAAAAAATTCCTTAGGCATTTAATATGCAATTGCTTCTCAATTCTACAGTACTCTGGAAAACAAATCTATCTTAGCTAAACCTTTGAGCTAAAGTCCCTAGAATGGTAATATGTAAGTGCTATGTTTATTTCCATATTCTTATTCACTAAGCAGAAGTTTAAGCTTTTTTTTTTTTTTTTATCAATCGTGGGGCCTGAACTCTGGGCCTGGGTGCTGTCCCTCAGCTCTTCAGCTCAAGGATAGTGCTCTACCACTTGAGCCACAATACCACTTTCAGTTTTCTCTGCTTATGTGGTGCTGAGGAATCGAACCCAGGGCCTCATGCATGCAAGGCAAGCACTCTACCACTGAGCCACCTTCCTAGTCCAAGTTTAAGCATTTTTAAGAAGAACCTTGGGTATGAAACTTAAACATGCTACACTTCAGAAAGATGAACTTAAAAACCAAAGTATCAAAACAATATTTCTAGACAAGAATTTCAGAAAATAAAGCCATCTTTTATACCTCATTTGAGGCAAACATGTAGAGAGTGTGTGTTTTACACAAAGGAATGATTATGAGGTAACAAAGAGATAATGACCATTGGATAAAGAAAGCCAGAAAAGATCACTTTTGAAAAGTAAAAGAATTTCCATGTAGAAAGGAAAGGAAGAAGAGACAACTTTAGTGAAATTCATTTAGAAATTTATTACATAATTATCTCGAAGATAAAACTTAAAAAACCCACTTGGTATGTGAATTTTAATATCTTTTTGTTTTATTCGTTATAGGGCTTGAACTCAGGTCTTAGGCACTGGCCCTGAGTCTCTGTGCTCAAGGCTAATGCTCTCTCTACCACTTTGAGACACAGCAACACTTCTGGTTTTTGAGTGGTTTATTGGAGATAAGAGTCTTATGGGAACTCTTCTGCCAGGGCTAGCTTTGACTGCAATCCTCAAATCTCAGCCTTCTGAGTAGCTAAGATTACAGGCGTGAGCCACTGGTGCCTGGCTTTTATAATCAAAATTTTAAAGTTATTTTTAATTAGCACATAAAATCTGTACATATTTCTAGGGTAACATGTTTAGATATATGACATATAATAGAATTTAAACATCACATTGTATATAGTGTTTGAGATATCTCCTAAAAATCTTCATTGTAGCTATAGCTAACTTTGAGTTAGAATACATGACTAAATATGTAATTCTACATTCAAGATGTAAAAGCATTTTGCTGATATATCTGCTAAAGTAGAAAAACAAGTTAACCATTTTATCTAAAGAGGTCAAAGAAAATGTAATATCAATGAAATACAATGTACATTTTTATTTTATTTGTAAGAGATAGTGTCCATACATTTTATTTAAGTTGTTCTTTCTTTCTGTTTGGTATTTTTATTCTTTTTTTGTGCTAGTACTGGGGCCTGAACTTAGAGCATCTCTAAGCTTGGTCGTCACTTTTCCAGTACAGCATATTGCTTATTAATTTGAGCTGGAATCTTGCAGATTTGTCTTCCTGAGCTGACTTCAAATGGTGATCCTCCAGGTCTCACTCTCCTGAGTATCTAGGATTAAAGGTGTGTGCCACAGGTGCTGGGTCTACCTGATATTATTTTTACCTTCTTCTAAAATGACATCCTCGGACTTTGTTCATATGACTTTCATTATCTCTCTCTCTATGTTTGATCATAATCATTCCTTTCTTGTACTATAGCACTTTGTACATATGTACATTAAATGCTGTGTATGGCAATTTCTTGTATCTCTGACTTCCCTATTAGACTATAAAATTCTCTAAAATAGAAATCAGGGCTTAGTTATGTTTGTGACTTCAGGTTTTAATTTATTACTACACCCAGGCAACATGGCTATGATAATATTGGTATATATAAGCATCTCTATTCACAGGACAACCAAGCTGGTTTGTCACATAATGCAAGATTTCACCAGGCACCTTCTGTAGACAGTGATGAACTAAAGGTGTGAGCATTCTAACACTTTCTCTTAACTACATTGCTGTTTTCAAAGCATTGTTTGACTTCTTTGCAAATTTAAAAAAAGTCTAAAAGATGTATAAGTTCCTAGTTTCAGCTTGAAAGGAACTCACAAAGAAAAAAGTACACAAAAGAGCTATATATAACCATTGCCCAGGATAAAGAGGTGATTGGAAGAATTAGTTTCCTTGGCTCTCATAAGATGGTATTCAACAATATGGTATTCCTGTCAGCTTACATTTCATCAAGGCTGCTTTGTGTGATTCTACAGGCTAATGCCAGTGTTCATAAATCAAGAGATGCTATCGTTGCTAGGGAACTTATAGTCTACTAACCCAATAATTTTTTAAAAAAAGAATCTAATATTAAATTTCATTTGTGAGTGTGTTCTGCACATTTCAAGCTGAGTAAAATAATAATAAACACTATGTAAAACATTGTAGTTATGATTAGTATATGTCAATATTATATAGATCTATACAGTTCAAATGCTACTCTAGTTTTTTATTACATTATGCTATGGGATAGGTCAGCCAGAAAATAGTGTAGGGTCTTTTACAAGTTCAAGTGTTGAGCCAATTTTATTGATTCCAACTTTTTTGTTCTTCACCTCTGTGAAGATGCATCCTCCTAGCATCATATATCCAGTTTTTAAAAGGCTGCTTTTGATTTATTTCTTTTGGAAATTTAGCTTTTAGGATTAGGAAGGACACACACACACACTCACACACGCACACACTGTGCGCATGTGTGCTCAACACATAGAAAGAGACAGAGAAAATGATAGGTAGAATAATGGAATGAGAATAAAGCTATTCCTACAAGCTAATTATTGAGGCACATTTGAACTAATGAACTATGAAGGAGAACTAATCCTTCAATCCATTATCCACTGTTTGGACATATAGGTACAGAATCTTAGAAATTCAAATACATTCGACTTGATCATGGCTAGGTCCTATGGATATAATGGCAAAAGTGATTACATAGCTATAGTTAAGCCCCTAAACACTTGCTTTTGAGATAAACAAAGAACCATTATTCTTGGTAGTACTGAGTTAATGAGGAGTATCTTTAAAGGAGGCACTAGGAAAAGATAGACATGTTCTTGCTAGCTTTGAAGACAGCCATCATGCAATTTTTTTTATATCTATTAGCATTCTCATCTATTAAAGATCCGTAGTTTCTGGAATATTGTCTGATGTTAAGATAATAATTATTGAGCAAAAAAAGATAAGATAAATAGACTTACAATTTTATTTTCTTATTCATTAAGCATATTTCATGACCAGGCACTGGTGGCTCATGCCTGTAATCCTAGCTACTCAGAAGGCTGAGATATGAGGATCACAGTGCAAAGTCAGCGTGGGCAGGAAAATCCATGAGACTGTTATTTCCAATTAACTACCAGAAAACTGAAAGTAGTGCTGTGGCTCAAGTGGTAGAGTGCTTGCTTTCCTTGAGCTGAAGAGCTCAGGGACAGCACCCAGAGCCAGAGTACAAGCCCCAGGACAAACAACAACAAACAAAATAATCTTGTAATCCTAGTTTAGTAACTGTACAAAATCAACCTTTCTCCGGGACCCTTTGTGGGCTAATATTATCTATCAAGTGGGTTTCTATTTTATTCTTTATAGGTAAATTGCTACTTTATAATTCAGTTGCTATTAACCAAATCCTTTCCCATGAGTTCTTACTTTAGTTCTCTTTTCCATAATACTGAGCAGAGTATATTCTGCTCATAAGTTGTTTTACATCTGAGTAACTGACATCTTCCTTTCTTGATTTCTCTAAATGTTCAAAACATGAAGCTAGAGTTACTCAGTTTTAAGGGATTAAAGTAGTTCTTATCGGTTGCCTGTGGCTTAGCTACTCAAGAGAGTAAGATCTGAGGATCACAGTTGGAAGCCACCCAGGGCAAGAAAGTCTCTGAGACTCTTAGGTCTAATTACCCAGCAAAAAATCCAGAAGTAGAGCTGTGGTTTAAGTGGTAAAGCAGTACACTTGAGAGAAAAAATTAAGGGAGAGCACCCTTGTCTTCAAGCCGTGGTGCTGGCACTAAGTAAGTAAGTAAGTAAATAAATAAATAACGTCATTCTCCTAAACTGTGTTAGGCAAAACACAACCTTATTTTGTGGCTGCTAAATGAGGCAGACAGATTTAGAGAAAAGGTGTTATACATTACTGTAGTTTCAAAGTGTCTTTTTTTTTTTTTGTTCTTGGTCATGGGGCTTGGGTGCTGTCTTTGCGCCCTTGAGCTCAAGGCTAGCACTCTACCACTTGAGCCACAGCACCACTTCTGTTTTTTAGTGGTTTATTGGAGATAAGAGTCTCTCGGACTTTCCTGCCCTGGCTGGCTTTGAAACTCGATCCTCAGATCTCAGCTTCCTGAGTAGCTAGTATTACAAGCATAAGCCACCAGCACCTGGCTCAACATGTCTTTTTTTGTCTAAAGTAAGGTGAGCATGCTCAGAAATGTTGCAGCATTTTAACCTTTCAAGCATGTGCTCTGTTACCTTGAACTAAGAATGCTCCAAATTATGTCTACCAGTTTTCCTTCTTAAATTATGACCCTAAGCTAAGCATACTCACGAATGTGTCCATCCCTAATGACCTTCTACTTGAATATATATAGGTTTTACAATAAAATACCAGGCTTCCTATGTTCAGGGAGGGAACTACTTTGGAAATGACTACTGTAGATCTCTTTACTTGCTAAAGGAAATTTTTTCCACTCTTCTGTATCTTTATTGAACTTGTTTTGAGTTTATACACACCAAGATGTGAACCTATTGTGTTTGGTTACAACTGATTCTCAGATTCTTAATCTTTTTCTTTTTTTGAAAGTTCTAGCAAGGATTTATTTTAGTAAACAGGGTTAAATTAGGGAGAAATGGAGAACAGAAAGAAACATTTCCTGTGCTTCATACAGGAAATGGGAGTCAAATATTCTCAATTCTTCATCTTGAAAATGTAAATAATAATGTCCATTTCTTAGGGTCATTAGGAGGTTGGAATATATGTGTTAAGGCCAAAAACAAGTGCCCAAAATATAGCAGCTTTTTAAAAGTTTAAGCAAAACTCACCTAACATAAAGCAAGTAGTATCTCAACAAAAATACTAAAATCATATTTTTTTCTTATTTTTTTAAATCGTTATTATAAAGATGAAGTACAGAGGGGCTACAATTTCATAAGTCAGATTATGAGTACATTTCTTTTTGTTATCTCCGAGTTTTTCCTTCCCATACCCATCCACAAGTTGTATAGTTCATTTTCAATATAGTTTCTACCAGTGCTGCATTTCTTATCAAGGATTGTTGCCTCCTCCTTTGTTTCCCCTTTCCATCCCTTCCCAATCCCCCCCCCCCCCACCAAAGTTCGTTTTTAAACATAAAGTCTTGCATTGTTGCAGTGGGTCCAACTGTATACCTATTTAAACAATTTAGTTGTTCCCTTCCCCTCCACAAATTATACCAACATCAAATACAGTGAAAACAGTAGTATGAAGGTTCCTCAAAAGACTCCACGTAGAGCTCCCCTATGCCTAGCAATCCCACTCTTGGGCATTTACCCGAATAATCACAAATATGACCATACTAAAGCTACCAGCACAACTATGTTTATTGCAGCATTATTTACCATAGCTAAGATATGGAACCAACCCAGATGCCCCTCAGTAGATGAATGGATCAAGAAAATGTGGTATATATACACAATAGAATTCTATGCCTCTTTCAGAAAGAATGGCATTGCCTCATTTGTTAGAAAATGGACAGACTTGGACAAAATTATATTGAATGAGGTAAGCCAGGCCCAAAGAAACATAGGTCCCATGGTTTCCCTTATTTGCAATTACTAGTATATGTCTGAGACAAGCAGAAATGGTCTGATAAGTTGATGTTAAGCGAAATGAACCCAAAGATAAGGACTCAAATGGTTTTTCTTTCTTGCTATTGTTTCTAACATATTTATAAGGTATTTCTTTGTTGCTTTGTATGTCCCTCCCCCACAGTATAACCCCTGTTTTCACTGTATTTGATGTTGGTATAAGATCATATTTTAAGAGTTCTTAAGTAGAGCAGTTCTACACTTTGTCCTTTGATTCCTGGTGTGATTCTCTCTGTGAAAACTCAACAACGTATTGGTATAATACCTAGCTTATCTGCTTTCCAAGTCACTTTTAGAATTCTCCATCTCACATAAGGTCAGCTTGTAGGTTTTTTTTTTTGGGTCCGGTCGTGGTGCCTGAACTCTGGGTCTGGGCGTTGTCCCTCAGCTCTTCAGCTCAAGGCTAGCGTTCTACCACTTGAGCCACAGCGCCACTTCCGGCTTTTTTCTTTTTGCTTATGTGGTGCTGAGGAATTGAACCCAGGGCCTCAGGCATGCAAGGCAAGCGCTCTACCCCTGAGCCACCTTCCCAGCCCAGCTTGTAGGTTTTTATATCTTGCTTGCTCTTTCCAACTACTGCCATAGCATAACCTTTCACTTACGTACATTACTTAGCTTAGTTTCTCTGCCAACTTCCTGTAACACAATTTATCACTGAGCCATTCTGGGTGTTTGCTAATTCACTCAGAATTAATTGTGCACTTTAATCATTTTCATTGAATCAGTTCCCAACTCTGTAGCTTTTCGAATCCTACCTAAGTACTAGCTGCATACTGATTAAAATTTTCCCATCCATTTTGTATGTTGTACGACTATAAATTTTCTGTTTAATTTTTCTTCTCTAACTCATAAATTTGCTTAGACAGCAGTTTCAAAATGAAGAAAACGTTTTCAAGTGATAGCTGTATCCATGGATTAACTCTTCTTTTTATTTTAGAAAATTGTTAAGATGCATGTATTATGTGTTGTTAAAATAATTTGACTATATTACAGTCACAATTAAAATTCCCTATGTCAACATTGTTGTTAGATAGAATCTTAATTTCCTGTGAGAAATTTCACTTTATTTTAGAAATTTCACTTTATTTTTGGTTTTCAGAATATAATGACAGAAGCTTTTTGAACTCAGGGCTTCATGCTTGCTAGGCAGCTGTTCTTTAACAATGACATCCCCAGCCCTTTTTTGCTTTAGTTACTTTTCAAGAAGGGTTTCTTATGCTTTCTTGAAGCTGGACTTTGACTGTAATCCTTTTACCGATAGCTCTCATAAAGCTGGGATAACAATGTGCACCACCACACTTTGGCTTATTTGTTGAGATTGGATTTTTCTAGCCTTGAAATATTATTTTCTTGATAATAGGATTACAAGTATAAGCCACTGTACTGTCTTGCATTCAGCTTTTTAGTATTTGTTTGTTGGTTTATTTACCTATTAACTTTGTGCCAGTACTGGGCTTGAACTCAGGGCCTTGCTCTGCTTTTTTGCTCAAGGTTGGTGCTTCACTAATTGAGCCACACAGCTCTATTTTTAGCTTTTTGATGGTCAATTGGTGATAAGAATCTTGTGGACTTTCTTGCTTGATTTAGCTTTGTACCAATATCCTCAGATCTCAATTCTTCCAGCTTTGCATTCAGCTTAAAAAATTATTTTATATGATGAACTTTAGGGACAAGTATTTGACTGCAGTTAGGTAGTTAGGGACAGAAGGCAATTGGGACAAAGGCCCACATACCAGGAAACAAAGAAAGGACATCAATTACCTTTCTTGTCCTTTTTTTTTGTGGAGGGGCTCCATGGGGCCTGAACTCTGGGCCTGGCACTGTCCCTCAGCTCTTCAGCTCAAGGCTAGCACTCTACCACTTGAGTCACAGCGCCACTTCCAGGTTTTTTCTTTTTTGCTTATGTGGTGCTGAGGAATCGAACCCAGGGCCTCAGGCATGCAAGGCAAGTGCTCTACCACTGAGCCAACTTCCCAGCCCACCTTTCTTGTTCTTGTCCAGCAGTTTCCAGGATCAGAACAAAAACAGAAGGTCAGCCCCCCCCCCCCCACTTTCATCCAGGATGGATGGGTCTAACAAGATAGAAGCTACATCCAATCAGAAAGGGCTTTGGCAGTTTATGAACACTGCTTAACAAATCAAACTAAAGATATATTCCCCCAAGGGGGAGAGGCCTCAGGATAAAATACTGAGATAAAAAAGCTCAGATTTCCCTCATGTGATGACAGCAGATGCCTTCCCCATTTAAGGTGTCTGCAAATTATTTCTACTTCCTTGTATGGCTTTCTTTTCAACTTCGAATAAAATTACTATTTACCTTAAACACTTTCCTTGCCTTTTAATTCCTGAATATCAGGAAAAGCACCTGAAATGCCCCTAGAGTGTATTAATCTGATATGTTCCAATGGACAAAATATTCTTTATAAATGGAATGTGACAAATTCAGTACGACTAATAACCTATATTATTTGCTTCTTTGGGCATAGTGCTACAAAAGAGAACAAAAGACTGGAAGCCTGTTGGGACACTTACATTCTGGACTTCAGTTTGCAATAAAATATCTTTGTAATTTTGGACAAGTCACAATCTCATAGAGAGATCACATTATTTATCATTATGTCATTATATGCCTCTTATCTACCTCATTAGAATGATTAAAAGATTAAATGTTACAAAGAACCACTTGTTCAGGTAAGTAGTAAAATTTTAAGAAAGCCTCTATATTGTATTATAATGTAACAAGGTTAATTTCCAAGGCAATGGCTCTTTAGTTATTGTTTGAATATGGATAGTGTCACCTGAATGCTCATGTTTTTAAGGCTTGTTGGCTAGGGAGCTACTATTAGGAAATGGTGGAATATTCAACAGTTGGGAGTTACTGTGAGGTACTTAGGCCATTGAAGTGTGTCTTTTTTTTCTTTTGTTAATTATGGTGCTGGGTACTGTCCCTGAGCTTTTTCACTCAAGGCTAGAGCTCTATTACTTTGAGCCACAGTGCCACTTCCGCTTTTCTGTTGGTGAATTGAAGATAAGCCTCTCTCAGACTTTCTTGTCTGTTTATTTTCTATCCTATGATTATGTATACAGATATACACATACACACACTACTATTTATTGTCAATGTGGGAATATACTGCTTTTTTTACTAGTTAGGTAGAATTGAGGACTTTAATGATTTCTCCTACTTTATTAGGAAAATTGTCCAATATACAAGAAATCATCTTAATTGATGATTTTATGCCAATTTTTTATAGCTAACATTTTACTTTATTTGTTCTATTACATATTATTCTTTCTATCCATCTGTCCTCATTAATCAATCTAGAATTGAGAATTTAAAGTACTTAGTTCTCATTGCTATACCTTACCCTGTGTTCTTCTTTAAATTAAATCTCTTTCATTTGTCAAATTGAATTTAGTTTTTAAACACAGGTAGCTCAGTAAGGAGTAATCTTTTAAGCACTTATATAATTGAAGGGGATTAACCTGGTCTAAAGACTTCTAGTGGCTTATTTAAACATTCTTCCAGTTGCTCAGCAGGTATCAAGAAGTTCACATAAAATTTGAATTGCATTCATCTTAATAATAAGATACACTTACAATAATAATTCTATTAGATGTCTCTTCTCATTCCCAGACTTTCTTGATTTAATCCAGGATCATTTTGCTGCTGCCAGTATCTTTTTGTGAGCTGGACATGTTAAATTAATTTAAAACTTGATTATCTACATTCATATTTGACTTAATCTTTGTCCTTTTCACCCTTTTTATTTTGCACATTCAGTTTCTGCTTACCTCAGGGATAGCACTGAGTATGCAAGGCCTAACAAAAAGGATTAAACATGCAAAAATCATTAAAAGACTATCAAATTCTATTCCTAAACTTTGCTTTTTAATACAATGAAAGTATGTTTAAAAATCATTATACACTACCTTACCCATGTAATTGTAACCCCTCTGTGTGGTATTTTCACAATTAAAAATTATACACATTAAAATGTACACTTTAAGCATTCAAGAAAATTGCATGAGTTCAGAGTATCTCTTGTTCCCTTAAATAATTGAATGTGGTTTAAAAAAAAAGAAAAGAGCAAATGGATAGAGCCAAGAACTTTTCTCAGGAGAATTCAAACCTTTAATTGTGGGGTATTTTGTTTTGTTCCCTGTTGTAATGAAAATGTACTATCTCTATAACAGAGCTAATTGTTTAATTGCATCAGAAAAATAAATAAAAAGCCTTCCTAGTAAAAGAAAAAATAACTTTCTAAGCTTTACAAAGTGTTCCTGGAAAGCAAAACTGCATCTTGTTCACCACTGGATACCTAGGACTACTAATTGGGCATATAGGCATATAGTATCTTTGAATAAATAATAGCTTGATTTTTCCATATTCATGTTTTTGAATATGGATCGAACTCAGCAGGAATTTGGGGGGGGAGGCTGAAGCTATGGTCTATAAGTTAAATCAGCCTACCAATGCAATCAATAATTTGTCTATGTAATTATATGGTTGCCTCATGATACAGCAGGTAGAGTTTAATGGCTAACCAAAAGACTATACTACCTACAAACTCCAAAACTACTTATTCTCTATCTTTATAGAAAGTGTTTTCCAAAATTTGCTTTTAGGAAATGTTGTTTGGGCAAAGCTAAAAAAAGTGCATTAAAGAAATTCATATGAAATCACAGTGAGATACCACTTCACACCAAGGATGGCTCTAAAACAGAAAAACAAAAACAAATAAAACAAAAAAGGAAAGGAAGAAGGGAAGTAAGGGAAGGAATGAAGGAAGGAATTTAGAAGGATTGGAATCCTCAAACAATACTGATAGGAATCAGTAAAGTTCTGCTGCTGTGGATAATAGTTTAGCAGTTCCTCAAAAAGTTAAACATAGAATTAACATAGACCATTTGCTCTTAGGTACTGTACTCACAGACACTAAAAGTGGGGATTGAAACAAATATTTGTATGCTAATGTTTACTGCAACATTATTTACAATAGGTAAAAGGTGGAAAAAACCCAAGTGCCTATCAACAAATTAATTAATAATCAAAATGCGATATATACATACAATGAAGTACTGTTCACCCATAAAAAGAAAATTCTGAACGATGTTACACCAAGAATGAACATAGAAAACATTATGCAAGTTGATCCAAGTATATGAACTATGAAGATTATACAAAAAGTAAATGTAGAATTATTGCTTGATGGTTTTAGACTTTCTTTGGGGGATAATTAAAGCAGTTTAGAAAAGGTTAATAATTAAAGCAGTTTACAAATAGCTTATTATAGGTTGGAGAACATGGAAATATACTTAATTCCACTGGATTATACACCTGAAATTGTTAGTGTTTTTTAACAGCTTAAAAATTTATAGTAGCTGGGTGCTGGTGGCTCACACCTGTAATCCTAGATACTCAGGAGGCTGAGATCTGAGGATCACAGTTCAAAGCCAGCCAGGGAATGCAAGTCAGTGAAACTCTTATCTCCAATAAACCATCAGAATACCAGAAGTGGCTCTGTGGCTCAAGTGGTAGACTGCTAGCCTTGAGCTGAAGTGCTCAGGGACAGTGTCCAGCCCAGAGTTCAAGTCCCATGACTGATAAAATTATAGTGCACTGAAGACCACCACATTCATTAAGTGGATGGACTGCATAGTGTGTGGATTATATCTCAATTAGACTTTTTTTTTGCAAATTTCTTTTTTATTTTTATCTTTAAGTAGTTGTACAAAGGAGTTTATCAATACAATGTATCTTGATTAATGTCAACCCTTTCAATATTCTCACTCCTCACTCCCTTCCCCACCCCTTCCCTTACTCTTGGTTTTGTAAGATATACATTGGATTCGTGACTACATTCTCCCCCTCCTCTCTTCACTCATCCACCCCTTTCCTATTGACTCCCAAAAGACTTTTCTTAAAACACAGGATTCATGAAATTATTTTAAAATCGATAGCAAGAAGCTAAGAAAGAGATGAGTATATATATACACATATGATATATATCAGCACGTTGGACCACCCTATGTGTGTTGTTTATAAGTCCTGTTTCTTTCCAGGTTTCTGCACATATGGTATACTCAGGATAACCAAGTATGAAGTTTGAGGAAAAGGACTTTCCAGGTGAACAAAGCTTGAAGCCAGTTATACACACAAGCAATTAGGATTCCCAGGTATGAGGAGGAGGGGACAATGTGGCTATGAAATAAGTATATATATTATACACACACACACACACACACACACACACACACACACACACACACATAGAGAGAGAGAGAGAGTGATAGTGCCCTAGGAAAGTGAGTATCTCCCATTTAATAATCATCTATTGAGTGAATTCTATGATTAAAATTCTGATTAATGCAGAGATGAATAAATTCATTTTCAGTGACCAGCCATTCCATTAAAGAGAGTCTTTTTTGAGAGGTTCCAATCAATATACCATTAATCTCTCAAAGGAAAACCTATCAGCCAGTAAGTAAAATCTATCATTCGGTTGAAGTAGATTAATTATAATGCCTGCATAATTCATTCTTCCACCACTCTACTAAAACATTTTTGATAATATGACCAAAGAAGTTCCAATTTGTCAAGTGCAAGCCCTAGTTGTTCTCTCTGCAGCATATGTTCTTGTTAACAAAATTTTCCTTTTATAAAGTACTCTACTTTTTCTGCTTGTGGGGCATGAATTTTTTCTAGTGGTCACTCTGATCTTTCCAGCCATTATTAATTTGTTTTTCCCCCTTGCATTTTCTTATACTCTCTTATACATTCAGTTATAAACTGTATGCTCTGGTTAACTATATCTCTTTTTCCAGTATCAACTTCTTCCCCAAATTTTATTCAAAAATTGTTAAATTGTGGTTAATTGGTGTCAATTAGTGGTTTGGGTAGTTTTCCAGAAACTGGAGACTAGAGTGAGGAAGGATCAGTTTCCGGGAATAGACAGGTATCAAGAGCCTCCCAGCTAGCTTCTGAGAAGGTGATTGAATGGGTCAGTAAGCTACCAGAAATGCTGGTGGGGCCCCAAATGAGTGTCATAACATAATTGTTGTAAGACTATTGATCATGACTTTTTCCAACACTGGAGGCATTGCTCAAGTGGTAGAGCATTTGCTTAGAATGCCCAAGGCCCTGGATTCAACCTTCAGTTGAAAAAAACCACTGAAATGACAACAAGCTGAGAGTATTTTTTCTAGATTTCATTATGAGACAGGAGTCCAAAACCATAATTATTTGTATTTCACAGAGATTCAAAGTCAGGTACAATGAGGAAACTTTCTTTGGGGAACAAGGGATGGTTTCAGATAATCTTCAATTGGAGGCTGTGTGGATTGGATGTGCACACATATAGAACATCCTATGTGACTGGTTAAGGATACACATTTGGCTTTCTCCAGTTGTTTCTAAATTGGAAATGGGGCAAATCTAGGGAAGCTTTTGGTTATTGTTCCTGTTTTCAGCTGATTGTTACTAAGATTATTGTTAGGCTTCCTGGATTGGTTGTTAGACATAGTTTCTAACTTGCTATAAATCTTACTTGTAGATAGTAAACTAGCTTCCTGGAATGGTTGTGAGTCACAGTTGAATCTTCACATATGATCTGGCTATTGTCTGTATGTTCAATCTCTAGTGTGATGTGTTTTTTTAAATAAGTTTTTTATTGTGAAATTACTGAACTGAGGGGTTACAATCACATGAGCAAGGTAATGAGTACATTTCTTATCAAGCATTGTTGCCTCCTCCTTTGTTTTTCCCCTACCATCCCTTCCCTATCTTCACAACTACATCCCCCTCCCTCCCTAAATTGTAAAGTTCATTCTTCCACATAGCGTCTTGTACATTTCATTGCTGCAATGGGTCAACCTGTATCCCCAGACGCAAAGAAACGTAGGTTCTATGGTTTCCCTTATTGTCAATAACTAGTATATATCTGAGACAAGCAGAAAAGGTCAGATAAGATGATGTTAAGTGGGGCTGGGAAGGTGGCTCAGTGGTAGAGTGCTTGCCTTGCATGCCTGAGGTCCTGGGTTCGATTCCTCAGCACCACATAAGCAAAAAGAAAAAAGCTGGAAGTGTCACTGTGGTTCAAGTGGTAGAGCGCTAGCCTTGAGCTAAAGAGCTGAGGGACAGCGTTCAGGCCACACGACCGGATCCCCCCCCCCCCCCCCGCAAAAAAAGAAGATGATGTTAAGTGAAATGAACCTCAGATAAGGACTCAAGTGGTTTTTTCTTTCTTGCTATTGTTTCTAACATATTTATAAGGTACCACGTGATTTTTTTTTGTTGCTTTGTATGTCCTTTCCCCACGGTATAACCCCTGTTTTCACTATATTTGATGTTGGTATAATTTGGGGAGCTGAAGGGAAAAAAATTGTTTATCTAGTGTGATGTATTTGTAGAAAAGCAGGAGGTCTAGCATGGTGTTACAGGCAAGTTAGCTCTGCTATTCAACCTGGATCCTTGCATCTGACATGAGAAAATTTATTAGGCAAGAAATATAGCAAAGAAAGAGATTGCATGGTGCACATATACTATGAGAAGACTGACACTTCAGCCAACTTCCAGTGTCTTCAGGGTTACTGATATTGACCTTCAGTTAAATGGGGAAAATTAGGGACAAGCTTTTGTGCTCAAGGCTAGTGCTCTGCCACAGATTGACTATTTTTTTAAATAAGTTTGTTATTGTGAAAATATAGTACAGAGGGGTTACCAATCACATGAGCAAGGTAATGAATACATTTCTTATCAAGCATTGTTGCCTCCTCCTTTGTTTTTCCCCTACCATACCTTCCCTCCCATATCCACAACTACATTCGCCCCTCCCCCCACCTAAATTGTAAAGTTTGTTTTTCGACATAGCGTCTTGTACATCTCATTTTTGCAATGGGTCAACCTGTATCCCTATTTAAAGTCTGTTTTTTCCCTTCCACTCCCCAAATTATACCAACATCCAATACAGTGAAAAACAGAGGTTATACCGTGGGGGAGGGACATACAAAGCAACAAAAAAAAATCACAACAAGATGTTAAATGAAATGAACCCCATGATAAGGACACAAGTGGTTTCTTCTTTCTTGCTATTGTTTCTAACATATTTATATGATCGACTATTTTTATGGTTAATTGGAGATAAGAGTCACCCAGATTTTCCTGCCTAGGTTTGCTTTGAACTATGATGTTCAAATCTCAGCCTTCTTTCTGAGTAGCTAAGATTACAGGCAGGAGCCACTGGTGTTCTTAAATGTTTTTGACCTGAGCAAGGATGCCATTCCAGAGGTGAAGAGAACTGTGAATATTTTCATGCTTCCTCATTACATCATGAATCCCCATCCAGTTTATATGCTGCATGAGGGCAGGGATAGAATCTGGTCTGATTTTTCTCCAGGGTGTTTATAAGGGGATTAAATACTTAGATGTAAGTGAATATCATTGACTAACTCAGCTAAGGGAAATAAAAGACAAAAATAAGTAAGACTATTGGATTCTAGGCCACCTTTTCCCTTTTGCTAGAATGCCTAGAAATCTATATTTTCCCTTCAGAGGTAAACCACCCTGCTTATTGATGTAATTATACTAGACAAAGTAGAAAGGTAAGACCTTATAACTTCACATGAAAGGATACAGAATGTACATGTACTTGAACCCATGCACAATACAGTAAAAATTTCAATGCGTACCCTCAAAATTAAGAAAAGTGGGTGACAGGCACTGGTGGCTCAAGTGTGTAATACTAGCTACTCAAGAGGCTGAGATCTAAGGATCACCATTCAAAGCCAGCCCAGGCAGGAAAGTCTGCGAGACTCTTATCTCCAGTTAACCACCAGAAAATCAGAAGTGGAGCAGTGGCTCAAGGTGCTACAACACTAGCCTTGAGCAAAAGAGCTCAGGGACAGCATCCAGGCCCTAAGTTCAAGCCACACTGACAAAAAGAAAAAAGAAAAAAAAGTGAGGGAAGTAGGAATTTGAAGGGAGGAGTGAGAAGATTCATAGGGGTAACATTGATCCAGACACATAAATGCTTTTTTGAATGGCAATTCCTTTGCACAGCTACCCTTTAGAAATTGTAGCCAAATTCGACATTAGATACAAATCTGTTAGCTGAATTATCATTTAAAACATAATTAAGTGCTCAGGTAAGGAAGGTTTTCTGCTGCTTTAAATATGAATTGTTTGCTTTTGTAAATTTTAAAATGCAACATTGGGATCCTTTCTTCCCTTTATTCTACAGGATACTTCTATTAATTATAGTGTTATGTAGAAATATCAGAGAATAGTAATGCTCCGTTAGTAATAAAATTTGCATATGAAAAGCAGTTGATGCATATTCAATTGCCCTTGGTTGGGAGACTCATTATTATCACATTAGTCATTACTATGTAACTGGATTGTTGTGATTGATTATATACATGAATACAATATAAATGTGCATAGCTGTCATAGAAAAGGTTTTTTTCCATTAAATTTTGATGAAATAGTCATTGGTATATTTAAACTTTGCTTTTAAAATTCTGCATGTGATTTCCCCTTAATTATCATATGTATTTGAATGTAAGCAAGGTACTTTTTTATTGTATTTCCATTCTTTCTACTTTTAAAATTGAATACAATACTGTTTGTTTATTTACTAATTTCTATTACAAATTTCTTTTCTTTTCTTTTTTTCCTCTTGTGTTGGTTGTGGGACCTGACCTCTGGGCCTGGGTGCTGTCCCTCAGCTCTTCAGCTCAAGGCTAGCACTCTACCACTTGAGCCACAGCCACTACTTCCAGCTTTTCTGCTTATGTGGTGCTGAGGAATCCAACCCAGGGCCTCATGCTTGCAAGGCAAGCACTCTACCACTGAGCCATCTTCCCAGCCCCCCATCATAAATTTCTACAATAGTGATAGCATATAAGCAATTTAAAAGTGAAATGGACTGTTTAATAAAATGTAGCAATGACAAAGTTTGACTGAAAGCACATGGGGTCATTTAAACCTAAATTCTGACTAGTGAGTCAAAAATATTTTAAAGGGGTACTAGCATATGCTAGGAGGAAGTAATTGTGATATTCCAAATTCTTTATGATTATACTTTTCTTCTAAATGTAAACTAAAATTCCACACATTTATGCTGTACTAAATCGGAAATGTCCAGAATCTGAACAGTTAAGAAAATGTAAGTTAATGAATATGTAAATAATAAAGAGCCAGGTGTAGTGGTACATACCTGAAATCCCAGCAATTCAGCTGGAGAAACAAGAGGACTGAAGCCTGTGCCAGGTTGGATTGCATAGTGAAAACACAGGGGATGTTACTCAGTGGTAGAGTATTTTCCTAGCATGTGCAAGGCCCTGAGTTCCATCTTCAGCATCAAGGGGAGGAGGGAAATAGTATCACATTCAGGCTATATAAGGGAACAATCTTCTTAATAAAAGCCACCTTTAAGTAATGGCAATTAAAATATTCTCTGTATCTGTCTTTTAGGACCCAGTAGATAGTAACTAGGATTAATTATATCCAGTTGGAATATACTAGGTAAGACAGATCATGGAATTAATCCTTTCCCTTTAGCAAATTCATCTGTAACAATTAGAAGAAGTGAAGTATGAAAGTAAAAGTGTTATATTTAGCCATGCAGATACTTATGCAGTATATTGAATATCTACTATGTGACAGGTATTGTGTTATTCACTGAAGATGAATAGATTGAATGAAATGATTGAACTATTGCAGTATAGTCATTAATGCAAAAATGTAAGCATTAAGGTCATGTAGAGGAAATAATTAACTGGTTTTCAGGAGGAAGAATTAGGGAAAGTGATGAACTTATTCAATGGGGCTAGACCAAATAATTTTGAAGAGTGAATGACAATATACTGTGGATACATAAGTAGGAAAAACTTAATAGCACAGAGAGCAGAAAGTTGTCTATTGGAGTATATTGTGCAAATCAAGAAATGTAAGTAAGGTGATGGAAAGCTTTATTAATCATGCTATAAATTCTCCTACTCCCCCCCTCCCCCTCCCCCTCTCCCTCCCCCCTTCCCCTCCTCCCACTCCTCCTCCTCCTCCCCCTCCTCCTCCTCATCCTTCTCTTCTTCCTCTTCTTCTTCTTCTTCTTCTTCTTCTTCTTCTTCTTCTTCTTCTTCTTCTTCTTCTTCTTCTTCTTCTTCTTCTTCTTCTTCTTCTTCTTCTTCTTCTTCTTCTTCCTCTTCCTCTTCCTCTTCCTCTTCCTCTTCCTCTTTTTCTTCTGCAGTACAGGTTTGATCTCAATGCTGTGAACTTGCTATGCATGCTTACCTCTTAAGTCATGCTTCCTCCAGCACTTTTTGCTTTATTTTCCAAATAGGGTCTTACTTTTTGCCCAGGTATTTTGCATAGCTGGTATTATAGACATATACCACTGCACATAACTCTTCACTGGATGAGATGGGTTTCCTCAAACCCTAATCTTTCCAATCTTAGCCTCCTAAATAGGTAATATTACAAGCATGAACCACCATACTCATCAACAGAGGTGACACCTGTAAATAAACAAGCTACATCCACATACACTGAGTTTTCCCTTAGCATTTTTAGCATCTCATTCTTTTTTTAATTCATTTTTTAAATTGTAAAAATGTTGTACAGAGGGTTACAGTTACATGAGTAGGGTAATGAATACATGTCATTACAAGCATTGTTACCTCCTCCTTTATTTTCCCTACCACACTTCCCTCCACACCTCCCCAACACGTTCCCCCCCACATTGTAACATTCATTTTCAATACAGTGTCCTGTACATCTCGTCATCACAATGGGTCAGCCTGCATCCTCATTTAAGTGTTCTGCAATATCCCTTCCCCTCCCCAAATTACAAAATGTATATACAAGATGCAGAACACCAGCTTCAAATCCAGTGAAAACAGAGGTTATACCATGGGAGAAGAACCTACAAAAGAATCACATAACCTTTTTTCGAATTCTTATCTACCTCTTACACTCAGTAACAAGGTCTTTATTCTCCTACTACTACATATACCCCTCCCCTAAGGTGTTCTTACCCCTCTACTATCGTTATACCCAAGTTCTCTTCTGAACTTGAATTCATATCTCTCCAATCCTAAGCCTTCACTTCTCCATCTGTACCAGCCCATTGATCCCTAATGATTTAATATCTGACCCAACTTACAGTTGGTTCTATATTTGACCACAAAATTGGATCTATTTGACTATATTGAGTACAAGGGGCCCATCTTGTTAACTCTAAGCAGCAGACTACTTATCAGCCAAACCCAGATTGTCTCAAAAGTTACAAGTATACATAATCTTGACCCCAAAGCCACAATATCCCTCTCCAAGCAAAGAAAGAGAGAGCTAAATAGGAAAACACCTACACATAACTTTGAAACTCTAAGATCTATACATCTACAAGACACCAGGTTGGCTCCAGTCCAAAAAAAAGACTGTCCTACTGTTGTACCAGTGTGGTTTTTGTCTCCAAATGGGTGGAACTAACAGCAGAAATACAAGGAACATGGCCAAGCATCTCATTTTTCAATATGAAAATGAGTCAAGGATCACCAGACATATGAAGAAAACTTCCAATATTTAAAGTCCATAGTTTGATAAATTATATGCATTCTGTATATATTATACCATCAACTTCATGGTCAAAATAATGAATGTGTTTATCACCCCCAAAGTAGTGTTTTGAGCTCTCCCTTTGATGTGTCACCAAGTAATCAATGATCTGTTTCCTCTCACTGTAAATTGAGTATTTGTATGGCTTTGTATGGATGGAATCATGATGGTCTTTTCTCTTTGGCCAGGTTTCTTATACTCAACATAATGGTTTTTATATTCATCAATGTTGTTGTGTATATTGATAAAATATTTCTTTTTTTATTTGACCAACCAGTATTTCATTGTTCAGATATTCTATTACTAACTTATCTATTCCCTTCTTGATAGACGTTGACTTCTTTCCAGTTTAAGATTATTACAATTTCAGTTTCTATAAATGTTCTTTTATAAGTCATTGTATAGACATATTTTTCTTTGATCTTAAGGAAATACCTACATGGACTAGATAGCTTGTATATATTTAATGGGTTTTTTTGGGGCCCCAAACCAGAACTGAACTTGGTACCTGATGCTTTTATTCATTGTCTAGTACTCTTTCAACTGAGTCGTATCTCCAATACTTCTATTTAACTTTTTTTTTGTCTATTGTGGGGCTTGAACTCTAGGCCTGGGCGCTGTCCCTCAGCTCTTCAGCTCAAGGCTAGCACTCTGCCACTTGAGCCACAGCACCACTTCTGGCTTTTTTCTTTTTGCTTATGTGGTGCTGAGGAATTGAATCCAGGGCCTCATGCATGCAAGGCAAGCACTGTACCGCTGAGCCACCTTCTCAGCCATCCTTCTTATTTTCTACCTATTACTTTTGTCACATACTGATGAAGTCTCCAATTATAATAGAGGAATCATTGCTTTTTCTTGGTACTGATCACTTTTATACCCACACACACACGTATGCATTTTTATGAATAGATATATGGATATATTAAATACATGTATATGTATGTGTTTCTAACGCATTTATAAGATTATTCCTTTGTTGCTTTGTATGTCCCTCCCCCACAGTATAACCCCCGCTTTCACTATATTTGATGTCAGTATAACATGTGGAGGAGATGGGGACAAACAAGTCGTTTAAGGATTCAGGTGGACCTGTTGCAACAATGAGAAGTACAAAATGTCATGTCAAAACCAGCTTTACAATGTCGGTGTGGGGGGGGGGGAGGAAGGGGGGGTATGATTGGGTGGGGGGGAGGGGGGAGGCTGGGAAGGGAGGTGAAGAGTAAACAAAGGAGGAGGCTGCAATGCTTGGTAAGAAATGTATGCATTATCCTGCCCATGTAATTGTAACCCCTCTGTACAGTATGTTCTCAAATAAAATTAAATTAAATTAAAAAAAATACATGTATATGTTTTATGTGTGGAGATATATCTCATGTGTATACATATACATAATTATACATGCACATACACACAAAATGCCAGAATTAGAAATTCTAATAATCATTTGATTTAAGATACTAAGCAATATATTGTCCATTTGCATGGAGGTTACTATCCAGTATAACTTAATGGTAGAATATATGTTCTGAAATCAATCGTCAGTAGATAGTTCTGTGTGATTTATTAGATCTATGACTTAGGGAAAGTTATTTTGCCTCATTATCTTATAGATAAAATGGGTTTGATAGTAATGCCTACTATGTATATAATTAAGTATGTACATAGAATAGGAAGCATGGAGCTTGAGACAAAATACGTTTATAATTGTTATTATCATTATCTCTGATAAATAGTTATCAGTATCTATTTTAACTGTTTCAATAATAATTGGGCCTTACCTGCTATACTTGGTAGACACCTTTGTCACTAGAAACACAATGAACCCAAGTTCTTTCCCATTATATTATATTCATTGGTATTAGTTTTGTTGAAAGTGTACAGGTTTTCTTTACCACTTTAATGTGGAAATCCTTCAAAGGTTTGAAATCCATTCCACTTATTCACCACAGTATACTTGACCCACATGTGTGAATTCTAGTGTATAAATGTTAGAATTTGCAGATTTCTGCATCACCTATATCTATATGAGATTGGTAAACAAAACTTAGACATGTACATAGCTAGTAAATTTTAGAATTTAAGGTTAGGAGTAAAGTTCTTTATTTGCCTTTGACTCCAAGTTTTTATTTTTACCAAATTTACTATTTTTGCTCTATATTTTGTCTTCTCTCTGTCCAACTTCTTACTTTTTTTCATTCACTGAGGCCACATTTAGTTCTTTTTACATGGTTACAAGGCACACTCCAGATTCCAGTCAACAGTTTTTAACCTTATAGACTTGAAGGCTAGGAATGGTAAAGCTCCTATTACTGTTCTCTCTGGATGATTTGTCATTTCTTCTTTGTCCCTTAATTCTGTTTCCCTCATTGTAAATAGTCCCTACATTAACATTTAAACATTTCTTTTTCTTTCCTCTTTTCTGTCGATTTTAGGGCTTGAACTCTGGGCCTGGGTGCTGTCACTCAGCTCTTCAGCTCAAGGCTAGTCTCTACCATTTGAGCCACAGCGCCACTTCTGGTTTTCTGGTGATTTATTGGACATGAGTCTCACAGACTTTCCTGAGATCCTGAGATCTCTTGAGTAGCTAGGATTACAGGTGTAAGCCACCAGAGACTGCCAGTTTCTAGCTTCTAATGGCCCAATCTTTCCTCTTTTGTGTGGTGCTGCTTTTAACCTTCATACTTATGTAAAGTTCGTATTTGGTTTCCTAGCTTAGAGTATTACTTCTTCTCCAAGGATTTTTACCATGACTCAGTCTTCTATCTCTCCTGTTCCCAAGTATCTCTTGAGCAATCCACTTTAATTTGAGAATCCTAAAACCTAATTGTCTTTCCAAATCTGCCTAATAAGGGACTAAACCTCCAAATACAAGGGACAAGTATATTTAGGCTTAAGACTCTATGTTGCATTATTGTCACTCATTTGTCAGTGAAATCAATAACCCTCCCTGGGCATTTTCATTCATTAGTATTTCCTAAATGCATGTCTCCAGTCCAAACCTCTCTCCTGAGTTCCAGGCTCATTATTCAGTTGTCTATTTAACTTTTGTATCTGGATGTGTCAAACTAAAAATGAATCCATCTATTTCTTGACCTGATTTTCCCCTCGATCTCTGTTTCAGTGAATATAGCCATCATACCCAGGCCTGAACCAGAAATCTGTAAATCATTCTAATCTCTTCTTACCCCATGTCCCTTTCATCACCAAGTAGTGCTAAATTTGAAAGAGGGTCATGTTCACTGTCCTATCTAACTCCATTTTAGCCCTTGTTGCCATTTTAACCTTTTTGTCCCTGAGTCAGGGAGTCCAGATAGGTCAGGATTAATGGTTAAGCATCTTATGACAAATAAACTGCCCCTCAGATAGTTTTATCTTCTTTTCTTTTCTTTTCTTTTTTTTTTTGGTTCCGGTCGTGGAGCTTGAACTCTGGGCCTGGGCACTGTCCCTCAGCTCTTCAGCTCAAGGCTAGCACTCTACCACTTGAGCCACAGCGCCACTTCCAGCTTTTTTCTTATGTGGTACTGAGGAATCGAACCCAGGGCTTCGAGCATGCAAGGCAAGTGCTCGACTACTGAGACACCTTCCCAGCCCCATAGTTTTATCTTCTTATCAGGACCAGATGTCACCCAAAATCCTAACATAAGGATATTCAAACATCTTAGGATAATTATCAATTGGTGAACATCTTTGACCAGAACCACCTAATTTCACATACCAATATAACAGTCACTTTGCAGCCATCTTGGAATACAGGAAGAACCAGACAGCCTGCCAAGAATTAATGACACATAATAACATGGCCCCATTTAACCAGTCCTGTGACTGCAGTTTGCACATATGACCACAAAATACACCTGTGACTTTTGCATACCTCTCAGTTTCTGCCCTCAAGTTTCCCTCTAAAATTTATGTCAGTACCCGAAGACAATCTTGGAGTCACTGAGTCTCTTTGTTTCCTCAACCTGACTGCATTCAATTAAAACTCTTTTCTCTGCTAATTGTTGGTGCTTGTTTCCTTTTTAAAAATTCTTTTCTTACCTGAATTATTCTTTTTTATTATTTTAAATTTCACTTTATTGTTTTTATAGAAATGATATATAGTGCGGTTACATTTACATGAGTCAGGTATAAGTACATTTCCTTTTGTACAGTGTCATCTTTTCCCTCGAGTGTTTGTTTTTAATTGGTGTATAGGAATGATGGTTAAAGCTAGTCCAATTAGGACTCCCAGAGCCAGAGTTTTCATCTAAATACTCCAGTTTTATTTTTTCTCATAAATCTACTTCAAGGATATGTACTTCTTCTATTTACCTCTATCCACTACCGCTTGATGTATGGTGAGTTTAAGATAGTACATGTTTCTCCTAAATCACTTTTATAGCTCCTCAATTGATCTATCTGTATCATCTTTTGCTTTTCTTCCATCCATCCTCTACACTGCATCTAGAGTTCACTTCTATATACTTATAATAAAGCTAGAAGTCTAATAGTATTGACCATAATGCCCTGCATGATGCAGCTCCTATCAACTTTTCTGGATGTATGGAGACTTCTCATTCACTGTCTTTCTACAAGCATGCCAACTTTGACTTCAGCACACCCACTCATACAGTTTCTGCTATGGAATATTTGCCCTATTCTCTTCTTTGCTCATCAATTAGATTTTAGTTTAGATACCATTTCCTCAGGAAAATCTTCTCTGCCATTCTAGGTCAGATCAGGCAGCAACCTAACACAGTGCATTGGTGTTTTTGTTTGTTTTTGTTTTTGTTTTTAGTCCGGTCATGGGGCCTGAACTCTGGGCCTGGGCACTGTCCCTCAGCTCTTCAGCTCAAGGGTAGCGCTCTATCACTTGAGCCACAGCACCACTTCCATTTTTTTTTCTTTTTTGCTTATGTGGTGCTGAGGAATCAAACCCACGGCCTCATGCATGCAAGGCAAGTGCTCTACCATGGAGCCACCTTCCCAGCCCTAACACAGTGCATTGTACAATCTCTTTTCCTCCTCTATGTTTATATATGATTTAATCAATAAATACTTGATGTTAGCATGAGTTGGATATGTAAAATTGCTCAATTTATTCTTCAAAATAGCCTCACTTACACCCATCGTGAGCATTTCTTTTCCTCCTCCCCATGTATTCCATATTTTTAAATTTTATCTTCTATAAAATGGCATATTCCCAAAGTAAGAATAAAGAAGTATAGGAGTGTATCCTTCAAGTTTGCAATCCTTTCACTCATAATTTCATGTTGGCATTTTACAGCACTTTACAGTCTGTGCTTAACTCTGTAGTAACTATTAGGAGGCATAAATTTTTCAGAAGTATGTATGCTTCTGATTACTTGATTCATTCTATGTGACTAGAGGAAGATTCTCTAGTCAGCAATTATTTCTTTTTTAATGTCATAGTATTTATTTTTATCATACAAATGGATTTGCTGTGTTCACTTAAATCACTATACAATTTAAAATAAGAAGACTATTATCATCTAAAAGGTGTTATTTGTGAGGTGAAGAGGAGGGATAACAACTATGCTTAGGAAGGAATGACAGTAAGTGTGAACATTAAATCAAGTATCAGAACTGGGATTTGCACTATGGGTGACAATCCATCCATACTTCTGCCTCTTCCTTTCATCCATGCAAATTAAAGCTGCAGGAGCTGTCTTTGTATACACTTCCCCCAAGTCTGTTAGGCTGTCTTGCTAAATCTATAAAATGAAGGAGGTGGCACAACTCTTATTTGATTTGAGTTGTTGGACATAGGGAAGTAATCACCTAGAGAGCACAACTGTTGTTTGCATACTGGGAGTGTTACAGTGAGGATGGCTTTGAAATACATGTTCTGTGCTCCCAAAGCAAAACATAGTAAAAAAAAAGAGAACTAAACTAGAAGTACAAAGACTTGCAGTATAATTTTGAATCTGTCCTGTGTAATTTTGAATGCCTCACAAATCTCTCTGGGCTCTTGCTCTGTTTTGTAAAACAGAGTTCATCATATCCTATTTATTATTCATACGATTGCTGTGATGATCAAATGAGGAAAGCACCAAATGTAAGTTGCATTTAAAAATATCCTAGTCAGGAGAAGAGAAAAGGCTATTTGGCACTTAAGACATCTGATCTCACTCTCCCTTGGCTGTCACCATCTTTGGCCATAGACAGTTTGTATAGGTTAATACAGCTTACAACTAGTAAAACAAATGCACTAATCACTTTACAAATGGGGAGAGAATAAAACCTGGGATATTAGAAGATAGGGGAAATAATGAGACTGCAAGATGATTAGTCCCACAAATTTATAGTTGTTACAATTTATGCTGGGATGAAGAAAATAATGTACTGCTCTTTACATTCATCAGACAATAGATATTTGGTATCAGAAAAGAAAACATTCAGCATTTATTGTTCAGAACTCAAAATGACATGCTAAGTATTAATGCAAACATTAAGTTTTTATACAATATGAATACATTTCAAATATAAAATGAGATCAAACAAAAGATATGCATTTTTCTTCCATACAATTATTAATTTTTGCTAAAAATTCTTTTGTATAAATTCAGGTGAGTAAAATGTATAACTAAATATACCATTTAAATGCACTAAATGCACCCAATTATACCTACTTAAAAGTATGACAGGATCTGCAGTGGTCAAACTCACTTATTAGTCCCAAGCTTCAGATTTGGCATGGATAGAAAAGTTAGGCTAGATGAACCCATCTTTCCTTGTTTAAATTAACATTTGCTACCTAATATATGGTACACAAGCTTTTTATGATACACCTTGTTTTATACAACCCATGTTTCTGAAATGTATGTAACATATAGTATTAGAACTTAAGTTATGTTAAAACCTTATTGAAAGTTTATCATTTAAAGAGTTCACTGGATAAGTTTTTGTTAGGACAAATTATTTAAAATTGCTGATACTTGAGATTTTGGAGTTACAAAAACATCAGTGTCATATGGTTCAATGACATGTAAAGAATATTTTTTTTGTGTTGAAACAGAGGATGCCTACACCTACCTATTTATAATCAGCTAACGTACAAATTGAACGAGAATTTGGTAGAGGATTTTGAACAGAATAATAAACTTATATTGTACCTACTATATACTTTAGCTGACTCTGAGCAATAGTGTCTGTTAATTAATTATGTGATACAATATAATATAAATTAGAAATTCATTTCTTTATAGTAAGTTTGCTATTATGAAAACATTCAGTTTATTTTCCTTAAGATTAAATATCACATGTGTCACCATAGTTACACTTCTGCCTAAATGAATCTCTAATGTTACCAGTGGAAATTGGGGTTAGCTATTTTAGTGTAATCTGTATTGTGTGCTTTGGTTGATGCTAAAGATCTGGATCCCATGGGATAGTTGTGATGAAAGAGGGTAATTATTTTCCCTGTGAGTAACCTGATCATAAATTAAGAATCTTCATTTAAGTCAGTGCTTATAAGCAGTTTTAATCTCCTGCAATTGGAGTTGGGGAGGCCAGGTGCATAGGGAATAGATCTGTAGGCTTTGTCTTCATCAGATTTACCAATAGTACACTGATTATCTTGCTATTTACTGCTGTTGAATGTATTACTAGTTGTTCATTTATCTAGCCACTAACTTCTCAACTGTAAAGTGCATTCAAATACTGTGAGCATAAAAAGGCAAATTTGGAATGAGGGGAGATATGTGTCATTAGATTCTGAAGTATAGCTCCAGCATTTGATGAATTCTATGTGTAGCTGTCAAGAGTTAAAATTTTAAGTGGATTCTGGAAATTGAATAAAGATACAACTTAATCCATAAAGATGTAATGAGTCACTTTGCATTTTGGAAAATATAAGCCCCAAGGGAGTAGTATGCATATCTCTGTTTTAGTCTACTTGCTCATTTGTTCAGAATGATGCAGAATGAGGTTGCCATCTCTGACTGCACAGTTGTAACAGGTGTGGCAGAGTCAGCCTTGCTGCAAAATTTAGCTTTGCCTGTGGGGATTTCACACTTTGCAGCCCCTTGGAGAAGGGATCATTGACAAATGACTGTATAAAAGTGGAAAGCACTTGAGAATTTCACTACCAAGCTAGATTTAGATCACAGTAAAGGGGCCAATCTAAATTGGTCACAGACTATGGAGAAGTACATGTCTGGAGGAGATGGCATGAACTTCACATCAATTCTGTTTCTCGGTTACCACCACTGAATTTCCTGAGGGAGTGCTTTGTGAAACCTAATGATCATATTTTAGATTGACTTTTTTGAGCAGGTAAAATCTCTCACAGATATTTACCACCACAGTTTTCTGGTGGCAAAATATGACCAGCTTTGTGTTTTTTGATTTGTAAATGGTAACTCATATACTTTGGTTTCCTTTTGGAAAGTTAATTTTAAAAAACTCAAATTTTCCACTACTGACATACTGGGATACTTATGAGGATAGAAGTTTTCAGAATATATTTCTCCTATAGTTAAGTGAAACACTTCATCCTTTGGCAGGGATCAGGAAAGGAAGAACATTGTCTGGGAAGACAAATGTGACATTTGAGGACACTGATCTCAAAAAGGATTCGTTGGATTTATTTAGTCCTTTCTCCTTTGTCTGTCTTTGTTTTTCTTGTATTCATATGTAAAATGAGCCTGGTGATGGCTGAACAGCACTCTGATCATTTTTCAGCCAGGAAAACATGGGACCCAGAAAGCTGGAATGTTTTGTCCAAAGCCACAATCATTCAGTGACAGACAGAATACCAAGATTATGTCATTTCTCCTTTAGAGCACGTTTGGGTTTTCTTTGCCAAGGCCAGCTTTAAACAAAGTTTATATTTGTATGCAACATAGTCTGGAGTGAGATAGGGAGGGAGAAAAAGGCAAAGAAGCTGCATATATAATATAGAGTTCTTTACGAGAACACTTTGACTTAATTTTTCCTTGATTTGAAGACAACTCATCGTTCCAGATTTCAGTAATACATCTGCAATTATCTGTTTTATACAGTCCAGTAATAATAATAACAGATATACTATGCACATTTTTCTCACTAGATGAATTTATTTACTAGAAATTTCTTTCTGAAGACTTGCTCTTTAATGGAAAAATTCTTTAAATCTCTTCTTTCATTTGAGACAAACCTGAAGGACTGACACAATCAAATTGCCTTTTGAGGGGCAGTTTAGTCTTTCCTTCTGTTTATCACTGACATGATCTAGCAGACCTCTACTTTAAGTCCGAAGTTATTCTTTAGGGCTCAAGTGATAAAACTTGTCTTTTCCTTGGAATCCCCTCTTGGAACACTCATAACTTTCAATGTCAAATTCTCTTTGTTTGTTCTTGAGGCTTCCAGGGATCTTGTATTTTCCACAACAGCTGAATATGAATTTCTGTGGTCTGAGCTTTGTTGATGGCCTAGGAGCTCTGTGGTTACTATGGAAACCTGTCCTCCCAACAAGCTGCCATTTCCCATATTCCCTTCAAAAAATAAGTCTTAAAGCTCTTACATGTCCCACAAGCATAATGAAAATGAAGAATAACACAAAGAAAACATGAACAGCTTGTTATTCCTTTGGAAGCTTCATATAAGAAAGCAAAGTTTCTTGGGCACCAACAGGTTAAGTGTTCACTGAGATCTATTAAAGCTTGCCTACATTGTGGCTTTAAGGAGTGGGAATTCGACTCTGCATCTCTACATCTGTGAATTGAGGAACACTTTCTGTGCTCTCGGTGGTGATGGGCGAGATGACATGTTTGAGCCGAAGGAGCATTGTGAAGAGTAAGATAAGGAGAATAGCCAGAAGACTCAGGAATAAGCCCACATACATATATAGGTTAGAATACTTGTCTGCAGTGGTATCAACCTCTGTTGCCAGAGTGGGAAAATGGGCCCGACCAGTGAGATTTCCATGGTACTTAACATGCACCTCCGTCATCCCTCAAGATTAATTGATACCTACTTCTGATTGGTTTCTATTGCCCTCGAGTCATTCCACAGTCACTTAATCTGTCTTAAATACACTGGGAGTCTTTTAAAAATCTGATGCAAAAAAATCACTCTTGGAGCAAAATCAGTAGGGCACAAGCAAGGTAACAGAAAAGTTTTACTTTGGCAATTGCCACCTTGCTCTGTCCTCTGGCACAGCAAGCAGCTCCCTCCCAAACAGGTTATATCAGAACTTCTTAACCTTAAGAAAAGTAAATAAAACTTTATTTTTCACACTCCCAATATTACACTCATTAAAATAACTGGTGAAACTGCTTAATAATACTGGTATGGAAACAATAATCTTAGAGTATTCTATCAGAGTTGCTCTATTTTGATATAAAGAGAAAAGGCTTGCCTTTATCCACAGCTCATCTAAATATGTGGACTACTTACATGGATTTAATTGGGTTTTTCTCTGAGGAGACCTTGAAAATGCTATTGGATAATTCTGGCTGAGCATATCTGAGTTTTTACCCTTCTTGTCTCTCTGAATCTTCCCTGAGGACAGAAATCTTAATATTCCTGTCTAGCTGCCCAGCTTGAAGATTTTAAGTCTAGAAGGTATGAACTTTCTACAGCTTGATTGACATCCCCTCACTGTAGACTGGAGTGAAAGTGTTGGCAGACCTGGTAATTCTCAGATGGAAGAGGTCTCAGAGATGATTCCAGCAGTGGGTTAAGGTTCAGAAGATTTGGCTGTTAGGATTCTTCAACAGATTTATTCTCCTGGAAATTGAAAAAAAAATCAGGCATCTAAGAAAAACAAGTGGCAATTTATTCTGATTCACTGAAAGAAATGGTTTGCTATTGGCAAACAAGTATAAAAAATCACGTTTCTATTCCATAATTTCCATTGGTTTTGTTCTATTCAGGAAATAACTATTAAAGGGTTACAAAATCAGAATACTATACAGAAGCCACCTTCCCAGCCCTGTAAAACAGAATCTTATCTTTATTGTCAGAATTACTCCACTGTGTAAGTCGGGTCAATTATTTAGGTTAAAAGTTTAATTTTCTGGGGCTGGGAAGGTGGCTCAGTGGTAGAGCACTTGCCTTGCATGCCTGAGGCCCTGGGTTCGATTCCTCAGCACCATATAAGCAAAAAGAAAAACAGCCGGAAGTGGCGCTGTGGCTCAAATGGTAGAGCGCTAGCCTTAAGCTGAAGAGCTGAAGGACAGCGCCCAGGCCCAGAGTTCAGGCCCTACGACCGGACCCAAAAAAAAAAAAAAAAAGTTTAATTTTCGTAAAATGATTCAGCCTGCCATATGAAGAATTAATATTAAATATGGGTGAACAAAAAAAGATATGAATAACCATCACCTGTCATACTTCTATGTGCAATAGTAGTATATTGCTGAAAATATAACCCAATTCTGTCTCTTAACAAACCCAAGGAGAGTTAATAGAAATAGCTCTTTCTATCATCCCTAGACTGGGAACACTTCAGGTGAAGTTTATATTCCCTAGCTTACATTATTATGTTTTCTGTAATCTGTGTATTTTTTAGGCTGTATACTTACTGTCTTCTATCTATCATGCAGAGCAATCAGGTTTATAAGAAATAAAAACAAAGAGAGAAGATCTTTTTTATTTCACTATCTTTGGAATATTGACCTAAGAAACATTGTTGCTATTCTTAGAGGTATATCAGTTTTGAAATATGCGTTCTATATTTTGTGTGTTTGTGTGCCAGCGCTGGAGTTTGAACTCAGGGCTTGCACACTGTCCCTTAGCATTTTTGCTTAAGGCTGGCACTCTACCACCTGAGCTACAACAATACCTCTGGTAGGTTTTTTGGTGGTTGGAGATACGTCTATCAGGTTTGTCAGCCTGGGTTGACTTTGAACTCAATCCTCAGATCTCAGCCTCCTGAGGAGCTAGGATCATAGGCATGAGCCACTGACACCTGACTGACATATGCATTCTAAACACAAGCTTTTCAAGTGATTCTTTGCAGAGTGGACATTAAGAATTAACTATTGGGTTTTCTCTCTAGGTAGCTAATCTGTTGTGTTGATTGTTTGGAGGTTTTACTTTCTAAACAGTATTTTGAACAGTGTTAGAGGGTGAATTGTGATTCTCAAAAAGATAGGGTGATTTCTTTGCTGCCAGTACTGGTAAAAGTGACTTTTTTTGTTAATAAGGTCTTCTGAGGTGTAATCAACTTAAAATAAGGTCATTAGGTTGGCTGTCATCCAATGACCTGTGTTCCTATAATAAGAGAGAGATACACAGTGAGAAGATGGTATCAGAGATTGAGATGATTCAACCATTAGCCAAGGAATGCAAGGATTGGAGCAAACAGCTAATAGCAAAGAAGGATTCTGCCCTGCAGATTTTAGTGGGTATATGGCCCAATTGATAGCTTTATTCCAGATTTCTAGCCTCCAAAAGAGCCTAAGAGAACAAATTTCTGTTGATTTAACCTTTCCCAGTTTATGTCAATTGTAGGAAAGGAATCACAGGACAGATACAATGATCAGAGTCCTCTTGGAATAATGTTTCTCAGTGTGGTCTGAGGAAAGTCTCTTCATCAGAAGAATACTCTTGGAAATTGCCCATTAAAAAGCATGTTCCTTTCTCTTACTGCCTAGGTCAGAATATCTCGGGATAGGACCAGAAAATATTTGAAAGAAGTTACCCAGTTTAACTTTTTTTTTTTGCCAGTCATGGAGCTTGAACTCAGGGCCTGGGCACTGTCCCTCAGCTTCTTTTGCTCAAGGCCACTTGAACCAGATTGCCACTTCCAGGTTTTCTGTTTATATGGTACTGAGGAATCGAACCTAGGGCTTCATGCCTGCTAGGCAAGCACTCTACCACTAAGCCACATTACCAGTCCCTAGTTAAAAATGTTAAGCACATTCTTCCAGGAATATCTTTCCATCCTGGATGTAATTCAGTGTTTTGAATGTCTCTCTCCTCTCTCTTCTCTCTCTCCCCCTCC